>NC_138343.1:35305212-35905212 GCF_046562875.1 Panthera onca | reverse complement strand
AGACACAAGTCTGTTCTGGAGGCACGGGTGAGGACTGGGTATAGGGACCTGGCACTACCCCCCTTTCCCTCACCCCAAGGATGAGGGGTGGTGTCTGGGGTCCCGGGGGAAGGGATGCAGACCAGCTTGTTACTGGGGTTCTGGGCTGAGCCGAAGGCCGGGACCCTGGCCTGTTGTCCAGGCCCAGCCCTTGGTGATCTTCTCACTGGAGGGAGTTTTCCAGATGCTCCAGGTCACTGAGGTGGATAGCTTTGGAAAGGTGGCCCTGGGAGTTAGTGGGTGCCATGAGACCCCAATCTCCCTAGCCAACTTCTCCCCACCCTGGTCCAGTTTTCAAGACCCTCCCACCTGACCGATTCCACTAGAATCCACGACCCTGTAGAGGGAGGGGCCAGTCTTACAATTGTGCAGCTGAGGTATGGGGTTAAGTGACCCCACCTAGCATGAAGGGGCTAAGCCCGGCTCTCAAGCCTGGCTCCTCTGTGTTAGGCCTCACGGGCTCCCCCTGATTCTGGGGCTGAGACTGTGTGAAGAGCAAACTTCATGCAAACTCTTCCGAGGGATGGGATGGGATGGGTGGGTGGCACCAGGCGAGCAGAGGCCTGCAACAGAGAGCTAAGGTCAGAAAGGCCATGACTAGGGGCGCCTGGGTGGCTCAGTCAGTTGAGGGTCCAACTCTTCGTCTCGGCTCAGGTCATGATCTCATAGTTTGTGAGTTCGAGCCGGCATCGAACCTGCTTCAGATTCTGTGTCTCCCTTTTTCTCTGTCCCTCCCCTGCTTGCACTCTGTCTCTGTCAAAAATAAACATCAAAAAAAATTTTTTTTTAAAAAGGCCATGACTAGAAGGACAGGTGGTCTAGAACACTGACAAAGAAATGCCAGTCTAAGGAAGAACTGTGTGTGTGTGTGTGTGTGTGTGCGCGTGCGCATGTGTGTGAAAGTGTGATGACTGTCTGTGAGTATGTGGGGTTGATGTGAGCAGATTCCTAAAGGTCAAGGAGGTAGAGCCTGAGGCTTAAATGGTTGAATGAACCAGGACTTATGCCTTTGACTTTCGGTGAGGGGTGGGGTGGGTGCCATTTAAGGGATGGGCGAGAGGAAAGAAAGGGGCTTTGGAAGCACTAATCCCAAACCAAAGGGTCTCAGACACCAGCTGGGACTTAAAAGAGGGCGGTTCTGACCTTGTCTCCTGGAGGCCAGGTCAGGAGCCCAGCCGGAGAAAGGCCCACGCCAGTTAGAAACTGAGGGTCAGAGCGGCAAGGGGCCCAGAGGGTGTCATCCCCTCCCCTTGGCTTCTCCTCCTGCCTCCCTGGATGCCCTTTCTGAGCCTCCCTTGCCATCTGTCCCTGTCCCCTGGACCTCTGAGCACTCAGTGCTGGACCATTCCTCAGTCGCAATGCCTTTCCGTGCTCTATCTGCACTCACTCCCAACAGGCTTCTACGATACATCTACCTGTTTGTCAACAACCTGTAAATTTACTGCCACCGTTCAGACCTGCTTCCTGAACTCCAGACTGTGTCTGCCTACTGAACATCTCTACTAGGGTGTCTAATGGATATTTCAGACTCAGTGTTCGCAAAACTGAGCCCTGGCCTTTCCTCCACAAACCTCTTGCGCCAGAGTCTTTTCCTACTCAGTATATGGCAGCGGCGTCCTTGCCGTTGCTCACAGAAAGGACTGGAATCATCCCTGACTCCACTGTCTCTTACACCCCTGTCAACCCATTAGCAAATCTTATAGGCTCCATCCTCTACATCCATCTAGAACCCTCCCACTTCTCACACCTCCACTGCCCTCCCCCACCCAACCCCCACCACCTCTGCCCTAGGAGACTCCAGAAGCCTCCTCGCTGCTCTCCCTGCTTCTGCCTTTGACCTTCTAGGATCTACTTTCAACACAGTTGCTAGAAATATTCTTTAACAACAGGTTAACTCACATCCCTCCTCTGCTCAGAAGGGCTGCTCATTTCACTCTGAGTTAACGGTGCAAGCCCTCACAATGGTCCAGGAGCTCTATGCCTTCTGGCCTCTCATTACCTCTCCAACTTTATAGCCTACCATCTTTCCCTCATTCACTCCACTCCGGCTTCCCTGGCCTCCCTGATGGTTCCTCAAACACATGAGTAGTCTCCTACCACAGGACCTTTGCACTGACTATTCCTCCTGCCTGGAAAACACTTCCCCCAGATATCTGCAGAGCTCACTCCCTCATTTCCTTCAGGTCTTTGCTCCAATGCCACCCTCTATGACCTATTTAAAATTGTAACTCCACCCCAATCCAGAATTTTTTATCCCTCTTACCCTGCTTTATTTTTTAAAAATTTGTTAAATGTTTATTTATTTTTGAGAGAGAGACAGACAAAGCACAAGAGGGAGAGGACAGAGAGAGAGAGGGAGACACAGAATCCAAGGCAGGCTCCAAGCTCCAAGCTGTCAGCACAGAGCCCAACGTAGGGCTCAAACCCACAAACCATGAGATCATAACCTGGGTGGAAGTCGGATGCTTAACTGACTGAGCCACCCAGGCGCCCCACCCTGCTTTATTTTTTATAGCACTCATACCCTTTAATATACAATATATCGTAATTATTTCTTTTGTCCCTATCAGCTTTCTTCATGAAAATGTGAGCTCTACAGGGTTAGGGATACTTGTCTATTCTGTTCACTGATGTCTCCCCAGCATCCGGGATGGTAACTGACACACAGTAGGCATCTAGGTCATATTTCCTGAATGAACGAAATAATCTAATCCAGCCCCTCATTTCAAACAGGAAGAAATAAAGTCCCAGAATGAGGGACAGTATCCCTGAGTCATACACAGAAAATCAATGACAGGAGCCAGGACCAGACCAAAGACCTCCAGACTCACAATCCTGTGTTCCTTCTGCCCCACCTCCCACCCCAGGCTGGATAAAGCTAAGTGTGGCAGATGCTTTTGGGGTCCTGCCATGATATTCTCAGATCCCTTTAACTGCTCTGTGTGTTCATCTCCGGGTTCTGTGTGCTTTGCAACTAATGTCTGGCACCTTGACCTTTTCCAGCAGTTTCCCTTGGGCTGTGGTAGCACCTCATCTGTAAGGAGAGCTGGAAGTGTCTGGGAGTCTGCATTCCTTCCCTCCCCACACACATAGGCAGCCTGAAGCCAGTGACTGGCAGGAGAGTAAATAAAGTCCAGCAAGCTTGCCTTGAAGCAGGACCATCCCTGAGGTGTGATTTATGCCTGAGTTCCCTATAGGATCAGACTGAGGTTAGAACCTTGCCTAAATTCTCCCCATGCTTGGCTTCTTTATCTTTCCTGTCCTGCTTCACCCCTCTTTTGCCAGATTCTCAAGTGAGCACTCCTGTAATATCTTACCTGTGCACGAACCCTCCTAACAGGGTCAGCTTCTGGAAGAACCCAATTTAAGGTGAGGACTTCTGTGCCAATGTGGGGTAGACTTGTGTACCAGTGAGGTATAGGAAAGAGACTGCAAGCTTTAGAGTCCCAGTTTCAAGTCCAAGCTCAGCCCCTGACCTAGCACAAGACTGCGAGAAAAGTCCTGAGCACTTTGAGTCCAATATCCCCACTGGAGAAATGACATCAATCATATCTTTCTATGGAGCTGCTTCAAGGATTAGCAGAGATAAAATGTGAGAAGCACTTTGTATGGTGGCCAGCACAGAGTGGTTGTGCAATAAATGTAAGGTCCTTCTCTGTCTCCCGCCTGTGGTCTGTTGTGACCAAGCTGGCCTGTCTGGATACAGTTTGGGCCCCAAGATTCTCCCCCAGCTGCTGACAAAATATTGCATAGCTTTGAGTGTGATGAGTAAGAAACTTATCACTTCTTCAGGGAGTACTGGGGTCATAAGAAGAGGTATCCTAAGGCCACTGGGACATCTCCCAAAGAGTCACAAGGTGAAGAAGACTACCTGAAATGAAGGGCAGAAGCAAAACACACACACACACACACACACACACACACACACACACTTACACACACTCCCCATGGGTTCCCACTTTACCAACAGCCAAGTGGCACCAATGGAGGGGGAAACATTGACAATCAACTCCAGGCTGTAAAAACCAGTCCTCAGCTGACTGGGGAGCTTGCCTTGGGGGGACCGTGGCACCAATATTGGACAGTCGTGAGACTCAGGAGCCCTAGAAGCCCTGGAGGACCTAAGGTCCAGGAGGGCTGTGTGGCTATGGGACCCTAGGAGGTCCCTCCGCTGCTGCCTGCCTCTTTCCCACATGCTGGACAGCTCCCAGGCTGACACTCTTGCCTTGCTCATCCTACTCCCTGTCTGGCATTGCATCCGTAGCCTTGACCCTACAACCCTACTCTTGCCTCCTATCTGTGTCCAGGCTTTCTTATTAGCCCAGTAGCTCCCCAGAAGCCAAGGTCAAATTCATCTTTATTTCTTTTTTCTTTTGTTTATTTATTTTCAGAGAGAGAGAGAGAGAGAGAGAACACCCGCATGTGTGAGCCAGGGAGGGGCAGAGAGATAGAGAAGGAGAGAATCCCAAGCAGGCTCTGTGCTGTCAGCGCAGAGCCCCATGAGAGACTCAATCTCGTGAACTGTGAGATCATGACCTGAGCCAAAATCAAGAGTCAGACGCTTAACCAACTGAGCCACCTGGGTGCTCCGTCTTTATTTCTTTTAGAGTCTAAGTATAATGGATTGTATTTTATAGCTAAAATGTTATCACTCCTCAAATCCAACCCTCCCCTATGTTTTGTAAATATGACAACAGAAGCAGAGAGAGAGGAAAAGTGGCTTTCTCAGGGTCCCACAATAACTCAGTGACAGAGTCAGAATGGATCCCTAATGCCATCCTATTTGTAATCCTATCTGTTAAAAGCTGGGCAGATAAAGACAATGACAGAGATGCGCCATCCTGCCCGTGGCAAGGCCTCCAACATAGCACCTCATGGGGTCCCTTCTACTGAGAAGGGAGGGAGTGGGAGCCACACGGAGCTGTTCTCCATCCTGCTTACAGTTTCTATCAGTAGCTGGAGGAAACCCTAAGGAAGAGAAGAGACTGTTTTAAAGTGCCTACCACGTGTTAGGCACTGCACACATGCCAAGGTTCTAAAACTGAGTTTTTCATGGAGTCACCAATGTACAATACAGGTGAAATTTCAAAGGCAGATCTTATATACAGAATTTGCCAAGGAAATGTTCCAGAACCGGTTTCATAACTTGTAGCACCCTTAGCCAAGTCAAGGGCATATAAAAAGAGGACACATAGTAGAAGGAGAAGATTCCATGAAGAGACTACCTTGGAGAGAGCTCTTGCTATACTGTGGTCCCCATCTCACATCCCTAGGATGGCCATAATCCGAAAGACAGATAATAACAAGTGTTGACAAGGACACAGAGCAACTGGACCCCTCATACACTACGGGTGCAAATGCAAAATGGTGCAACTTCTTTGGAAAACAGTCTGGTAGCTCCTCAGAAAGTTAGAGTTACCATTTGACCTAGAAATTCCACTCCTAAGTTTATTCCCAAAAGAGATGAAAACGTATGTCCACACAAAAACTTAGACATGAATGTTCACAGGATCCTTATTCCAAATAGCCAAAAAATAGAAACAGCCCAAGTGTCCATCGCTAATGAATAGATCTTTAAATGTAGGACATACACACAATGGAATATGATTCTGCCATCCAAAGGAACGAAATACTGACCCACGCCACAACATGGATGAACCTTGAAGACATTATGCTAACTGAAAGAAGCCAGCCACAAAAATTGCCATATGTTATAATTACATTTATATGAAAGGTCCAGAGAAGGCAAATCCATAAAGATAGGAAGTAGATTAATAATTGCCCAGGGCTGGGAGGATGGAGGGGGGAGCAGGGAAGGGGGCAGTAACTGCTAATGGGTAACAGAGTTTCTTTTTGGGGTGATGAAAATGTTCCAAAATTGGTTGTGGTGATGGTTCCATAACTCTTTGAATGTACTAAAAACTATTGAGTTGTACACCTTAAAAGGGTGAATTTGGGGCACCTGGGTGGCGCAGTCGGTTAGGGCATCTGACTCTTGATTTTCAATCAGGTCATGGTCTTGTGGTTGTGGGATCAAGCCCTGCATCAGGCTCCACACGGAGTGTGAAGCCTGCTTGGGGTTCTCTCTCTCTCTCTCTACCCCTCCCTCACTCACATGCATGAACGCTCTCTCTCTCAAAATAAATAAATAAGTAAATAAAAGGTGAATTTTATGATATGTGAGTTATATTTCAATAAAGCTGTTGCTAAAAAAAAAAAAAGTGCAGAACCATCATTCACCTAAGAGAGTAGAAAAATCATGGGCCCGCCAGTGTTTTCCTGTGTGTCAGGGGAAGATAACCCCCACTGAATAAATCTGACAGAGACCGTGGAACACATTTTTTAAAAGTTGGAAGTGTTTGCTCCTTACACTACCTAAATACATGCTTGTTTAAGGTACTTGTCAACCTGTCCCTGACTGAGAGCTGCCAGGATCCAGTTTTGCAAAGGCCATCACAGGCTGAAATATAAAAAGATGGAAAAGACTGGGGGAAAAAGTAATCTGGTATTTAATATCTGCATAAATTCAGAAAAGGGTGGGGTGTTAAATTCAACAGAAGTTTGTGTGAAAAAGACCCAGTTTTAGCTGACCAACATTTGCTAACCATTGGGTGTGATAACCATAAAAGCTTGCTTGATCTTAGATTACATTAAAAGATATAGAACCACGGGGTCCCAAGGTGGTGAGAACCCCACTCACCTGTTCTGTTCTGGGCATCGGGTAAGAAGTACACTGGCAAACATTAACCAGTCCAGGAGAAACTGGCCAGAAATGTAAAAGCTTGGAAATCATGTGAGATGAGAACAACAACAACAAAAATCTGACAGTATTTAGCTAGGACATATAAGATAAAAGTGGGGGCCATGTAACTGTCACATGGCAAGTTGAGTGAACCTTCATTATTGCCATTCTTTAGTGATGAACAAGGATCGTACATGTAAGTTATAGAAAGGTAGGTTTGGGTCTAACGTAAGGAACTAAACTAGTTATCGAAACAGACTGCCTCAGAAAGAAATTATACTAGCTATACTTTACTGAAAAATAATTTGCTTATTTTGAACAGGTAATACATTCACATACTCAAAAAACAAAACAATATATAAAGGTCTATAATGAAAAGTCTTGTTTCTATCCCCAAATATCCTCTACCCCTCCTATCGTCATGCATTCAGGAACCACCTTTTCTCCTCCCAAAGCTTCCATACGCAAATAAAGCACATATTTTATACACACCTCTGCCTTTTTTCACAAAAGGTAACATATAATACACACAGCTGTGTCTTTGCTTCACTTTGGATAGTTTCTATTTACCCGTTACAATCCTCTTTTCTCTTGTATCTAATCTGATGGTAAACCCATGCACTGAGTTCTTGATTTCAGTTATTTTGTTTTTCAGCTCTATAATTTCCATTTGATTCTTTTTTATATATTCTATTATCTAATGGGATATTCCATTTTTAAATGTTTTTCATAGTTTCTTCTGGTTTCTTTGAGCATATTAATCATAACTATTCTAAAGTCCTTAATACCTGGATCTCCTGTGGGTCTATTTCTATTGTCTATTTTTTTCCTCTGACTTAGGTGATCTGGTTCTGTCTCTCACATGCCTAGTGATGTTTTTACTGAATGCCAGACGTTGTGATTTTAATACTTTATAGTATACCTTAAAGATCTTTCCAGTGACATATTGAAATATGCATGAATATATTGAAAATGTCCTCTTTTTCTGGATAGGCATTTTATAAACAGTGTCTTCAGACAATACAGCAATTCTGCAATGTGTGACTCTTACCCAGAGAGACTCCCACAACTAAAATCCAGCAAGGATGGGATTCATGTCCAAGTCTATCTAACCTCAGAGTGGGTATTTCCCCCAACAACACCTGTGAACAGCCATCATTGGAGGGGCTCAAGTGGATCCCAGAGGGCCCTCTAGTGTAGAGATAGTTCCAGCAAGACTGCTGGCTATGGTACCCATTCAGGTTAGCTCAAATTAGCTCAAGAATAAATGGTCATATCAGTTAAGAATTCTTGTGGCTGTAAGAACTGAGTGTTAGTCAAGATCTCAATAGGAGGTAAGTAGCACACTTAAGATAATTCAAGGATAACTTATTTACAAAGGGATTAATTACAAAGGTGTAGATGGGATATAGGGAGACGACAAGGGGGAAAGAGAAGAAGCCTAGGGTTGGCATCAAAGGAGCTGTGACTACCCCAAAGCTGAAAGGGATGGAGGGGGAGAGAGGTTACTGGAACCCAGCAACTAGAGTCATGGGGAACAGGCCAGCTTGAGAGGCACGGGGTCTTCGGCCAGCCCGAAGTGACCTTGCAGGTAGAGAGCCAGGGGAATAAATGACTTCATCATCACTGTTCTCCCTCTTTCTGGTCTTTTGCTAGGGCTTCCGATTGACTAAACACAATCAGAAGCCTCCTGAGACAAAAAGGAGATAGAGAGAAGTGATCTAGAGTGGATCAAAATAGGCAGGAAAGTATCTGTCACAGGCACACACACACACACACACACACACACACACACACATATCCTGGAGGCCTAAGCAATAAAGACATTTAATTGTGTCACACATAAGCCTCTGTAGGCAGTCCCAGTGTCATTCAGAGGTTCAGTGACATCACTGTGGACCTAGGCTCTATCTTGTCACCTCACCATCCTCAGGATGGTTGACTTCTTATCCTCAGGCTGTTGTCTCATGTGTCTCAGCCTTTACACCCTTACTTGACTGCATTCAAGACAGAAGAAAAGGCACACTTCCTTATCTGTCTCTTGACCAGGGAGTACAGTCATTCACAAAAGCCCCCCTCATCCCTCCCGCCCCAGTCTTCCCACTGCATCTCATTGGCCAGAACTGGGTCACATGCCCACCCTCAAGCCAATCCCCAGTAAAGGTGGCCAGGATTATCTTGATTGGCATAGATCACCTAGTTCGTCTCTAGGGGCCAGAGATTGGTTTCACTTTCTTGAGCATGCCCCCCCCCCACCCCTTAACAAAATCAGGGTTCTACAGTCTAAGGAAGATGGAGGGATGGCTGATTACCTATTTGATAGGTAGGTATCAGCCATATGAGTCGCCGGGTTTTTTTTTAATGTTTATTTATTTTTGAGAGAGGCAGAGTGCATGTGGGGGGAAGGGGCAGAGAGAGGGAGACAGAAGATCTGAAACGGGCTCTGTGCTATTAGCACAGAATGTGGGGCTCGAGCCCACCAACAGCCAGATCAGGACCTGAGCAGAAGTCAGATGCTTAACCAACTGAGCCACCCAGGCGCCCTCAGCAACAAGTTTCTTTTACTTCTCCCCAGGAAGCCCCAAGCTTGCAACTCACAGGTTGCACAGAGGGGGGCACCACAGCTGAACTCCGGGAACTAGAACCAGCTGAGGTTCTGAGTGGGCCACAGCTCCTCCCAGCCAATCTCTCTGCCCTGCATAGTCTCCTGTTTACAGCCAGGCCCTGCTTCTCTCTGCTCTGCCCTCCTTCCTCTAACAGATTCCTCTCTCCAAAATTTTGTCTTCCCTGGCCCCTCTCAGCCTGTTGCATGGCAAAGCCCTGCTGTAGCTAAGGCTAGGGGTGGGATGATGGGTGCAGACAGCACAAGGGCAGCAGGGGCTGGGGGTGGGGGCAGTGTCCATTATGAGGGTCCATGCAGAGGTCAGGTGAGGGCAAATGAAGCTGGGGTGAAATAACAGGATAGAATTTACCTAGATGTGAATAAATGCACAATGAAACCAGGGCGTGTGTGTTCATGCACTTGAAAGAAGGTAACAGCGCAGAGTTGAAATGAAAACTCTCCTAACCTGTATCTTTGTGGTGCCCCCATGGACTGACAACTGGGAACAGGCGTCCCTTCTGTCCTCCCTTCTCCACACCTCTGAGACAGGCTCAGAAATCATGCCTAGTATGAAGGGCAATCTGGAGGAACGCAGTGGGTGCCTGGTGCCTGCCCGGATCCCCTTTATCAGGCCTCCACATTCAGCCCCAGCTGCTCGATGTTCAGGGTGGTCCTCTTTTCCAGAGAATTATTCTCAGCCAACAGAGCCACCTGACAAAATGTCTGAGATGTCTGAGAGGTTCCCTGGGCTCCTCACAGCCAATGACCGCCGGATTGAGTGAAGGTGGTCATAAAAAGCCTCCTTCCTGGGGCACCTGGGTGGCTCAGTCGGTTAAGCATCTGACTTCGGCTCAGGTCACGATCTCACGGTTCGTGAGTTCGAGCCCCGCATCGGGCTCTGGGCTGATGGCTCAGAGCCTGGAGCCTGCTTCCGATTCTGTGTCTCCCTCTCTCTCTGCCCCTCCCCCGTTCATGCTCTGTCTCTCTCTGTCCCAAAAATAAATAAACGTTAAAAAAAAAAAAAGCCTCCTTCCTTCATGGGTGGTGCCGTTCATGCCCCCAAGCCTCCTGTGGGGTCAGGCCTCCCCCTTGCCTGGATTTCTCCTGGCCTTGCCTGCGTCTCCTCTCCTCCTCCACGGCAAGTCACCCGCAAAGAATTCACATCTCAGGCTTTGCTAGCAGGGAGAAGTTAGGCAAGCTGTATCTAAGACTTGTCCATTCTGAGATTCGCGGGCCTGGGCTTCATCACGCGGGGCTCCCCAGGGAGAACAATGAGCAGGAATCCTGTCTCCTCCATCTTTCTCCTCCAGTCACAGCACAGAAATTCTTCGAAAAAAATGTTTTAATTTGAACATAGTTGGTACACAACGTTATATTAGTTTCACGTGTGCAACATGGTGACTCAACTTCTCTCTGTTATGTTGTGCTCTCCGCTAGTGTAGTGGCCATCTGTCACCACACAACCTAATTACCATACCGTCAACCATATTCCCTATGCTGTGCCTTTTACTCCCATGACTTATTCATTCCATAACTGGAAGCCTGTATCTCTCACTCCCCTTCACCCATTGCGCCTGTGTTTCCAACCCCTTCCCCACTGGCAGCCACTAGTTTGTTCGTGCTTCTTGTGTATTCATTTGTTTTCTTTGATTCCACATGAGTGCAATCATATGGTATTTCCCTCTCTCAGTCTGACTTATTTTACTTAGCATCATTCCTGCTAGGTCCGTCCATGTTGACGCAAATGGCTCAATATCACCCTTTTTAAGGCTGCATAATATTCCATTATATATCTTCCATATGCATTCACCTATCAGTGGACATTTAGGTTGTTTCCATATCACGGCGATTGTAAATAAGCTGCAATAAACACAGGGGTGCATGTATCTTTTTGAATTAGTGTTTTCATTTTATTTGGGTAAATACCCAGTAGTAGCATTATTAGATCACATAGTGTTTCTATTTTTAATTTTTTGAGGGACCTCCAGACTGTTTTCCACAGCGGGTGTAGCAATTTACATTCCCACCAACAGGGTATGAATATCCCTTTTTCTCCACATCCTCGCCAACGCTCGTTATTTCTTGTCTTTTTGATTTCAGCCATTCTGACTGGTGTGAGGTAATACCTCATTGTGGTTTTGATTTGCATTTCTCTAATGATGAGTGATGTTGAGCATCTTTTTTTTTTTTTTTTTGATATATGAAATTTACTGTCAAATTGGTTTCCATACAACACCCAGTGCTCATCCCAAAAGGTGCCCTCCTCAATACCCATCACCCACCCTGCCCTCCCTCCCACCCCCCATCAACCCTCAGTTTGTTCTCAGTTTTTAACAGTCTCTTATGCTTTGGGTCTCTCCCACTCTAACCTCTTTTTTTTTTTTTTCCTTCCCCTCCCCCATGGGTTTCTGTTACGTTTCTCAGGATCCACATAAGAGTGAAACCATATGGTATCTGTCTTTCTCTGTATGGCTTATTTCACTTAGCATCACACTCTCCAGTTCCATCCACGTTGCTACAAAAGGCCATATTTCATTTTTTCTCATTGCCACGTAGTATTCCATTGTGTATATAAACCACAATTTCTTTATCCATTCATCAGTTGATGGACATTTAGTGTTGAGCATCTTTTCGTGAGTCTGTTGGCCGTCTTGTCTGTTGGTCATCTGTATGTCTTTTTTTTTTTTCTGAAAAATATCTATTTAGTTCTTCTGCCTTTATTTATTTACTTATTTACTTATTTCTTTTTGAGAGTGAGAGAAAGCACAAGCCGGGGAGAGGGGCAGAGGGGAGAGAAAGAGAGAGAGAGAGAGAGAGAGAGAATCTCAAGCAGGCTCTATGTGCAGCACAGAGCCCAACACAGGGCTTGACCTCACAACTATGACATCATGACCTGAGCCGAAATCAAAAGTCAGATGTTTAACCAACAGAGCCACCCATGTGCCCCTCCTCTGTCCATTTTTTTTTTTTTAAAGATTGCTTGTTTTTAGTGGAGGTGTATAAGTTCTTCATGTATTTTGGATATTAACCCCTTATTGGATACATCCTTTGCAAATATATTCCCCCATTCAGGAGGTTGCCTTTTTGTTTTATTGATGATAACCATCCTTCACTGTGCAAAAGCTTTTTTATTTTGATGAAGTCCCAAATGTTTATTTTTTCTTTTGTTTCCCTTGCCTCAGGAGACATATCCAGAAAAATGTTGCTACAGCTGATGGCAGAGAAAGTATTGTCTATGCTCTCTTCTAGGATTTTTATGGTTCAGGTCTTACATTTAGGTCTTTAATCCATCTTGAGTTTATTTTTGTGTATAGTATCAGAAAGTGATCCAGTTTCATTCTTTGGCATGTAGCTGTCCAGTTTTCCCAGCGTAAGAGACTTTTTCCCATTGTATATTCTTTTCTCCTTTATCACAGAGTAGTTGACCATAAGCATGTGTATTTAGTTCTGGGTCCTCTCTTCTTTTTTATTGACCTATGTGTCTATTTCTGTGCCAGTGCCATACTGTTTTGATTACTATACCTTCATAGTGTATCTTGAAATCTGGAATTGTGATGCCTCCAGCTTTCTTTTTCTTTCTCAAGATTACTTTGGCTATTTGGGGTCTTTTGAGGTTCCACACAAATTTTAATATTATTTATTCTAGTTCTGTGAAAAATGCTGTTGGAATTTTGATAAGGATTGCATTGAATCTGTAGATTGCTTTCGAAGCACACACATTTTAACAATATTAATTCTTCCAGTCCATGAGCATGGGATGTCTTTCCATTTGTTTTTGTCACCTTCAATTTCTTTCATCAGTGTTGTATAGTTTTCAGAGTATAGGTGTTTCACCTCCTTGGTTAAGTTTATTCCTAGATATTTTATTCTTTTTAGTGCAATTGTAAATGGAATTGTCTTCTTAATTTCTCTTTATGCTACAACATTATTAGTGTATAGAAACACTATGGATTTCTGGGTATTAATTTCGTATCCTGCAAAGAAATTCTTAGAGCACCTACTATGTGCTACATACACTATTGGGCTCTGTAAGAAGTTAAGAGGCACAAGACAAGGCCTCTGATTTCAAAGGGTTTAAGTTCTGGTTAGTGGGAGAGAACATACCTGTCAAAAGGGAAACAGTCATATATGCAAGCAGCATATGCCAGGGCCCAAAGGTTGAGAGACCAATAGATGTGCAGAGAAGGAAGATGATGCTGCAGTCCGGAAGGGCTCCCTGGAGGAGACGCTAGGTGATTTAAAACGCCCATAAGCAGAAAGGAGGCCTGGGGAAGGAGCTAGGGTTCAGGTGGCCCAGTGCTCAGGCCACACAGCAAAGTGGAACTCTGCAAGGAAGCAAGAGAGGTAAGATGAGAGGCCTGGGGGTGGCAGGAGAGACAGGATGGCGCATGAGACCAAAGTTCAGAGTCAGGGTGATCAAGGGAAGGAGGCTCAAAATAGGGAAGTCCATTTGTCTCGTTCACTGTCATCCTGCTTCCTCCCCTACAACACCTAGCGCAGTGCTGGGCACAGAGCTGGTGGGTTGTAAGTGTTTGCTGAACAGGGCCCTGAACATGGCTCCCCCCTCCTCCTCACCCTCTTCTCAGATCCAGGCTCTTCCAAGCAGGAGCAAAGGCTGTGTGATGGGGATGGGAGGAGTGGGAGGGGCCTTCCGGGTCAGCGTGATCTGGTCCCCTAAGAATCAGGGAAGGAGAAGGCCCCTCCTTTCATCCCAGCAGGAATTTAATTAGGAGAGCTAATTAGTGGCCCAGGAGGGAAAGATGAGGCGCTGGTGCCCGTGTGCGTGCAGGAGCCTACGGGCTGAGGATAATTTCAGGCTTGTCTTCGGCAGGGAATGAAGCCGCAGGAGCCAGGGCTGCTGTGGTCAGACAAGAGCCAGGGCCCATCCCCCTCCACCAGGGACAGGCCCCGGGGACACGCACCTGCATATATACACGCACATGCACACTCACACAGACACATCACATCACACACCTACACACCCACACACGTGCTCACACGTGTGTGAGTAAGTGTGAGTAAGTGGCCTTTCACCCACGTACCCACCCGCACAGTTCAGACACCGACACACGTACACATCCACATGCACGTTCGTGTACAGCCACGTTACACGCATACACACTCATGCACGTGTTCACAGCCACACACACCTTCACACACTTGCCCACACACGCACATACATTTCCCACACACTCATACGCACTCACACACTCGCATACACATTCACACACATACAGGGGGAGCAGTTTTGACCTTCACGGCTCCACACCCCACCCAGATCCCTCCGTCTTCACTGCGCTCCAGTGTTCTCAGCTGTGTCCCAGGGCCGTTAGCAGAGCCGGCACCCTGCACCATATGAACACCAGGGCTCACACCTCGGCCCTTGACAAGGTCCTCTCCCACCCCTCTGGCTTTCTCAAAAGGAAAAGAAACTTCAGAAAACGGATGCTGTAGTCTCCCTTGCTCCCATGGCTTGCACATCCCAATGTGAGAAAGTTCCTCCTCCCAGCTACCATCAATTCTTTGCAGATTCAAGCCAGGCCAGGCCAGTTCTCACGGAAAGAGAATGTTCTCACTTGACAGCAAGAGGTCCAATGAGAGCCAGAGCCAGCCACACCCCAGAGCCACATCATAGGATAAGGTTGGGGGCTTTGGGTCTGGGCTCCAAGGGTTCTACACCAGCTCTGAGCAATCTTGGGCAACTAAACCTCTTGGAGCCTCAGTCTCCTTGTCTATAAATGAGGGCAGGCACAGTTCCGGACTGTGTAAGAGTAAGTGAAATTATACATGTAACGTGCTTAGCACGGAGCATGGCATAGAGTATATGCTCAGTAAGTTGAACGCGTACCATCACGGAGGCCAAACCCAGCTCTCCTGGCTTCCCGCTTCCCCACCAGGGTTCACTCTTGCCCTCCGGGTCTGGCTCCCTCTTGCCTTCCTTCCCTGTCTCAGAATAAGGAGACAGATTATTAGTACAAATTTGATCAAAATGACACATGGATTAGCATGTACGCTGCAAAGTCTAATTCTGTTTACTGTTCTAGGGGAGCATGCAATTATTACAGGGGCTGGGACAGAGTGTTTTTAATAACATTTCTTGTTAAGATTTAATTATAGGAAATTGTATTTTCTTAATCACTGAAAACTCAACTGGCTAGGAAGAGAATCGTGATAATTTTGTTTGCAGTTTATTAAATCCTTAGGATATTCTTTCTCTTACTTTTGCTTTTATTATGTGCTGCTGCTAAGTGCTTTTTTATCCTTGGATCTGTGAGGAGGGAGGCCTTTGGCTCCCTGCCTCTCCCGCCCCCAGGCCCTCCACTCCTGGCAAACTCAGATGCCAATAACCACAGAACTAAAGGAACTTATGAACTTGAGTTGTTCAGTTTCCTGCTCAGTAAGAAGAACAGGTGTGTTCTCCTTGTCTGAAGTTTGGTGGGCTGAGAAGTCGTCCACTGAATACCTGGCCCTCATACCCACCTCCCCTAGAAACCCAGCCTCAGGTATCTCTGTGTCAAGAACCCCCAAAGGATTGCAAAGGTGACACTGTCACCTGCCTGCATTCACAGGGTGTTCCTGACCCCCTCAGGGAGTCCAGAGCCTAGTAAAGTGCCCTGAGGGCACTGTAGGAACCATCAGACCCCCTGTCTGTTCTCTTTTGGATGAGGCAGAACTGGGCAGGGGGTTGGGGGAGGTTATGCCTATAATTGATCTTGTATGAGGCCACTTTCCTACCAGACGTGAAGAACTGGGGACACGGAAATGGATATGACAGAGCCCTGCCCGGGTTGTCCACAGGGCCCTCCTGCTTCCTTTCTGCAGCTTCTGCGCGTGCGTGGGGAGGCTCAGGGAGTCAAGGGGGCCGTGGAGAGAGGTTTACACGGAGGAAGCAGGATGTCTGCAAACGAGAGGCACAAAGGAGCCACAGTCTACCAGTCTACCAGGAAGCCATGCTCAGGGGAAAAGATGCAATATTATCAACAACATGAAGAGTGATGCTTATAAACCAATGTGAGATGCTGGCCCCACAGGGATTTGTGCTGCCGTGGTTAAGTAAGAATTCTTGAGCCAAAGGAAAGCATCTCTGACTGTGAAAGCCTGTGATTCCTGAATTGTGTGTGTGTGTGTGTGTTGGTGGGGGTCCTCTTGGCCTCAGTCACGGCTCCAGCTCTATCTCTACCCAACCCCATGACTCTCCAAGCCTGGACCATCTCCATACCAATGCTGTGTTCACAGGCCCCATTTCCTCCAGAGAGCTCCACCCTTTCAGTCAAAAAGTGCCAACCTGTGTCTAGCCTCGGGCTCTCCTGCTGCAAATCAAACCCATGTCCTCTTGATCCTTTGGGAGGTGGCAGAGAGGGATGGTGAGACAACAGATCCAATTCCCAGCGGAACAGCCTTCCCCGGACACATCTCCAGTTCTTTCCACTCCTCGCCAAACTCTGAGCCCCCAGCTCTCCTAATGACCCCCCAGTGGCCTCTCTGTTCCCTCCATGTCCCTTTGGTGTCTTTGTTCTCTGGGGCTGGCGAAAGCATGCCTGACAGTGTTAACCCCTGATGGCAGAGTGCAGGACATCAAAGAGGCGGCAAGAGAGGTGATGGATAATAGATGTCTGAAAGCATGAATGATACATATGCAGATAAATGATGGATAATGGGGCCTGCATGATGTATAGGCAGCTGCCGGAGTAATAGATGTGTAGGTACATGTAGATTAATGGAGGGAGACAGTTTCAGAGACACAGGGGCAGCTGGAAGGACTGATCCCGGATCAGTGGTAGACGCATTGATCCTAGATAGGCAGGGAGATCAGAGGCAGGGCCGGTAGCTAGGAGACAAGACAGAGAGATATACACAGAGAGGGACTTTCTGGACACAGGGGACTGGAGAAAAGACAACAGGCAACAAACGGACACCCACTGCTGCTGCCCAGGTATGCATGGTAGGTCGCAGGATACAGGGGGTGACCTGAAGGAGCCGGAACACATGGACAGGTGCTGGATGTGCCAAAAGATGACGAATAAATGGGCAGACCCTCTAATTGGGGGGGGGGGGGGTCGTTTCTCCCCGTGGCCTCCCTGGGCCCTGGGCTGAGCTCCCGCGCCACCGGGTGAAGCCCCGGAGGCGGGGTGCTGAGCCTCTGGTGGCCGCGCGGGGGCGCCCACGGAGGGGGTAGGCGAGAGGAGGGGCGCCGAAGGTGGGGGCTGCGGGCTGCCGCGGGGCCCGCACCGGAGTTTGTTTCCATGACGGCCGGGCCCACGTGACCCCCTCCCCACTTCCCCCCGCCCCGCCTCCTTCCCTTCATAAATAATGTCCCTCGTTGAAAACTGCTCCCCAAGGAAGGGCAGGAGAAAGGCTTCTTGCTGGGCTGCTTCCCTCACAATCGGAGCGAGTCTTTGAAGCCCGTCCGCCTTCCAGAGCCGCCCGAGTCCGTTTGGTCCTTTTCCCTGTCCCTCCCTCTGTTTGTCCCTCTTGCCCTGTTTTAAATCCTTTCTCTCTCACTACCCCGCCTCCCTGCTCCCCCGGTCTTCAGGGTCTTACCGACCCCAGCTCCTCTCCGGAGCCAGCAGGAATGGGGTGGAGAAGACAGTGAGGGAAGCTATTGTTCTGGAAAGGGCAAGGCAAACTCCTGGGAGAATTGGGGTGGGGGTGGAGGGGGCTGGCTGGAGCAGATGAGACCCCCTATCAGCTGAAGCTGTCATGAAGCCGAGCTGGGGCGAGGGGCTTGTCACAGCCTGAGTCTGGCTCAGCAGTCCATCCCAGCACCCCACTCCTCACCCCCACGTCTCTCCACCCCCCCACCCCCCACACCCCGGGAATAGAAGCATCCGGAAGGAGGGAAAGGCAGGGCCCTCCCTCAGGCCCAGCTTGGGTGGTACAGCACTGCATGGGAGGAGACAGGAGGGGCATTAGCCCCAGTAGTGGTGGTCTCAGGGAGGGTTAGGGTCCTGGGGGTGAGGCAGTCACTCTGGAACAAAAGACCCCTTGCCTGAACCCTTGGTTTCCTTGTGTCCCCTGGAAGCTGGAGCCACAGACTCAACCCCCCAGAAGAGACAGACCCTGCTGACTCCAAGGCATGCCTTCACAGCTCTTGTTACTTATTACTTATTACTAAGTAATAACCACTTATTACTACCCACCCCCCCCACCCCCCCCCACCCCCCCCACCCCCCCCACCCCCCCCGCCCCAGGCACCTTGCAACAGAGAACCCTGGAGAACCTTCTGCCGAGAGGCCAGCCAGGGAGGCACAGAGAGGTTAAGTGACTGGCTTAGTGCACCACAGCCTGGAAGCTGCAGGGTTGTAGCCACCACCAAATCCAGAAATTCTCAGTCCTGGAGAATTAGGGAAAGCAGCAAGGAAGGAATGTGAGACACACAGAGAAGTAGTCAAAGCGGGGCACAGTTTTCAGGAACTGGTTTCCCCTTCAAACAATGGCCAAGTCCCCATCCCTGCTTCACATACCCCCCTCCAGTTCTATACCCTGAAGATTAAAAAAAAAAAGCCAAGCTGACTACTTGGCCTCTGCCTGGAGGAAGTGATACCAAAGCAGTCTTTAAGAAACAGTGGGGGTGGGGGTGCCTGGCTGGCTCAAGTTGGAAGAGCATGTGACTCTTAATCTCGGGGTCAGGGATTCGAGCCTGAATCCTATGTTGGATGTAGAGATTACTTAAATAAATAAATAAACTTAAAAAAAAACACGGAGAAGCAGTGGGGGTCCTCCAGGATCAACTGGAGGTTAAAAGGGACAGAGAGGGAAATCCAGGCAGAAGGGGAAGCATAGCAAAGACAGAGAGACACGGAGTGTGAGAGGAGTAGAGACAGCTCTGTATTCCTGGGGTGAAGTTTCAGCAGGAGCAGAAAGATATTTCAGAAGAAAGAGGCAGAGCCTAGTTCCGGAGGTCTTGCTGTCCATCTGAGGAGTTCACAGTAGGGAACTGAAGGGTTTTGCACAAAGGAGTAGTAAGTTGAGATTTGTGACATAGGGGGTGGATTGGAGGCCGTGGGTATTAGAGACAGGGAGGCCAGTTAGTAGGCTACTACAACAGTCTGTGGGGGCAGGGAATGATGGGGAACCACATCAGGGCAGTAAGAATTGGGTTGGGGGAAAAGGGAGAGTCCAGAAATATTTTGGAGGTCAAAGCATCGGGACCTAAAAGAATAGAGACAGAGTGAAGAAAACTGAGGTCAAGGCTGACCCCTGGATGTCTGGCTTGGTTGTGGTAAAGGTAGAGCCACCCTCTGAATGGTCCTAGGAGAAGAAGAACAGACTCAGGGGACTCGTCCAGGTGGAGCATGTTGAGTTTGAGGATGTGCAGACCAACTGGGGGTAGTTGAATATTCTGGCCTGAGCCCCATTGTTTGTGGTGGCTGAATTCCCAAAGGGGAGTAGAGGCGACTGCCTGCGGCGGAGAGAGCAGGGGCCCAGCAACAGACACATGAAAGGATGCTCAACATCACTTATCACCAGGGAAATGCAAGTCAAAACCACAGTGAGATATCGCCTCCCTCCTGTCAGAATGGCTAGTATCAAAAAGACAAGAAATAACAAGTGTTGGTGAGGATGTGGAGAAAAGGGAACCCTCGTGCGCTGTTGGTGGGAATGCAAACTGGTGCAGCCGCTGTGGAAAACAGTATGGAGGACGCTCCAAAACCTAAAAATAGAACTACCCTAGGATCCAGTAATTCTGCTCCTGGGTATTTATCCACAGAAATTGAAAACACTAATTCAAAAAGATATATGCACCTCTATGTTTCCTGCAGAATTATTTATAATAGCCAAGGTATGGAGGCAAGCCAACTGTCCATCAATAGATGAATGGATAAGGAAGATGTGGTGTATACATACAATGCAATATTAGCCATAAAAAAGAATGATACCTTGCCATTTGCAACAACACGGATGGACCTAGAGGGTATTACGCTAAGTGAAATAAGTCAGACAGAGAAAGACAAGCACTATGTGATTTCACTTATATGTGGAATCTAAGAAACAAAACAGATGAACAACAACAACAAAAACCAAATGGACTCTTAAATACAGAGAACAAACTGGTGGTTGCCAGAGGGGAGGGGAGTGGGGCACAAACTTCCAGTTATAAATTAAATAAGTCACAGAGATGAAAAGTACAGCATAGGGAACAGAGTCAATAGTATTGTAATAATGTTGTATGGTGACAGATGGTGACTACACCTGTGGCGAGCATTGAGCAATATATGGAATTGTCAAATCACTGTGTTGCCCACTTGACTTGAAACTAATATAACATTCTATGTCAACTATACTTCAGTAATAAATTTTTTTAAATAAAAATAAAAAAGAAGGGGCCAAGACAAAACTATCAGAGAGAGAGAGAGAAGGAAGCTAGTAGAACACTGTGTTGGGGAGGGAGGGGAGGAGAGAGGGGCTGATGAAGGAGGGAGGGAGAGAGGGGTGCCAGGTCAGATGCTGCAGAAGGTGCCGGTGAGAAAAAACACCAAGGGTGCCCCAAGGACTTGGCACCAGGGATTTAAAATTTGCTTTCATGTTTATTTGTTTATTTTTGAGAGAAAGAGAAAGTGAGGAGGGCAGGGGTGGGGAGACAGGGAGACAGAATCCCAAGCAGGCTCCACACCTGTCAGCTCAGAGACCGGCACGGGGCTCGAACTCATAAACCATGAGATCAGGACCTGAGCCGAAACCAAGAGCCGGACACTCAACCAACTGAGCCACCTGAGTACCCCTGACACTCGGGATCTTATTTATAATCAGGGTCTGGCAGGAAACTCAGGATATGTTCAAACTGAGTAATCCGAAGGGAGTTTCATGAAGGTGCTGGCAAGGTGCAAAGGTGTGGAGAAGACGTAGGGAAATCAGGAGGGTGCGGTGAGGGGCCAGGCCAAAGGAGACCTGGGTGGGGGAGCCATGTGGAGGAGTCACTGGCCAGGAGCCATAGGCAAGGGGAGAGGAACACAGCCAGCCTCCTGCAGCTGACAGGGAACAAGTCAGGAGATTAAATACCTCGGCCTCACTCTCCCCCTTCTCTCCACCACCTGTGGGGCTCCCCATTAGCAGGGCCCACCTGAAGCCACAAGGCAGGGATCCTGGGCCATGCAGCCTGGAGCCCAGGCGCTGACCACCAGGCCCCACAACCCTGGTGAGCAAACAGATAAATGCACTGACCCATGGAACTAGCAAGAATGGGGTGGCACTGGCTCCGGGCCCGTCTCATTCCTTTCTCTCCTCTCTGTTTCTTTCTGCCTGATCACTCATTCCTCCCTGACAGGGGTAGCCCACATCTAGCCCCTTCCTGTGTCTGTCACCCCAAAGGAAAAGTTGCTCTTCCCTGCTGGCTCCAACGGCAAAATCCCAGGAAAGACGTCTGAGTGGTCTGGCCCAGGTCACATGCCCATCCCAGAAGCACTCATTCCACTTGGGGTGGGGAAGAGGAGACTTGTCCACGGCAGGAGCCGCCCCAGGAGCACTCAGCCTGGGGAGAGGGCGGCAGCTGCTGAAAAGCGGATACTTGTGGATTAAAGCTGGGAAAGTGGTGAGGAGGCAGGCTGGGACCAAGATACAGCCCTTGGTGTTTCTAAATGAGACAGGAGGTGAGAAGGCA
This sequence comes from Panthera onca, assembly GCF_046562875.1. NCBI lineage: Eukaryota > Metazoa > Chordata > Mammalia > Carnivora > Felidae > Panthera > Panthera onca. The sequence continues at coordinate 35,883,231 of NC_138343.1, read as the reverse complement.
GCAGAGGGAAGCTTTCCTTCCTTGCCTCCTGCTGGGCGGACACCAAAAATACAGAGATCTGTACTCCCACACACCCACAAACACACATGCTTGCATATATATCACTATAAATATATGTATATATAGGCACATACGCATGCCTATACAAACATGCTTGCTCACTTTACACTCCTGCACAAACATATACATAGTCACCGATGTTTATACGGTATCAGTCAGGATAGGCAAGGTTGTGCTGCCCTAACAAACAGCTCCAAACAATCTCCGTGGCTTAAGACCACAAAGGCTTCATTCTTGCTTATACGCGATGTCCATCACAGCCCTTGTTCATTGTGGTCAGCCCAAACCTTGCTGGGCACCGTGCCAGAGGGAAAGAAAGACCTTTGGAAGGTCTTGGGTGATTAAATCTTTACACCCAGAAGTGACACTTTCTCTTCTGTTCACTGGCCAGAACTGGTCCTATGGTCCCCACCCAAGGAAACCGGAGACCCAGAACTTCTTAGCAAATAGCACTAATGATGACCACAACATAACACAGACATGTGTTCACACACACACACACACGCACGCACTCACTGCCCTTCCCATGGCTTTTTCATTTCTCATATCCTTGTGTTTCTCAGACCCTCACAACTCCCTGTTCCCAGCAATCAGGGTTAAAAGTCCCTTCCTGGAAACCAGAGGTCATGGAAACCCCCACCCTCTTTTACTTCAGGCCCAGTCAGCTGCTAGCAGCTCTCCCTCTCCCAGCAGGGCACAGCCAGGCATCTCCCCTCCCCTGGGTGACTACTCCTCCTTACCTCCCTTGCCCCTGCTTCCTCCCTCCTGCTGAGGACAGATAAAAGGGACAGCTGCAAGCTCCCCACTCCCTCCCTGCCTTTCTTCTTTCTGCGATTGCCTTGGGAGCTTACTGAGTGTGTGCTGGTAGCACAAGAGAGGCAGGCTTCTAGGGGGCTAGAGAGACAAGGAGGCGAGGCCCAGAGGGCCTGGGGGTGAAGGGAGGTCAGGCAGACACCAGCAAGGACCCTGAGAGGGCCTGTGATGCAGGGAGACGGACACAAATGGAGAGAGGCAGAAAGGAGACGAAAAACGTGGCAGAGAGACCCAAAAACACAGCAGAGCAACAGAGGCAGATGGAAAGAGACACAGATTGACAGAGACGAAAACAGAGACAGAGAGATGACAGAAATAGGTGGAAACAGAGACACGGAGACTGGGCAAGAGAGATGCTTGCAGAAAGGAGCGGGACAGAAAAGACTGTTGAGCTCCAGTGTGGAAGTAGGGATGTGTCAAGAGTGAGTGAGTGTGTGTGTGTGTGTGTGTGTGTGTGTGTGTATTACCATACAGCCCTGGTTTTGAAGCCATTTTATCATTCGTTAAAATGGACCAGTGAGAGGCCCCTGAGTGGCTCAGTCGGTTAAGCGTCTGACCCTTGATTTCGGCTCAGGTCATGATCTCATGGTTCCTGAGACTGAGCCCTGAGTCAGGCTCTACACTGACAGCACAGAGTCCGCTTGGGATTCTCTCTCTCCCTCTTTCTCTGTTCCACCCCTACTTGCACTCACTCTCTCCCTCTCAAGATAAATAAATAAACTTAAAAAAAAAAAAAGAAATGGGCTAATGAAAGTGGGCTCTGAGGTATCTTTAGAGATGGGGAGAAGATGTGTCCCTTTTCAAGCAAGTGGCCGGGTTTGGGGCCAGGCAGTAAGCTCAGGGGACTGGCGGGGGTTTCCTTGGAGATGTCTACTGTTCGGCTCAATCATGCTCGTTCTGTGGGTTGGAGAAAACTGCAGGGTCTGAGCTGTGAATATATTCCCAGCTATCTCTGCCCCACCTCTGCCACCTGCTGCAGCTGTGGCCCGGCAAGACGACCCTGGAAGAAACACAGAGGGAGACATGTGGTCCCTGTTCTGTGCAAGGAGTGGAGGTGTCCCAGGCTGGGAAGAGAGGCAGATTCCTGCCTTCAGGGGGCCCTGGGTCTGAGTGGAGACTTGGGCTTCATTCATTCCTTCACCAAAAAATCATGGAACCTGTGCCAGACTCTGTGCCTGACCCCAGAGACGCTGTGGAAGACAAAAGCCACAGGCTCCCCGTATAGTTTAGTACAGCTGACAGACTCCAAACAAACTGCAATTGTATAATGACAAATCAGGTTAAACGCTACAAAGGAAGACAGCGTCATGTGCGAGGGAGATTCTTCAGACTGGGTGCTCAGGAAGGTCTCTCCAAGAGGTAATATTGTGACCAAGACCTTCCTGATGAGAGGGGGCCAAGCAAGAGGAAGAGTGGGTGCGGCATGGGGTGGGGAGTGGGGAGACAGGGCCCAGGTGGAGAGAACAGCCTCAGCAAAGGCCTGTAAAGCAACACCAAGCTTGGGCGCCATACCAAGACCCAAGGAAGGCCAGTATGGCGGGAGCCGTGAGCCAGGGCGGCCCCGGGAGTAGGACCAGCCAAGTGGGCAGGCGTGTCCAGGGCAAGCCCTGCACTGTGGAGTGTATTCTAAGGGCAACAGGAGAGACATGAGTGGTATCCCTCCATTCGTGTGCTGGCACCTACTATTTGTCAGGCGCTGGAAGCCAGCTAAGGTGTTGGGGTAGGAGTCAGAGGACTGTGGAGCAAGGAGACTAATGCACATGGTCATGTTGCTGCTTTGCTTAATCCCCCTCAGTGGCTCCCACTGAACAAAGTCCAGACCCTTTAGCAGGACTGGCAACGCCCTGCCATCCTGTCTCCACCTTCCTCCCCTGTCATTCCTCTGCCTCAGACTCAACGCTCCCCACCAGGCCTTTGCACATGCTGTGCCCTCTGCCTGGAACACCCTCCCTGCTGCTCTTTCCCTCCCTCTGCCGACTCCTAGCCGTCCTCCAAGACTAGCTGCAATCTCTTTCCTCTTGGCGAAGGTTTTCATGAGTCTGGTCCCCTCCCCAGTGAAACGGACCACCCCCACTTTGGGCTTCCCAGCATCAGGGGCTCGGGAACATTTCCCTGCCCTTGTCTGTCTGTGTGTCTGTCTCCTGGATGGAGTCCTGGAGACCACCGCTCTGCAGGCCAGCTCAGGATCCCCGGATGAATTGCCCACCTGTTTAGAGGCAGGGCTCTTTGTCCCAAGGGGTTTTCCAACGTCCACACCCCAATGCCACCTCAGGAGAATCGGAGCTGAACGCTTGTTTGTAGGGAGAAGAGACAGAGGGCCAGAATCTAGGAGATGTGTCTAAGAAATGTTCGCAAGCCTTTTGCCTCGGTGCATCCGTGAAAGCAAGACGGGGCACCGGCATCCGTACCGGAGCCCTCTGGGAAAATGTGACCAGAGTTCCCGTTCTTGCAGCATCTGCGCAAACCTGCGGTCCCATCTGGAAATATGGCCTCAATAAGTGCTGCTAGTGTCCCCCTTAGTACGCAGAGGACACAGGCTTCATTAAGCTGGATCAGTGACCTTCCTGGAATGGATCATTCGAGACATCTTCCCAACAACCGAAGTAGTGCTGGCTCTTTGTATGTGAAATTGTTAAAACTTTAAAAAAGAAATGTTTCGAGGCAATGAATGGGGGGCAGGGTTCAGGAGACAAGGCAGGGTCATGGTTTAGCAGCGGGGCTAAGGGGTTCGGAGCTGGGAGAAGGGGTGGACCGGGCAGCGGGGCCGTGCTGAGGACTCTGGGTAATTGAGGCAGGGACCCGGAGAGAAGGTCAGGGAGGGGAGATGCTCTCCATCTCTGCTGTCAGGTGCGCGTGACTCGGGGCACCGTCCGGGAGCGCCAGCCTGAACCTCTGCCTAACCCCGGGCAAGTGCTGCTGCCACATGGAGATTGTTATCCAATTTGCCACTGTCTCCTCCAGAGACTTCATGTGCTGCCAGGACGGAGGCATAGGGAAAGCCTGTCCCCCAGGAGATGACCTCTCCAAGATTCTTGCCATGCTTCTATTTCAAGGAGGACATAGATGTCTGTGCCGCGGCATCCCCTTGGGAGGACCTGGGAGTGGGCGGCGGCAGGGGACAAAGCTAAAAAGTCAGGGAGAGGGGGACAGAGGTCAGGAGAAGCAAGGCAGGGGCGAGGGAGCCTGGGGAGAAGGAACTATCACAGAAAATGGTACAAATTCACCAGGCCCCCAGCCCACCATCAGGGAGGCAGCAGGAGGAGGGCCCGTAGAGGGCTTGCCTCCGAAAGATGGAAAGCTAGGGAGAGAAGAGTGGAGGCCAAGGCGAACTGTTCCCATGGCTGCTGGCTCTTCTCTTCCTGAGCACTCCTGGCGGGAAAGGGACATTACCAAAGTCCAGCGTGGTTTGGATTCCCATAAACCAGTCCCCAGAGGCCCATACAACTGAGTGAGATCCCTGGATGGCCAGACTATCCTGTCAGCACCTACTGAGGCTGGGACTGCCCTTGGCATCTAGAAAAAGAAGGCCGCACTTTGCCCAGAGCCTGACAACGGAGACAGCTGCATTCGGCCCCTGATGCACAGCAGGGCAGTGGGCCTGGGGTGGGGGAAAGGCCCTGTGACGTGGGAGATGGAACAGCCTGACCTGGAGAGATGTGGCAGCAGCAGGGAGGAGGACACAGGCCCACTCCAGACCGTGAGCTCAAACAGAAAGACAAACAGGGATAGAGACAGGGACTGGAGGTTGTGGGGAATGGAGAAAAAACCAAGAAGCAACACCAGTTGCTGTAACAGGCAGGTCCCTGCATCTCAAGGGCCTGGCCTATGAAAGTTCACTTCTCTCTCAGCCACAATCCAATGCGAGTGTTGGGGTGGCCTGCCATGTGGCCCGTTAGGGCCCAGGCTCCTTTCTTTTGTGCCTCTGCCTCCCTTAAGATCTCTGACTCCTCCTTGTTCAGCCAGCAGAGCGGGAGAGACACCGGAAGGGTGCCCCCAACCCTTGATGCTTCTGCCTGGAAGTGACACGCCCCCATTCCACTGGGGAGAACTAGGAATGTGGCCCCACCTAGATGGAAAGGGGCCTCAAGCATGGCCAAAACTCAGCCCAAAACTCGTCACCGTGGAATGGGGTTCGTGAAATTGTGGCGGACTGCTGGTCAGCTCTGTTTCTGTTGCCAGCATTAATTGGACATTTCTCCTGGGCCACACCTCTTACAAAATGCAGTTTATTCTAGTCTTCACAACAAGCCCTGAAAACCAAAGACTGTTAATCCCTTTATACAAGGAGAAACCAAAGCTCAGAGGGGTTAAGAGGCTTAGCCCTTGGTGGGGAAGCGGGGATTTGAACCCTGGGACTTTCAGGTCAGGGCCCAAGGCATTTCATTTTCCCAGATCACCAGGCTGTTTCTCTAGCAAATGGCTGAGAGCTGGAGATGGGCAAACAGGAGGGAAGCAGGAGGCAGCGATGAGGAGTAAAGGAAAAGGACGAGGGAGAGAGGACAGGAAAGAGGGAACTACAAATAAAAAGAAAACTGGAGATTCCCATGGAAGGAAGCAAGTAGTGAAGCTTGAGGAGAGAAAGAGCTGGAAGGAGATTCCAGGAAGCTCTTGGTCCAGACACCGAGTCACTTGTCACACCCTCGCACCTCCTCCAGTGAAAATGAGCTATTCTCATAGACAGTGTGGGCCCGGCCTCTCCCCTCTTCACTCCTCTGCCGCTTCGGGGCTGCTCAAGGCCGCCTCCTTTGTGAGCTTCTCTGCTTGGCCTCACCCCTTTGAGGAAGGATCTGGCTTTAGCTGTCCGCCACAGGCCTGAATTTGAGTCCCACCTCTGCAAGTACGAGCACCAGGTGTTGAACAGTTGAGGGCTCAGTGACAATGCAAGCACTTTATAAACGCCAACAAGAAATGGTCCCGGGAGCGGGGGGGCATTCTGAGGGGCGTCCGCTGGAAAGAGTGGCAAGACGGGGAGCAGCCCAAGGGCTGGGGAGGCAGCTTGAAGCCTTGCTGCCTTCCTGCCCTGGATGGCACGGGAGGGAGGGGAGGACGGAGATAAGGCATCTGAAGGCAGCTGTGTTTCCCAGCTGCCCTAAGTCAGGAGCAGCTTTCCTGACAGGGTGACTCGGGAAATGAAAAGAAAATGAGTTGCTAAAATGTTTTATTTCCCTGGCTGCGTCATCACCGTGGGTGCAAGGACTGCAGTGAGGAGCCGTGCATCACTTGACCCCTCACCTTAGTGGATGATGGAGGGTCACTGCTCCCCGCCTTGCAGGCCCCAGAGCAACCCTGCCGCTGCACAGCTTGTAAATCGTTATGGCCCGATGAAGAGCTCACCCTTAAATGTCACTTACTGGGGAATTAAGGCGAAGACAGGCATTGGGCCCGAGGTGGGGGCTGACGGGGTGGGGAGTCAGCCTCCCCAGGAAGGGCAGTGGGACACTAGGTCTGGGGTTAATGAAAAGTGCCCCTGTCCCCCTGGGTGATCATTATCTCCAATAATTATCCCTGCTCCTGTGGCGGAGGCGGGGTGGGGGAGACGCTTGAAAAGCTGTCATTAGCCTAGATGGGCTAAGAATAGAGAGCTGGCTGGCACCATGGACCTGGGGTCCTCATCCCCTCCTGCCTCCTCTCTCTCTCTGTCCCTCTGTTTCTCTCCCGCTCCCTCTCTCTCTCTCCCCCTCTCTCTTTCCTTCCCCCTCCCTCTCCCCCACCCCTTCTTTCTTGTCTTTCTCACCCCAGAGATCTGCATGGTTCATGGGCTTCTCTCTGCCCCAGTGGACTCTGAGCGCAGAACTGAGGAGGAATCTTAATGAGTCTCCGGGCCAGAGGGCCATGGTTGGGGGCTGCCACGCCAGCTTCACTTTCTAGCTTTGGGGCCAAGGAGAGGTCAGCTTCCAGCTTTTCCTTGGAGGCTCTTTCCTGGAAGAAGTGACACCACAAGTCTCAAGTCATCCCAGCAGTGACCCTTCATGCCTCCTCTCTGTCCCATAACCTTTTTTTTTTTTCATTGCAAAATAAGTCTCGCATCCAGAAAAGGACACGGAACAAATGTGCCATTTAATAAATTATTTTATGGGCACCCGGTTGGCTCAGTCAGTTAGCGTCTGACTCTCGGTTTCAGCTCAGGTCATGATCTCACGGTTTCGTGAGTTCGAGCCCCGTGTGGGGCTCTGTGCTGACAGCGCAGAGCCTGCTTGGGGATTCTCTCTCACGCCCTCTCTCTCTACCGCTCTCCCACTCACACCGTCTCTGTCTCTCTCAAAATAAATAAATAAGCATTTAAAAAATAATACATTATTTTAAACAAACACTAGGGTAGCCACCACCCCAGCCAAGGACCAGCTCTAGCAACCCATGGACCCCTTGCCCATCCGCCTCCCTCTTCCCCAGGAGGTCCCAGGCAATCACTTCCTGCTTCTCTTTCTAGTCTGTGTGCTCCCTCAGTAATACGGTGCTGTTTTGCCTGTTTCTGAACTTTACATAAATAGAATCGTATGTTACATATTCTTTCATGTCTAGCTTTATTCAACCAACCTGGTGGTGTTTGTGCGACTCAGCAGTGTGGTCGGTGTAGTCACAGTTCATTCGTTCTCATTGTTGTAGAGAAGTGTTGTCTTCGTGCCCATCTGCCCAGTCCCGCTGTCACCAGCTGCAGCACCTTAGCGCTTCAGGCCACCCATACGGTGGGGACACAGCTTGAGTCTCGCAGCAGCTAGGCAGAGCCCTCTGCAGCCTCTGCAGACAGACTTGTCTAGATGGCACGGTAGGAGTGCTGGGTCAAAGTGAGCCCCGGGCTCTGGGCCCTGAACCCAAGCTCTCCCACCCTCCTGGGAGTGCTGTGTGCTAACAGGGAGCCTAGGGAGACTCTGGCACCCACAGAGAGAAGTTCTAATGGTGGCATCCCAGGCATGGGCAGTAGCTGGGGAGAGAACTTGAAATAGCATTTGGAGCCCAAGTGTTGCCTGGTAGACGTTTGCTGAGTTAATGAATGATCGCCTTCCCAGGATCCCTCCAACCAGGCTTCTAGGTGGCCAGCCCTTGTTCCCTTCCCCGCCGCTGCCAACCACACCAGCTCTCGGCTGAGAGCTTTCTGAGACTCCAGCTTTCTGAGATTCCAGACTCATAACCTCCCTCCTGCCTTGCCTCTCGGTGACATTAACTGCTCTACACACGATACCTGCTTGCTCCTGGGCCCTGGAAGGAGCCGTGTGGACTGCTTCCTGTCACCTGTTGCAGGTCTCCCAGCCCGTCCTGCCCGGAAGTTCCCTTAGGTCTAATCACCATCCCCCTCACCTTCCTCACCTGACCCCCGCGCCTTGACGTTGCTGCCTTGCTGGCTGTGATCAACAACAGTAACTCATCAACTGCATTTTGAATGTATAAAGCGCTTCCTAATAACACTAATCGCGTGTGGACAGCTATTATCATCCTGTTCCAAGCATTGTACATTTTAAACTCATTTAACCCTCAGAACCACCTCTGCGGCGGGGACTATTATTATCCCCACTTTATAAAGGAGGGAGCTGAGGAGTTAAGGAGCTTGTCCAAGCTAGAGTTGCCAGATAAAATACAGAATGAGCAGTTAAATTTGAATTTCAGATAAACAAGGAATTTTTTTAAAGTATAAATATGTCCCAAATGTTGCATATCAAATTCAAATGGGCATCCTATATTTTTGATTTCCTAAATCTGCCAGCCCTAGCCCAAAGTCCCCCAACAAGTAATGGTGGAGTCGGATTCAACCCCCAGCTCGCCTCTGCTCCACCGGGACCCACGCTAAGGCCCTGGCGCTGGCAAAAGGCACAGATGGATTTTAGACTCTTTTGTAAATCAAACCAGCAGAGCTAGGAAGCAGACTTGCTATGGAGGCTGAAAGGAGCCCAGTTTCTGGCTCCAGGAGATAAGATTTAGAGAAGAGGCTGCTTGCTGGGAATCACTCAGCTCAGAGCCTCCAAAGGCCAAGGTCAAGTCCCCTGGGTTTCAGATCACCTGGGGGCCAGTGACCATACCCTTTGATTCCTGTTTTCCATGCAGCCACAGGGGTTGGCCCTGCCCTGCCCTGCCCGGCTCAAACCCAGGCACCCCAGTCCTTCCAGCTCTCCAGAGGACCCCCGTTTCCAGCCTTAAGACTCATAAACCACCTCGTCTGACTGCTAAAACCTCGCTAGGGCCTTCTGCCCTCTGCCCTCTGCCCTCTGCCCTATGCCCTCTACCCCGTCCTCCGCCAGAGCTAATTGCTTTATTTAGATGTGATGTGGCCACAAGATGTAACTATGAAAATTGCAAAAATGACTATGTGGTGGTGTCGGAGGCTGCAAATGGGGGTATGTGCTTTTATTTTGCACCAAATAACGCATTTACTTCTTCGGGGGGAAGCCTGTTTGGCAGATAGCGAAGGCACTGCTAATAACACTTTGCACTGAGTGCCTCAAACATAGAGGAAGAGCCATGAAAGGGTCCCATTTCTGTTCCCGACAACTTGAAAGCTCCGCGAACACGCGTGCCTCCTTCCTCAAGAGCAGAGGGAATTGTGAAGAAAATGCTGTGCATTTTCGCTTTTAACTTGCTGTTTTGATCCTTTCCAGCCACCACATTGTAGAACCCCTGGAGAGACTGGGGGGGGGGGGCAGCTGCGGGGAAGTGGGTGTCTGGATGTGGAGGTCGGGGCTCCCCCCTTCTCCCTCCTTCCACCACCCTCTTAAAGGGCAGAGCAAGAGGGAGCCGCCTAAAACAACTTCTGCCCTGGCTGAGGCGCAGATCTGTGGGCAGAAAAATGAATCAGGAGAATTCTGTTTTGCCAGTTTGGGCAAATGATGCTCCATATCTGGGCCTCAGTCTTGCTGGGGGGTGTCGGGCTTCATGATCCTCGTCCGGACAAGGGGGCTCGTAACGAGCCCCGTACAAGGATGCCGTGAGGGCTAAATAAGTCAGTTCATATAAACGGGCTTAGAACAGGGTCTGACACATAGAAGAGCTCAATGCATTTAGCCAGAATAACAGTTATCATTTTCTGAACAATGAGGAGTTTAGAACAGCTCGGGGACCAAGGAGATAAGCGTGTGAGGAGATGGGGTGTGAGGCCATAGGGAATGGAGCAGACTATGACTAAACTACAACCTGTGTGGACAAAGTCAAACATAAATTGAAAAAAATACTCGGCAAGGCAAACGAAATGGGTCTGCGGGCTGCCCACAGCTCTGGGTCCACCTGTTATAACTTGGTTGAGCTTCAGGAGGGTCCCTTCTACCATTAAAAACCTATGATTTAGGGGCGCCTGGGTGGCTCAGTTGGTTGAGCGTCCAACTCTTGACTTCAGCTCAGATCATGATCCCAGGGGTGTGGGATAGAGCCCCATGTCAAGCTCCACACTGAGGGTGGAGCCTGCTTGGGATTCTCTCTCTCCCTCAGCCCCTCCCAACCTCCCCCCCCCCCCCCCGCCAATTAACAATAAATAAATAAATCTATGATTTAGATCCAGCCTCTAGCACTCAGAACTAGAAAGTGCCTTGGACCCATCAAGTCTGACCAACTCCCTCACCCATTTTACAGGTGAGGAAATGGAGGCCTAGAGGCGGAATGTGCCTTGTGAGTTGTACGTGTGGAGGAGGGGGTGGACTCCAACCCAGGGTGTCTGTCACCCATGCAGGGCTCTTTCCCATTCATCCTCCTGGCTTGCTGCTGTGTGCTCTTGGGGAAGCTCCTGTACCACTCCAGGCTCACTGTTTCCTTCCCTGTGGAAGGAAAGGCTTGGACTGCATGCCGAATGTGGGTTTAGGAGCAAGGGAGGCCTGGATCCGAATCCTTGCTGTGTGACCTGGGCAAGCAATGTCAGTCCCCAAGCCTCATCCATCGTCATCCACACTACCACCACCAACACAGCTCACTCTCTATAGGGCTTGCTGTGTGGAGGCCCTATTTATCCTAAGTTGCTTTACCTGGATGGACTCGTTTGTTCCTGACGACAACACTGGGAGGTGAGTCCTATTATTATCCCCAATTTGTAGATGAGACAACTGAGGCCCACAGAGGTCAAGTAGCTTGTCCAAGGTCATGCGCCTCTCTTGGCTTATTAGTGGGAAGGAGTCAATGTCCACTGTATACGCCAGTGTGAACATCAGTGCCCCACCCCCAGCCCCAATCTAGCCAGTGCCTTCTAGGAATCTGTCATCACAGCCAAGACTCCCAGGAACCAGGAGACCTATTATGCACCATATGGCTATAGAATTAATAAAGTGTTGTAACCAAAGATTGGAAAAGAGATCAGGGGACTCAGCTCCCGGAGTGAAACTATTAAAAAAAGAAAGAAGCCACTCAGCTCTGCAACAGGGGAGTGGGAATGGGGCCCAGGTCTCCTCTTAGATGCTGGGCAAACACCAGGCGAGGGAACATCCCTAACCGGCTCAATGTGTCTGCTGTTGGTCATAAAGACACAGTTTATTGGTGCTGTGGTGATAGGAGAGCCGAGAAGTAACAAGAGGACCTCTTTGCAAGGGGGTAAGGAGGCAGGTTTATTACTTCGGCAAAGAGAGCCACTCAGCGCTGTGACTCCCATCCTGACGACAGAAGGCAGAGCCCACCTCACCGGGCCTTGGGGCTGCAACCCCCCATCAACCTCTGCTCACAGGCGGGGGGATGAATCAGACTCAGCATAGCCTTTGCCCTTCCTCTTTGTTTTTCTGGAGCGATGTCTACACTCTACCCCAATGGCAGAAGCCAGAATAGGCTTCCTGACTTCTGCTGTCCTCCCTCCTTGCCTGTCCAGGCAGAACTGAATTGTTCTCACCTTCTTCTGCCTTTCCTGGTGCCAGGGCTGCCTGGGTTCAAATACCAGCTCTGTCACTTACTGGCTGGGTGACTTGGGCAAGTCACTTCACCTCTCTGGGCTTCAGTGCCATCATCTGTGAAATGGGCATAATAACAGAAACCACTTCATGGGATTGGTATGGCGATTAAATGAGGCACGTAAAGCCCAGTGTTTGACACTGTGTAAACACTCAATAAATGTATTTTTAAATTATTATTAATACCAGTTTGGCCCTTACCCTATTGTATTATAATTTGACAATGAGTCTGTCTCCTCGACTAGACCATGGGCTCCGGACTTCTCCTGTCCTCCTAACAACCTCATGATGTAGTTTCTTTTGTCTTCTTAATGTTTCTTTATTTACTTTGAGAGAGAGAGAAAGAAAGGGACAGCAGGGGAGGAGCAGAGAGAGGGAGAGAGAGAATCTGCTGCCAGCGCGGAGCCCAACGCAGGGCTCGAGTCCACGAACCATGAGATCATGACCTGAGCCGAAATCAAGAGTCAGACGCTTAACCGACTGAGCCACCCAGGCGCCCCTCCTGATGTAGTTTCTATCGTCTCCATTTTAAATATAATGGCATTGAAACTCAGAGCGATTAACCAACCGGCTGCCCCAGAGTCACACAGCTGGTACCAGACGGGGAACAGATCTGAAAATTAGACTCTGTGACCCTTACATTTTGCAACCAGGTCCTCAGCCTGGGTGACATCCAGGGGCTCCCAGTTCTGCTGCTTCAGTGCTGGGCTTTTGGGCAGTAAATAGTTAAAGATGCTACTCCAGACTTCAGGCAGGAAACAGTTAAGGAAAAGTACAATTCCAGGGAGGGCCCAGAAGCCAGAAGCCAGAAGCCAGGTCTGCCGGCCTCTGGGACACGGTGCCAGGAGGCTCAGAGGAATCTGAGCTGCAGAGGGCAGCTGCCATCACTCAGACAAGGAAACACCAGCTGGAATGCCTTCATCACCGGGAAGGTGCTGCTGCTGTCAACCAGCGTGCACACACGGGGCCAGATATGCAGAGATGCATACACACGGATGTATACACACACAAACACGCACGCGTGCATGCACACGGGTGTGCACACACACTCTCACACACACCCACTCACCCCCTGCAAAGCTGCGCCAGAGGGAACCACTGTGCCTGCTTCCTCAGGAGGGAGGCTCAGTGTTTTGCCAAGGACGCCTGGGGGGTCCTTGTCATAGGAGAGGAATTTGGATGAACGTGGAAAGTGCAACTCTGGCAGGCAGCACTATAGGGAGGGCAGGGGGCTTCCTAGAGTTTTGCTCAGCAGGAGTTCAGTGTGAAGGGGTGAGAGGTCAGAGGACCTTAGGGTTAGCAGATCTGATCTCCCTTGGCTGACATCCATCCAAACAAGTCTATGACCCGACCCTGCCTTTCCCCTCAAAGAGGCTTTGCATTTTTTTTTTTTTTAAGTTTATATGTTTTGGAGAGAGAGAGAAAGTGAGTGCGAGCAGAGGAAGGGCAGAGAGAGGGGGGACAGAGGATCTGAATCAGGCTCTGTGCTGACAGCAGAGAGCCCAATGTGGAGCTCAAACTCACAAACCGTGAGATCATGACCTGAGCCAAAGTCAGACACTTAACCGACTGAGCCCCCCAGGCATCCCAGAGGCTTCACATTTTAGCGGACATCAGATCCACCTGGGAAGCTAATTTAAAAATTCAGATCCCTGGGTCACCCCACCCACAATCATCCTCCCCATTTGGCAGGTGTGGAAACTAAGGCTCAGAGAGGCTAGGTAACTTGCTCAGGACCACACAGCAGAGCTGGAATGGAACTCTGGGGCCCAAGTCCTGAGAGGCCAGTGCCAGGCTCTGTCTCAGGGGTAGGCATCTGAGGAAGCCACAACCGATCCCTTGGGGAGTGAGACCAGGAGCAGGGGGCAAAGGTAGGAAAAAGGGTCGGGACCCCATACTCAGAGGCAGGCATTCCAGGCAGGGTTCTGTTTCTACTGGGGGCTGGAGGCTCAGAGAAGAAACTGAGGCATGGTCACAACTATGTGGACTGGCTCGGCATCGCTTCAAGACAAGTGCCTAGTGGTCAAGGACACTGGCTGGGACTATGTGACCTCGGGCAAGTGATTTGGCCTCTTTGAACCTATAAAAAAAACAACAACTGGGGTAGCAGCCATCCCTACCGCACAGGGCTGTTGTGAGGACTAAGTGAGCTAATGTGCCAGGGGTCCCCGGAGTGGGGGCGGGGGGTGTCTAGCCTCGTACAGACCCAACCACGGGTGACCCCCCTCCCCCCAGCCCGAGGTGGGTATACCACCCCAAAGCTGCCTGAGGGCTGGTGCACTCCTCCCGGCCCACCCCGGGCCACCTTGAAGCCAGCCCGACTCACCTTGCTCTCCAGGAGGGGAGCAGAAAGGAGGCCGACCCTGGCTCCGGATGCAGTCAGCCGGAGCTGCTAATAGAGTCTCCTGCCCCCGCCCTGGGCTGCCATCTGTGCAGGGCCGGACGGACCTGACAGTCTCAGAGGGCAGTTCATTTATAACCGGCCCTGCTCCCCATTTGTGCCCAGCCAGAAGGGCCACGAGCCCCAAACCCTCAGCCTCTCGGCAGGAGAAAGAGAGGAGAGCGAAATCGGGAAGAAGTTCCAGCCTCGAATCCTTTCTTCCCAGGGACGGGTAGACAAAGGGGCACGGAGGTGAGGCCTCTGTCCTTTAATTCCATCTATCAAAGCCTTGGACTCACATCCACACCTCATTAATCTGCACACTTTACTGAGAGGCAGGAGGGTGAGAGAGCCCGCCAGAGCGGGGGCTCTGCAGCCCGACGGACCCAACCTCCAGTGCCCACCAGCTCTGCAGCCTTGGACAAGTTGTTGACGCTCTCTGGGCCTCTGTTTCCTCGTCTATAAACCAGAGACCATAACAGAAGCCACCTCCCAGCGCTGTTGTAAGGATTAAGTAATAATACAGATAAAGATTTCGAACAATCGCGGGCACATGGTAAATGCTCAACTGTCATTATCAGCTGCTGGACCATCTGGCCTCATCGTGGGCACTGGGGGGGGGGGGGCCCACATATGAAAAAGGAGGCAGACGCGCCTCAAGGTCTCCCTGGGGGATGGGGGAGGCATCTGATGTGTAACAGGTTGGGTGATTGGAGAAGGGCCACACGGTGGGGCGGGTAGTAGATGGGGAGGGTAGCAGAGGGTGTCCCAAGGAGCAGCGGCAGAAGTCCAGGGGTCTTTACGGAAGGGACTGGAAGTCTGGGCTTAAGCCACTCGGCCTGGCTTATGTTTTTCCCTCCTTCATTCTTTGTTCACTTTCTGTACGACTCCTGAGGGAGAAACCGACAGAGAACTCATCTGTGGTTGGTCATTTTCCTGTCAAGGGACTGGCCTCAGGCCACCAGGCATTCCTTTAGGATCTCTGCCCCCTGGTTGGCCTAGGACTCCATCAGGCCAGCGTGGTCACCGCGGAAGGGGAAAGCACAGTGTTGACCAGGAACCAGGACGCTCTGTTGTTTTTTGAGGAGTAACCCAGCAAGGGCCCCGACCAGGAGGCATCTTGTCCTAACTGTGCATGGGGGTGAGGCTCCCTCACATGTGGTATCTCCCCCACTCAGATATTCAGCTCTCTGAAGACGCAGTCACTGTTCTGTCCCCTTGTTTAGGGGCTCCCTGAGGACAGGGTTGTCTCCTCCCTCAGGCTGGGGTTCACTGAGGGCAGGACTGTGTCTCCCCCTCAGACTGGGCTCCCTGCCGACAGGGCTGTGTCTCCTCCCTCAGACTGGGGTTCACTGAGGGCAGGACTGTGTCTCCCCCCCGCCCCAGACTGGGACTCCCTGAGGGCAGGGCTGTGTCTCCTCCCTCAGACTGGACTCCCTGAGGGCAGGGCTGTGTCTCCTCCCTCAGACTGGGGTTTGCTGAGGCAGGGCTGTGTCTCCCTCCTCAGACTGGGGTTTGCTGAGGACAGGGCTGTGTCTCCTCCCTCAGACTGGACTCCCTGAGGGCAGGGCTGTGTCTCCTCCCTCAGACTGGGGTTTGCTGAGGCAGGGCTGTGTCTCCCTCCTCAGACTGGGGTTTGCTGAGTCAGGGCTGAGTCTCCCCCTCAGACTGGGTCTCCCTGAGGGCAGGGCTATGTCTCCCCCTCAGACGGGGACTCCCTGAGGGCAGGGCTGTGTCTCCTCCCTCAGACTGGGGTTTGCTGAGGCAGGACTGTGTCTCCCCCTCAGACTGGGTTTGCTGAGTTCAAAGCTGTGTCTCCCCTCAAGCTGGGGCTCCCTGAGGGCAGGGCTGTGTCTCCCCCCTCAGACTGGACTCCCTGAGGGCAGGGCTGTGTCTCCTCCCTCAGACTGGGTCTCCCTGAGGGCAGGACTGTGTCTCCTCCTTCAGACTGGGATTTTCTGAGGCCGGGCTGTCTCCCCTCTCAGACTGGGGCTCCCTGAGCGCAGGGCTGTGTCTCCCATCTCAGACCGGGGGTCCCTGAGGGCAGGGCTGTGTCTCCCCTCAGACTGGGGCTCCCTGAGGGCAGGGTTGTGTCTCCCCCCTCAGACTGGGGCTCCCTGAGGACAGGGCTGTGTCTCCCCCCTCAGACTGGGTCTCCCTGAGGGCAGGGCTGTGTCTCCCCCCTCAGACTGGGGCTCCCTGAGGACAGGGCTATGTCTCCCCCCTCAGACTGGGACTCCCTGAGGACAGGGCTGTGTCTCCCCCCTCAGACTGGACTCCCTGAGGGCAAGGCTGTGACTCCCCCCTCAGACTGGACTCCCCCCTCAGACTGGACTCCCTGAGGGCAAGGCTGGTCTCTTCCTTCAGACTGGGGTTTGCTGAGTCAGGGCTGTGTCTCCACCTCAGACTGGGACTCCCTGAGGGCAGGGCTGTGTCTCCTCCTTCAGACTGGGATTTGCTGAGGCAGGGCTGTCTACCCCCTCAGACTGGACTCCCTGAGGTCAGGTCTATGTCTCCTCCTTCAGACTGGGGCTTTCTGAGTCAGGGCTGAGTCTCCCCCTCAGACTGGGTCTCCCTGAGGGCAGGGCCATGTCTCCTCCTTCAGACTATGGGTCCCTGAGGGCAGGGCTGTGTCTCTCCCCCCCCCCCTCGGACTGGACTCCCTGAGGGCAGGGCTGTGTCTCCTCCTTCAGACTGGGATTCACTGATGCAGGGCTGTGTCCCCCCCTCAGACTGGGACTCCCTGAGGGTAGGGCTTCTCCCTCTCAGACTGGGGCTCCCTGAGGACAGGGCTGTGTCTCCTCCCTCAGGCTGGGGTTTGCTGAGGCTGGGCTGTGTCTCCCCTGTCAGACTGGTCTCCCTGAGGGCAGGGATGTGAGATAGAGAATTAAAGTGCAGGCAGGTAGTGGAAAGCCCGGTGAGAGGCGTAGAGCCCATGTTTAGGCAGTGGGGGTTGATGGAGGGCATGTCCGGAACACCCTCTCTTCCCGGCTCCTGCCCCAGCCAGCAGCTTTCACAGACCTGTCTCTGGCTTCAGGGGCAGGGAGGAGTGTGAAGGGCTCCCCAGTGCCCAGCCCTCTCCAGAGCCCCAGAAGGAAGCTCCTGTGCTGTGAGAGCCAGAAGGACCCACTCTACGCATAAACCACACAGACTGCTTAGGTTTGAGTTGCTGCCCAGCTAGTGTTTGTTGAGTGAATAAATGCAAACATGCCCGCCAGTGATTCCCCAGCCTAGATGGCTCACCTTTACCACACTCCATCTTTCCAAATCCTCCCAGGCCAGCCCGAATTCCAAACGGCCCAGGCACAGACTCTCTCAACCTTCTTTGACCCCCTGCTGCATTCGAGCACGGCCCCGGCCCTCGACTCCAGTCTTCAACCGTGGCACGCACTGGACTCGACCTGGGGAGTTCCCTAAAACACTAATGCCCGGCCTCCCCATCGCGGATTCTGATTTGATTGCCTGGGTGTGGGGCTGCAGGGCATTGCTTCTGTCTCCTTCCCCCGGGTAATGCCAACAGCTGCAAGGTTGAGAGCCATGCAATTGAGAGATCGGGCTGAGGTCTCCTCTAGAGGAAGGGGAAGTTTTGTCACCACTAAATCCCAGTGCCTAGCACCATGCTTAGCACATAGTCCATGCTCAATAAGTGTTTGCTAATAAACGATTGCATGACAGGTGGGCCGATCCCCCTCCTGGAGGTGAGGTAGTGATTAAGAGCTTATCTCTGCGGACCGACAGACTAGAGTCAAGTTCTGCCGCGTCCTCAGTCTTGGGCACGTTGAACCTCAGTTCCCTCATCTGTAAATGGGGCGAATAACCGCCCCTTACCTCGCAGAGTTGTTCTGAGGGAGGATGGAGAGCATATCTGCCAAGGCTTAGCTCAGGCTGTTTGTGTTGATCTGGGTCCTGGCAGGAAACAGACGGTTCATTCAAACCACCGAGGAGAGTCTATCAGAGGGGTTAGTTGCAAAGATATGGGCAGGATTGAGGAAGGAGCAAGGGATGGGAAGAACCCCGGAGGCTGGCAACACTGGGAAGCTATTAGCACCCCTAGGCCTAGAGGAAGATGAGGAGAAAGCAGTCGTGGGGAGCCGGGAGACAAAGCTGTGCTGCAGGAGAGGGACCGAGACGGGGCATCGTGAGCACTGAGGAAGCAGCCACCGCATCCCGAAACACCTACCTCAACCTTACCCCCCTCCCTCCTCCATTTCTCAGCGCAGCCTCCTCCTGGACACTGCCAAGCAGGGGAGGTCATGGCGTTGTCCATGAGGTCAGGCTCCTGGAGCCACAGTGCAGGGAGGAAGAGGGCAGAGAGTGGGTTTGGAGGAACAGACAGAAGATACGCAGCACTTGCCATATGGTAAACACTGATGAAATAGTATGACTATTATTACTGTTCAGGTGGCTCGCGCGGACCATTTTGTGACATCTGACTTTGACATTTAGCGGTATCATCTGCACATGTCAGCTCTCGCTAGCGTAGCAGACGGTTTAGGGGCCAGGCCCAGCTCCTCAGCTACCCCATCTGCACACAGCAGGTGCCCCATACGCACTGGAGAGAGAAAGGACCGCAGGAAGGAATGACAGCACATTTCCGTGTTCAGCCATGGGCTTCAGCATGTTTGACAAGCCATCAAAATGGCTTTGCGATAGCAAGCTTCATTAAAATGGAAGCATGGTGCTCTAGTATGCAGATGGGGCCACTTTATTACTTTTTAATTTGTTTACAGAAAGCCCATGTTTGGTGTTCACCATCTTCGCAAATAGTAACAAATGGGCATGTTTGCTGCCTCCAAAGCTGTGGTGTCCCTGGATAAATAGGCTGAAACCGCGTTTGAACACTGCGCGTGGTTACTCTTAATAGAATCTGACATGCTCCTCAAAATGTGTGGGAGGCTGAGGGGAGGGGGATGCTAAGTGTGTGGTTTGCGGCGTGTGTATCTTTGGGTGACTCATGCCCTTCTCTGGACTCACCTTCGCCATCTACACGATAAGAGCCCTGGGCCAGAAGGTCCCCACAGCCTTTGCGGCTTTCCTATCCCAGGGCTTTGTAATGCCTCTATCACCCTAGAAGCTACCAACCTCCCTGAACCACCAGCTTCCTGACTCCCAAGAGAAGCCCTCTTCACGAAAATAAAATAAAACTACACATTACCAAATGCATTTTGAAAATGGGTCAAATTGAATGAAGAATACTTAATGGAGCATAACTATTCGAGCGACAGTTACAAATACTTACGCTGTAGTCCCCCAACGCAACAACATTCATAAACCCACCGGGACCCTTGAATCCCAGTTTCACTCGTTATTAGCTATGCGATGTTGGGAGAGTTACTTAACCTCTCTGTGGATCGGTTTGCTCATCCCTGAAGTGGGGTTAATAACGACACCCTCCTCATACGGCTGTTGTGGGGCTTAGATGCATAGTAGTATTTGTATCAGAGAGAAAGGATTTAGGACAATCTCTGTTTCATAGAGTTGCCCATTCAGCGGAGCCTGTCCCATCCTGACCATGCCCAAGGAAGTGGCCCAGCCCCATGGGTTTATTTTCTTTGCAATGCTCATCACAACCTTCTTATTTATCTCTCTCTTTAATGGCGTTCTCTCTCCACTTCAGTTAGGGCTGCGGGAGGGCACGAACCTTGTCAGTCTTATTCCTGGCTGCCTTCCCAGCGCCTAGAACGGCATCCGACTGGTTCTCCACAGATTCTTGTCCAGTGAATGAACGTGCAGGGCATGGGGACCAGACTGGAGCATAAACTCTGAAAACCAGTGGTCAAGATCGGGCCCCACATGGACCCCACACGCACGTACTGTGTGTTTCATACACACATATCCAACCTCTGAAGTCTTGGCTCACGGGACTGTCCTTTAACTGGATTTGCGTTTTGACTTTTAGGATAAAGCAAGATCAGCAAAGAAGGCACAGAAGCACCTTCTGTTCCTTGGGGCGGAGTCTGAGACCCAGCAGCCTTGCGCCATTACCTGGGCCTTCGCTCCAGGGGCTGGGGATAATGTAACTTCTTATCCTGGAAAGGGGCCCCCAGCAGAGGCTCCCAGATGATGTACCCCTTTGGGTGCCCAGGGCTTTACAGTTTAGAAAGTTCTCTTGGAGCCCTCATCCCACCTGATACCTCCATGTGAGAAGGGAAAGCCTGCACTCGCTCAGGGATCATGACCCCACCCCCCACCACCCCATTTTATAAATGCAGAAGCCAGGCGTGGAGGCAGGACAGACTTGCCAGCCTTAGGCAGCCTGGCCTGGGCTCTTTCCAATAATGCCAGGAGGCCACCCGCAGAAAAGAATATTAAGTACCCTGCTGATTAAATCAAAGAAAGGAGTTTGTGCATTTCAAATAAATTTCCAACCACAAAGGGAATGAAACTGAAAGGAATGGGCTACTCTCAGTTAACCAGAGTATTCTGTTAACCAGGAACATACCCTCCCCCAACCGTCAGCACGCTACCTGGAAGCATACCTTGGAGATCATCCTGTCCGGTGTTCTCAGGATTTCAGAAATTATATCTATTTCTATGTATCTTTTTTTTAAGTTTATTTATTTTGAGGGGGGGAGGGAGAGAGAGAGGAGAGAGAGAGAGAGAGAGAGAGAGAGAGAGAGAAGGAATCCCACGCAGAATCCACACTGCCAGCACGGAGCCAGATGAGGGGCTTGAACTCACAAACTGTGAAATCATGACCTGAGCTGAAATCAAGAGTCAGACACTTAACCGGCTGAACCACCCAGGTGGCCCAGAAATTATATATTTCTAATTGATCACTCTAGCAAAGACTCAGGACCCAGTACAATAAAAACAAAGAGTCCACCTTTCCTGAGAAGCATTTAAAGGCATTCCGTTATTACCCAACGGAATGGGTAAAAATACCCAACCAAGTATGCACTTACGATGCTCCAAGCACTCTTCTCAGCCCTTCAGGTCACAACCCTTAAGATACATCATTTTCCCCTATTTTATAGACGAGGTACAGAGACGTTAAGAAACGTGCTCAAGGTCACACAGCTCGTAAGTCGTAGAACCAGGATTCACATCCAAATAGTCAGGTTCCTGAACTCATGCTCTCCAAGGGAAAAAAAAAATCTCAGTAAATTTTAAAGAAGTAAAAAGACACAGCAATATTGGTAAAAAAAAAAAAAAAAAAAAAAAATCATTTTATTGCCAAGGTTTTAAATCACAAAGATAATGGTTAGCAGTTGAAAGTCCTGACTATCATATCATATAACTTTCCTTATAATTGTACTACCAGTGAGTGAGGCTGCAGCAGACGGTGTATCCCATTGACTGGCAGAGGTGGCAGAAAGTGAGTTTGGGTCACGGTTATAAAACACTGCTAACGACCGTGATTATGCTATGTCTTCTCACCTCTGTTCTTCTTTTATGTGTACAAAACCCAAAGCCCAGAGAGGTTGGGTGATTTGCCAGAGGTCACACAGCAAGTGAGCTGGAGAAGCTAACCCACTCAATTCAATGAATGTTTATATAACATCTGCCACGTGACTGAGTTATGTTCTTTGCACCAGAAGCGAAATAGGAAGCCGGAGGCCAGATCGTCGTAAGCCAACTTGTTAGCCAGTCTAGGACTAAAACAGCTCCTTCCCTTGCCCCAGCTGTAGCCCGGGGCTATTTTCTGCTGTTAGTGCAGTGGCCACTGTGGGGTAGTCACTTAAAGGTTTTAGACCTTGGTTCTCCTCAGGAGAGGAAAAAGGAAAAGGCCAGACGCCTACTGTTCCTTTTATTTGGGGGCCAATGAATCCCTCTCACCTCTCAGAAACTTCCAAATAACCCTCTCCCTTCCAGTAATTCTAGGAGAATGAAAATTGACTCCCACCTGCTTCTCCTACCACCATTCAAGCTAATCGCTCAGGGAAAGGCAGGGACAAGCTTCTCTGTGTGCCAGGGGTCTCCCCTTTCTCCTCACCCGCCTGCCTGGGGAGACTGATAATCCCCATCAGTGATGTCACAGGACTAGGTGGGGAGGGGGGCCGCTGTCATGCAGGGGACGTGAAGACAGAGGTCTCCAGCCAGGTGGCTGGGCAGCGGTCAGAGCAGAGGAAGGGGCCCCGGAGCCCCTCCCAGGGTCTGCGTTGGAGGCTTTCGCATGAAGCGACAGCAGCTTATTACAGCTAATTTCCTTCCCCTTGCTAGAACTGCAAATCCACAGGGTTTTCACAGCATATTTGTGTATCTGGCACTCTCAGCCCGCCTCCCCTCGGGGACCATAAGAGATGCTGAGGAAAGAAGCAACATGGTCTTCCATAATTTCAAAGTCAGTTCCAGAGTTAATAATAAATTAAGAGCTGGGGGCGGGTAGAAGGGGACTAGATGTGGAAGGCCCACTCACTCCCTGCCAGTGTAGACCGGCCCCTCCAGGAACATCTTCTAGGCGTCGGGGGAAATAATGGGAGCTCCGGGGTCTGAGATGCTGAGGTGGCTTCCCCAAGGTTACAAGGCCACTAGACCCCAGATCTTTGTGGTACCTAACCCGGTGGGTCCCCCACCCCCCAGGATGGCCGGGTGGGGGATGGAAGAATTGAAGCACATTCTCTCCCATAGCTATCTTTCTCCCTGTCCGTGGAGGGTTGGGGCACCCTAGCAGGCCCCAGCCCCCCTCAGAGCACCTGCTGATCCCAGAGAAAAGGCGAGACAGCTTTTTCAGACAGAACTGGAAAATTCTTCTCCCTGGAAGACAACTAAACCCACTCACCTCTGA
Source organism: Panthera onca (assembly GCF_046562875.1). Taxonomy (NCBI): domain Eukaryota; kingdom Metazoa; phylum Chordata; class Mammalia; order Carnivora; family Felidae; genus Panthera; species Panthera onca. Next base: position 35,860,409 of record NC_138343.1, on the reverse strand, counting down.
GGAGGTTTCCAGACCAGCAACCACGCCAGTTGGAAATTCAACAGTTCCAAATGCCTGTGTAATTTTGTTATTCATTTTTTGGTCCTAGGAAGACTATCTCCCAGACTGGGAGCTCCCTGAAGACCAGGGGCTCTGCCATCAGACTGGAGGCTCAATCAATTCTTGTCAGAGCTAAGATCTCGAGGGGACTTGGAAGCAGCAGCAAGAGGACGCTGGGCACCACTGGGTGGGTTGAGCCTGGAGAAGACAGGGTGGGGTTGGACAAGATGGCTGCCTTGGAATCCCAGAAGGGCCGTCCTGTGAAGGCTGTAGAATTCACTCTTTCTATGTGCTACCCCCAAGAAGAAGGCTAGAATTAAGGAGAGATGATACAGGGAACTGGACTTTGGTTACAGAAAAGGATGAACTTTCTAAGAGAATGGATGGGCAAGAGGTAGTGAGCCTCCCATTATTAAAGGGGGAGCTTCTGAGGAGGGGTCTGAAGCACCAGGTCATAGCTGGACCAAGTGCCTTTAAGATCCTTTCCAAACCCAAGGGTCAATCAGTGATGGTGGGTGTTCTAGTCTCCTCCACCCTCACACCTAGGACTGTTCCTCCTGATAACCCCAGGAATGGGCCAGAGGCAAATGGGCAGGAGGACACAGGGACCCAGCCCCAGCCAAGGAGGCCACTGAATAAATTAGTCAGGCAAACAGCTACAACAGAGATGCATGAACACATTGTGGCTGCTGCAGGCCTGGAAGATGGCCCCACTCTCTGTAGCTGAACAGAACAAATAAATAGGAAAATAAATCTTCCTTGCTGACCGGGATCGTGTTCCATCCTTACTACTGCGGGAGAGCAAGGCCTCTGCCCACCTAGGACACTACGGGGGACCCGCTCATTCTTCATAAGGGAACCTGGGCCAGAACCAGGGAATGACTTGCCCACAGTCACACTGTGGCTAGTGGCTAGCAAGGGGCAGGGCCAGGGCAAAGCCCTGGAGCTCCTTCCTTGCAAGCCAGTGCTTTCTCTCAGTCTTGGCTGCCCCCACAGTGCCATCCGCTCCTGCAGCAGCTGGGATTCCTCTTTAAAAATATGTTCATCGCAGGCAAGTCCCAAAGTGGACAGAGAGATGATATGTGCATTATTTGCTGACCCAGGAAGAGCAGGCACAATGAGCTCCTGACATTTCTGGAATATCAAGGAATGTGTTACACTCAGTCTCCCATATTTCCTCCCCAAGCCATGTTGTCTCCTGAGCAATTGGGAAGCACAGACCTTCGTCATCCTTCACCTTCCTGTGCCTTTTGATTCCTTCCAGGAGCCCCTCCACACCTAGTTCCTCCAGCTGCCTGATGGGCTGATAAACTCCTCCACTGGAAGATAGTAGCCGTTCAAAGTATTGTTCCTTCCAGAAGAATTTACTTACTAAGTAAGGCTCTGCTAAGAGGGGAAGGCTTAATATAGAGCCAGAACCCGGACATCAAGGGCTTTCAGGATGACAGGGAAAGATGTGGGGGGTCAGAGATGCCTTCCCGGGGCTCCTTGGCTGCTCCCTGATGAGGAAGGAAGGCTCAGGTGGAGGTGGGGGCACTATCCAGGAGGGGAGGGAGATAAAAAGGAGCCTGGGCACACCCGGAAGGCTGGGGGCAGCCCTCTCCACCAGGAACCAATGGCAAGGCTGTCCCCAGCCACCATCTGAACCAACCAACCACCATGAACCCACCGCAGACCATCCACTTCACCCACCAAAACAGACATCACCAAAACGTTGCTGTGGGGTGACTTGGGTGGGCTCTCTCTTGGAGCTAGTTTATCACATGTTGTCGGCATGCCAGGGACTGGATGCAGTGACCTCCGGGGGTCCCCTGCTGGAGATTTCTAGCCCCATCAATCCCAGGGCACTGGAAGAAAGGAGCAAATTCTATGTCCGGGGACTCCTAGGAGCGTGTTCACAGGCTCCAGAGCAGGGCCTGAGCAGGGCCTGTGGCTCCTGATCCCTCCCCCACCCCTCCTCCCCGACCCAGGGCAATTTCCCCAGAAGTGTGCTCATGCTGCGCCCTTCGAGCCTCAGCGCCAATTGACTGGATTTCAATCAGAAATCCATCTCCCTTAAGGACCGCTTTGGATAAAAGCAGAAGTAACCTGCAATCTAGATGCTGATGCCAAGTCATAATGGGGGAGCCGGAGAGAGGCCAGCTGCCCGACTCGGGTCCCCAGCCCCCAGCGAGAATGAAACCAAGCTTTGGCTGCGGCTGCGGCCGGCCGACTCAGCTTCCACGGACTTACAGGAGAGGGGTAGAGCCTGGTCTCCCTCCATCTCTGCTACCCGCCGCCGGCCGAGCCACCGAGCCTCGCCGAGGGGTTAATGGGCTGCTAGCAGTTGGCCAGGGTCCGGGAGCAGCTGTGCGCCCTGGGCGCGCCCTCCGGGTGGTTCCCGAAGCGCGCGTGGCAGGGGCTCCGGTAGGCTGGCTAAAGGGGACCCGACATGCCCTTAAGAGCAGGAGGAACCGGGGGCTCAGTACTTCTCCCCACCCACAGACCCCAACCTCATCGGAAGCTGCCACTTCTGTCACCCGTTCCTCTCCTGACCTATACTGGAGTCAGGAAAGGGTCCCTCCGAGAGAGGACGGCTGCTCCAGTCCCCTCCCCGCCAAGACCCCGCACCCTGCGGGCGGGGCCGGGGCTGCAGGGACAGGCGGGACCCCGCGGAGCGCTGGCGGCTCTGGTGCGCAGCGCGGGCAGCCTCCCTGGTAAATAATGCACGCCTCCCAGTCGCGGCTGCAGCAGGTAGTGTATCAAAGTAATATCGCGCCGCGAATTGCAGTGTAATCGCCGTAATTTAGGGCCCCATGGGTGAGCCCGTTTCGGAAAGGCTGCGCGCCCGGACGGGCAAGGTGACTGGAGCGTCTGCGCTGGCTTTGACCTCTGGATTTCCTCCAAGCTAAGTGAGGCCATAAAAAATTCAGAAGCCCAGGCTGTCTCCTAGCAAATGGGGTGTGGGCAGAGAGATTGTATTATCTATCTAGACCCAGAGAGACGGATGCGGGGCCGGGAGTAAAGCGCTGTGGCTGTGCGCGCACAGCCAGACACGTTGGTCGTTGGCGCGCTGCATTCATCCTCTCCCAGGTGGCCGAGAAAGGCCCGGACGGTGTGTCCAGGGCGCCCTGCCAGAAGCGAGGCGATGTTTTCATTAGGACTTGGGCGGCCCCTGCAGCCAGCCGGCGGATCCGTTCCTCCCGCGGGCTGCTCAGCAACCAGCTTCCAGACCCTCCGAGGACCCCGTTTGGCGGCCGCCGCCGCTGCTCCTCCTCCCCCCCACCCCCGGAGCTGGGAAGTCGTAGGGCATTAATATTCCTGCCCAGGTCACCCTGAGGGGCAAGCTGCCCGCGTCCCCTCCCCCAACCCCGCCAGGGAACGTCGCTGTGGGGTGGAAAGATGATAACAGGAGATGTATTTGCAGGCTCCCTTCTAACTTCTTGATGGGAGCCAGCTGGAAGCGCACGAGCTGCGCTGTCCCTCTGCGCTCCGCCTCTGGTGACCTACAAGGTGATAATCAGGAGCTTCTCTCAGGAAAGACAAAGAAATGGAAAAACTTATCAGGCCCTGCAGCCCTGTCACATTGCATTAGCGGGGAGCCTGTGTATTTGGCCCTACTTTCACTTGGGTGTCAGAGGGGCTGTTTCCTGGATCTGTAAAAGCCCCTCCCCCCACCCCAGGCCTAACTGTCTGGACTCAGGCGTTCTCTTCCCTCCTCACCCCTCTCCAAATCATTTCCATCTCTCAGGGAAGAGATGTGACATACATCAAGCTTTCCTGGACTGACAGTCAGCTGATGTTCCCCACCCCGGTTCCACCCCCTGGTTTTCTCTCTGTTGCCTGGGCAGTGAGCTAGTAGGGCCCCCACAAACCAGCAGTTCCGGCTGAAACTAATCTAACGCTGTTTATTTATTACACTTCAATTAAAAATTAAAAACAACAAGAAAGAGATTTCTGTGTGTGTGTGTGTGTGTGTGTAAAGATGTCCAGACTATATTGTTAAACAGAAAAAGCAAGTTGCAGAATAGCATGTAGAGAGCGATCTCATTTGTGTTACATTTTAAATAAAGGCTATATATACTCACATGCTTGCATATGCATAGAAAATGTCTGAGAAGATAAAAAAGACTGTTAACAGCGGTTGTCCCACGGGATGGAGAGAAAGGGACTTTAACCTCTTACTCTTAAATTTTTGTACTGTTCAATTTTTTTCAACAAACAATTGCATTGCTTTCATAATTTAAACATAAATCTTTTTGAAAATAAAAGAAAAGAAAGAAAGAAAGAAAGAAAGAAAGAAAGATCTTCCAGTATAACCCCTTCATTTTAAACCAGGCCCAGAGAGAGAAAAGGAGTCTCCCAGGTTGCACAGTGCCCACATGGTAACCCAGTCCCTGTCCTACACTGTTCCCACACCAAGCCCCTTCCCAGGCACACAGCCCTGCCAGTCAGGCTCAATGGGACTGCAGGGGGATCATGGACCCCTTTCCCAGAGCAGGAAAGGCCTCTGACAGGAGCATGACCTGATTCAAGGGACCAGCCAGATAAAAGAGGGGGAACCAAAGACAAGAGTTGGAGCCAGATTTGGACGCGTAGCCAGTGTGGCCTTTACTTGCCGGTGGCCCTGCTTTCATCCAGCCCCCACAGACCCAATCTTCTCATGTAGCTGGCTTCTCTTGGTCCAGCCTTAGCAAGGATGAGTACTGAAAGGTCATGCCTAGAGTGTCTAACCATCCTGACTTGTCCAGAACCGAGAGGGTTCTCAGAATGTAGGATTTTCAGTGCTACAACTGAAACTCTCCTAGGCAACCCGGGACATGGACAGCCTCGTGCTAGCCATGTCTACAGCAACCCCCTGAGAGTTTGGCAAGGGCACCCCTTGACAACTCAAAGATGAAGATTCTAGGTTATCTCCAGGCGAGGACAGCCAGCACCTGCTCTGGCTTTTCTCAGAAGTATGAAGCGGTAAGAGTTAATTGATGTCTTGTCAGTTGTGATTTCCCCTCAGTTCAAGTACATGCATGCATGTGCGCATGCACACACGCACACAAAACACCTCCCTACCTCCCTTAGTCTGTCCAGAGGCACGTCAGCCAGGGCCCAGCAATACCGCCCAGAGCCCCCATGTGTCTCTGAGCAACATAATCCTCAAGAAATTCTAGAGCCTTTAATTACACACGGGGTGCATCGCAATTTCTCATCTCTCCCTCCCCACCTCAGGAGACAAAAAGGAAATTTCACACCCTAGTGAGCCCAGCTCGTCTTTTCCTTTTTGATGCCAGCCTGGGGTTAAAAAGCAGGGACAGGCAACACAAACCTCCTCTGGGTTCTGATACTTTTTCTGATTTTGAGATTCAAGGCACGCGTCTTAAAGATCATAATCTGGTTTTGCCATGCTCGCCTTCCCCGCCGATTAATGGCACCCTGGCTTCTGTATTACAGCACCCAGAGTTCTGCAGAATGCCACCTTCCACATACCCTCCACCTGCCTCTGGCCCTGCTTGAGACTGATAGCCCAGAGGAGAAAAGGCTAAGGTTAAGCAAGGGAATCTTCACAGAACAAATGGGAGATCCCAGATCAAGTGCTGGTTCTGTCACTAGCTAGCTGTGTGACGTTGGACAAATTGCTTCCCCTCTCTGATCTTCGGTTTCCTCATTCATAAAATAAAGGGGTTGACCTAGGTGGTCTCTAAAGTCCCCATAGGCCTCAGCTTAAATCCTGGCTTCCCCTTCTAGGCGGGTGAACTTGGGCCAGTTACTTAACCTTTCTGTGCCTCGGTATCTTCATGTAGCTCATTGGGTTGCAGTAAGGTTTAAATATGTTAATATTTGTAAAATCCTTAGAGCAGTGCCAAACACATACTAAAGCACTTGTGACAGAGATATCGGTGCCCCTACCACATGCCCTCTGCTCTCACGAGTCCACATGTAGCACTTGGATTTGTCGGTTTCAAGGATCTGCATTTCTGTGTCTGACAGCTTTCTTCGATCCCCCCCCCCCCCCACCACCTACCCCACCCCTGAGCTCCAGGCAGCCTGGAAATGCAAGCAGTTTAAGTACCTGCTCACAGTAGGGAGTTGCCATATAAATGCCCAGCAACCTTGTCCCTCGTTGAGACAACTCTGAGGCTTGTTCCACGCGGTTTCCCAGAGGCCCAGCAGAACTGAACCCAGGATCCAGGACGGTAAGTGCTCTTCAACACACCCTTTATCGGCTTTCCTCCTTTCTCCGCCTGCCTCCCAGTGCTTCCCAAGATCACCCTCCAAATAAACTCCTTGCCCACAAACCCTTCCCTCAGTTATCAGTCTGTGCCAAGGCACTTTAGGCATTACTTTCACTCGCTGCAACAACTCTGTGAAGTGTGTGTGTGATTGTTCTGGGTTACAGGTATGGAAACTGAGGCCCACAAAAGCTAAATGCCCTGCCCAAGATCATGCAAGTAAGTAAGTGGCCCGGCTGGGATTTGAACCCAAGTGTGTCTGACTCCGTAGGCTCTGTATTTCCATCCGCCTGCCTCTGAATCTTGCTCCAGGGACAGACACCTCATTCCTTCGGAGCTACAGCAGCAGCTCCTTTGCTCCAGGCAGGGAAAAGGGGCACGGGGCCAGGGCCATCTGTGAAATTTCCTCCCTGGCAGCCACTGAGAGGCCACCCAAGGACTCTTTTTCCAATCACACAGACAGCCACAGAGCCCTTGGGTGGCGCAGTCCTGGGCAGAGCCGTCAGGCGCTTGGTACCACAGCCCCAGTTTTAGCGCAAACATGTGGGGTCCCTTGGGGGAAAGCGGCCTCCCAGGGCGCCAGGAATGGACGAAGCGGCTGCCTGCCCCGAGGGGGCCCCATGTTTCCTGGCCCCCCCCACGGAGCCTCCCTCTTGGCCTCAGAAGTATGTGCAGGAAGCAAGAGCAATGGACCATATGCCTGAAACTGGAGGAACCAAGCCTCACAGCCATCCCCCAGCAGAAGACCTCGCTTCAGACTCGGGCTCATTACGGTCCCTGATGTTTTAAGTCAGATTTTATACTTATCAATAGCTTTTATACGCACATGGTTCCAAATTCACCAAAGACTCCCTCCCTTCTTTGCACTCCACTTTCCCTCCCTGAAGACAACAGCTGCTGTTGCTGATTTACTGTGAATCCTCTCAGAGATATTCTACGGATAGACAAGCACACAAATGTAGGCATTATAGCACGTCGTTCTTTTTTCTCCAGAACAATATATCTTGGAGATCTTTCTATATGAGTACATAAAGAACTTCCTCGTTCCCTTTTATGGCTGTTAGTATCCCAGTGTATTTATGTCCCATAATTGATTTAACCAATCCCCAATGGATGGATATGACCACCCATTTCCACTCCTTTGCTAATACACACCTTGTACATATGTTATTTTGCATGCTTGGGAGCAGGTAGGAAAAATAGCTACACATGGAATTTCTGGGCCAAGAGATACGTGCATTTGTAATTTTGAAATATGCTGCCACACTGACCTCCAAAGATGGCGAGTCATTTGCGCGCCCACCAGCCATGTGCCCTGCAGAGGGCCGGCTGTGCCTGGCATATATGTGCGTGCTGACTTTGATCTCACAAAGTGAGAGGGTGGCGTTATTATCCTTCTTTGATGAGAAAATTGAGAGCGATTCAACTTTGCCTAAGATGACCCAATAAACCTTTTTATTGAGCCTTTAATTGCATGCCAGGCTCTGTGCTAAGCGTTTTACGCTCATTATCGTGTTTAACACTCCCAATAACACTATGAGGCAGTTACTCTTACCATCATCATTCATTTTACAGAGGAACCAAGTGTGGGAGCTCAGAGATGTTAGGTTTTCCCAGCATCACACAGCTGCCTGTGTGCACACACTTGAACAAAGAGAACCCGACTAAGCAGCCTAGTATCTGTGTGGAGGGAGTCTTATTTATTAAGCACCTGCTGCATACACATAATCATTTAAGTTCCACAATAACTGTATCATTTTACATTCCCAGCTGAAGGGGAGCACTAAGAATTCAGGAGCACAGGAGTAAGTAAGTGAAGGCAGATTTGGGAAGAAGCCTAAAACCCAAGCCGAAGGCATGCCACCTACAACATGGACAACAGTGAGCTAACAGGGCTGATTATAGGTTCTCGAACCAGGACGTGACTTCATCAAAGTCGTGTTTTAGCATACTAACTCTGGTGGCAGTGCTTTGCACATGCTATTCCCCTGCTCAGAATGCCTTTTCTCCTTTTTACACCTGATACACATGGAGAATTATAGCTGAAAGTTCTCTGTGAAGCATTCCCTGACCCCTGGGAGTTTGACTAGGTGCATCCACACCCCTATGATAGACGGAGAACCCCCAAAAGCAGTGGCTGGGTCTTATCTTTGCTTCCCCAGGCTCTTGGTCCGGTGTCAGGTACGGAGTGGGAGCTCCATAAATAGTTATAGAATGAATGAATGAATGAACGAACGAAGGCCTGACAGAGATAGTGGCAGCAGGAAGAGAAAGGAAATAGGAAGCCAAGTTGAAGAAAGACAGAGAGGGCCTCTTGACTGGTTAGGTATAATAATAACAGCTTACATGCATATAGCACCTACTGTATACCAGACCCCATAAAGGAGGTACTATTATTATCCCCACTTGACAGATGAGGACACTAAGGCTTGGAGACATTACCCAGTCAGTCAGTGCCTGAGGTCACACAGCTAGTAAGTGGTGGAACTAAGCTTTGAACCCAAATGAGTAAAGTCAAAACTCTCTGTCCCGGGAAACTGGCATCACGATGCCCAGAGCCCCTAGGTCTTCTGATCTCTGCTCTGTTGCATTCGCCCTGCCTTCCCACCTCCCGCTCAGTTATCACCTCGAACACTCTTACAGGACCCAAGCTGCGGCCCCTGTAAAATGTACAGCCTGGACAGAAGGGGCAGAGTCCCCTCCTTTTCTAGCCCTGTGTGCAGAAACGGGAGAGCATGTGGAAGTGCGGGCAGGAATCAGAGCCCCACCCCAGTGGCTTTTGGCCTGCCCCAGTGGGCTCTGGGCGGGCAGCCAGTGCAGGCTGTAGTGCCTGCCATCTCTCAGCTGCACCTCCTCCTTCACCCAAGTCACACTCCACACGCTCAGGTTCCTTTGTGGTGGGTGTTTTGATTAATTTTATTCTAATTAATTCAGTAATCTCAAGCTGTTTGCAAAATCTGCACCGAGCACTTCTCTGTGATGGATCTGCAGAAGGGGCTGCAGACAAACACACGATTCATTTCTCTGTTGGCGCTATATATATCTTACGGCTCGGAGAGGGTGGGCTGGGGAAAGGCGCAGGAGCGCTGCCTGCTTGCTGGCTTTCAGAGTCGTCTCCCAGATGCCCTCTGCTTGCTCGGGGCCGGGGCTTTTATGGTTGGTGGCGGGAGGACCAACACCCCAGAGGCTTTCCTGTAGGCAGGCTTGGTGGCACTTCTGCTTCTTCTTTTTTGTGGTTCCTTGGGCAGTTTGCTTAACCTCTCCAACTTCGGCACCCTCACCTGGAAAATGTAGGTGAAACACCTGCCCTGGCTGCCTCATGGGCACTCAGAACCATCTAGAACTAGGAGGACAGGCTTGGGAAACTGTACAGAAACAAAGCGCTGCTGACATCATTATTGGAGAGGCAGTAGAGCATGATGGTTAAGATTGCCGTACCCTCTTTCTATCTGGATACTTTTGGAGAGGTTACTTCACCTCTCTGTACCTCAGTTTCCACACCAGTAAGACGGGGATGAAAAGAGCACCCTCTTTATAAGGATTCTTGTAAGGATTAAATGAATACGAGTTTTTAGAACAGTGCTTGGCATGGAATCAAGCACTGTACAAAATTACTATTATTATGGTTATCTCAGCCATCTTCATCCCTTTAAAATCTTTGCAGTGGAACACAAGTGCCCAGTTAGGCAGGAAGCCTTTTCTTATTAACAGTAGTGAAACTTGCACCCCAGTCCCAAAGCATCCATCTGTCCCTCATTTCTCTGAATGTATTGAAGTCTTCAGTCATAATCTCTATGTCCTCCTTGGGTGGCCCATTTTCTTTTCTTTTTTTCTTTTCTTTTCTTTTCTTTTTTTTTGCCTGCTCAATGGAACAACCCAGATTACAGGACCTGTCTTGCCCTGAGTCTGTAACTCCCATGATCCTGAGATTAAAGGGGCTCCGTCTGTGGCTATTCCAGAAGTCCCATCCAAAGGGACCTAGAGGCAGCAAGCTGATGAGAAGGGAGCTCATCTTGAAGCTGAGTTTGCTAAGTATACACAAAGATTTTACTTACAACTAAATAAATATAGGAAAGTTTCTTTTTAATTGAGGCAATATCAGTTGTCTATATAAATAACGATTTTCCTTTGTATGGAGGGACACTGGAAGGGAAATATGGAAATAGTGGATGAGAATCTCACCCAAATATACCCTTGGAATCTGTACCACGAAGAAGAAAAACCAACCAACCAACAACCCGGAAGAAAATGGAATGGAAAGGGAAGTGATGCTTTTGATGGGTACTCAGGGAAGGCCTCTCTGAGAAGGTATCATGTCAGCCAACTCCTGAGAAATGAGAGGAAGCCCCTTGTGTTACCATATGGGTTATCATCAGTTCATGGGGCACCTGAGTGGCTCAGTCGGTTAAGAATCCGACTTTGGCTCAGGTCATGATCACTATCAGTGCAGAGCATGCTTGCGATTCTCTCTCTCTCCCCGTCCCCCTCCCTGTCTCCCTCCCTCCCCCCCCCCCCCACCCATGCATGTGTGTGAGCACTTTAAAAAATAAATGAATAAAAATAAGGAACTTTCACCATCTGGGCCATGAGCACCTCAGACAGAGGGCACAGTCATGCAAAGGCCCTGAGATAGGAATGAAATGAACTTGGGGTGTTTGGAAGACCGACAGCAGTGGCTGAGGAGGACAGAAGGATAAATCAGAGTCACAAGGCCACCAGGCCCAGACTAAAGGATCTCATAGGCCATGGTAAGGAGCTAGGTTTCATTCTAAATGCACTGGGAGCCCTTGGAAGGTTTTAAGCAAGAAAGTGACCCAATCTCATTTGTTTTTAAAGGTCACCTTAGCTACCTTTTTAGAATTCATTCATTCATCATTCCATCCATTCATCAACAAGATTTACTGTGCACCTACTGTGTGCCAGTCTGTGCCAGGAACTGGCAGTTCAGAGTTGAGTAGGACATTATCCTCCCCTTATAAAGCTCAGCATTGATGAAGAAACGGACATAGAGATGACTTAAAGGCGGGGTGGCAAGTGTCATGGTAGAACAGGGTGCCAGGGGCCTGGGATTGGGAACAGAAAAAGCCATTGTAAGAGTAGTTGTCCAAACTGAGTGGCTTCAGAATACCCTGGAGGGATTGCTAAAAATAGATTGCTGTTGCACACAGTCTCTCCCCACAGATTCTGATTCATTGAATCTGGAGTGGGGTCTGGGAATTTGCATTTCTAGCCAGTTTCCAGATGATGCTGATGCTGCTGGTCCAGGGAGTGCACTTTGAGAACCACTGGATCAGAGGCTTTCAGCTTCTATGGACCAAAAAAGGCCTAGTTCCTGGAATCTGTTTCAGGACTTGAGATCCTGGACAGTTCCTGGCATCTCCCTTTCATATTTTTCTTCCCGCCCCCACAAGGCCTGAGACAGGGGAGCCTGCTGAGCAGGTGAGATTGGCGATTTCCCCACGATCTCCCTCCATCGGCTTCCCCTTGAATTCCACTCAATTCCTCCTTTCCCCTCTCCCTCCCTGGGAGGCACATCTTCAAACTCTGTCCTGCAACTGAAGGAGCAATTTCACTCTCAGTCGCTTTCATTGATTCCTTTCAGGATGCAGAAGACTTCAGTCACCACTAACACAGTTCCCATTCAGCCAGCCGACAGCCTTCATCTCCCTCCTTCTCAAAACTGTGCCTTGGGCTGGGGGATTCCAAGTCCCGTAGCCTTCATCTGCATGTCATAGACTTTATTCATTTCACACCCTAGTGGTCAGACATCTCCCCACCCCCTTCCTCTCTTCCTGCCCCCTGCCTTTCTCTGTGCCTTGAATCTCCCCTTCTCTGTCATTTTCCCCCAGTCCCCTCCCCTCCTCACCCCTTTGCCCATGCCTTTTGTGCTAAATTTGGCCAGCTCTCCCACGAAAACCTAAATTACCAGGGTTCCTGGTTTCCTTGGCCCTAAGTCCCTCAAAGGGACAGGGCTGAGGTTTCCAACATCAATCAAGAGCCTGAATTTCAAAATTTATTAATTCTCCAATTTGGGGTTTTCCCAACTATCCTTCAAGACTAGAAATATCCTTGGATTTTCAGGGGGCAGTTAATTCCCCTCCCCTCTCCTCCACCAGACTATAAACTCTCTGAGAACAAGGAGCTCTGCTACTCAATTCTGAGATAATATGCTCAGCACACTGCCTAGCACCTAGTACACACTCAGTAAATGGCCGCTTTATTATCACCAGTATGATTGCCTCGCTATTGTTATTGTTATTGTTATTGTTCCCTCCTTTGCTTGTGTCTTGCCCGATACCTGGCACATAGGGTCTCAAAGCCTTCCAGGTAAACACATAACAGAATGCAGAGCTGTCATTCTTACCTCACTGGTCTCGCCTCCTACTGCCTCATTCGCCTGTAACAGCTTCGCTCTCATTTGCCTTTTTTTTTTTTTTCTTAACTGCCGCTGTGTTCCGAGCCGGAGCATTTGAACGATTTTTGTGCAATAACTCCCCACCCCCAACGCCCAGATCTTAGAGGCCTGGGAGATTAGTGTCAGGAGATTTGGTGGGTAATGGGTTCTGGGCAGTAGCAAACGGCCCCCTTTGCAGAGATACAATTATGCAGGTTACACTTCCCTGGCTTCAGACACAGCCACGGACCTCAGGGAAACCGGTGTCAGCACGTATGGTGCATGGGGCCACATTATACAGAATATTCTCCACTTGCCGTAAAGCTGTTGACAAATATATAAGAAACAAGATGGTTTTCTTTTCCTTCTTTTTTTTTTTCTCTGTTAGCCAAATACCGCAGGCCCTCGTGAGTCACAAAAGTTTTGAGATATTACTCAGGAATGTAGGAGGAAAACTCCATATTTCCCCCTGTCAAAGGTTTGGTTTTCTTATTTATTTACTAGCGTGCCACTGGGTAAATTGAACCCTGAACAACATTAAAAGGAAATAAACATATCTCTCAGCTGCTCACGGACCTGGCGCTCACCAGGGAGCTGGGTTATCAACAGGCCTCCCCAGCCAGGGATGAAGTTGCAGCCTAGAGGTGCAGTGGGGTGGGGGGGGGGGGGCGGTCCAGGGGCCTGCAAAGCAAGCGACCTTCAGCTCCCCACTCCAGGTATATTGGAGGTCCCTTCCCATCCACCAGCCTCCGAGACTCACGACAGACAAACCCCTGTACTCGGTGTCCACAGCAGCTCCAGGTAGCAGAATGGCTCCCTTTTTATCCCCACCTTTGTCCTTCTTGTGCTTCTTATCAACCCCTACACACACACACACCCAGCAATGACAAACAAACCAGAACCATAGGAGGAATGTCATCTCAGAGTCATATCTGCATGGTTGAAATCTAAGGGTGAGAGGCATGAGAGCCTCTTAAGGCCTGTTTACAGTCACTGAGAATCAGTACTTACTTTTGGGGAAAAAAATACACACACACACACACACACACACACTCACAGCTATGGTGAATGGATGGATCCCTCTCACCCTGAAAACCATGACAGATGAGTTTTGTTCAGACCTCTATGCATTTTAAAGGTGCATTTAAACTAAATCTGGGTCAGTGGAGGCACCCACCCAGCCCTGGCCTGGCCTCCTCTCTCCCTCAGCAGGGGGGCAGCTGACCAGGGCTTCGTTCAGAATTCAATCTCGCCTGGTGGGGTGACTGCTTCTCTCTCTCTCTGCTCAGTTTCCATAATGAGAAAAGCTGGACCTTCTCCCCAGGGGACAAGCCTGGCCCAGGTGGGTTTATAGGGGTGAAGGCAACGTCCCCACTCTCCTGTCATTTTCAGAGACCTTGACCCCACCACAGTTGTGCCTCAAGGCTGACCTGGATTATGACAAGCAGTCCCCACAGTCTCCTAGAATGCAAAACCCGTTTTGGCATTCCTTCTCTTGCTCAAGAACCTGCAGAGGCTTCCATTCTTGCTCAAGAACCTCCCAGAAGCTCCCACCACAACAAAGCTTCTTCTCAGTCACAAACCACAGGCAGGGTCTGCCTGGAGCTTTGGGTTGAACAGAACTCCAAGGCCCAGCGTGGCTCAGCAGGGAGAGTGTAGTGACTGATTGGCAGGGCCTGCCATGGATGAAGGTGAGATATTGGAAGCACCTTTGCTGAAAAGCTGTCTTCCCTGGGCTAGAATTGAGACCAAATACCTCTGCTGTTCTTCCAAATCCCTCCACTGTCTGGCCCCTCTCCAGTATCATCACCCACTACTCGCCAAGGCCATCCCATCACGTTGTACCTGGCGTGGGCCACCTCCGCCCAGCTTCCGTGCCTTTACTCCGGCTGGTATCCTCACCCTCCTGCCATCTCTCCATCCTTTGTCTATGAGTTTGATTCCTAATCCTTCTCATGGTCCAGTTTAAATCCCCCTCTCCCATTAAATTTTCTTAACTGCTACAGTCCGGCTCTCAAAGCACCCAAGGGCACTACCACACATTGAAATATCTGTATGTGAGGCATGTTTCCTATTCTAAGTGCTCATCTCCCCAACGTGATTGCAAAACCCTCACCCCGCCATCACCTCCCAATAAGAATCACATCTTAATTTCTTTTTGCACCCCCCACAGCACTTCACACGATTCTTGCCAACACCCAGCCTGGCCACAAGCACTTGCAGATTACCAGGCCTTCTACAGGTTTAGACAAGTGCTCTGAGATCTCTGGGGTCTTAGAAACCAAACCTGTGAGGCCAAAGATGGAGTCAGATGGGCCTGCCTTCACTGTGCACCCTGTGGCCTGGGCACAGCCTAAATTTCCGAGCCTTGTTGCACCCATCTGCAAGATAGTCAGCCACTTTTGTGCCCCCTCCTTCCCTGCCCTCCAGGCGAGGGGCAGAGTTTCAATTTCTCCCCTGCTACCAACAAGCCAGAAACCCAGGGCCAGGGACCAGGCCTCTCTGAGTCCCGGGGTCCACCCCTATAACATTCTCAAAGGAGAATAGGTCTTCAGAAAGGGTTTGCTCCTTTCTCTTTGGTCCTATTCCCTGACGCACAGTGGAGGGTGACTGGGGAGTAGGTGAGGAAGGGGGAGGCAGGAAAGTTGTGGGGCCCAGCATCTTACCCTTGGTACCACTCGCCTTATTCCAGAGCTCTCTAATTCCGCCCACCTCTCCTTGGGCTAGGGAAGGGTTTGGGAAGACAGATGTGCTTTACAGAGTCCACAAGGCAGGAGTCGGGGGAGCCTTTAGGCCTCCACCGGCTAGAGGAGGAAGGCAAATCTGAGGCCTACAAGTCAGTCATAGGATAAGTCAAGGTGGGGTGGGGAAGGCTGAAGGCCCAGCAGCTTCCCTGAGGAGCAGGGTCAAGTGGAGAAGGGCTGAGAAGACAGACCCCAGTTGGAGGTTCAAAGAAGGATATAGAGCAAAGGTCCCCCAAGCCCGCAGGGCCCTGGTCCCACCAGTCACAGGACCCTGCCAATCAGATACACACAGATCTTTCTTTACACCCCCCCCCAACCCCCGCACAAGGACCACACCCCACCCCCTTCTGCATACGCATAGATCACAGCTGTTCTGCCCCGCCTTCCCCCAGAGGAAGGGGGGGCTGCCACAAATAGTGATTACACGAGTTATGGAAAAATATCTGTGGCCCAGTTAAGTGCAGAAAGCAGGACACAGCACAGTTTGTACAGTCGGAGTACCACAGGGTAAGAAACGTTGAGAGGCCAGATCCAGCAGATGCTGAGGGAACAGGCTCTAGAGCCAGACCACTTGGGCTTAAATCTCGGCTGTCTCTTCCACGCTGCGTGACCTTGACAGGGTACTTGACCTTTCTGTGCTTCAGTCTCCTCATCTATAAAATAGAGAGGACTAATATGGGCACCCCTCTTGAGCGAGTTAATCCTCAGAAAGCACTCAGCACAGTGCTTCGTAGCACCGTAGAAGCCACTGGGAAGCAAGCTCAAAAGCGTGCAGACTTTTGTGTCTTTGACGGACCGCTTTATCCCTGCACCTAGAATACCACCTAGCACGTAGGAGGCATCAACAAATCTTTATAAACGAATGAATGGTGGTGGAGAGGGGAGACACACAGATCAGTCAGAGGCTGCCACACCCCCCACTCTGGGGGAAGCAAGCACACACTCTGTGACCATCTATATGAGTCTGTCTTTCCACAAACACTGAGCATTCACTCTCTGCCCAGCAATGCGCTTTGGGGTGGCAGGGGTACAACACGGGGTGGAGGGAAGCCAGAGACTGCTGGTTATCTCCATTCCTTTCTCCCCTTCTTCCCCAGTCCTGGAAATTTGGCAGATCATATGACCAAATAGAATAAAGACTACATTTCCTGGCCTCCCTTGCAGCTAGATATACTCACGGGACTAAATTCTGACAACTAATGTTTAAAGGGAAGCGTCAAGCGATAGCTTCTGGAAGTCTCCTTAATAGACAGGTAGCACTCACTCTTCCCCCGGTTGACTGGAAAGTGATGTAAGGACTGGCATTGGAGCAGTCATGTTAGTCTGTGAGGGGTCATTGGTCATGAAAGCCATCTGTCACAGAGCAACAAGATGATAGGAGCCTAGATCTTGGGGGACAGAGCCACCTGGGTGCCAGACTTTCAAGAGAGAAAGAAATAAAACCTCTACATTGTATAAACCAATATTTGAAGGCAGCCCATCTCCATCCTAACTGATGCCTACTGCTCCATTGCTGGTAACCATAGTCAACCAGGGAAACGGACCAACTCTGCTGAGTCAGGTGGTAAAGGACACGCACAGGGCACTTACCGTGGGAAGAAGCACAGAGGCTAGGGGTGGGTGGGGGGGCGAGGAGGGGAGAGACCACAACCCAACTGGGAGGAGGATGTGGGGGAAGGGGATTTCAAAGGATGGGGAGGAGTTTTCAAGATGGCAGGGGGGAGAAGGGAGAACTCTGGGAGGGGGGAACAGAATTTTGTCCCCAAAGACCAAAGAAGGTTTTCCAGAGTGAGTGGAGCCAGACTCTGATAAGAAGGACTTTGTCAGGGGGCGCCTGGGTGGCTCAGTCAGTTGAACGTCTGACTTTGGCTCAAGTCATGGTCTCGCGGTTTGTGAGTTGGAGCCTTGTGTCGGGCTCTGGGCCGACAGCACAGAGCCTGGAGCCTGCTTCAGATTCTGTGTCTCCTCTCTCTGCCCCTCCCCTGCTCATGCCCTGTCTCTCAGAAATAAATAAACATTAAAAAAAAAAAAATTTTTTTTTAAAGAAGGACTTTGTCAGGCCAAGGCTGGGAGGAAGGGCATTCCTGGATGAGGAATGGCAAGTACAAGGCTAAGAGGCCGGGGCTGAGGGACAGAGACAGTTTGGTGTGGTTTGAGCACAGTGTGCACAGGGAGAGGGTAAGAATCATGGAAGAGGAGTCACGAGTGTTTTAAACCATGTCTGGAGCAAGACTTGAAAGCTGTGAACAGGTACCTAGTGTTTTAAGTGGTTTAAGGAGTAAAAATCCCTCAACTTCACCACAATCCGATGAGGCAAGCACTCTCCTAATCTCCTTAGTAGATGCAGAAACCAGGCACAGGGAGATGAAACCCCTTGCTCCTGGCTGCATGGCAGTGAGAGATGGGGTTCAGACTGACATCTGGGCAGTGGGACCCCTCAGCCTGCGTGCTCCCCCCGAGACCCAATGTACTTTCTCAGAACCGTGGACTTCACTCTAAGTTCTTTCTTTCCTTCCACCTGCCCAGGCAAACCCCTGCCCCGTCCACACCTGGCATCCTCTGCGGGCTCATATGAGCGCCGGGCCCCCTTATGGCAATGCCAGGAGATTTTGGTCTTGATCCTGAAGGGAAAGGGAGAGAAGGGACTCCAGGGAGGCCCAGAAAGTACAGAGCAGCCAAAGAGAAAGGCACATCGAAAAAGGGGGGCCTTTTGTGTTGGGGGTGAGATTTCCAAAAGGAAACATCACGTATCTAATCTCGTGTATACGATGGGGAGTTAACGACCATCTACATGTTAGTGCTTTTCTTACGTGTTCTCATTTACACCCACACATCAACACTATGCAGCTGACACTCTCACCGTCATTTTACAGACAAGACGAGGCACAGAGATGGCAAGTAACTTGCCTGGGGTTGCCCAGCTCGTAAATGTTAGAGCCCGTCTGTGTGACCCCCCAAGCCCACCCTAGGTGGCCTCACTCTTACAAGATCTCTGTCAGAGATCTTTATATCCATGACAGAATTCTGTTCAGATGCTGCTGCCTCTTCCCTCACCACCCTCCCATCCCCCTCCCATCCTGCTACCACAATCTGTAGTCAACATATGCCTCGAAAAGGCGACAAAGCCACAGACGTCCTCAGAGGTTTAAAAAAAAAAAAGTAGTATTATTATGCAAGAGCTGAGAGAATCATCGCTAGAAACACCCCTTGCCTTACGCAGTCCTGGCACGTTTGGAAAACCCGTCCTAAGACAAGGATCTGACTGCCTTCGGGCACCAAAGACCTTGGACTGGTCCTCCTCCACCCCCTGCCTCAGGGAAGGAGGCCTCTCAAATACCGGCTGAGCTGGGGAAGCGCCCCTCTGGAGATGGAGATTTATGTTTCCCCAGCTCGGGCCATGGATTTGTGATAACCTCTCCACAGGGAGAGGCCCAAAGCAGGGGTGCAAATCCGGGGGCCCGGGGGTGGGGGAGTCGGTGCTGCTCGCTCAGAGCTCAGCGTGCCTTGGTCCCTGGAGCTGCTGCCGTGGGCCCACCGCCTCCCCAACTGGCCTCAGCCCCTCAGGGCCCCACTGCCCAGCTGTCAGTCCTTCCAGGGCTTTGCACCAGCCTATGGGTGGCCTGCTCCAGACCTTGTGGTATTTTAAGCCCCAACTTGAGGCTGACTGATGGCTGGATACTGGGCGGCCCACACGTCTAGAGTTCTTCCCGGGAGAAGCCCCAAGTACAGCCCAGTAAATCAATAAACAAATTAATAAGCAAATACTGCTGTCTGCTGAGCCGAACTGGGACTCCCGGAGAACAGATTTCAAATCAACAACAGACGGCCACAGGGCATGCCGGGAACCAGGGCATCATTTCTGGGTGGAATTTTCAAAGCCCCCCCTTGCTCCCAGGACTAGAGACAAGGTTGGGGGCCGGAGCCAGCAGG
The DNA here is from genome assembly GCF_046562875.1 of Panthera onca. NCBI lineage: Eukaryota > Metazoa > Chordata > Mammalia > Carnivora > Felidae > Panthera > Panthera onca. Next base: position 35,841,099 of record NC_138343.1, on the reverse strand, counting down.
GAGCTGAGGGGGACAGAGTCTGTTATGGAGGAAAGCGTCTTTCGGTCCCGAGTTCATCTTTCATTCTCACTTGCGCGGGTCCGCTGTTTCCTGCCGAGAGCGGGGCTTGGTGCGCAGCTGGCAGGAGCTTTGATCTGGGTACCACGGATGATGATGTGGGTGACAAAGGAGCCCTGAGTCACACAAGGCACCAATTAAGGGAGTTGGCCCTTTATTGCCGACTCTCATCTACACGAACAGGGGCTTCTGTTCACTTCCCAGAGGGGCCTGCACAGGCAGGAGGAGGAAGGCCCAGCAGCCAGGTGGAAACAGGTGCCTGTGGCAAAGGACAGACCCCGGTGGGCGCCACCCCCATCACCCCAGTTTTTGAGAAAGTGTGCACATAGGGTGCCTGGGCCTGGGGAAGACTGTTACTCCAGCTCTGGGCAGCCCGCACCAGATCCTCCAGGCTAGGAGGCCCTGGTAGAAATCCCTGTGCCAGCCCCCTCCCCGGGGAACAGACCCCCCACCCCGCCCCACCCCCACCCTGCACTGCCCAGGGCCAGGGTCAGGACGCAAACAGAAATGCCCAACAGCCGAAAATAGACTCAACCAGACCTCCAGAGAATCTCCAGCCAGGAGGCCGGTGGCGCCCTTTTCTGAAAGGGACTCCAGAATGCTCGCGTCTTCTCTTTTGTGCTCACAAATGCCACCCAATCGCAGCGAGGCCACTGAAGCTGAATAATAAGGCAGAAAGAGTGTCTGCCTGGGGCGCTGGCCTCTGGGCTGTCTGCCAGGGCTGTCAGGCCGCCCAGACTTCAATACCAACAGAGAGAAGGGACAAGAACACAGCTCCGGTAAAGGCTTGGAAGCTGGGGAGGGAAATGACCTGTCTTGTGAAGTGACAGAGTTCAGCCTGCCGGAGGCCTTGTGACGCGAGGCTGTCGCGAGGAGGCCCCGGGTGGGCAGGCTCTCCCCCACTGGGCGGGCACTTAATGGTGCCCACGGTCAGCAAAGCGGACCTTGTAAGCGCTGCCCTGCCTGGTTGCCTTACGGCTGGTGCTGCTCATGAGCCTGGGCCTACCGTTTCTCTTACAGTCGTTGGCGAGGGGTCTTGTCAAGCAAACAATCTTCAGAAAGGAGGACAGAGGCCAGCCCCAAACACCCCAGGACACTGGGAGGATTCTGATCGTGCAGTGCAGATGCTGACAAACCCCCCGTGATCCTCCACGGGCTCACAGAACAACATCAAGACTCATGAATATGTTCCCCTGCTGATTCAGTCAGAGGGTACCTGCTCCGTCCCAAGCACCTTTGGAGGAAGGTGTCCAGCTGGTGACAGTGAGCAAGACAGACATGGTTCCTACCCTCCCTGAGCTTGTGGTAAGAAGGAAGCCCAGCTTGCAGATTCAAAAGGTGGGCTGGGGTGGGCAGGACACTCTCCAGAGGGAGGGCAGGATTTCAACAGGGCCTAGAAGCGGGCTGGGATGGGCTGGGAGCAGAACACATTGCAGACAGTGGGGAGGAGGCTGGCAAAGGGCAGAGGCCAGGATCAGCCAGTCAGGGAGAAGAGGAGGCCAGCCTGCCCAGAGGGAAAGGGTATGGGGCAAACATAAACCTCTCCCCCTTCCAGGCCAGGTGGAGGGGCAGAGGGCCCAGCTCCAGGGCCTGACTCCTACCTCCCAGGCCACTGGCCCTGAGGTGCCCAGCTAGCCCAGGCCAGGACGGATCCCATACCAATCACCACATGACAGGAAGAGAGTAGCGGGGGAGGGGTTTGGAGGAGCTGAGAGAGGAAAAGAGATCAGGGCACAAGACGGCTTCCTTGCCTGCCCCAGGGAAGCTACACAACTATAGAGCACAGACCTGGGGGCCGAATCCTAGCTCTGCCTCTTAATAGCTGTGTGGCCTTGGGTGAGTCACTTCCCTTCTCTGTGTTTTGGTTTCCTCATTTGTTAGATGAACGTAAAAATAGTACCAATGTCCATAAGTTGTCATGGGATTAGATGAGTTCCTGTGTGTGAAGTGCCTAGAAGAGCTTCCAGCACATAGTAAGAGCCCTGTAAGTTTGACTCATTACGCTCAGGAACAGGCAGCTGGGCCTCCTCCCGAGGAGGGTGCACCGGGCCCAGACACTGTCAGTGTGGACAAAGGGAGAAAAGAGAAGAAAGGGGGGAGAAGTAGCCCTGGACGACAGGCTGCTCTACCGTTTCGGATGAGCCATGGAAGCCAGGTAGGAAACCACTGAGCTCTGATGTGTGTGTGTGTGTGTGTGTGTGTGTGTGTGTGTGTGTGTGTGAGAGAGAGATTTAGGTACAGTCGAATGCACTACTCTTAAGTGCACAGCTCAGTCAGTTTTTACACACGTGTACACTCCTGTAATCACGATGCAGGTCAAGATGATATTTCCGTCACCCCAGAATGTTCCTACAGGGACATTGGCCTTTACAAAGCAGTCTGCATCAAAGCAGGGAGCCCACATCCCAAGGAGGCATGAAATAATCTATTGGGGTGCCGCTTCTATTTTACCTTATCCTTTTCAATTTGGCTTTTTGTGTGTACTTTATAATACATATAATACATTAACACAGTTGTGTGTGTTTAGAATTATTAATAGATAAACACATATTTGCTGGGGATATGAGCTGAATATCTCCCCCCTTGGCCCTCCTCCACCCTGCCCCGAGGCTCCCTGCCCTGGCGTTTTGGGTAAGATTTGGTTAATAGGAGGGTTTGTTGGAGGACAGTCCAGGGAAGGAATTTATTCTCGTGCCTCCCCCCACTGCAGAGCCACCTCAGACCGCTGTGTCCCTTACTAGAAAGCTCCTCACAAGTTGACTCTCTCCCTCCAAATTTCTATAATCATTCCCTTCTCTTCCCTGTGGACAGAGGGGTGGTCTTTTCTCTGCTTACTGCACAGTCCCCTTGTGGTTCCTGTACACCCACATCTCTTTTTTTTAAGTTTATTTATTTTGAGAGAGAGAGAGAGCGGGGGAGGGACAGAGAGAGAGGGAGAGAGAGAGAGAATTCCAAGCAGGCTCCCCACTGTGGGTGCAGACCCCGACACAGGGCTTGAACTCATGAACCATGAAATCGTGACCTGAGCCGAAGTCAGACGCTCAACCGACTGAGCCGCCCGGGCTCCCATACACGTACATCTTTACAAAGAATCCTTTGTATATAAACTCTCTTGGATTACCCTCATTTAAATAGGACATCTGTTTCCCCGCCGGGACCCTGGCTGATACACAGGCACATCCTCAAAAATGTTTCACCCACAGGAGTATGTGATCCAAACATTTGGAGATCGCTGTTAACTCCGTGCTCTGTTACCCAGAAATCTGGACCCATCGGGGCGGCCTGGCTCTTCCAAAGGGGAGAGGGGAAGACAGCAGTCTCCAGCGTTTGTTTCCCCTCTAAACTTGGAAGCAGCAGGTGTTTGGTCTGCTTTAGAGATGGACCTGACTGAACTCCCACCTGTGGCTCCTCATCCAGAAGACGGGACAGTGGGGGCTGGGGTGGCCATGCCTCCTGCTCACCCCACTGCCTCTCGGTCCCCATTTCCTGTCCGTGAGGGGAGTTTAATGGTTTGCTTACAGAGGTACAGACAGGGTTTAGGGAAGCCCGCAAGGGGTAGCCCAGCACCCTAGGGCTGAAGAAAGTGGGGAGCCCCTGAGAGAGTAGCAGTGTGGATGGGGCCGCCTGACAGTGCGTAAGGGTGGGTGGAGGGCACAGCCAGCCCGTGATGACCTCACCAGGAGGGAACTGGATAATAAAGTTCCCGTCCTCACTCCCTTCCCTTCCTCCAAACGCAGCAGGAAGCCAGAGGTCAGGGGAGCCCTCGGAGGCGGCCAGGAGGCAGCAGGATGTGGGAAGGTGGGATGTGGATCTGGAGGGACAAGGAGAAGGTTTCCTGTCCAGCACCAGAAACGACCTCTGTTCCCGAAAGGCCTTGCCGCTGCCCCCGGGGCCCCCGGCCCCCCAGGCGCTCAGCGTGGCCACAGCCCAGCTCCACACAGCCCTCCAGGTACCAGCGGGAGGGACTCTCACCCCAAGCAGAGGCTGGAGGAGTGAGTGGGAGGATCCAGGCAAGCCGAAGGTTGGAGGAAGAAATCTGAGCCTTCCAGGCAGGCGGGTGGAGGCAGCTAAGCTGTAATCTGGCTAACTCCTAGCCTGAGCCGGCACCCAGCAAGGACAGAATCTCTCTGAGTCCTCACAGCCTCAACGAGAGGAGGTGAGGGAGAGGGGAGGCCATAGATAAAAACGCCGGTGCCTCCAGCAAACCATTTAGGAACAGCTCCTCCTGAGCCTTTGTTCACCAAGAGCACACGGAACTGATTCTCTCTTTCCCTGGAGCAGGGGTTCTGGTGTTTATGGCTGAGAAGGAGAGGGGAGGGGAGGGAGAAGGGGAGAGGTGGCTGGCAGAGAAGGTGGAAATGAGTTCTCTCGCCCTCACCCCTGGGAAAACTCGGACCCCCCCCTCAGACCCGGCTTGCATCTTTCTGACTGTGTAGCTCCGGGCAGGTTCCTGCATTTCTCTGGGCCGCAGTGTCCTCATCTGGAAAGTGGCAATCATAGCACCCTCTTCCCCGGGTTCTTGGAGGAGTAAATGCGACAACACGTGTGGAAGCATATGTTCCTCACCAGAAGAAACGGGGGATGGTGGGCAAGTGCCATTTTATGGAAGACCCAAAAGGAATACTCGTCTCTAAATGTGTCTTGTTGAAATAACAGGACCTTTCCCCCGCCCCCTATGGGTTTGCTGAGTGTCTTCGTGGGCCCCCCTGCCCTGCAGGCTGCCTTGGAGCAGGGGAGAGGATGGGGGCTGGCAGCTGGGCTGGAGGTCAAACACAGACATAAAATGTGGGAACTTTGGGGGTAGGGGACACAATTTGGGGCGCATTTGGCAATTCTGGCAAGGGGAAATTGCCCCAGAGGAGGCAGGCAGTGTGGCTAATCATAGCTAGAGTCAGAATTCCAGGGGAGGGGCACCTGGGTGGCTCAGTTAGTTGAGCGACAGACTCTTGATTTCAGCTCAGGTTGTGACCCCAGGGTCGCGGGATGGAGCTCCAGTCAGCGCGAAGACTGTTTAAGATTCTCTCTCCCTCTCGGGGCGCCTGGGTGGCTCAGTCGGTTGAGCATCCGACTTCGGCTCAGGTCATGATCTCACGGCTCGTGACTTCGAGCCCCGCATCAGGCTCTGTGCTGACAGCTCAGGGCCTGGAGCCTGCTTCGGATTCTGTGTCTCCCTCTTTCTCTGCTCCTCTTCCACTCACACTCTGTCTCTCTCTCAAAAATAAAGATCAAAAAAAATTAAAAAAAAGAGATTCTCTCTCCCTTTCCCTCTACCCCTCCCCTGTGCTCTCGCTTGCTCTCCTCTCTCTCTCTCTCTCAAATAAAAATAAAAAAGAATTCCAGGTGAGGGGAGCCACCGAAGTAGAAGCAGGAGACTGGAACAGGAACATCACCCAGGAGGGAGGCAGGGCAGGGGGCTCTGTGCTGGGGCGGGCTGGTAGGAAGGGCCACATACAGGTCCTGGGACAGTCCATGCTGTCAAACACCACACCATGTGTCTTGATAACCTCAGATGTAGAGACCCTACCCCAGAGAAGCCCCTCCAAACCTTTGTCCCTCTTGCTGTCTTTCTGCTACTCCCTCTGAGCAAAGCCCATCCCTGAATTAGTCCAGCCATCTGCCTTTATTCTCCAGATTGCTGAGGTCTGCAAGAGAAAATGATTCCTTCTTATTTGTCCTGGAGCCCCTGCAAATTCATTCATTCATTCATTCATTCATTCATTCCCACATTTATTCATTCAACCAATATTTATTGAACATCTACTACTTATGTTCACTATTCTAGGCCCTGGGGGATACATCAGTGAATGAAATGGAGCCAGGTCCTCAGGGAGAGAGACAATGAACAAAATAAATGAGCAAAATATAGAGGAGGTGCTATGGAAGAACAGGAAGGAGAATAAGGGGACTTGGGAGGGGGCATCAACTTAAAGAAAGTAGCCAGAGAGTATCTCATCCAGAAGGTGGCTTCTGAGTAAAGACCTGAAGAGAGCGAGAGAGGAAGCCATGGAGGCATCTGGGGGGAGAGTATTCCAAGCAGCGTGAACAGCAGGTACAAAGACACTGGGGAGTGTGGAGGTGGGAGTGGGCCTGGCATGTCTGAGCAACAGCAAAGGCCAATGTGGCTGAGGTAGAGTGAGCAAGTGAGAGTAATAGGAGGTGACATCAGAGTTAGTGGGCGGGAAATCCAGCTGTGGAGGGTTGTGGAGGCTATTGGAAGAGCCTCAAGACCTTAACACTGCATTTGGTTTCCTTCTTTCAAGCCACACTTCGGTTATTTCAAAATGTCAAATCCCCTGTGTCAATTAGGGTGCATTCGGCAATTAGGATGCATTTGAAAAACCAACAGTCAGTGGCTCAAATCGTGAGGGTATATGTTGTGTACTGGACAAGTATCTGCAGGGAGCAGGTCCCAACACTAGTTTAGCAGTTCTACAGATGTCATCAAGGCCCCAGACTCTTCCTGTTTTTTTCATTCTGCCACCCTTAATGTGTCTCCTCGTGGTGACAAGATGGCTGCTGCAGTTCCGAGCCTTGCACGCCCTCCCAACGGCTGCCCAAGTAGAAATGAAAGGGTCAGGCAGAGAAAAATTGTATGTGTACCGTGAGAAGACAGGAAGATTTTCTTCTCACGTATGTCTCTTATCATGGAGGAAACAGTTTCCTAGAAAACCCAGCAGACCTTTGGTTTTGTTGACCAGAATGGGGTCACATGTCTACTCCTAAGCCGATCACTGGCAGAGGGGACTAGATGGTCATAACTGATTTGTATCTATCATGATTCATCTTGGGCCTGGGCACACTGACTGGTGGAGAGGATTTGGCCTCTCTTAGTGAGGGAGAAGGAATCCTGTAGAGTAAGTGATAGGTAGTGTCTGCCATGCCCATCCCAGTCCCCACTGCTCCCCTTCTAGAGCACAAAGAACACAGAGAACTTCAGGCTCCCTCAACCACCCACCTGCCCTCCCATCCCATCTATGACCCCTCCAGCTGTACCCTGGAGCCCAGCCCTCAGGGTCACCACTCCATTGAACTCATCACTGTTCTTCCTAAATCAGCCACTCTGCCCGACTTTCCTGTCCCAGCAAATGGCAAGACCATCCACTGGTCCAAGACAGAATTACCTGCTTGTAATATGTCAACCAGTGTACCGGTGACATATTACATTAGCATCATGTGACGTATTACATTAAAAGAGAACGTGATACACAAAAAGAGGTTTTGAAAGTACCCGCATGGTTTCGCTTGGCCTCTTGCAGTCTTGCCATTTGCTGCGAGGAGAGGAAATTCCCAGCAAACTGTTGTCTCCTCTGCCTGAGTCCCCAAATGAGACATACACGGAGCAGATGCGAACCTGAGCAGGATCACCCCAGCTAACCTGAAATCCTGTGAGCAAGAAGTAAATGTTTGTTGTTATAAGCCAGGGAGATTTTCTTAGGATTATTTGTTACTTAGCATTTTTTGCCAAATCGCGGTAGTAGCTGACTAATACAAGGGACGTTTAAGTTGTTTCCAGTTCTTTGCTATTGCAACAAGACACATGCTTGTAACATGTCAGCTGGTGCACGGGTCCATCTTCAACTTTTCTGGTTAATGCTGATTTGTTTTCCAAAATATTGTACTAATTCACATTCCACCAGCAGTGTTTCAGAGCTTCCGTGGCTCCACACTCTTGTCAACCCTTGGTTTTGTCAGATGTCTGCTGATCTGATGGGTGTGAAATCGCATTGCCTGTCTAACTCTTACTCACCTTTGCCTTCCTCTGAGCCTTCTTCCCTAGCTCCCCAGTCTGTTTTTTTTTTAATATTTATTTCTTTCTTGGGAGAGCGCAAGCAGGGGAAGGGCAGAGAGAGGGGTTACAGAGGATCTGAAGTGGGATCTGCGCTGACAGGCTGACAGCAGTGAGCCTGATGTGGGGTGCAAACTCACAAACCGTGAGATCATGACCTGGCCTGAAGTTGGACGCTCAACCGGTTGAGCCACCCAGGTGCCCCCCTAAGTCCCCAGTCTGAACTAGGTCCACATTCTCAACACATCCCTAGCTCCTTACGTTTGCCTCTCTTACAGGGCTGGTAACATGGCATTGTATTTCTCTTTCAACCTGTCTGCCAGCCCCAGTATAGAGATCAGCACTTAGTAGGCACTTAGTAAATAATTATTGAATGAATGTTTGATGAGAAACTTTAAGCAAGCTGGTCAGTTCCTGAGTGTACGAGTTAAGACAACTGACTCATCACAGGTACAATACACATCAAGGTGTGTAAAATGTCAGAGACTGATTGCTTTTCATGTGGGTCTCTGATTTGGGCTTTGAATGCTGCTGGTTTTTATGCCGAAAATGTGATCAGACCAAGGTGGATCTCAGGAGACTAGCAGCAGCTACAGAAGTGAGTGAAAGCTAAACCCTAAGGGTCTGGGAATGTTTTGCGGGGAAATGCGATGTAAAAAAAGCAGGTAATAGTAAACAGCTAGCATTTACTATTGTTGCACACTGTTCTAAGCACTTTCTACATGTATGGAGGCTTACAGCAACCCTGTGGGAGTAAATATCAGAGGAGGAATCTGAGAAAAGCAACTTGCCCGAGGTACACAGCTGGTGTGGAGGACCTTGATGGGTTTGAACTCAGGCAGTCGGGCTTCGGAGCCTGAACTTTTAATCTCCATTCTCTGTTGCTGTTGGAAACCATCACATGCACCTCCAAGGCAATTGCTTTAGAGATCATGGAATTTGCCCCCCCCCCCCCAGAGATCCCTTCCCTGAAGTGCTGAGGACCCCTTTGGATGGCATGGTTTTGTTTGATATATCTAAGGTCATATTCAAAAGCCAGAGTTCTGAGGGATCCTTGAAAATGCATCTCTGCTGCCAGTCAGCGTGATGGAAAGAACACAGATCTGGGAGCCAGAAGACTTGGGTTTAATCCACTCTTGGCCACAGTCTTAGTTTAGGTTATTTTTGTTGTGAGAAGGAAGAAAAAACAACAACAACAACTCCAAAATTCCCAAAATGAAGACGAAATACAATAAGGGGTGGGTGGTGTTCGTGGCATACCCAAGTGTTGAACCAAGAACTGGTGCATTGATCGGACCATGCATTCTTTCTGTGCCTTTCTTGCTAGGCTTAAGACCATCATCTCGTTCCAGGGTCAGATTCTTAGGTGATGAAATCTGATTGGTCCAGCTTCAGTCAGGTGCTCTCCTCAGGTCCCAACAGCTGTGATGTGGAAGGCAAGATCCCATAAACCTCAGAAAAGGGGGATCGTTGTGAGCTAGGCAGATTATCTCTAGAAGGTGTCTAATAAAGTTGCAAATTCATTGTAGACCTTAGGGAATCCATCTTCCTTCCCGGGACTCAGTTTTCTCATTTGTAAAATAAGAGCTTGGATCTGTGTCTGTTTACCATTTTATTTGCTATGCTTGGCATATGGTAGATGTTTAACAAATGTTTGTTGAATGAATGAATGGGATCCAGCCATCTCTGTATTACCTTCTGATTCTGATAGTCTGCCTTCTGGAATGCTTATTTTCAAACTGTGGGGGTTGTGAGAGCTGACAGTGAGGAAGAAGAGGGAGAGGAGGGTAGACAGACACCAGCTGGAGGTGTCCAGGGAAGCCATTTGAAGCAGCCCTTTCTCTGGGCATCTTTCCAGTGTCAATCCTCTATCCTCACCAAGCACAGCCTCCTGGACAGAATTTGGCTTCTCTAATGGACTCTGCCCCTGGAGGGATAGTGCCCTTTGTAACTGAAATTGGCTTCCTGACAATAGACAGCACAGTGTCATTTGGTCTCAAGGAGATGACCCTGGTTTCGTTTTTTGTTTTGTTTTGTTTCGTTTTTCCCCTGGATTTGACTCCAGTGTCTAGAATCCAGACTCTTCCAGTTATTCTATGACCCAGGTGGGTCACTTAACCGCTCTGAACATCAAAGTCTTCATCAGCCACACAGATATGAGAATATTTGTTCTGCCTCATTCATAGGAGCGCTTGAGGAATATTGCACGTAAATTACCCAAAATAATTGAACTACATTTATGGCGTGCTAATAAGGTGCTAGGCGCATCATTGTATGCTAAAAGGGATGATTTCATATAATCCTCACACGAATTTTATGAGGTATCTACTATTATTATCCTCATTTTTTTATAGATGAGGAAACTGAGGCTCAGACGTTAAATGACTTGCCCAAGTTCACACAGTTGATGAGCAACAAAGCCATGTTCGGAGCCACTCTGAACCACTAAGCTCTACGGCCTTTGTCGATGGCCCAGCTATAGACAGGTGCATGACAAGGTGGTGGTAATTACTATTATTGTTGCCCAGAGCCTAAGCCCCCTTGGTGAAGCTAAACATTGAGGTTCCTGACATGGGATCCAGGAAACCAAAATTTGCACCCCAGAGAAACAGAACTTCAGAGTATACTCCCTTAGAAAAGAAAAAAAAAAAGTCTAAATATTATATGAATTAAGAAATCTCTAGGCTGTAAGTGAAAGAAACTTAGCTCAAACTAGCTTACTCAAAAAAGGAGATTTCTTGGCCTCCATCCTGGGAGGGGCAAGGGTGAGGAACATGAGCTCCAAACAGCTGCTGGGCATCCTCTGTCTGTCATAGCTGCTGTTTTCTGCATGCTGCCAGCCTTCTCTCATATTTCACATGAGCTGCTTCTTCTCGAGAAGAGTATAGCTCCCAGCCGTTCCAGGATCACATCCCAACAGCTCTACAAGCAGAGCTGAGGTGGAATTTCATTTCCCAGCTAGAGATTAAAAATCTCAGTGAAGAACTCCATTGGCCCAGCTCAGGTCATGCGATTGGTCTGAACCAATCACTATGGTCAGGGGCATGTAGTTCTATGATTGGCTGCCCAACTTGAGTCACATGCCACCCATATGAGCAGTGGGAGTGGGTCTATTACCAGAAAGGAGGGGCCAATAGAGATGGCCACACAGAGATGGACTCTGAGGAGGGAGGAGATTTCCGAAGCCAGCGGTCACCCCAGTTTGTGTCCTCTCCAACTGGCGACTCCAACCTTGGTTGGAGTCCTTCTCCTTCTCAATCGACATCTTCTAATAGAAAGTTACTTAATGGGCTGTTAGTTTCATATTCCTGTCTTTTTCTTTAAAGGTGTTCAGTGGTCTAGATATATAGAGGGTGAGTCTGTCCTTTTCTGCAAGTTACTGCATTCATGGATGCACCTCAGCTTCCTTGCCTACAAAATGGGGCTGATTGAGCGTCTACCTAACTTTCCTTACGGGGGCGTGTGAGGATCCACAGAGCCAATGGATGCGAAAATTGCTTTAGAAAGAACAAAGTGCCATATTTACAAACACAGGATGTATTTATTGATTTATTTATGTTCTTTGTGTTCCAAAACAGGATTTGAGGTAGTTTACCAAGATGCACACAATAGAGTGAGATAAAAATAGAGTGAGAGAGCAAAGGGAAAACAAGGGTAGAAAAATAAAATAAAGCCAGGGAAAACACTAGTCCTTTGAAACCTATGCTCAAAATCCCTGAACAAGTTCACACCTGAGCTTCCTCATGAACCAAAATGTGGGAAGCGTGATCAGTTACAAAAGAGACAGTAGCCATCAAGGCAAAAACCTAACAACATGCCGGGGAAGGTCACACAGCTTATCTTGGCACTAGCATCTGATCAAGAGGATATTGTGGATATCAAGGCATTAAGGATATGCATATTCAATAATATTTAGATCCCTGTCCTTTTGTTTTTGCGATGTCACGTGACATCTACTTCAGGGTCTCATGGAGACTCATCATTTATGATTTGATTCAATTTAGCTAAAAAGCAGATGCCAATTAAATAGCGAGCAAAACATCCCTTTCGTCTCTTTTGCTTTCTGTTTATGGTAAAATGAGATTGGGCGCAAGGAGTGCTACATCGGTTCCCCAGTGAAGTACAGGACAGAAAAGTTCGAGCACCTTGGCTTAGCCGAAATGAATAAAAATCACCAAGACATAAAACTGATCCAAGCAGGCCATAAAGACACCGCTGCCTTTGCCTCAGAACTTGGGCTGTAATCTGCTGTCCTGGAACAAAATTCAAACATAAATCAGCCTCCACTGTATTTTTAACCACCTACGAAATTCTTCATTTCCTGCCTGAAATGCTTCTGACAGTGAAGGATTCCACTCTCCCCCACTCCTGCTCTGAGAAGGTGCCCTCGAGGCAGTGGGGGCGCGGAGATGAGGGTTGGGGTCCAGGTATGGGCCCCACGGGTCAGGCAAGCCCAGGATGGAACAAGGGATAGAAGAATCGACCCAAGGGTCTCCATGACAAATAAGACAGGGCTGTGGCTAGCCTACACAGCGCTTTTGTGCAAAGTTGAAAGGGTGACCCTGTAGGCATGGGAAGGCCCTTGGGGTCCCACCTGCACTGTCCTCTCTTCCATCGTCACCTAACTTAACCTTGTCCATCCTGGGACCCACAGCCTAGACAAAGCCCACAGCATTCTCTTTTTTTTCTGAGCTCTAATGCATTAATGCCAGACAGCTGGCATTTAATTATATGATGTCTGGCGTTCACTATTTCATGTTGTCAGTCTGTCTCTCTAACTAGATCGAAGCTATCTTGAGGTTAATGATTGGTTCTTATTTTACATGTCTCCTTTACGGTCAAGGAGGGCACCTTATGTCTAGGCACTTGACATATTACAAGGTCATTAAAACAGAATCTTAAGGTGTCTAAGCTATCCAGTCCCCCGCCCCATGCCCATTTCACAGATGAGGAAATTGAAAACCAAAGAGGAGGCTTTACCTGCCCAAGGCCATGCAGTGAGAACCTGGCCTTGCCAGGAATGAACCAGTTCTCCTGCCTGCCAATGCAGTGCTCTATTTCCCTTAAACACTTCGCTCTAAAACTCATAAATAGTTCAGAACCACAGCCCTCTGGAGAACAAAGATGGACAGACAACTGGCCCACAGTAATCCATCTGTGTGTGGGCAGAATTTCCAGCACAAAGCCAGGCCAAGCTGCAATAGGCTTGGCAGACAGCTCCCATGGGAATCAAAGCTGGTCTTTATATGTACCAGGGGGACGAAAGGACGTCGGGGGCTTACCTGGGGCTTTTCAGCCTCCCCAGCACCACGGGGATCACACTGACTATATGTCTGGACACGTGAAACCCATGACTGATGTTCTCAGCAGGAAAGACAAGTAGAGAGGTGGAGAGAGCATCACAGAGAGACCCTTGTGCATGTTGGGGGCTGCCTTTTGCAGTGAAGCACTCATCCTTGACAGCAGGAAACAACCCAAGTATTTGCCCCAAACTCCTTACAACAGATGCTTTACAACAGTGTCAAAGCTGATTGCAACCAATACCAAAACAATGTCAAAAAATACCAATGGCAGAAGTTACTAAGTGAAACCTATACTGGAAAGCTGGCCCCAGAGGCATCTCTCCTGGTCATTCACAAAGCACAGCACCAACCACTTCAGAATTCTCACAACAACCCTACAAGCCCGGCTCCACAAGCTCATTTTGCAGACGTAGAAAACATGGCTTAGGGAACTTAAGTGTCTCGTCCCAAATCACACCACTGCTAAGTGGCAGAGCTGGGATTGGAGTTCGGGGCAGTCTCCCTCACTTCCCTTACACCCCAACTCACACACACTCTGATTCCAGCCCCATTTCAAGTACTTGTCCCATCATCAGAACCATGGGGCAAGGTTTGGTGTGGAAAATCTGAGGCTCTTCCAGGAGAAGGATGATAGCTTGCCCAGCATTTCACAGGGGAATTGGGGACAGAGACAAGGGACCGAAGCCCACTTAGATCTCTGTGGCTTTTTCTTGGTGCAAACAAATGCAGAAGGAACCACTTCTAAAAGAACACAGTGTTTTTCCCCCCCTCTTCTCACCTCCCCTGTGCCTGTGCCTGTGATAATTGGGAAGACAGAGTCTGGTTTTTCTGGGATTGGAACCAATACTGTGAAGAGTGTTCTGACAATAAATGCTGTTGATTGACAGTTGATGGACAATGTTCTTGAGTAAGTTTTTCCTGTGCTGGGTGTTGAGAACTGCTCTAAACAACTGCTCAACAGCCTGCCTCCTGTTCAGACAGGATTTACTATACTTTCCCTCTGTGGGCCTCAGTCAGGCAGCCAGGCGAGATGGTATCTCAGGTCCCTTCCAGCTCCATCACTCAATGACTCTATCAAGAAGAGAACACAGATCTGAAAACATTTTTCCTTTCCCCCCCCAAGACATTGAGTTGGGGTTATCACTCACACACACAAACACAGGTTCCAGTGGAGAGATAACTAGTCAGAAAGTAAGGAGCTTTGACTCTGGTATCATCCTCTTTGACCCAAAATTCCACTTGTGTGAATTTATCATAAAAAGCTATGTACACAAAGATGTTTGCTTTGGCATTATTTGGAAGTAATGACTAATGGAAGAATGTCCGATACAAGAATGGCATATACTTACCTGGCAATATATACAGCTATCACAAATGATGATTTGAAAGACATGGGAAAATGTTTATGACTATTTTTGAAATTGCAGTTCAATATCCATTAATGGGCCATGAAAGAAACTTAAAAGGTTTCCTACCACCAACTTTATTTTTTATTTTGTTTGTTTGTTTATTTACTTATTTATTTTATTTTTTTTTAATTTTTTTAACATTTACTTTTTTTTAATTTTTTTACTTTTTTTTTTTTTTTTTTTTTTGAGACAGAGAATGAGCAGGGGAGGGGCAGAGAGAGAGGGAGACACAGAATCCACAGCAGGCTCCAGGCTCTGAGCTGTCAGCACAGAGCCCGACGCGGGGCTCGAACTCACAGACTGTGAGATCATGACCTGAGCTGAAGTTGGACACTTAACCGACTGAGCCACCCAGGCGCCCCTACTTATTTATTTTTAAGTAGACTTCATGCCCAGCATGGAGCCCAATGTGGGCTTGAACTCACGACTCTGAGATCAAGACCTGAGCTGAGATCAAGAGTCGGAAGCTTAACCAACCAAGCCACTCAGTCACCTCCCACCAGCTCTTTTTAAAAATGAAATACGGGTGTCTGGGTGCTCAGTGAGTTGAGCATCCAACTCTTTTTCAGCTCAGGTCATGATCCCAGGGTCGTGGGATCAAGCCCTGCGTTGGGTTCTGCCTGAGTGTGGAGGCTGCTTGGGATTCTCTCTCTTTTTCTCTCTCTCTCTCAAAAAAAAAAAAAAAAAAAACAACAAAATAAAATGAAATAGAATGGAATGCGGTGAAAAAAGATGCGAAATGGTTTTGAACTAGAAAGAAAAGGAGCAACTCCATCCCTAGAGGGTGGGCCATTGCTCCTCACGGGCCAATCTAGCCATCCTCTCCACGCCCCTAGCCTGAGACCTCAAATTAGAGGTTGCCCCTCATAAACATGGCCGCCCCAAGCTGGCCACGCCCCTCAATAAGATGGTGACCTCCAGCAGCCCCACGCCCCCCGCCGCCGCCACGGCCAATGAGGGAGAAGCACGATTTTTGCTCATGCGTGGTGCCGCCAGTGGGTGCGTCCAATAATGACTGGGGGATCCCTGCGAGTAACATGACCAAAAAGAAGCGGGAGAATCTGGGCGTCGCTCTAGAGGTGAGGGGAGAAATGGGGGGTGGGCCGGGTCGTTCGTTGCCTTCTCCCCGCGGCGGGGAAGTGGGTCGGCCCGGCTGCAGGTTGGAGGAGGGGTGAGGGGAGAAAGTGAGGGTGACGCGGGTTCGGGCGAGGGACGTGAGGGGCCATAGAGAGTCCGAGGGGGTGCCCGGGGATGAGGGGCGGGCTGAGGGAAAGGCAAGTTGGAAAGTCCGAGGGGGCACCAGAAGTGAGGGGACCTCCAGGGGGAAAGAGACGTGGGGGTGAAGGGAAAGCCCCAAAGAAGGCGGGACACGGAAATAAGGAGGCCGTAGTGAAAACGTGTAACTGAAGAGGACGTAAAAGGGGCGGGCACTGGGAGGTGAGGGGGACCCCAAAAGCATGCCTGTGGATGAGGGAACCCCCGCAGAAGTGAGGGGGCCCATACCGTTTACTATATTACTAAATGGCTTAAATATCTCCTGAGATAGGAAGTTTTCCCTCTGGGGTGCTGAAGCTTGTAGCTTGAAAATTACTTTGGCGATCTGTGGGATTTTGTAGAGAATTGTGGAATGATGAAGTTCCCAAAGAGCTTAAAAATAATTGACTGCATATGGAAGGGAAAGAAGATTGAGGCATATTGAGCAACTGACTGCTACATTGTACTTCATTTGCGTTCTCAGTCCTCGCTATGGGCCTGTGAGATTTTTACAGGTGGGGAAACTGAGGTTGCAGATTGAGGCCAGGTCGAAGCAGTGGAGGAGCTGAGAATCAGCACAGGTGATTTGCCCTGTAATGCATCTTGTTTCTTCTGGGTTACAGTTCCCTAGATTACTGTCCCAGTGCAAGAGAGATAGATACAGGGTAATAGTCTTCCTGAACTTACTACCAGTAAGTAGTTCTCAGACTTTAGAATGTATTAAGAATAATTTGTCGAGCCTGGTAAAAATGGAGAGTTGTGGGGCACCTGGGTGGCTCAGTCGGTTAAGCATCCGACTTTGGCTCAGGTCATGATCTCCTGGTCTGTGAGTTCAAGCCCCGCGCCAGGCTCTGTGCTGACAGCTCAGAGCCTGGAGCCTGTTTCAGATTCTGTGTCTCCCTCTCTCTCTGACCCTCGCCCGTTCATGCTGTCTCTCCCTGTCTCAAAAATAAATAAACATTAAAAAAAATTTTTTTAAAAAAATGGAGAGTTGAATTGTCTTCTACCCCGAGTAATTTAGTAGGACTTGGGTGTGTATTTTCAACAAAGAATCTGCTTTTTTTTTTTTTTTTTTAAGTAGGCTCCGTGTCCAATGGGGGCTTGAACTCATGAACCAGAGATTGAAAGCCAAATGCTTTACCAGCTGAACCAGCCAGGCACCCCCAGGAAGCTCCATTTTTAACCAGCTGCACACACCCATGCCGATGCAGAAGGTTTTTTATACCACCTCTTGAGAAATACTAGCCTACGTGGCACGAAAAAAAAGGTTGATGGAAATGTGAACCTCCCTCCAGAAGAGAATATGATTGGAAAAATGAGGTAGCAGTGTGTGGTGGGAAGAGCATAGACTTTATAACCTGCATTAGGACATAGGCTGCTGAAACAAATTCAAAAATTCAGTGGCTTCAGAAAGTTTATTTTTTTCTAATAGGACAGAGCAGGGATTGGCAGATGTTGTCTATAAATGGCCAGATAGTACATTTCTAGGCTTTGTGGGCCATATGTCTCTGCTGCAACTATAGTTGATCCTAATTATTCACGGATTCTGTATTTGTGAATTTGCCTTCTTGCTAAAATGTATTCGTAACCCCCAGATCAGTACTTGCGATGCTGTTGCAGTAATTCCTACACAAACCGGTGAAAAATTGGAGTCACCTGAGGCCCAGCTAAGGTCGAACAAAGCAGTGCTCTGCCTTCGTGTTTCATCTTATGCTGTAAACATGTGTCTTTTTTGTGGTCTGTGTAGTGCCATGTTCTTTGTGTCTCTGTGCTTTTTGTTGGTGATTTTGTTGTTTAAAATGGCCCTCACGTGTAGTACCCAAGTGCTATCTAGTTTTCCTAAAGCACAAGAAGGCTGTATTTGCCTTCCAGAGAAAATATATGTTAGATAAGCTTTGTTCAGAGATGAGTTATAGTGCTGTTGGCTCTGAGTTCGATGTTAATGAATCAATAATATATATTAAATAAGGTCTCTAAACAGAAACACAAAAACCAAGGTTTTGTATTGATCAGTTGATAAAACTGTTGTGACCAGAGGCTCACAGGAATCTAACCTGGTTCAGTATTTGCTAATTCATTGTTGGCAGTAACTGTAATAGAACATAACTACCATGAATAAGGAGCATCAACCATGCTTAGACAGGCTGTCTTAGCACAAAAGCAGCCATAGACAATGTGTGAATTAATGGGTGTGGCTGTGTTCCAATAAAACTTTATTAATGAAAAAAGGCAGGGACTGTATTTGGTCCCCAGGCCAACAGTTTACCAATCCCTGGTCTAGAGTACCAGGGCAGTAGTGGTTCTGCCATATTCCTCTCATCTTGTGACTCTGCCCTTCTTCAGTGCCTTAATTTCACCTCATGAATGAAACTAAGTCACATCCCATTGATGTGTCCACTGGCAGGGAAAGAGAGCAGAGGAAGCATAAACATCACTGTCTTAAGAGTCGTGGGCCCAGAGCGCCCACTTTCGGTTGGCAAAGATGCGAGCTAAGACTCCAGAGCTCACCTAACTGTAAGGGGGCGCTGGGAAATGCATTAATTGGCCAGGAGGCCGCATGCCCAGCTACAGCCCCATCACTGTGGAAGAAGGGCCTAGTGTGTTTAGTGAACAGCCTGCAGTCTCTATTGCAGATTGCAGTTTGCCTCAAGTGTGGTTTCGAGGCTCACATGAGACCATAATGTGTGAAATGCCTAGCTCACGCCTGGCTCAGGGTGGATAATCAACAAACAGCGCTCTTTCGAGTAGCCTTTGTAGTCCTTTTGCAACCTTCCATCATGGCTTAGGCCCCACATTTGGACTTTAGTTGCCTTTTCTGTGGCATGAAGGCCTTAAACTTAACCGGAGATTAGAAATTCATTGACCGTGATCCCAATACGGATCACAGATGTTTTTGTTTGGCTGACACAGGTTTCTAAAATGTTTCAAATTTGGTGGGCATATGCTCTCCTGGTGTCTTTACTGGTCACGTTCGCCTTTTTTTTTTTTAATCTTGTCGATACTGATTTATTTACATATGTGATCTTGTTCTCTAAGGTTACTTTTTGCTTGGATATTCTAAGATTCGAGATCTATAACTGTGCACCTTAGGAAAAGCTTGGCATCTGGCTGTCTCCCCACCTGTTCCTCTGTTGCCTTCAGCAGATCTGAGTTTTGAATGTGCACTGATATTCAGTAGCAGGGGATATTGTCCTCTTATTAAAAGTCATGTGCTCAGAGCCAGTGAAGTGGTGATTTAATCAAAATGTTTGTTAATCTGACGAGTGCAGTAAAACCCCCACAAGTGAGTGATCTCAGCACCTGCAAACAGTCTCCGCTTGTTGTAATGAACCAATTACCACTGCCTGCTTGGTGGTTCTCACCCGAAGACTGGCTTGGGCCAGCTGTACTGGGCTGTACCAGGCAGTCACCTCCCAGGACAACCAAGACACCTCCTAGCCGCCTCTGCTTGTGTCTCTTCTTAAGGTCTTTTTGTCCAACCCATTTGCTACTTTCCAAGATCTCAGAGTTGGAAAAGACTGGCTATGAGTTTTAGCTTCTGAGAGTTAATTCTGCATAATGAGAGAGCATTCAGATGAGATTGATTTTAATGTGTGGAAGGAGGGAAAGGTGGCGTTTCAGTCTAAACTGATAGGATTTGGGCTGATACAAAACCTGTTTCTGTTTTTTTTTAATGTCTGACAGTAATGAGCTGTTGGTCACTGTACTTTTCTTTTGTAGCTACACCGTCCATTTAGGTTGGTGTCTTTAGATGTTTCAACAGCCAGTGGGTCTTAAGAGATGTGTGGTGTCCTAGCTGACATCTTAAGGGAGATAACTGGCTTAGATCTGGTCCCCAGTACAAAAATCTGTCAGTTTGGAAACTTTTTGCTACAAGGTACAGGAAACTGACCTATATGGCCTAAGTAAATAGGAATATACTTTTTTCTCTCTAACAAATTTGGAGGTAAATGTCCCCTGGCATTTATTGGTTCAAAAGCTCAGCTAAGTCAAGGGCTGGTATTTCTGCATTCTCTTAGCTATTTCCTCATAGTCACAAGGTAGCTGCCACAGCTCCAGTCATCATATCCAACTTTTAAGTCAGGAAGAAGGATAAAGGAACTACAACACTCTCCCTTTTATCAGCAACGCATAAACTGTCCCAGGAGTCTTCCAGCTGACTTCTGGAACATCTCATTGGCCAGAACTGGATCATGACCACCCCTAGCTGCAGTGAGTCTGGGAAAGCACCTGTTGAGCTTTTCTAACCTCTGTAATGGAGGTGGGCAGAGGAAGAGGGGTTTGGGAATCAGTGTTGGGTTGGCCAACTAATAGTATCTGCTATAGGGAAGAAAAGTTAATGGGAGTCATTAGAATTCACTGGAATCCTTACCAGAAAAAGAGGTCAGGATCACTGAGGAGTAAGGAGAGTTGGTAAATTGAGGGGAGAAAATGGCCTACGCAGGATGAGCACCAGGAGGAAAGAACCTTGACATTGTAATTATTTGTTCGATGATAAGCCACTGCTGTAAACTCCCAGCAGGCATAGAGGGGCAGAAGCACCAAGTTGTTGGTTTGCAAACAGCCCCCTGACCTGGAGGGCAGAGAGAGACCCAAGAAAGGGCAGGCCACTCCAGACTGGTAGGTGGCAGGTTTAATAAGCAAGGGAACAGGGGCGCCTGGGTGGTTTAGTGGGTTGAGCACCCGATTTGGGTGATCTCGCAGTCCATGAGTTTGAGCCCTGTGCTGACAGCTCAGAGCCTGGAGCCTGCTTCGGATTCTGTGTCTCCCTCTCTGCCCCACCCCTGCTCACGCTCTCTCTCTCTCTCTCTCTTTCTGTCTCTCAAAAATAAATAAAAACATTAAAAAAATTGATAAGCAAGGGAATTCACATATGAGGCTTGTCTTGGGTGGTGAGTAGACCTCCACACCCGCCTGCCAAATCTTAAGTTTGTATAGAGGCCTTAACTGGGTTCAGTCATGTATGCTGTCCAGATGGTCTCCACAACACATTGGTCTCTCAAGGCTATGTCCTTAGAACAGCTCCCACTGTGGGAACAGTGGGCAGAACGTACATTCCAAGGTCAGGGGAGGGGTGAGGAGCCTCCAATTGCCCTAGTCCTGCGCGCAGGTCAACCTGCCTGCGGTCACGCTCCCTTCATTACCTCCTGCGGCACAAAGGTGAAGACACAGTACTGGGATAGGCTGTGTACAAGGCTAAGGGGAACCTACCGGTTTTCTGAGACAAGGGGAAGCAGCAGCTTAGTGGATCATCAATATATATTTACTGAATTGGCTTGAGTGGCTGGAGGAAGCACTTGAACCCGCGCCCCTGACGTCTGGGCCCCATTGAGTGGTTCACTGGTCAGAGGTTAGGAGGCCACGGTGGGGCAGGCAGCTGGATGCCTCCCATCCAGGGGCCGGGAGAGAGGCTCATGGCGTGCGGAGACTGTTCAAGGGCCACTGACCATTAAATGAGCCTCACCTGCTGCCAGGCGCAAGCGACAGGTTGCCGTTGGGCAGGTGATTTCTCTCGGCAGCCCGTGTCTGGCTCCGTTCCACTTGACGGGGGTCAGGAGACTAAAACCTCATTACCTAACACGGCTGGATGTCAGCATGTGTGGAGTGGCTGTTTGCCAGCATCTTAATTAATGAATTCATAAGGCATGGGGTGGATGCCAGTTCTTGAACAGTGCTTTGAGCCTTTCAGCGATGAAGAAGCTTTTGCTAATTTATCAAAAAACATATATTGGGGGAAAGAAGGGAAAACAAACCCCAAACAGCGTTCTGGCCTGGGGACAGCTGAAGGCCTCAGGCCGGGACTGACGTGGCTCTCCTCGCAGAGCTGCTCGGCACGCCAGAAGGTCTCGCGGGATCTCAGAGCTGCCGTGTGCTTCGGCAGGGCCCCTCGTGATCCTGACCCAGGGTGGGGGGCGATTCTCCAGAGAAATGACAAGCCCTTTGGCTGTCTGCTTTTCCTGGAAGTTGTTTGTTGATTAAAAACTCGGAGCGTTTACTGTCTTCATCTGCTCAGCCTGGGAGAGAAACTTCTGATGATTTGGGGAGCCATGGGTGAGGTTTTTGTTTTCTGAGCCACCTCCACAGAAAAACACCCCTTAAGCGGTGTCAGGGTAACCGGCCCTTTGGGGTTTGAGGCTGGTCACCCAGAAAATCGAGGCCCGTGACCCCCATGTGACTTGGCTGTGTGGTCTGACGGCCTCAGATGGAAAGCCCCAGTGCTCTTGCCAGAGACCATCTGTGCAGGTGTTCTGGCCTCTTTACCCATTATAATAAATGTCCCAGGGCCTCCCTGATGTGTGAAAATGATTCCAGAAATCCAGTTCCCGGGCCACTGGGGCTGGAGGTGAAGCCACTGACACCCTCTTCAGGGCTGTAAATTGGCAGGTGAAAAGAAAGGCCTTGCCCCCCACTGGGGAAAGAAGGACTTGTCAGGGCTAACTAGACCACCTTTTCCTTCTCGAAACTGGGTCTTTTTGTGTGAATTTTGGAGGGTGCTGTGGCAGTTTAGGCAATCTGGGGGAGGGTGCCAGGGATGTTGAAGAAGCTGGAAGGTGGGGGCGGGGGTAATTGCCTTTAACATGAGGACAGGCGCTCTGCTCCTGTCTTACTGTCTCCAAGCAGATTGCAGTCAGGTTCTTCCCTCACCGAGAGTATCTGTTCCGTGGACAGAGACCAAGCAAAGCCCTCGTACAAGATTATTCAGAGTAGAGAATCTGTTGAAGCCAGATCAACAAGCTTAGATTGGCTTCGACTGGGATGTGGGATGACTTTGTTCCCCAGAACCCTTCTTTGTCATGAATGTTTTCATGAGGGATTTTGGAGAAAGAGCTTGCAGTATTGGAAGGAGCATAAGCTCTGAAGCAGAAAAACTCAGATTCAGATCCCCAATTCTGCCACTTCCCAGTTACATGACCTTAAAATCTCCCCACCGGGAGTTTGCTCCCCTCTACAACAGGGACAGTCCCTTCCTTGCAGAGCTGATGCCAACATCGGTAGCATATACGAAGCCATCTCAGACTGCCTAGCCTGGGGTACAAGGAGCGGAGGTTACGCCCAGGAGCTGAGTGGCTTCGGGCTGGTAGCTCTCTGCTTTCTTTGTTGGGGGTTGGGGGGGGGCAGCTAACAGCACAGACTCGGACTGCGCAGTTCCCCTATGGGTAGCCCTGGACAAATGGCTTCATTTCCATGACCTTAGTTTCCTCATCTGCAAAAGGCGAATACAGGAGATCCCCCTTACCCGTGATGTCAGTTACCTGCGGCCAACTCGGTCTGGAAGCAGATGATCCTCCCCCTGACATATTGTCAAAAGGTGGCAGGCAGGTCAATGCTCCCTTGCAAAGCCTGCGTCATTCACTTCATATCATTCTCATCACGTAGGCATTTTGTCATCTCATATCACAGGAAAGGTGAATACAGTACATACAGTAAGATAGTTTGAGAAAGAGACTCCATTCACATAACTTTTATTATAGTTTTACTATTATTGTTAATCTCTTACTGTGCCTAGTTTATAAATTAAACTTTATCATAGGTATGTGCGGATAGGAAAAAACACCATATATGTATATATATAGGGTTCAGTAGTATCTGTGGTTTCAGGCATCCACTGGGGGCCTTGGAGCGTGTTCCCAGCAGACAGGGGGGACCACTGAGCAGGGGGGACCACCTCATAGGGTTATCGTAAGCATTCCGTGAGTGAAGTGCTCAGAACAACCTGGAATATAGCTCATGCTATAGAAGTGTTGGCTGCTACTGGTAGTGTGATTTAGTTTTGCATGGACTTTCGGCTTCCAGAAGCTGCTTTGACTCATGCTGTGCCATCTAATACCCTGACACCATGCTCTCTATTAGCAAGTACCTGGCCAGGCAGGTGTGGGATATGCCCTGTGACCACTGTCTGACTTCGGAGGTTAACCTATTCTGGCAATTTCTGTCAGTCACTGGCCAGAAGCTCTTGAGAGCAAGACTGGGAAAACCAGAAATAACTTCCCAAACCGGAAAGTAGAGTGATCTGCATTGTAACCCAGAGCTAAGCCCTGAGGGTGCTTTCTGCCCTTTCCCAGAAGAAAGCCTGGCCCTAGACGGTGGTTTGGGGTAGGCAGGGAGTCACCTCCCAGGCCATCAAGATGCTCATGGGAGCACCATTCAGCCACCTTCAGTAGGAACACCTGCAGCAGAGAAGCGGCAGCCTGTGGCTCAAGCTTGTCAGCAGAATATGAGCTGTGCACAGGGCCCAGCAGCAGCCAGACCTGGGGCTGCTCCCCCACCCCTGCGGGGCCTGACCCGACCAGCGTGCTGGGCAGTTACCCATGCGTGAGCTGGCACCCGGGTTCACCGTCCCCAAAGAGGCTTTATTCAGGGTTTCGATTCCAGGAGGCTCCACACTCCTGAAAAAAGTGCCTCACGGGATTTCAGACAAATTTTACAGTTTCTCTTAACACAGTGGTTTTATGGCGTTATAGGACCCCAGGGAGACTTCCCGAAAGCTCTGAGAATAAGGTGTTATTCCCCAAGTCAGGTGGCAGAGGGGCTTTTCTTAGCTGGCTCAGGGCTCCTGAACTGCCGGGGCGGCACACAGAGCACACGGCACTCAGCCGCATCTGAAGGGCACTTGAGGAAGAGGCTGCAGGAACTCTGCCCCCCAAGGACTGGAAACGAAGAAGCCCTTTCTTCCCTTGGCACCTGCCAACAGGATCAGTGGCCCCACTTGGTCTCTGCTGACCTTGACTGCTGGGCTGACTTCAGATCTTCACCTTGTTGTGCAGGAAACATCCCCCGCTCTGTGGAGAATCCCTGGTCCTAAACTTCTCACTGAGCCTGCTCCTCTGCCCGCTCTCGAAGGTGCCCCCCAGGCTCTGGGCTCTGATGCCCCAATCCATGTTTGGGGCATCAGAAAGACAGCGGTTCTCATCCTGATGGCAATGGAATCACTTGTGGGCTTTCTTGTTCAAGTACACCCTTCCTGGACCCTGGTTCCAGGACCGCCTCTGGGACCTTCAACTCCTTCCTGTATCCTTCTGCCTCCCTACCTTACATACTTCTTTTTCCCTCCTCCTCTGCATCTTCCTGCCTGGGCTCAGACCCATAGTCCCCATGGTCTCGTCTCGGGGATAAGAACAGACTTTGCTACCAGGACACCCTGCACACTCCCCACCTACTTCTCTGTCCACTGAACTGCTGCACACAGGTTTTCACACCTTCCAGGTCCTCAACTCTGCGTGAAGTGCCAGAGGTCACAGCTAATGATAGCTCACACCGCCACCTTTCTGACTTCTGGTGTGCCTTTATATCTGTGCTTCACTGGCTGACCGTCATCTCAAAGACTTACAATATTCTTTTTCCCTGTATGAAAATGGACACTTGGTCTTCTGAATATAAACGTAATGCATTTTTTAAATGTTTATTTTGAGAGGGAACACACATGCGAGGAGAAGGGCAGAGAGAGAAAATTCCAGGCAGGCGCCTCGCCCAGCACGGAGCCCCACACGGGGTTCAGTCTCACGAATTGTGAGATCATACATGATCTGAGCTGAAATCAGGAGTCAGACACTTAACCACCTCAGCCACCCAGGCGCCCCTTGGTATTTTTTAATGTAATTTTACATCAGTATCCACTCTGTGCTCCCACACTGTGTCTAAATGAGTGCCTTGTCTGAGTCCCCCCTGGCTGTTACCACTTTGCCTGTGACAGTCACAGCCAGCAATGTTGTCCCCTTTAGCTCCAGAAAAGCCCCAGTACCTGAGCTTGCCTCGGGCCAGCCGTGCTCTTCTTGCCAGTTGACCCTGTATCGTCCATTGGGCAGGAGTCCTAGGAGACACTATGGCCTCCAGAGTGTAACCTTCTCTTCCTATTTGAGTCAGTCCAGTCTCTTTGACAGTCCCTTTCTTAGTCCCGGGGCTTCACATTCCTGCTGTCGGCTTAACTGGATGCCAGGCCCATGGTGTGGCCAAACACGGTCTCCAACTGCCAGGGTCCGCCTGCCATTTCATGTCTCCTCAGAGGCCCATCTGTGCCCACACCACACCTGAATCTGTTCTGCCCTTAGGCACTGCTCTGGCCTCATCCTTGGGCCCAGCCTCAGCAGGCTGGTGCTGGCTCCAGAGCCCCACGCTTCCAGCTTCATCCTCAGACAGGAACATGAGGTTCCCAGCATGCTGTGTCCTAAGCCAGCGTGGTGGGCCAGCCTTTAGAGGCAGTGCTGTTTTGATGGTCTGTGCTGCAGGCCCCCCCCCCCCCCGCCCCACCGAACCCCACCACAGACCCAGAGGATGGCCATATCCCAGCTAGAGGGTCTCCCCTTCCCACTGCTGCCAGCCAGTGAGGAGTGGAGATTCCTCTCCATCACACACCCCACCCACTTCTGTCTCCTCCTCTTACTCTCACCTCACATTAACTCCCTTTCCTTTTTGTTCTCCGAAGATCCAGTGAAAGCCATTCTCTGCTAATAGTGATAGCACACACTTCTTTAACTTTTAGGCACTATTCTAAGCACCTTACATGTATTGCCTCTTATTCTGACAACAGTTTTTGAAATATGAAACATTAACTTTGTTTTGCACATGAATAATAGGTGCAGAATTAAGGAAGTCCTTTAGAGGGCAAGTGAGCAGTCAGCTGAGGCACCTGATCACAGCCCACACTCCTGACTACCACACTTTTCAGGAACCACAATTTCAGGTTTCTGGGCACTTGGACTCCCAACTGCTTGTCCAGCTCTGACCCTATGTTTCTAGAATCTGCTTGACATTCATCTCTTTATTCTGGTCCTCACCCTGTTGTCCTCTCTCTTGTCCTGGCTGTATTGTCCTCTATTGCCTTTAGCCTGGCAGCAGAGAGAAAGCTAACCAAGGATTATAGATTTGCACTGGGGAATCTGCAAGGTGAATAATCCACCTTGAGAGTGTCATTGTGAGTTGACTGAAAACCCAATGAGAGGCTTCCTTTAAGGCCCACTTTCTAGGTCCTCTCCCCCACTTCGGGGCCCATCTTGAGTCAGTCCCACTCTGTAGCCACCACTCCTGACCCCAGTCATAACTAAAAGCTGCGTCCTGACCTTCCCTCCCTGCCTTCTCTGCAGCCAGGTCACCCTGGATCTTTGCACCCATTATTAAGCTGCTTGAAAGCTGCCTCCTGCTTCAGCAAATGCTGCAGGGTGGTTGCCAGCAGAGTCACCTACTGAGGACAGGTTTGTGGCCTACTGAAGAGCTTCCTGACAGTCTCAGCCTCCCCTCACTCGGCCCACATCAAGCAGCTGGGTTATAAAAAAAAGGGGGGGGAACTTGCTATTTAGAAGGGAATCAGAGAGAGCTGTCAGCAGGACATAAATATTCATAGAGGGAGGTTAGAACTTGAGTCCCTAAAACCTTGATTTGTGTTCGTCCGTTTAAGCGTCATTAAAAAGTGGTAAATGAAAGTGGGGATATTCAGTGGAACTGCAGATAAATTGGGCTTGTTCAGATAAAGGCCTCCTACTGCCAGCTCCACACGCCCTGCCCAGAGCACGACAGCAGATTGGCTTGGCCACTTGTGGTTTGCCAACCTCAATTTAACGATTTTGCTTAGCGTGAGTTCCCGGTCTTGTTCTGGGCCAATTACCACTTGTTTGGGCACCCGGTAGCCTTCCAGAGATGTTTAGGCGTGGAAATACCGAGCCTGCTTGGGGACATTTGAACCAGGACTTGGCCCAAGGAGTGGCAGGAAGACATCTGACGCAAGAGTGAGCTCTAAGGGAGGGTTTCAGGCTCTAGTTTCTACATGAGGCCTAGATGTATCTGTAGCCCCTCAGCCCCATCCACGTTCAACTGCAGTCCTTCCTCCGTGGCTACAAACACAAAGACTGCAGCAGGACAGGCTTTGTGGTGATCACAAAGGGGAGACAGACGGCCGCCATTCTAGGATAGGAGCTACAAAGTCAGGTATCCTTAGGAGCCGGGCAGTCACATTTACAAGTGGAATGGGCCAGTCTGGGCTAGACTTGATCCCTGGGGTACAAGTTTACAACATCTGCCCTAGGGGTTCCCAGAGTATAGGAAGGTGAGGTTTAGACACCCGTAGCTGGGATGACATCGTGTGCA
This sequence comes from Panthera onca, assembly GCF_046562875.1. Classification (NCBI taxonomy): domain Eukaryota; kingdom Metazoa; phylum Chordata; class Mammalia; order Carnivora; family Felidae; genus Panthera; species Panthera onca. The sequence goes on along the minus strand of NC_138343.1, from coordinate 35,813,215 downwards.
GTCAGCCTTAGGAGAGCCAAGGGAAGGAAGTGATACTGCTCCAGTCAAGGGCAGTAGAGAAGGCCTGTGGAGGGGGTAGCACTTCAAGAACTAAGCTTTGGGACCTAGCGTGGAATTTGGTGCCCTGATTGTGGTTTGCACACCATGGGATGGAAACAGCAAGTCTCAGGGCCCCAGGAGCTGGGCTGTGTGTGTTGAGGGTGCTGCTGGAAGAGGGGGCTGCGTGGCGGCCTACACCACCTGCTGTTCTCGTTCAGCTCCACTGACCATCACGTCACGCTCTTGCTGTTCCGAGCCTGACTGCCCAGTGCTTATTTCCCTGTAGTGCAGGTTCCAGGATAGCCTTCGGCCTCCCAAGGCACAGGCCCCAGCTCGTGGCTGGGGCTGTTCCCCAGGACAGTCCTTCCTTTGGTGCCCATTAGCAGAGAAATGACACAATTAACCAGGCAATCAACTCAGGGCTCTTCAGTTGCTCCCTCCCACAGGGCCTTGCCTCTGGAGCTGCAGTTGGCAGGTGGCTGAGGCTGTAGGGAAGGGAATAGATGGTATGTCTAGAGCTAGGCGTTGGGACAAGGCAAAGTGGCTGACCCAGAAGTGGCTGGGATGGGTGCTGGCCAGGGAGAGGGGCAGAAGGCTTCAAGTACATCTCTCCTAACACAGGCCTCAGAACACCTGCCTGGGACTCTGGGATCTGCACTTGTAATCATTGATCACTGTCTCTGCAGGGGCCTCTCCGGGAGGAACTGGATAGAGAACTGGCTGAGACCAGTTAAGGAGAGGGGTGCTCCAGTCTGACTCCTCGAAAAAGTCCTTCCCTTTGGGGATCCCAGCCTCCCATATAGAGGTCATATTTGCTATCCCTCTCCAGGGATGTGATGGAAAATTGAGCATCATGGGACCCCAGGCACTATTCAGTCACCTGCCACTGAGGGACACTGGGCCCTCTGAATCTTCCCACTGACCGAGATCTAGGCTGCCTCCAGCAGGGCAGAAGTACAGGAACAGACCTGGGCCCAGAGAGTTGGCAGATTAGACACCTGGAGACAGATGGACAGAGATGAACTTTCAAAGCCACATACATGATACCAGGAATCAGGCTTGAACGATCCAGTCCAGTATTTTAGAAAACATTTTCCTACAACTCACATTATTTCCCCAAGAACATGACTCTGAAACTATAATAAATTTAAAAAAAAAAGGGGGGGGGGGGAAACTGATACCTTTGTCAGCCAGCCTTTGAGGAGCTTAGCTACTTTGCCCCACAAGCAACAGCTACCTTGATGATAGGCAATGTTTTTGCACAAGAACCAAGTCAGAAACAAGTTTTTGAGCTGTGTTTTTTTACAGTCCGTGATTTTTATTGATTCTCATGGGAAAATATATATATATATTCTTACAACTTAAAACTACTTTAAGTGTGTCAACGCAAGAAATACCTCTGCTTCTTGGCCCCTATATGTCTAATCCCCATCCCTCATGTGTGTGGAGTGCTGGGGAAAGGCAGGGCCTCCCATAGCAGTGCCTTGTTCCCTCCTAGACCAGGACTGTCTCAGGTCACTTCTGTCAGCCTGGCCGGCATGCGTCCTGGGAAGACAGGGAGATTGCTCCCGACGGCCCCCCACCCATGCCTGGTCCAGAGAAGCAGGGCAACTGTGGGAACCGCACCACACCCATAGCTGTCTGCAGTGGGGCTCAGGCTGCACTGTGTGGAGGTAGAGGACGGCAAAACAAAGATGCTGGGGGGACGGGGTGCCGTCCAGGAAGACTCCTAGAGGCCCCTTCCTCCCCATCCGAGGACCCCAACTGTTTTGAAAGTTGAAAGGCTCTGTCACCCATCTCTATCTGCCCATGTGCTGTGTGTTTCAGATCGATGGGCTGGAGGAGAAGCTGTCACAGTGTCGGAAAGACCTGGAAGCTGTAAACTCCAGGCTCTGTGGGACGGAGCTGAGCCCAGAGGCCAGGTAAGGCATCTGCCCTTGGCCCCTCATTCTCATCCTGGGGACCTGGCCCTGAGCTTCCATTTGCCCTACTCCTTGCCGCTGGAGATTTGGGCTCCTTGTCCATCCTGCCCCGGTGTGCCAGCTGCCCCTCAGATGGGAAGGAAAAGGGCTTGAGCCATAATACTCCTTCTCCCCTTACAGGAAGTCTCTGGAGAAGGAGAAAAACAGCCTGATGAACAAAGCCTCTAACTATGGTAAGAAAGTTCCCTTCCTTTACCAGCCCCATCCTCCAGGCCCAGGGAGCCCACCGGGTGATGGGGATCGAGAGGGTTCTTTGGGAGGGAGCCATCCCCCCCTGCTCCTCCACCGAGGCTGTAGGAACCCACTGTAGGCCCAGCAGCCTGGAAGGAGAGCAGGTTTGTTTCTTTGTTCCAGGGGAGATGGAGAGGCCTACGGGCCTCTTCTTCCTCTGTGGGATGAAGGGGAATGGCTGCAGTCAGGTTCAAAAGAGACTCTCATATCCACCCAGACTTGGGACATCTGTTCTCCGAACCACCCCCCCCCCGCCCCCTTCCCCTCCATTCCATCCCAGGATGAACCTCCCACTTGGGCAGCAGGAAGGGCTACTATGGGTGGAGCAATGCTGCCACCTTCTGGGCGCTGGGGGCAGAGCCAGGTAGAACCAGGTAGGGTGCAGAGCGGGAAGGTGGCTGGTACCACCCCTACCCCCACCCTGCCCCAGCCAACCTCAGAGGAACATGGTCTACAGAGGCTCATCAGACTTCTCTGTTCTGTCCTCCCCGAGAGACCAGACCTGGCCAAGAATCAGCCCCAGAACAGTCCAGGTGACAGGGAACCTCCCAGAGGGACCAGTTTGAATCAACACTGTAAGCACATACACACCCCTGCGTGGGCCCCAATCTCAGTCTGGCCTGCCCAGCGCTGATTTACAGGTACATACCCACTCTTTTATGCAAGTAGGAGTGGGATATCCATTTTGCCTCAAGCCCAGCAATTTTTTTTTTTTAATGTTTATTTTTGAGAGACAGAGAGTGAGCCGGGGAAGGTCAGAGAAAGGAAGACAGAGGATCTGAAGCCGGCTCTGCGCTAACAGCGCAAGATGCAGAGCTTGAACTCACAAACTGTGAAATCATGACCTGAGCCGAAGTCAGACACTTAAGTGAACTAGCCAGGTGCCCCTTAAGCCTAGCAATTTTTACAGCCACAGCATCAACCCCATTTCCCTGAGAGGTACGGTACCTCAGTACCACCCACCTGCATGTCACACGAGGGGATGAATGGATTCAGTGTGGCCATAGGACTGGCCTCCTCTAGAGGCGAGCCCAACCACCTTGTGGGTACAAACTGCTTTCTCTTAGTGTCCCTGGTTCCTGCTTAGCTGGGTGTCCAGCAGGGGGCAGGACTGGAAGCCCTGATGGCGTGGCCCCACCCTGTACCCGCTCCAGCGTCAGGCCCCAAAAGTCCCAGCTACCCCGAGTCTCTAGTTGGCCAGATGAGAACACCTGAAAGGATGAGCACCACGTAGCCCCCACCCCCAGCCCAAAGGACTCACCTGGTGATGCCATGCCAACACCTAGCTTGGCTTTCAGGTGTGGCCTTTTTGATAACCCCCTCACACACTCCATCCTCAACTTTCACTGCGTTTGAAGAGAAACGGCTGAGCAGCATTGCGTGGTGGGATTCCTTTGGGCCAGGATCTGTAGCCAAAAGGTTGTGAGAATCTGGGCAGATCAAGGACAGTCATTTTTAGAGATAAGGAAGTGGAGAAGCTGGGAAGGAACACGTCTGCCCCTCAGAGCAATGTATGTGCCCATTTGTGAGAGAAGCAGACAGAGGAGAGTAGCATATGGGCCCAAACTACCTGTCCACTCCTGTTTCCTCCCAGAGAAGGAGTTAAAGTTGCTTCGGCAGGAGAACCGGAAGAACATGCTGCTCTCTGTGGCCATCTTTATTCTCCTGACCCTCATCTACACCTACTGGACCATGTGAGCCTGAGACTTCTCCAGAGTCAGCACGGGGTTCCTCCTTGGCCCCCTGGTCACAACCAAGCAGGCCCTTCAAGCCTCAAGACAACCAAGGTACAGGCGTATTTCTCCCCGACCCCGACACTGGATCAGGGCTGCCAGCCCAGCCCCTCTTCACTCCTGGTCCTGCTGTGGGGCCTGGGTCTCCAGAAGGACTTTGTGCTGATTCCCCTCTCAGCCCAAGGGAGAGGCAATAAAGAACAGCCAGGCTGCTTCTGTCTGCTGAGTAAATGTCATGGTCTGACTGCAGCTGGAGGGCAGTGGGGGTGGCACTCGGGAATCAAGGAAGAAAAGATGTTCAAGGGGAAGTGTTCAGCTTAGAACTCAGAAAGGAGAGGGAAGGCAGGGCTGCGAAGGTGAGTCCCCAGCTTAAGTGGGGAATAAGGAGACAGGAGGAAGCATGTAAAAGCCAAAACTATTCTGGGAGCCATTTCCAGGGCTTAGGCCTTGCACTACCAGTCCACCGTGCCCACCAAACACACTTTCTTGCCCTCCAGTCACGGTCACTGCCTGTAATTGTGGCATGAAAAAAAAACAAAAACACACGCCATGCAGCAAAGGGTGACCAGGGAAGTGGTCATGTGGAGGTACCACAGAGTTAACCCATCTTCAAGAGGCAAGCAGGGCTGGTGAGGCCCGGCAGAGTGAGTAGGCGGCAAGAGCCATGGTAATGACCAGACTTACAGTGACAGTGGGCAGCAAATCAGGCAGGGTTGGCTGGAGTGAGGGCAGGAGCAACGAACACGGCCACCCCCCAACTCTGCTCCCAGCACCAGGGGCAGGAGTGGGAGGCTGAGCAAAGCCGAGCATAGTAGGGCAACCAGAAGGATCAGGGGCTTGGCCTGGAGACTACACCAGTTAGGAAAGTGGAGTTGCCCTAGGAGCTCAGGGTGTGAGACATCAAGGACCCTCAGGGCCAGGGTGAAGGAAGGAGCCAAAATACAGCAGGCTAGAGGAGGCCAACACCAGAGCTGTGGAGCTGGTGGAGCAGCTCTAGCCCTGGGCCGAGAGGGAGGCACCATCAGCACCTGCACACCTCACCCCAAGCACCGCCCCCCCACCCCCACCGGTGCAGGCGCAGAACAGAGGGGAGGCTGGCCAGGGGTCAGTGCAACCGTCTCTCCCTCCCTCTCTCCCGTCTAGTGACACTAATTGGTCTGACACCTCTGTTATTTTAGTCACACAAACTGATCCTGGATTGTCACAGTGCTACCATGGGGTGAGCCGTGTGATTTATGTAAGGGGGAAGGTGCCTCCCTGCCCTGCTGGGCAGTAGGTTCTTTCATTCTCCAGTCCCTGCTTCCAACAGGAGCTGCATAATTTCCGGACTCTTCCTAGGTGGGGCCCCTCTCTAGCAGCAGGGCCCACGAGGCCCAGGAGCTTGTAGAGGCTCTGATTAAACAAACCTGCTTTCCTCCCCGCTTCTTAAGTAGAGCTTCCTCCCCTTCTCCAGCCCAAACTGTTTCATCCAAGCCAATCCCAGACCACACAGCACCAAGGACAAACAGCACTAGCCCCAGCACAGAGCCACACAGGCATTAAAAATATGTTTATCTTTAATGATCCAAGATTCTGCAAGACACACTGATATACCCAGAACGGGGTGGAAACACACCTTTCTCAGCCGTGCTGCCACCAACCTGGGGGGAGGGAGGGGCTGGATGCTGGCTAGGCGACACCGCCCCCCCCCCCCCCCCACCCCCAGGTAGAGTCATTTCCAACCTCACAGGGAGTCTCTGTGGCCTATCGCCATGGAAACCAGCCTAGCACTGGGATGGGGCTCTAGGGAGCCCATAAGAGCATCTCTGAGAGGTATTTCCCATTAAAAACAACCACAAGTACCCTCCCCCACCCAAAGCTACTGCCCAGCTTCCCTTCTTCCCCCTCTGCCAAGACAGAGGAAATGGAGTGACCACAAAAGGACAAACAAAAGTGACTGTACTTCCTACTGGGGAAGAAAAAGGGGGTGAGTAGCAAGGTGGCTGTGGCAAATGGGGGGGGGGGTGCCATGATTGCCAGAAGGCTGGGTGTGACCCAACCCGAGGTACCTCTGTTGCCAGGGGGCCACTGCTGCTGGGGCATAGAAAAAGGTCTTTAAAGGCTGCTTCCTCTTCTAGAGCTGCCCAAGGTTCAGAACAAAAGGGAATGGGGCCCAGGAAGGTTCTACAACCCCAGGAGGCAGTCATGCCCGCTATCGAGACAGCACTGTGTCCCGATGCAGTGGCAGGGAAGTATGGCCCACGTGCCTCCCTTCCCGGCCTGCGGGACTGTCAGAGGTCCGGCTGGGACGAACTCCAGGGAAGACCAGGACAGAGGTCAGGGAGGAGATAAAATCATCTCCAACTTGGCATCAAAACAGAGCAAGTTCAAAGAAACAAAACCTTGATTTGTACAGCAGCTGCCCCTGGCCTACACCCACTCAGGGTCGGCCCAATAAAAAGCTGGGCAGAGCACGGGCATGGCCGCTCTCAGGGCAGTGCACGGAACTCAGAAAAGTGAGTCTACAGGATACAAGAGAGAATGGCAGAAACAAAGCCCTGCTGTTCTCTGACACGTCCTCCACTGGCCACACATGCCCTCGGCCCTGACCTCAAACCCGCCTGTAGGAGCAGCATCCTTCAGGCTGATTCCTGGCAGGGAAGACAATTCCCAGGCAGGTCTCTGGGGAGGGAAGTCCAAAAGGTGTCCCAGAAGGAATGTCAGAGTCCTCAGAAGGCCCCCGACTGAGTTCTTCAGGGAGAATGGAGAGGAGACCACCCACCCCTTATGGTCAGGCTGCAGTGACTGTGCTCCCCAGTCCCTTTCCGAGAAGGGGTAAAAAACCAGTACTGTGAGCCCCAGGCAGAGCGCCCTGACTCAGAGAATGACAGATCATTCAGCAGGGGTGGGCATCCCCACACCCTCAGGCGCTGTGCATCTGGATGAATGAGAGGACATCTTCCTTGGACAGCTTGTCTGGGTCCTGGGGCTTCTGGGAGTCATGAACACGGATGCCATCCCCCCACTCCCAGAAGAGCCTGCCATAGTAGCAGATGCTGGGGAGAAGGAAGAGAAAGGAGGTCAGAGGGCTGTACCCGGGTGGAGCAGGACCAAGAGATCACCACCCCAACCCTGGCAACCATGACTTAGAGGACTGATCCTTAAAGGGGTGGGTCATTTAACTCCAGTTGAGGGTCTTCCCTCTAGCAGCCAACAGGTACCCAGTAGGCCCCAGCTCCTTTCCAACAAACAGATGCTGATGCTAATTGTGTCCAACTAGATTCCTAGAATTACTGATATTCCTGGTTTATCTGTCTGTGCCGTTCTAATAAAACAGTATTAGTGTAGCAACAGACACTGGTGTCAGTGGCTAATTATAGGCGCATTAGAGCTACTGGCTGCTGTCAAAACCTATGACTGTAACAGTCTGGCAAACGGACTCTGGGTGCTCATGAGAGACACCTAAGACCCCTGAATCCCAAGGGGCAGGGCTGCAGGCCCTTGGTAGGTTTGCACCACCAGGCCAGTGTCAGAAGGTCACATAAGCAGTGGCTGCTCCATGGGGCAGACAGATGCCCTGCCTGGATGAGGCTCTTCCCACCCAGGACCCCCAGCCATCACAGCAGGTCTTGGTGTCACTTGCTTCTCACTGAGCTTCTATCCAGAACTGGGGGCCACGCCCTAGAGGGGGCATAGCCCCACCCTTGGGAGGAGCCCAGTCTATGCTAGGGGAGCCCCTGCTTGGGCAGCCATCTTTCTCAGGACCTGGGGTATGCCCCAAGAGGGCTGGCCGGCATCCTGGCAGGAGGACCTGGGGTTGTGGAGAGGACAGGCACAGAGGAGGGCCACTTACTGAAAGGGGGCGATGGAGTCTGCAGGGAGGTCAAAGGTAGAGATCTTGGTTTTCTTATTGTAGAAGAACTTCCTCTTGAAGCTTTTGCTGAATCCCATAGTCCATGGCTCTGACAGAAGGAAGAAGGGAAAGCTCAGAAAAGGACACAAAATATTCATGCGGGACAGGAACAGACCAACATAGGGGTGTGCCTTTCTGCACTTGTGTTCTTCCATTGCCCTCTCTCCCAAAAAGCAGGCAGAGAACAGCCTGTGAGGAGGATGCAGCCTTTATCACCAGCCCAAAGGGGCTCAAGGAGGACGACTAAGATAATTACTTCTCAACAACCCCACCCCAGTCCTGCCAACCTGCCACCAGGGCAACAACTCTGGGACCCTGGCAGAGGGCAGGCTCTTTAGCCAGAAGGCACTGAAGAAAAGGGACTGTACAGAGGATACAAATGGCCAAGCCTGACTTGCTGCCACCCCCAGAGAAGGCCCTTTACCTGCATGAGGACACTGTGTGTGCACAAACCAACTGGGCTCCTCTCTCTCAGCCCCAACCTGACCCCCAGGACCCACCAAGGAACAGAAGAGGCTCGGGAAACAGTCCCCAACCCCACACCTCATAGAAACGCCAGCCTGGCTGCCATGCACCTTAGTAGGCAGCCTTCAGCTCCGGCTCAGACAGGGTCTGGGCCAGTCACCCTGGCTGCAGGAAAGAGGACAGGCAACAATCACCCATCACCTACCATTCACCGTCCTGACGATGTAGAGGCCAGTGGGCACAAAGTGCCGGTCATCCCGCCCTGTGTAGCTGAGCTTCGGGGTGCCACTGGAGCCCTTGATGATCTTCATTTCTAACCTAATTTCCCCGAGGTGAGTAAACAGCAAGTGTGGTTTTGTGCATGAGAGCGAGCCCTCACATTATTCTCCGGCTAATATTAAAATCCCACCACCCACAGCATTTTATCTCAGTTCAACATAAGAAATGGAAACTGAGGCAGAGATGTGAGTTGCTCCAGGCTACCCATCGAGGGAGTCTGTGCAGAGCTGGATGGAGGACTCAGGCTCTAAACTCTAAGCAATGGAGTCAGGAAAGTGACAGATGTCCCTGCTCTGTTGCTGCCGTTTGGGGGACAGGTGGGGGGGGGGGGGGTGTTTCAAGGGTGACACAAGTAAGGTTAAGATCTGAGACCAGAGGTGCCACTGGGTCTTCGATCCCCCACCAAAGGCATCACTGTGGCCACTAAAGAGTTAACACGAGACCACGGAGACCTGGCCCAGCTCCCATGGCCGCAGCAGGCACAAACCCAGGATGAGACCCCCCAGATGAGAGCACCCTGCACACCACTAATGCAAGGAAGCAGTTATGCCCCCCTGCCCCTCCAGGCTCAATCTCTCTGTCAGCACCAGGAGCTGGGATTTATAGTGTTTCAAGCAGCTTGCTGCTCTGCCCCTCGCAGGGACAATCGTAACTATTACAGCATCAATGAGCCCGTATTTCTGCCTGACACACACCGCCCTGCTCCCCTCCTGATGGTGCTGAATCAGCTCTCAGCCGGGGGGCTCTTGGCTGCAGCAGGGGGGCTAAAGGCAGCCTGCCAGGACCAACTCACCACCTGCCCCACGACACACCTCTGCAAAAAGAGAACGCTGCTGCACCCCCACCCCAACTCTCCTCTCAGATCCTGCACTAAGACTGAGTCACTCACCTGACAAAAATCTTCTCCATCTCCTCCAACCTGTACACCTCCTTCACCCTGTGTGTAGAGGGACAGAGAGAGGACAAAGGTTTTCTGGGGTGTGGGGCGCAGATATTCTTACCCAGCAGCAGCTGGAGGCAGGAGGCTGTGCCTGTCCTTGTCTTCTTCTGGCCCCAGTACCCCAACCCACCAGAATGAGGACCTCCAGCCCCGTGTGCTGCTGTCCAACACAGATGCCCTAGCTCAGAGCTACCAAACACCCCCTTGGGCCTGCCCCACGGCAACTGAGGAGCACAACTATGGTTACTGAAGAAGGGGGAGAGAGGAAGATCTGGCAGACACCCAAGTCATCTTCACTGTCACCAGGGGCCCAAATACCAAGGTCCAGGCTCTTGTGTAGGTCACCATGGATTTTAGGGCTTCCTGTAGTAGAGTTATTTCCAAACAGTCCTAACGGGCCTTTTACCATAGGGGGTAGGGAGACCTCTACCCAGGGTGCAGGGTTCCTTCACCTCTAGGGGCCTCTGAACACATCTTTGGAACTGCTGGGTAAGGTCTCCAGGGACCCAGCAACTAGACAACAAGCAACACAGGGAGGGTCCCCAGAAGGTGTCCCTCAGGACCTGGCAGACAGGACATTTTATAAAAAGTGTAGAGAGACACCTCGGTCTCCAGTCATATAGTCTGGGTCTCCAAGCCCCAAAGGTAATAACCTCTGACCCGGGCACAGCCTGGAAAGTCTGGTCTCCCTATGTGGGCTCCCTGACTGTCCTCATCCTCCTCTCCTACCTCAGGGCCTGGAACTTTCACACCATCTAACATGGCAACAAACACTCTCTTCTTCCTGTTCAAAAACTCCCATTCCCTTAGCACCCTTTTCTCACCTGAAAAAAAAGAAAAGGCCAGGTGGTATGCTAATGAGTGTGAATGTGCAAGGTGTGTCAGTGCCCCGAGAAGCATGTGCATCTTCAATGACACCTTAACCCCTAGGAATGCATCTCCTGTGGAGGCTGGCCCACCATGACAGGCGGGATGGGGAGACACTCTGGGGCGAAGGACACACCTACCCAGCACCCCACCCCAATTCACAATCACCAAGGGTAGTCTTATCTCTAACCACAACTTTGCCTGGTCCTCTCTACTGAGCCCTCCCATCCTCCACAGGATGGGGAAGCAGGCACTGGCCAGAAAGAAGCAATGGGGAATGGGGGTTTGGGAGGGAGACCATATGCTCACCTGATGGGATTCATGTCAGGCCGACTGGGCTTGGAAACAGCTTTCACAAATTTCTCAGCAAGCTGAATTCTAGAGCACAAACACAGTCTCTCAGAGGTGAGCCAAGGCGCCTCCACTAGCACCCCTGCCCCCAGGGCATCTGCGTGGCACCAGAGACGGAACACTTCTGAATGTGGAGCAAAGCCGCTCCAAGAGGCAGCACTCCTATGCCTGAGGAAGCCCACCCTGCCCTTCTCCACTAACATCTTTGTGCACGCCCTCCCTCTGTAGATTTGGACATCCAGTTTTGCTACATGTTGGTAGGCTTTTCTGAAGTGTGCCTTGAGTTGTGCTCAGTCCCCTCCACTAGAACTTCAGATGTCATCTGTATCGTGTATGTCGACTCACCCCAAACCACTGATGCCACAGCACACCCACTCAGAAGAACCAACTTAGGCATATCAGTATCACGGCAGTGTGAGAGGTCCCTCCTTTGTGTCCTCCACCCCCCTTCTAACAACTGATCAGTCATCCATCCACAAGCAAAAGGGCCGCTGTGGGATCCAGATGAACAGACTTAAACGGGACCACCCATGCTCAAGACATGTTCTTCAGAGACCCTCCCTCTCTCCATAAGCCTATCCTCTTGCTCAACCTGAATCAAAACATCACTTCTGATCTGAACAGCTGTGGCCAAACGGAGTGTGCTGGTATCTGTGGCAATGGAGGCCCCCAAGCCCCAGCAAACTCTGCAGTGCAGATACTAATTCCTCACCCTGGCCCTGGAACCAGCCCACGGGTGGGGAAGGAAAACTAACGACAGCCTTAGGCAAGAAGGCCTGGGTGAGGGACCAAGCCTCAGAGGCTGCTGCCGCACAGCTGACCTGGCCTACCCTGCCCTCCCTCCCCAGGACCCAGGTCAAACCGCTGGTTAAAGTGCTGCTCCCGCACGTCACTGCCATTCAGCACGAGGACATCGAGGATGTGGATGGCACTAATCTTCCGCTGGGCCTTCCCCTAGAAGAAGAAGTGCGCTGCCCATCCTGCCAAGCATCGGCCTGGGGCCCACTGCCCACCATGGCATGCTGGCCTCCGTTCTACCTATATATCACCGGGGGAAGAGAAGGACTCCAAACACAGAACTTTCTTGTGCCTCCCTCCCAGATCATTCTCAGCACCACACCAGCCCAGACTTCCGAGCAGCCAGAGATCTGAGGCTTTAGGTGATGAGCACCCCTGAACCTCAAACTCAGTGAGGCTGCCGCCATGGTGCTCCATTCGGGGCCTAGCTTCCCAATCTTGTCCACTGTTCCCATTGACTGTTCTGAAAGTCATCTGTATGGCTGTCATGGCCAAAGCTCAAGGCATCCCTGGTAAAAACAAAATCAGCAGCTAAAAAATACCCAGCAGGCCCACTAGGGCCCAGGATGCCCAGAGATGACTGAGGTTCCCTCTTGCACACATGGGGACTGTGATCCTTCCTACCTAAACGTATCATTGTTTCGAGCAACTACCCAAGGAGGAGGAATCATTTCACAGCCTTCCCCCAGCTCTGGGCCCTGTCAAGCACCACAATGTGACCCAGTTAACTTGGGGGGAAAAGGGCCAGGCTCAGCCGTGCCCCAGTTCCCTAGCTGGCAGGGCCAGAACACATGAGCAGAACCACCTCTGACCTCCCCTTTCAGTTCATGGACGATCTCCACAGACAGTAGAGTATCCCGGGGTAGCTCTGTCTTCAGGTCTAGCTTGACCCAGCGGTCTGACTGGCGGCCGTCCCACGTGTAGATCTGGGACTTCTACAGGCAGAGAGAAAGGGCCTCATGAGGCAGGCATGGAGATTGAGGGGTGAGCGCTCAAAAGAGCTTTCAGTTGGCGGTTATAAGCTGATGGGGCTGGGAAATGTCAGAAGAAAATGTCTAGGAGAGATTAGTGTTATACTTCAGCGACAGAGATCTGGCTCAGTCCTGGTGGTAGGGAACAGGCCCAGGGCACCATTCAAAAGGCCTAAGTCCAGGGGTATCTGGGTGGCTCAGTTGGTTAAGTGTCCAATTTTGGCTCAGCCATGGTCTCTCGGTTCAAGGGTTCGAGCCCTGTGTCGGGCTCTGTGCTGACAGCTCAGAGCCTGCTTCAGATTCTGTGTCTCCTTCTCTCTCTGCCCCTCCCCTGCTCATGCTCTGTCTCTCCCTCAAAAATAAACAAACATTAAGAAAAAAAAAAAAGGCCCAAGTCCATGATTAGTGACCCTCAAAAAAGATCAAGCCTATGGAGCACCTGGGCCTGGGTGGCTCAGTTGGCTGAGCACTTTTTTTTTTTTTTTTTTTTTTTTTTTTTTTAAGTTTATTTATTTGTTTTGGGAAAGAGAGAGGCAGAGAGAGCGAATCCCAAGCAGGCTCCAGGCTGTCAGCACAGAACCCGATGGGGGTGGTGTTACAAAGAAATGGTTGCATGGATTCAAGCCACAGTAGCCTGCTGACAATCCTGTTAGCCTAGGAAGCTTAGTATCACAAGAAAAGAAGCAGTGTTCCCTTTACAATGCACAGAGATGAATACGCAAATGTGAATGAATGAAAAACTGAATGGATGAATGACACTTGGCTAACTCACAGAAAGGAAGTGAAGCTTTAAGAAATACCTTCCCTGGGGTCAAAGCCCCAGCTCCCTAGTGCCAAGAGAACACGCACCGAGGGTGGCAGGCAGCTGTCCAGACTCCCACAGACACAGAGCAAGGTTCCACCACCCCGACAGTAGAGAGGAAGCCAGCAGCAGACTTACCCCCAGACCGATGAGGAACTTCTGCTCGCTGCCAGACACCATGCAGCGGTAGTCAAGCACTGGGCGGATCTTCTCCAGGGTTTTGGAGGTGAGCAGCGTGGGCTTATAGCTGAAGATGTCAATCTCAGTGCCCTGCAGCCCCGGGTCAGAGAAAACATGGCTGGGTTGGGGGAAGGGACAGGCGCTCAGTATGGGTGCCTGTATGAGGGATGGGGGCAGGCTGGGAGAGGCGAGGGACAGGAAGCACTTGCTCTCTGAAACATGCCCCCCTGCTCTCCCTAACCATGCACTAACTGGGATCTAATTCCATCTGCTTGGAGTGTTCCTTTAGGACCTATTAGAAGAGGCTGGGAAGGGAAAGAACACCAACTCCCTGAGTACAGATCAATTTACCGGAGCTATAAGGAAATGCCGCCAGAATATAAAAGCCACCCCTTCAATAAAACTGAAGGCGAGGACTCATCAGTAGTTGGTCTGAGAGCAGTTAAGTGACCGCTCCACCCCATTCAGAAATATGTACACATGCTACTCTTCTGAGGTCATCTGGAACCTCATTCTCCAGTCCGTGACCTCACAAAACCAGCACAACGGCCCCATAATCTGGGCTAGATTTAAATGAAGCCCAGCCCCTCAGAATCCAGGAGGTGCCTACACAAGCCCTCTGGAGGCCAGGCATCTGGAGGGAGGATGGCACGGGTCTGATACCTTCCACATCTGAAGTTAGGCCTCTCTGACTTTTTATTTTCAACAGATACCAAACTCACCTGGATTAGCTCAAAGAACTTAGATTTGGGGTCTGAGGAAGAAGGAGCAACTCGAGCCTGGTCTGGGATCTGAAAGGAGACAGCAAAGAGCTTTGATTTGCAAATGTATTTTCAATGAAAGCTGTGTGTATGCACATGCAGGCGAGGGGATAGGTCCAGACAGGGGAAGAGGCAATGGCCCCCAACAAAGGGGGCTAGAAAGCAGGAGATGGGAGTGGGTAATCCGGTCACTACCTCACTTCAAGCCCTGTGGTTGCACACCACAAAGGCCCCTTCCCTCTGTCTGGGACTCTCTGTGGGCAGAGAGTTGCTGTATAGGGCCCTGGCAACAAAATGAGGCCTGGTCACCCACCACCCTTGTCCTTTTTGACCCAACTGCAGGACCACAATGTCAGTGAAAGGGCCAAAAAGGTAACTCCTGACAATGCTAAGACGTCTAACTCTGGAACCCTGTGAGGGTAGGGAGACGTTTACATGTAAGGAGAAACCCTAAGTAGACAGGGTTGGTCAATCCATTCTTCTCTACAGCTTCCCTGCTCTGGAGTAATAATGGGCTAGGGAGATGCTCACCCCCCAAAGTCGAAGGCACTCTTTCCGGATCTCTGCCTGCCGAGGCTCACTCAGGGTTCTGGGAAAATAAAACCAACAAGTGATTAAAACCTCCAAGAGGTACAAGGAGTGTGCATCCCATGCACCCCTCAGAACTCCCAAGAGAGGAAGCCCAGATGAATAAACGTGTGTGCACACAGAGGCCATGCTGCCATTAGCCCAGAATGCTTACAACACTCACATGGCTCTGCCCCTTAAAGAAGGGGGATCAGATGTAGACAAAATGGATGACCTCCCCTTCTCACCACAAAGGGAAGGAAGACTACCCTCCCGATCACCCTGAATGCCAGAGTTCCCCACACACTCTCCTCTCTGAGCATGTTCTGGCTTTTCCTCTGCTGATACACATTAAGTCCATCCCAAAGGATGCCACTATGCTCCAGAAAGCTTTATCAGCTTATGCTGACCCCCTACCAGAAGAATGGTTTTCTTAGACCAGTCCTATCTCCCCTCTCTTGATCACTCTTTATTCTATGTCCCCTCAACAGGGGACTGTTGGTGTGGCATTCTACTCATACTATGCCACTCTACACCCTCTGATGCACCCTCTACATTCCTCCTGTATCCTTTTCCTGGGGTACTCTTATCTGCCTAAACACAAACATAAAGTCTTTGAGGGCAAGGTTCATGCCATCTACTTCTCTGGTATGCTTCACAGACCACAGCAGAGTAAAAGATTAAAAAAAAATAGACGTTTTTAAATGTTTGTTGAAATGAAATAAAGAGCTCAGAGGAAGGAGCAAAATGAAAAGATCTTTCCTTGAAATAAAAGAATTCTGGGGAGTGGGCAACACTCACGTGTCTTGAACAAAGGCATGGATTTTGGCCAGAGCTTTGATCTGCAGACTACAGTGGCTAGAGAGAGGGGGGGGAAAAAAAAAGATTTAATTTCAGAAGGATTACCAAAAAAAGGCAAAAGATATCAAAAAAGAGAAGCTCAGCCAGAGCAGTGGCCATCTACATTTGGGGGAGAGGGGCGGGAGAACTGAAAGAGAACCCCCTTGACTACACCCCAAGATACAGTTACATGGGGCCTGCTAAAGGCTTACAATAAAGCAGAACTGAGTCAAACCCGCTAGACACCCAGCTCCCAAGTCCTGCTAAAAGGAAAGTTCTGATCCCATCCTTAAAAACTTGAAAGCAGTAGTGAATTAATTCTAAATAAAGCAACGACAAAGCCCAGACCCAGTTCAGCTGCAGACTGAACTGACTCAACCCACCTACACTAGCAGCTGCCCTTGCTACTGTAATCCCCACTATCCTTTTATACAATGTCTGGCGTTAAATTAAAGAGTGTGTGACATGTGATAAAGCAAGAAAATGTGACCAGCTAACAAGAGGGGAAACAATCCAATAGCAGAAGATCCAGAAATGGTCCAGATGTTTATATTATCAGACATGGCCCTTAAAATAACTGAAGAACATATTAAAGGATCTAGTAGAAAAGATGTACAACATTCATGGAAAGATAGAGAATTTCAGCAGAGGTACAGAAACCATATTTCTAAAAAACCAAGATTCTAGGATTGAAAACTATGATATTAGAGATGAAGAATGATTTTGATGGGCTTATCACCAGACTGAAAACAGTAGAGGAAAGAATCAGTGAACTTGGGGACAATGAGGTCAACAGAAACTCAAACCAAAACATAGAGAAAAAAGTGAAAAAAAAAAAAAATACCAGTATTAGAACTCTACAGGACAATAGCAAACAGTTAAACATAAATAAGTAGAGTCTCAGAAGCAGAAAAAAGAATAAGACAAAAATACTAACAAGATAATAGCCAAGAATTTTCCCAAACTGGTAAATGAAATCAATCCACAGATCCAAGGTCAGAGAACCCCAGGCAGAATCAGTACAAAGAAAACCATATATAAACACACTGTGGTCAAAATGTTGAAAACAAAGGGAAAATCTTAAAAGCACTCAGAGGAAAAAGGACACATGATATGCATGAAAACAGTAACAGTAATGACTGACTTCTCTCATCAGAAACAAGGAAGGCAGAAAACAATGGAACATTATCTTTAAAGTGCTGAAAGAGAAACACGACCAACCTCAAATTCTATATCCAATAAAAGTATCCTTCAAAGAGGAGAGGGAAATAAATACATTTTCAAAAGACAAATTACTCCAGCATACTTGCACAATAAAAATAGGCTAAAAGAAATTCTTTAGGCCAAAGGGAAAGGATTCCAAACAGAAACCCAGTTCTGCAAGAACTAGAAATGAAGAACACCAAAATGTGTAAATAGGTCAGTAGATACAAAGGACCTTTGTAAAAAATGTAAATGTACATATGCAGGCATACCTCGTTTTATTGCACTTCACATTACTGCACCTGACAGATAATGCATTTTTTATAAATTGCAGGTGGCAACCCTGTGTTGAGCAAGTCTATTGGTGCCATTTTCCCAACAGCATTTGCTCGCTGCATGTCTCTGTGTCATATTTTGGTAATTCTCATAATATTTCAAACTTTTACATTATTGTTATATTTGTTATGGTAATCTGTGATCAGTGAACTCTGGAGCCTGAAGATGTGGCTGAATTGCTATAAAACTTTATCAGATGAGGAGGTGCTTCTTATGAATGAGCAAAGTAAGTAGTTTCTTGAGATGGAATCTACTCGTGGTGAAGATGCTGTACAGACTGTTGAAATGACAACAAAGGATTGAGAGTATTACATAAATTTAGCTGATAAAGCAGTGTCAGGGTTTGAGAGGATGGACTCCAATTTTGAAAGAAGTTCTGTCAGTAAGATGTTATCAAACATCACATGCTACAGAGAACCCATTCATAAAAGGAAGAGTCAATCAATGTGGCAAATGTCATTGTCTTATTTTAAGAAACTGCCACAACCATCCCAACCTTCAATAATCACCACCCTGATCAGTCAGCAGCCATCAGCACTGAGGCAAAACCCTGCACCAGCAAAAAGATTATGACTCACTAAAAGCCCCGACAATGGTTAACATTTTTTTTAGCAATAAAGCATTTTTTAAATTAAGATTTGTACATTGTTTTTTGTACACAGTGTTACTGCACACTTAGTAACCTATAGTATAAACAACTTTATATGCACTAAGAAACAAAAATTAATTTGACTTGCCATATTGCAATATTCACCTTACTGCAGTGATCTAGAACCATACCTGCAATATCTCTGAGGTATGCCTGTACAGGCAGATATACTTTAAATCTCTTTAAAAGATGATATAGACTTTATGGTTTAAAATAAAAATAATAGCAAGCTAAAGTAGGGTTTATATAAAACAAGAACACAAAGGCAGAACTGTAAATGCATATATACTGTGGTAATAAGGTTCTTACATTGTTCATAAAGCAGGATACTCTTTGAAAGTAAACCATGATAAATTAAAGATGAATACTGTTATCTTTAAAAGAGCTAAAATAACTCTCAACAATAGCCAAATTCTGGAAAAAGCCTAAATGTCCATCAACTGATGAATGGATAAAGAAATTGTGGTTTATATACACAATGGAGTACTACGTGGCAATGAGAAAGAATGAAATATGGCCCTTTGTAGCAACATGGATGGAACTGGAGAGTGTGATGCTAAGTGAAATAAGCCATACAGAGAAAGACAGATACCATATGTTTTTACTCTTATGTGGATCCTGAGAAGCTTAACAGAAACCCACGGGGGAGGGGAAGAAAAAAAAAAAAGAGGTTAGAGTGGGAGAGAGCCAAAGCATAAGAGACTCTTAAACACTGAGAACAAACTGAGGGTTGATGGGGTATTGGAAGGAGGGGAGGGTGGGTGATGGGTATTGAGGAGGGCACCTTTTGGGATGAGCACTGGGTGTTGTATGGAAACCAACTGGACAATAAATTTCATATATTAAATAAATAAATAAATTAGCTAAAATATAAAACAAAAAGACATAAAAAAGAAAAAATCCAAGGAGATATAAACGAATATTAAAAAATACCAACCAGCCCCCCCCCCAAAAAAGGAAGGAACTGAGACACAAAAAGAAAACAGGATAAAGAGATACTAAACAACCAAGATAAGAGGATTTAAAAAAAAATTTTTTTTTAATGTTTATTTTTGAGAGAGACAGAGTACGAGCAGGGGAAGGACAGAGAGAGAGAGGGAGACACAGAATCCAAAGCAGGCTCCAGGCTCTGAGCTGTCAGCACAGAGCCTGACACGGGGCTCAAACCCCGTGCTCTGTGCTAACAGTGCAGAGCCTATATAGGATTCTCTTTCTCTTCTCTTTCTCCCTCTCTCTCTGCCCCTTGCTCACTCACACTCTCTCAAAAATAAATAAATGAATTGAAGAAAAAAAGACAAATCAATACTAAGCAAAAGAAAGTTGATGTGACTATATTAATACCAGATGAGGTATTAATATACTCAAGACAAAGAGTATTACTAGAGATAAAGAAGGATATTTCATAATGACAAAGGTCAATTCATTAAGAATAACAGAATACAGATTTAGAGACTAATAACCCTTATGAACACAGACTCAACTCAATAAAATATTAGTAAATCAAATACAGAATATATAAGAATGATATTCATAACCAAAGCATATTAAAAAATGCAAGACTGGTTTACCATCTGAAAATCATTCAATGTAATTCATTGTATTAATGGAATAAAGAATAATACCATAATAATTTCTATAGATACAAAAAGTATCTGACAGAACTAAACATCCATTCAAAATAAAAACGCTCAACAATCTCAAAATAGAAGAAAACTCAATCTGATAAAGGACGTCTACAAAAACCTATTGCCAACACCACACTTAATGATTAAACACTTTATGCTTAAAATTAAGAGTAAGGCAAGGCTGTCTGCTTTTATCACTTCAATTCAACATCAAATTGAAGGAATTAGTCAGTTCAATAAGGCAAGAAAAAAACCAGAACTACCATATGATCCAGCAATTACACTTCTGGGTATTTATCCAAAAGAACTGAAATCAGGATCTTGCAAAAATATTAGCACCCCCATGTTCACTGAAGCACTATTCACAGTAACCAAGATGTAGAAACAACCTAAATGTCCACTGACAGATGAACAGATAAAGAAAATGTGGTAATATATATACAATGGAATATCTTTTTAAATTTTTTTAAGTAAACTGCACACCACATGTAGGACTTGAACTCACAACCCCAAGATCAAGAGCCATACGCTCTACCCACTGAGACAGCCAGGCACCCCTTTACATACAATAGAGTATTTAGACAGACAGAAAGGAAGGAAGGAAGGAAGGAAGGAAGGAAGGAAGGAAGAAAGGAAGACAGGAAGGAAGGAAGACAGGAAGGAAGGAAGGAAGACAGGAAGGAAGGAAGACAGACAGGAAGGAAGGAAGACAGGAAGGAAGGAAGACAGGAAGGAAGGAAGACAGGAAGAAAGAAAGAAAAAGAAAGAGAGAGAGAGAGAGAGAGAAAGAAAGAAAGAAAGAAAGAGGAAAGAAATTAAGCAATATGAGACAACATGAATGAACCTTGAGGATATCATGCTAAGTGAAATAAGCCAGTCACAGAAAGACAAATACTACATGATTCCATAACTTATATAAGTTCTCTAAAATAGTCAAATTCGGGGCGCCTGGGTGGCGCAGTCGGTTAAGCGTCCGACTTCAGCCAGGTCACGATCTCGCGGTCCGTGAGTTCGAGCCCCGCGTCGGGCTCTGGGCTGATGGCTCGGAGCCTGGAGCCTGTTTCCGATTCTGTGTCTCCCTCTCTCTCTGCCCCTCCCCCGTTCATGCTCTGTCTCTCTCTGTCCCAAAAATAAATAAGAAAACGTTGGAAAAAAAAAAAAATTTTAAATAGTCAAATTCATAGAACCAATAAGTAAATTAAGCATTCTCACAAGATACACAGTCAATATACAAAAGTCAACTGTATTTCCACATACTAACAATGAACAACTGGAAAACAAAATTTTTAAAATACCCCTTACAGGACACATGATGGATCAGTCAGTTAAACATCCAACTCTCGATTTCGGCTCAGGCCATGGTCTCATGAGATCAAGCCCTGTGTCAGGCTCTGAGCTGAGCGTGGGGCATGCTTGGAATTCTCTCTCCCCCTGCCACTCCCCCACTCTCTCTCTGCCTCTTTCTCAAACAAACTTAGAAATAAATAAATAAATAAATAAATAAATAAATAAATAAAAATACCACTTATAAGAGCATCCAAATACACAAAATTCTTAAGGATAAATTTAACAAAAGATGTGCAAGACCTCTATACTGAAAACTATAAAACACTGCTGAGAGACATTTAAGAAACTAAATAAATGGGTATTGTTTAATTTATGGATAGAAAGATTCAGTGTTAAGATGTCACTTCTTGCCAAAATGATTCATAAATTCAATGTAATCTTCATCAAATCTTATAGAAATTGACAAACTGATTCTAAAATTTACATAGAACTGCAAACAACACACCTAGACTAAGCTGAAACAGTCCTGAAAAAGATCAATGCTGGAGAACACACACTACCTGACCTCAAGATGACCTGTTTGAAGGTACAGTCATCAAGAGAATATGGCAGAAGACAAACAGATTAACAGAAGAGAATGCTCTAGATAAATTTTCAACAAGAGTGCCAAGACAATTAAATGGAAAAAGAAAAGTATTTTTAACAAATGGTGTTAGAACTGGGTATCTCTAAGGAAAAAAAAAGAACTTCAACCCCTACCATTACACCACATACAAAAAGTTAATTTCAGGTGGGCTATAGACCTAAACAAAAGAAATGTCTACATGAAAAGAGAAGAATATTTTCATGACTTTAGGCCAAGACTGTTTAGAAAGAAAAATCACTAACAAAAAGAAAAAACTGATAAGCTGGATTTCATTATCAAAATTTAAAAGTTGTAGGCATCCAAACTGAAAAAAAAAAAAAAAAGTAAAATTATCTCAGTTCACAGACAGCATAATCTTTCATGCAAAAAAACCCTAAAGATTCCACCAAAAACTATTACAACTAATAATCAAATCTGGCCAATTTGCAGGATACAAAATCAACACACAAAAACCAGTCATTTCTACACAATAATGAATAATCTGAAAGGATGAAGAAAATAACTCCATTTACAATAGCATCAGAAAGAATAAAATACTCAGAAATAAACTAAAGAAGTGTAAGACTTGTACACTAAAAGCTACAAATCACTGCTGACAAAAATGGAAAAAGACATAAATGGAAAGACATCCTGTGATCATGGATTGGAAGACTCAATATTGTTAACAAGACAATATTATCTAAAGCAATCTACAGATTCAATGTAATCCCTTTCAAAATCCCAAAGGCAATTTTTGCGAAAATGGAAAAACCCATCCTAAAATTCATATGGAATCTCAAGGGGCCCCATAGCCAGAACAATCTTGAACGAGAAAAACAAACTGAAGGTCTCATATTTCCTAGTTTCAAAACTTACTACAAAGCTAGAATAATCACAACTGTGGTACTGGCATAAAGATAGGCATACAGAACCAAAGGTACAGAATAGACAGCCCAGAAGTAAACCTCTGCATATATGATCAAATGATTTTCAACAAGGGTACCAAAACCATTTCATGAGGAAAGAATAGTCTTTTCAACAAATGGTGCTGGGAAAACTGGTTGTCTACATGCAAATGTATGAAGTTGGACCCTTACTTTATAACATCTACAAAAATTAACTCAAAATGGATCAAAGACCTAAAGATGAGAGCTAAAAGTATAAAACACTTCGAAAAAAGCACAGTGAAAAGTTTCATGATGCTGGATTCAGCAATGATTTCCTGAATATTACACCAAAAGCATAAACAATAAAAGAAAAAAAAGAAATTGAACCACATCAAATTAAAATCTGTGCATTGAAGGACACAATCAATGCAGGAAAAAAAACACATAATGAGAGAAAATATTTTCAAATCATATATCTGATGAGGGATTAATATCCAGAATATTAATAAAGAATCCTACCATTTGACAATGAAAAACACCAATTTAAAAATAGGCAAAGGACTAGATAGAATAAGCATTTCTCCAAAGATACACAAACAGCCCGATACGAAAATATACTCAATATCAAAACTCAAAACTACAATGAGACACCACCTCACACCAATTAGGAGGGCTATTATCCAAAAAAAACAAAAACAGAAACAAAAACAGAGAGACAACAACGGGTGTTGGTGAGAATGTGGAGAAACTGGAACCCTTGAGCATGACTGTTGGTAACATGAAATAGGGCAAGTGTTGTAAAAAATAGTATGGCAGTTGTAGCTGCACCATTTTAAGCACAATTACCATAGGATCCAACAACTCCACCAAGTGTATACACGAAAGAACTGAAAGCAGGGGCTCAGTTACTTGCACACCAATATTCAAAGCAGTATTATTCACAGGAGCTAAAATGTGGGGACAATCCAAATATCCAACAACAGATGAATGGGTAAACAAAATGTGGTGTGTGTGTGTGTGTGGAATATTATTTAGCCCTAAAAGGAATGGAATTCTGACACATGCTACAACATGATATAAACCTTAAAAACATTATGTGAAGTGAAATAAGCCAGACACAAAAGAACAAATATCGTTATGATTTCACTTATATGAGGTACCTAGAACAGGCAAATTCATTGAGCTTCAAGGTGGGAGAAATGGGGAGTTATTGTTTAATGGGTACAGAATTTCTGTTTTGGATGATTAAAACATTCTGGAAATATACAGTGATGATGGTTGCACAACAATGTGAATGTATTTAATGCCAGTGAATTATACTTTTTTTTTTTTTTAACATTTATTCATTTTTGAGAGACACAGAGACAGGGAGTGAGCATGGGAGGGGCAGAGAGAGGGAGACAAAATCTGAAATAGGCTCCAGGCTCCGAGCTGTCAGCACAAAGCCCGACATGGGGCTCAAACCCACAAACTGTGAGATCATGACCTGAGCTGAAGTCAGACACTTAACCGACTGAGCCACCCAGGTGCCCCAGAATTACACATTTTAAAAATAGAGGCACCTGGGTGGCTCAGTTGGTTAAACCTCCAACTTTGGCTCACGTCATAATCTCACGGTTTGTGGGTTCAAGCCCCACCCCACGGTCGGCTCTGTGCTGACAGCTCGGGGCCTAGAGCCTGCTTCGGATTCTGTGTGTGTGTGTGTGTGTGTGTGTGTGTGTGTGTGTGTCTCTCTCTCTCTCTCTCTGCCCTCCCCTGTTTGTACTCTCTCTCAAAAATAAACAAACAAATAAAAAGGGTCAAAGTAGGGGGCACCTGGGTGAGTTGGAGCCCTGCAATGGGCTTTGTGCTGTCAGCAGGCTCTATACAGAGCCTGCTTGGGATTCTCTCTCCCTCTCTCTCTCTCTCTCTCTCTCTCTGGCCCTCCCCTACTTATTTATATTCTCTCTCAAAATAAATAAACTTAAAAAAAACTTTTTTTAACTTCTGTTTATCAAAATATACCATTAAGAAAATGAATAGGCATGTCACACATTAGGACAAAATATTCACAACACACATATTTGAAATCAGACTTGTATTCAAAATATAGAAAATAGAAAATATATTACAATTTAATAAAAAGAGGGGCACCTGGGTGACTCAGTCAGTTGAGCGTCTGACTCTTGATTTTGCTCAGGTCATGATCCTAGGGTTACGGGATTGAGTCCCATGTCAGCCTCCATGCTGAGCATGGAGTCTGCTTGGGATTCTCTTTCCCCAGCTTGTGCTCTCACAAAAAAAGAAAAAAAAAAAAAATCAACTTTTTTTAAAAAGTTTATTTATTTACTTTGCGAAAGTGAGGAAAGGGATAAGAAAGAGGGAGAGAGAGAATCCCAAGCAGGCTCCGCACTGAGAGTGTGGCTTGATCCCACAAACCGTGAGATCATGAGTCACATGTTCAACAGCCAATAAACACATGAAAAGAGGTTCAACGTCATTAGTCACCACAGATATACAAATCCAAACCACAATGAGATATCACTTCACAGAACTATTATCAAGAATAAAAAATAAAACAAGTTAAAAAAAAAAAAGAAACTGAAAACCAACCCCCCTCCCCAAAAAAAGACAAGAAATAACAAGTGCTAGAGAGGATGTGGAGAAGAGAACCCTTGTGCAGTGATGGTAGGAATGTTAATTGGTACAGCCACTATGGAACACAGTATAGCATTTTCTCAGAAAATTAAAGATATAAAACTACCACGGTCCAACAATTCTTCTAGGTATTTATCAAAAGAAAACAAAAACACTAATTTGAAAAGACATATGTCCCCCTAGAGTCATCACACCATTATTTATAATAGCCAAAATGTGGAAGCAATCTGAATGTTCAACAGATGAATGGACAAATAAAATGTATATATACAATGGAATATTACTTGGCCACAAAAAAGAATGAAATCTTATTATTTCCAACAATATGGATGGATCTAGAGGATATTATGCTATGTGAAATAAGTCAAAATAAGAAAAAGACAAAAACACTTATACGTAGAATCTAAAACACAAAACAAATTAACAAATAAAACAAAACAGAAACAGACTTACAGAGAACCAACTGATGGCTGCCAGGAGGGAAAGAGTGGAGGGGGAATGGACAAAATAGGTGAAGGAGATTAAGTGGTACAAGTGGTACAATCTTCCAGTTAAATAAATGAGAGACGGGAATGTAACATATAGCACAGGGAATATAGTTAACAATATCGTAACAACTTTATATGGTAACAGATGGTAACTAGACTTATTGTAGTTACCATTTCATATATGTATATAAATGCTGAATCACTATGTTGTACTCCTGAAACTAACACAGGTACTTAATTAACTATACACACATACACACACACACACACACACACACACACACACATATAAACAAAAATAGAAACCCCCACCAGAATAGCTAAAATGAAAAAGACTAACAATACCAAATGTTGGCAAAGATGTAGAACAATCAGAATTCTCACACTCTGCTACAGGGAATATAAACTCATATAAGCACTTGAGAAAACTGTATGGCATTATTAAAAAGTACTCATCTAACCTATGACCTACAATTTCCACTCTTGGGTATTTATCTAAGAAAGGTGAAAACATTTGTCCACCAAAATCGCTGTACAAGAATGTTTTAGCAGCTTTATTCAGAATAGCCCCAAACTGGAAATAAAGTGTCCATTAACAGAAGAATAAATTTGGTATGCCCATACAATGGAATACTATTCAGCAATAAAGAGGAACAAACTAACACCACATGAGAGAATCTCAAAAATGTTATGGTAAGGAAAAAAGACAAATTAAACAAAAAACAGACACATAAGTGTGTATGTATATATGATTCCACTTACACTAAGTTCTAGAATGGGCAAAATCAGCCTAAGATAAAAATCAGAAGAGTGGTTACTTCCAGGTTGACTAGGTAGGGGCACAAAGAAATTTCCTGAGGTTAATTGTTTTTTTTTAATCTTAATAGGAATGTAGGCTATATGAAGATATGCATTTGTCAAAAATACACATAAGATCTGCATTTCAATTATGGAATTATCCATCAATCTTTAAAAAAAAAAAAGCAAACTGATTCATTGTAGGTCTGCTTAAACACTGCACTATTGGGAGCACTGCAGAGTCCAGTTCCGCCATGCGTCCACACACATTCATAGCAGACGGCAGCACGGTTCAGCAAACAGAAATGTTACAAAGCCCTGGCGTTGCTGACTCTAGACCAGTTCCCGGACCTGTTTCCTCATGTATAACATGCCGAAGCTTAGTGTCTTCTCCACCGTGGTGCCTAGCATTACCATCAAGATGAAAGCGCTGATGTGGCAGTACTGTGCAAAGTTAAAACACTGTAGGATGGTGGGCAAATGGGTAAAGACGTTCTATCCTTCTGTGATTCTCCAGGGCCACCTATACGTTCAAACTTCCATGGGAGACAGGATTATACCCTTAGAAATGACACCAACACCTGTTTGGCCCTGTGAGAAAGCACTTCTACTGATCCACTGTTACTATACAACTCTCCAACTTACCTCAAAAAATTTTTCTCCCAAGTTTTCCCTTAGAAAACTGAGTCAACTGTCAACTTTAAATTATTACCAATAACAAGAAGGGGGCAGAAACCAAAAAAAGGCTTCAAACAAACAAACAAACAAACAAAAAAACCCCCAGCATTCAGATCACGCATCTAAAGAATTCATGAACTGGCAAAAAAGTTTTACTACCAGAAATTTCCAAAGCATGTTGCATATTTGCTTTCTAGCCATCTCCTATTTCCAAACAGGGAGTTTCACAAGGCAACAACCATGATGGCTTTTCACAAACAGAAGCAAATAGAGTTACTCCTGCCTCCAGGGACCGGGCAAGGCTGCTCTCTATCAGGTTCCACTATCATATTCAGGCTCCCATGGGCAGGGCAACACCAACCAGGTTCCCACTGGCCACCCTAGGGACAGGGCATGGGAGTAGGACAAGGGTCCCCAAGGTCCCCCACGTCCCAGAGAGCCCTGGAACAAGCACACCGATCCTAGTTACCAATGTTTGGGAATCGACAAAGTGATACTAAGAGCCATTCAGTCCTTCAATCTCTGGTCTTCCTTGATAACTACAGTGGTATCAGCAAAAAACACTGGGTTTGCTTACCTCTCATTGGACCGTATCATGTAGTCAGTAAATTCATGGTCTCCCTTGATTACCTCCAAGGGGACCACAAGGTTGACATCAGAATCAGTGTTCCGCAGCTGGTTGAGTTTAATATTGACTGAGAAGAGGTAATCGCGCACGTCATCTATGCCCACCTTCAGGCCCTTGCACACCACATACCTGGCAGAAGATATCCTGTCACTCCACTGAGCAAGGGCTTCTCCCCCACATTCCTCCTCCCCAAACTCCTTGCTGAGTCATAAAGCTAAAGAATCTTAAGTCTATGCACAAAGAACAGTACCAATTCTGTGCTGCAAAAGTTCAATTCAATTCCTTCCTTTTTATGTTGGGCTATATTTCTACTCTCTGTGGCAGTGGTTCCCAACTGCCCGGTGCCAGGCTGGCTGTATCACTGTCACTAGGCAGTCTGTTAAATTACAGACCTTGTCAATCAGACTCCCCAGGAACAGGGCCCAGAAATCTGTGTTTTTAACAAGCCACCTAGCAATTCAGACTGGCCACATCTTCTCTCACGTCATGCATGAGCACTGTGTCCCAATTAGGATGCCAACAGTGCCTCTGGTTGGTGGCCCTCCTGCCCTGGCCCAGCCCATAGGTGCCCCTTTTCACTTTCTCTTTCCCGGACCAAGCCAAGGATCCCCGACCTAAGTGTGAGGAATAAGGCTTGTGGAGAAGGAGGCAGACGTTGCACTGACACACCACAGAACCAGTAAGATCCAAATCTTGACTCCTCTTGGCTCTAATCACTTCCTTAAAATCAGGGTTTTAATGTAGCTTGAGTACAAGCTTGAGTAGTTATGCCAGAGAGCTGCACTTTTCTGTTCTAACATTTAGTCAACTAGTCTGATTAGAATGGAGAGGAAGGCTTTACCTCTCGGAGTTGGCAGGACGGCTGGTAATCGGCTTAAAGAGACACACTCGTTCAAAGCAGCAGTACAACAGGTAGATGAGCCCCACGCTGAACGGTGTGAACAGGTCAAAGGTTTTACAGATGAAGTGGCCTCCTAGATTAGAGTGAAGACACCAACAGCCGTCAGTGGGCTCTTACCCAGTGGTAAGGTAGTCTGAAGGAGTAAATGTGACAAAGCCAGGGACCCAGCACTCGGGTCCATTAAAAGAGGCAATTTAAGGGGTAGTCTCAGTTTTAGAGGGGACTCTGGGGGATTCTATTGCACTAACTTCCCTAAATTCCTCATTTAGCCAACTGACACCTGATTTAAGCAGGTTTTTTTTTTTTTCTTACTCCAAAACCCCATACGTGCTCGTGTCCAAACGGGGCCTCTAGCGGACCCAAGGCTGGGGAGACACCTGAGGAAGCATTACCTGTTCGGACAACAGACAGCGCCATGAGGAACTGACAGAGCAGCAGCTGCTTGCTGAGGATCTCTTGCAGGTTCTCCTGTCCCTCCACTGAGAAACCCTGAAATGAGAGTATAAGAATCGGGAGTAGGAAAGAGTAGTGATGAGGACCTCGTTCATCCCTACTACATCTTCATTAAGATTTCCTGAAGCGTTTCCATTGATTTCCACCATCAGACTGATAAAAAATACAGCTCAGCATTTAGATTATTTTCACAGTCATATGGCTCCTCGCAGACGGAGCCAGTACCAGGACCCAGGCCTGACTCCTAGCACAGGGCCACTCTTCTGCTCCATCACTCCCAGGGGATACAACCAAGACTACTTTTCCAAGGAGATGGTCCAGAAAATTTTAAAACCCATTTGGGAACCCAGGGGAAGAGTAAGGCAGGGCAGAGGCAAAATACTGGCTGGTCACAGGCCAACTACAAGATAGGAAACAGAATGCCCTGGTCAGTCCAAGACCCTGAGAGTGGTGTGAATACTCTGCCTGGGCTTAGCCACTGTTCAGGCCCCAGGATGGTGATAGGTGAAAAGTTAACACAACTGACAGTCACAATAATCTCGTTCTCTGCTAACCAAAACCCCCTTCCTGTCTCAAGACCCTGGAGCCTCTCCCTCTAGCTGGCAGGGTCTCTGGCCAGGGTGTTTGTTCAAAGAATGTGCCTTGCCACCCCTGGAGTGGTCTCCCTCTCTGTGAGATACCAGCAGGGAGCAGAGAGCCAAGCTCGCACAGAAGTAAAGGAGGCTAGGAGTTGGAGGAGGGGGGAGAGGAGAGTTGTTTAATGACTACAGAGTTTCAATTTTACAAAAAGGAAAAAAGCATGGAAATCTGTTTCACAAAAATTTGAACATACTCAACACTACTGAACTTAAAAATGGTTGCAATGGGGGGGCGCCTGGGTGGCTCAGTCAGTTGAGAGTCCAACTCTTGATTTTGGCTCAGATCATGATCCCAGGGTCGTGAGATCAGGCCCTGCATTGTGTTCCACGCTGAACATGGAGCCTGCTTGGGATTGATTCATTCATTCTCTCTCTCTCTCCCTCTCTCTCTCTCTCCCTCTGCCCTGTTTGCACTCTCTCTCAAATAAAAAAATTAAAATTAAAAACAATTTAAAAAAAATTTTTAATGGCTGAGATGGTAAATTGTATGTGTGTTGTTGTTGTTTTAACAATAACTTTCTTAAAATGTAAAGGACGCTGATGACTGTTAAGCTGGCACCAGCCAGGCCAGGTCTCCCTGCCTCAGTCCTACAAAGGTAATAGCTAAATGACTCAGAATCAGAAATTATTTAACAATGTCCTCCAGATTTGTAGATGTTTCTCAAAATGCATGCCTGTTCACAGAGTCAAATAAATAAATAAATAAATATCCCAAGTCATCAGGCTCCAATGCCCAAACAGAAAGACAATCCTTGAGTTTGTGCTCTAGCTGCCACAATGCAACAACAGCCCCCCAAGCACTATCAGGCCCTCACATCTGCTCAGCTGGAGCAGCCCCTCCCTCTTCTCCCCCAAGCCTATCTGCTGTTCCCTGCCACGCACGGTGCTGTGGAAAGCCAAGGCATCTTCAGAGCCTATGCTGACATCCTACACACTCTTTCACCTTTCCACATGGTTACTGCTTGAGAGGCCACCCAAGGAGCTCTAGAGGCTCTTCTCAATTCTAGCCATGTGACCCTGGAGCAACTGCCACATTCTGTCTTTCCTCTTAGTGAGTGGTGGCTTCCTCCAAAAAAGACTACCTGCAGCATCAGATTTCTAGGTGAGAAAGCTACAGTGGGCTCCCCTCTGTGCCTCAAGCAGCTGCCCGAAGAACAAGGTTCCTTGAATATTCACTTCAGCCCAGTCACTGACAGGGCTTCCAGTGGATTCCCCTGAGCCACTGCCTTTGGTTATGTGGTCATCTTCAGCCCATCCAGAGGCTTAGGTATGGTCATGTAAGGACAGCCTCTACCAGGAGCCACACCCAGGTGACCAACGATGGAAATGTTCTTTCCAGTCAGTTTTACGTAGTCCATCTTAGTCATGGTTCTTCCCTACCATTTCTCACAGCCAACCAAGGCCCTTCGAAGAAGTGAGCTCAGAAGGTCCACTTGCTCTAAGCAAAGGTGTCCACAAAATCACAGCATTGACAAAGTTATCATTGAAAATATGTGCAGAAAGAATAAAAAAATGTATCACATATCCCTACTATCTGAATAGTGAACTACCATTTTCTAGGGCAGCCAAAAGGACCAAGTAAAATAAAACAAAACAAAAGCAACTCTCAAGCTTCTAACATGATAAATCCTTAAAGCATCGCTCTATGGAGAACAGATCACCTACCCCATCAGCCATCAGAAAGTGGACACCCTTGCGATCTGTGTTATCCAGGACAAAATTCCGAAAAGCAGTGATGTTCTCTGGGCGGGTAATATCCCCATCTCCATCGATGCCACCCTCACCTGGCAGGACACAAGATTCACATTTAGCTCATCTGCCCTGTGGATCCCAGGAGCCGGAACACAAGCTCTCTGGGACTGTGAACACAGGTTCTCCTCAAGGACCTGGAGAAAAGGCCCTGTGAGGAGCAACTCAATGCAGGATCCATCCTGCAAGGCTGCCTTACAGTGATGGACCAAGAGGCAAAAACAGGGCCTGTTGTGATAAAGCAGAATTCAAAAAGAGTTGTCCAGCCAAGAGTCATCAATTGAAGTAGAGGGCCTTCCTCTTCAAGACTCAAGTTGTGTTTAAAGCACCTATATTTAGGAACCAACATCCACTTTTAAATAAGAACTGTTAAGAAAGAACTTGGGACTTTCTGCCAAATCACAACAATCAAGAAAGAGTGGAGGGGACTGCTGTGGGGCTGCTGAGCTGTCCGTTATCCAGTGAATTCCACACCCCGTGCACAGGCTGGAGATGGGCATGGAGTTTGTATTTGTTAATAACCCTGTCATTTCTCAGCTGGAGATCAGGCAGTTTCATTATCTCCTGTCACCACAAGAGAAGAAAAGGGGAATTAATATGGTTTTGATGAGAGTTTGCCTAGTGGAGTGTTTAACCTGTATCCTACAGGCCTGGGGTAAAAAGGGAAGGTCTAGAGGGAACGGAGATCTTCAGGACAAGGACTGGAAACCCCAGGCTGAGAGACCTAGGAAAGAAAGCATGCCAAGTGGATAATAACTGCATCTGACCTAAAGTCCCCACAGAGGACTCTCTCAAAGCCCATCACCCTCCTCCATGTTCCTACCATAGTAGGGTTCGAAGAGCTCACTGGAGGCCGAGTAGAAGTCCTCCAGCTTGAAGTCATTTGGGCCCTTCAGAGTCATTCCAAAGCCCTTCGCATGCCACTTCTTCCTCCACAGCACATACTCAGAAAAACCGCCTGGGCCTGCGCAGACGTCAGCAAAGTACAGAAGCTCAGCTTCCCGGTCCTTTACCAGTGGTTTCTGCAAAGGTAAGTGGAGGACAGGGGAGGAAGGGAAAAAGTCTGGCTCAACGGGCAACAGGAAGGAGAATGCAGGGGGGTAAAACGAGCCTTTCAGCAAGCGGAGTGCAGAACTCCCGCCAGGGCCACGACACCCAGGATATGTATCCTCTGTGATCATCACCCCCTGGAGTTGCCCGTTCGTGCTTCAAGATACCCCTAATGCCTTTCAACTACATGGCCTGGCTCAGACTCCTAATAAAAACATCTTAATGGGAATCTGAGTATTCGTTTTTATTTCTGAGTCCTTTTCTTACCATATCCTGCCTCTAAGAGTCCCATTGAGCAGAACAGATGCTGTATCCCCCACTTACAGACAGGGAAAAAAGACACCAAGACACAAAGCAACCTGTTCATAGCCTGTGTGCAACAAAGCTCAATCAGAATCCAGTTGGCCTGACTGCTGGACTCCGGTCTTCCTATCCAAAGTCTGAGAGGTCAGGGTTCCTGGGTGGCTTAGTCGGTTGACTGTCTGACTTCGGCTCAGGTCATGATCTCACAGCTTGTGAGTTCGAGCCCCGTGTCGGGTTCTGTGCTGACAGCTCAGAGCCTGAAGCCTGCTTCAGATTGTGTCTCCCTCTCTCTTTGCCTCTCTCTCTCTCTCTCTCTCTCAACCATAAATAAAAAACATTAAGAAAACAAACAAAAACAAAGTCTGAGAGGCTTTAACATGTCTCCCTCCTGGTCACAGGGCCTACCTTTCCAAACCATAGCCTTTGCTTCCCTTCTCCCCTTCCTTCTTGGTTCTCCCTATTTTTTTCCAATTAACTTTTTATCTTGGAATAATTTTAGATTTACAAAAAAGTTGCAAAGACAGAGTTCTCATATACTCTTCATCCAGATTCCAATTTTGTTAGCATCTTACAAAATCTGTCAAAATTAAGAAACCAACACTGGTACACTGCTATTAACTAAATTCAACTTGATTCATATTTCACTAGAGTCCTTGTTTTGTTCCAAGATCCAGTCCAATATATCACAGTGCTTTGAGTCTCCTCCTTTTATGCACTCCCTTCTTCTCCTGCCTTTGCCCCTCTGCTAGCCAGGAGTACGGGGCAGTGCAGAGCTGGAGGCTGACAAGGCAGAGGGGGAAGGAGACACTGGCATGGAGCTTCCAGGCAGCCCCCAGGGTACCCACCCACACTTTAGGAATAACTAAATTACAACAAGTATTTGAATTTTTGCTGGATTATAGTTTTTAACCCTCCAGTAGCTTTTAACCCTTAATCTGAAATTTACGCTGAACCAGCACCGGCCCATATTGCGTTTATCTTTTATACACCTGGCCCTGGAGGGTGAATTCTACTTGTTCCGACCTGGCTCCAAGGCAGAGGGGATATACCACCTGCACACTGGTGACAACAAGAGGTTGAGCTCTAGAGCAGGTAACTAGAGGACCCTGAGGAACATCCAGCTAGAAGGAGCTTAGGCAGCTCAGCCTTCCCTCTCCATAGGTTTGTCTTGGCTGAGTACTTATCCAGAGTTCTGTAACTGCTAGATAAAGATCAGAAAGCTTTCAGGGAAAGAGCTGTAAGAAAGAAATGGAAAATACTAATGTTCACAATCTAGTCACTTTCTGGGCGAAAAGGGCCTAGCCTCTGATGATAGCTATCCTGCTTAACCAAAACAGTTGAAGAAGTCTCTGGACTTTAGCTAAAAATAAACTTCATCATCCTAAGACAAGCCTACCCAGGCATGCTGAGATGTATCAGTTCCTTCTCTTCTTTCCCACCAATCGGCCTCAGTATTCTTCCTTTCTGAGCCATCAATTATTCATATTTTTGGATTATATTCACTTGCACACATACAAAAAAGGCCTAATGGCATTTGCTGAGAACATTATGTAGCATTTTCTAGGCAGCCCAGTGGTAATGAGGCAGGGGTCACAAGTTTAAGGCCTGCACACACTGGAAAGAGGAAAAACAATGTTTCTCATCACTGGCTATGCCCTAGCCCCAGGCTCTAGGCTCTCCAGGTGAGCCACTGGCCCAAAGGAAGACCAGGCAGAGGAAGGAAAATGAATCAGTGAAAGAATCTCACCTCCAAAAAGAGCACTTAAGTATGATCTCCATCTGTGATTTCAAGACCTCACAGGTCATGGCCAGAAGGTCTTTTCATAGAAAGGACAGCTGGAGTTCTCACCTCTGCCACTTACTGGCTGCGCAGTTAAGGGCAAGCATAAGATTTATGCCTCTAAGCTCACATTCCCTCAACTGTAAACTGGGATTAATGTAACTAATTTCTCAAGGCTGTTGTAGAATTAAAGTATCATATGTCAAAGATCTTTATAAACTGTAAATACTAAATGTAAGATGACACAACATTCAACTGATCAACTTCCTTGGAGTCAAAACTCTTATCTTTTCCCATCTTTTTCCTTTTCCAATGCCTAGTGCAGTACTCCACACTCAGTAGGCACTTTATAAGTGCTATCTAATTTCCTCTAAGATAGCACTGAAACTTAAAGATCTACATTCAATTTTTGTCTCCTGAGGCTACACAATGTTTACTACCTCAGCAATACCCCCAGGCACACAGAGCCTGCACATAACGTGCTAGCATATACCCAAAGAATCTTAAACTCTCTTCTTTCCCTTATCTCTTCCAATTCATATTTACAATTTGTTTCCCTAGTCTCTTTTCTCCTTTTACCACAACCCACAGAACCAGAAACCCAGTAAAAAAATTCACAGTCCCCTCTGCTTCCCACCTCGAACCTCCTCACACCTATCTAAGCTTCAAATTCTCCATGCTCTTATTCTAAAGTTTGTGTGATCCCAGAGCCACTGAGATTCTAGCAAACCCAGTGTGTGTCTGGACCTTCAGCCACTCCCATCTCTGCTGGGGATTGCTCTGGAGTGTCTCTGCTCGCCTGAAAAACACACCAAGACTACTGGGCTTGGCTATCACTCTGGTCCTCAGGGGAAAACAGAGATGAAAAGAGGGAAGAAAACACTAGGGGCTGGAGAAAAATCCCTTTTTATAGCAGAGTATAGAGAAACATCTCAGAAAGGGCAATTCTCCGTGGCCACTAACAATCAATTCAGGTCAAGAAGCTGCCTGAAGCGTTACAAACACAGTTGCCTTTTCCTATGTAACTAACATCTCCACCCTTGACCTGAATGGTACAACCCTGGCGCCTACTTCATTTTCCTGACAGCAAAAGACAATAACCAGATACCAGCTGCTGGAGGCGTTTACATTCAAAAGCCCAAAATGATGCTGTGACTTCCCATCAGCTTGACAGAGCTCCTCTGCCAGGCAGGGGTTTAAAGGAAATCATTTGGAACTCAGAAAATTAAACCAACATTATATCAACCTAATTTTCTCAAGATGCTAATTCCAAGAGCCCTTTTGTGCTGCCTGCTGGTCCTGGCAAACAGGGAGGGAGACCTGGGAGAGAGAAATGACTACAGGCTGGAGGGGTCTACATGCCAGTTTTGCCAGCATTGAGGGAAGCAGTAAGGGAGGTGGAGCTGAAACACTAAAAAACTTGGAAGATAAGTTCCTTTAGCAGGTGGATAATCATGGGGCCTATTGGAAGGACAGAGTGTGAAGCAGAAACAGGTTTGGGAACAGCTGGCTGCTGACCCTTCACTGTCAAAGAGAACTAACTTTCTAGGACCGGGCAAAAATGCTTTGAAACCCTAAAGGAAATGCCAGAATGAAATTTCCTTTTTTCTTTCTCTATAATTATTGTGTGTCTGGGTTCAGATAAATGAGATGTAGCAAAGTAGAAAATCATTCTGCTCTACCACTTCTTGAGAAGGGCCAAAATCTAATAATTATGATCCCACGCAAAGCTGGTTCAGAAAGGCAGAAAGGGAAAGTGGCCACATCTGAAATCACAGATCTTAGATCTGGAACAAACCTTAAGGGCCTTTGGTCCAACCCTCTGGCAGGTTAGTAGGACTAATTCCAGAGATGAGGCAGCCGAGCCCCAAAGAAGGGATAAACTTAAGTGACACTACTTGCGATGGACGTTCTGTACTTCCTGCCCCCCGCGACCCCTCACTGAAAAACACAGCCTAGATTTTCAGACGTGACACTGATTTTAAATAGACCAGTGAAAGGACCCAGATGCCCACATTTCATTCAACACTCACATCACATTTGCCAGAGCACTCCCTTCTCATACCAGCAGCAGCACTGAAGTCAGACGATATCACAAATTTGAATTTGGAAAATAAGCTCACTGTAAGGACTACATACTCACCCTTACCACTCCACCTCATCCATGGTAGGAAGGCAGCAGTCTAAAGCTCCCTGGCCGCAGCTGCCCTCCACACACCAATGAGCCCAGAAAGGCTTTACAAGCATCTCAACCCTGCACCCTTACCAGTTCTCAAATCCACCAGAACATCCGGAACCTAAGTGCCACGGGGGAAGGGATCACATCTATCTCATTTAAAATTATATTCCTGGTACCTGGCACATAGTAGGATAAATACATGTTTACCGGATGCAGGAGGAGGGCCCACGCCCTATCTCATAGCCTCACCTCCCTGCTCCCTAGGCCTGTAGGTAGCACAACTGCCGACTTTGCCCAGAAATGTCCCTTTGCCACTGCTGCAAGCCCTGCCCTCCTCCACTTGGGGTGGGCAGGAGGATCTGCAGAGTTGGGGGCTGGAACTCTGGGCCTGAAGCCCTAGGCACAACTGCCTTGTGGAGCATCCCTGGGACCAGAGGAAGCACTGAGGGACCCAATTTGAGGAGCTCCAAGCAAAATCTATCTCTACCACATAGCAGGAATACTCTCTTAGCATTGCACGAATGGCAATTTCTGGGCCGCTGAAGCTTAAGCTATAAATTCACACACAGAATCTTGTTCTCACCCCACAAGAGTCCCGCGGATTTGTAAACATGCGATCAAACACAAAATCCATGTTAGCCATCTTCATTGCCGCCCTGCAACAAAGACAGAAAAGTGCAACTCAGTACACCAGATGTATGGAAAGCTGAGGCTCAGATGAAATGTGCAACAGTACATATCAGGGCAGGGGAGGGGAACGTCCGCAAACCTGTTTAGGAAGAAGACTCCACGGATCATTTCGTAGGGATTAGCCCGGGTCCGAGCTCGCCGCATCTCCTCCCCATCCAGGACATCAAACACACTCTGCCCAGAGACAATCAGAACCTCGAGGTGAGCATCACCCTCCAGGATGGGACAGGGGACTCAAGTGCTAGAGGAGCCCAACTCAGCCCTCTGAGGAGGTAGAATACTGCTGCATCTCAGCTCTGAAACGACCGGTTGTGTGACCCCAGACAAGTTGCCCAATCACTCTGACCCTCCACTATCTCACCTATTAAGTGGAAAAGAGAAAATGTAAGCACTTATCCCTGCATGGTAAGTGGTTAATAAATGGCACCTGTGGTTATGCAGAAAGCCACCTGTTGGCATCACAAATCCTTAGAGCAAATCTGTTTCTCCACTCCAACAGCAACTTTCCAGGGACCAGAATTCTGATATTGAGCTCACTCAGAGAGGGCAAACAAACCAAGACCAGTGTTTTCTGATGGCACCTAATGCACAACGGAGACCCCTTCTTCCTTCTCCCAATTTTTTCCCTGGGGAACAAAAAGCCTCATTTCACCTGAGTTCCAGTCACCTTAAGGATATTCCCAACCCTCTGCCGGCAAAAAACATAAGTTCAGTGAGGCTGGTCTGAGGTATTACTTCTTCTCCAAACCATTTCTTCCTCAGAGGTTCCCTGGCTCATTCTGCCCCAGGCAATGTACTTCCTGACACAAAATCACTCCAAAAGTATCAAGGAGAGGCTAACATTCACCCAGTGTGTCATGAGCTTCACGTGGATTATTTCATTTAATTCTCATAACAATCCTGGAAAGTATTCTCTCCCCATTTTATAGATGAGGAAACTCAAACTCAAAGCAGCTAAAGCAACTGGCCCAAGGTCACACAACAAAAAAAAACCTGAAAAACAAGGATTTGAATTCAGGTCTGATGGTAAAGAACGGACCCACTGAGTTGTTAAGTGAATCCTTTCCTGGCTACTGACCACAGGGACAGTGCACTACTGCAGGGAACCAGGAAAAAGGATACTATCTCAGAGAAATGTAGCAAGACACACATCTGATCTCCAGGAAAAACCTCAGCTAAACTTCAGCCCCACAACCAATTCAAAAGAACTGGAAGAGCCCAGAACATCCCCTCACACAAGGTTTTCAACCCCAGCTCTAGCCACAGGCCTTACCTTACACTGCAACACACTGTGAAGCAGCTCTTCCCCACAAAACTCTGTCTCATCTTCAATAATCATCTTTCTCTACAGAAAGAAGAAAACAATCAATAACGACCACGTGTGACTGCATTTAGGGGAATGA
This sequence comes from Panthera onca, assembly GCF_046562875.1. NCBI lineage: Eukaryota > Metazoa > Chordata > Mammalia > Carnivora > Felidae > Panthera > Panthera onca. The sequence continues at coordinate 35,774,530 of NC_138343.1, read as the reverse complement.
ATGGAGAAACGAGGGTTCCAAGTGAGTAGAGCAAGAAGGGGCTTGAGTGTCTGCCAAGGAACATCAATCCCTGGGGGAAGGGAAAGAGAAAACCTTAAATCCCTCTGGCTACACTCCAGATGGCTGTGAGATGAAGCAGCCCCCTGGGTGCTCTGACTAGAGCACCATATGGATATAAGACTCATGAACGCTGAGGCTGAGAAAAGCAAACAGGAAGGAAACGTTCAAGCTGTCTGCCCCCAGAGCATGGAGGCAGACGGATGGGGACCACCCTAAATGACAGAAGCCTGTTCTTCCTTCAACCAGGAAGCCTCCTGATCGATGAGGAGTACAAAGGTAGGACACCAGGCACCAGGTAGGAGCTGGTAGCATCAGAGAAGACAAGGGTTCAAGAGACCTTCACATGGGTGTCAAATCCAACCTCAGGTCTGAGTGAGGCTACCTCTAAACCAACGATGCTCAGACTTGGGTGTTCTCAGGTTTTACACACTTCAAAATCACTGAGGACCCCAAAGAGCTTTTGTTTATGTGGCGGATATATACGTATCAACATTATTAGAAATTAAAACTGAGAAAATGCTAAAATGTCATTCAGTGTAAAAAAGCAATACATTGTGTTAACATAACATATTTATGAAAAGTAACTATATTTCCCCAAAAAACTTTTAATGAGTGGCACTATTTTCCATTTTTACAAATCTCTTAATATCTGGCTAGATTCTCCTCTCTACATTTACATTCAATTGGTTGTGGTGCAGCCTCTGGAAGACTCCACTGGACACTTATGAGAGAATGAGTGAAAAGACAAGTAACTTTCCAGTACCATTATGAAAATAACCGTGACCCTGCAGAGCCCCTGAAAGGGTCCTGGAGATCCCCAGGGGGCCCTACACTTTGAGAACTGTTCTCCAGACCATACTGATTTGGTGGCTATCTACTTTATTCTTACAATTTTCCAGAAGGAGATTAAACAAATTCCCTCTGTAACAACTCCCTCATTATTTTCTGAGGACAGGGACGGTGTCTTTTCATCTACCTGGAACAGTGCCCAGCAGTGACCAGAATATACACAAATGTATAATCAGCTACTCTAAAAAGCATCCATGAGGAAGACAGAAGTTATGCATTTTGTGCTGCCTTGCAAGTTAAATGACTAGGAGAAAAAAACCTTGTCACATCTCCTAGGGGAATATCTGTAAAGCCCTTGACACACCATCTTGACACAGCTTTACTCTTGCCAGAATGGCAGATTTACATTTTTCTTAAACTATGAGTATACATACTAGACTCAAGGAGAAAAGTCAGGAGATAAGTGCCAATAATTCAGGGTGTATTTTCCTGAAATCCTACCTTTCCCACAACCATCCAATCACTCATTTCCTGAGTGTCAGGAATTTCAGTGGTACATTCTGGAAACCATGACACCTGCTCACAGGCACTGGGCTACAAACAAAAAAGAGGCAAGTAAGTCAAGTAAAACAACCCCTTAGGGCTATGCCCCAACTCATTAGGGTTTCCCCCAAAACAATCAAAAGGGACTCAGACAAGACTAGGAAGGGTCCCTTCAGAAAGCTGAGACCAAATGCAGTGGTCAGACATGAGAATTGAGAGTCATGATGCTAAAGTTTAACTTCTGAAGGCCAGCAACAATTCTAGTTTGAATCTCTAGAAACTTCCCAAAACTTCAAAGTTTCTTTTATTTGTTCCAATGTTATTTCAAAAATACATACTATGGGCTAAGTACTCAGAATGCAGTTAAAAAGACATGGTCCTTGACCCAAGGGGCCTACAATCAGAGCAGTAGGGACACAGGGAAGCACACATAGGATATAAGTCTATGAAAAGGTAATTATACCAGGAAGACCCAATGGCAATGTGTCTCACCTCCTGATGCCTTTCAAAGTGTTATGAACAAATAAGATTCTTCACCTATTCATTCCAAAGCCGAAACTGGCACCTCAATGGTGTATTCTCTTAATTTTTCAATTACATTATACATTAGAAATATCTTCAGTCCTGGTTTTTTTTTTTTTTTTTTTAAGATTTTATTTATTTTTAAGTAATCTCTTCACCCCACGTCGGGCTTGAACTCACAACCCAAGATCGAGAGTCGCGTGCTCCGCTGACTGAGCCAGCCAGGCACCCCTCTGCGGTCCTTTTAAAAACTACTGATAGCTAGGCCCCACCCTCAGAGTATATAATTCTATCAGTCTGAGGCAGAATCTGGTTCTAAGTACATTTTTAGCTGTCCCCAAATGATTCTAATGTCCAACCAGGACTACATTCACTGGATTATAAAACCTAAACAGGTGGCTAACCTGCGTGGCAACACTACACACTGCCTCCCAAGCAAGTGTGGAGAAGAGACTCACCATTGCAAACTGAAGCAATGTGATTAAAGGCAATATTCCATGCTCTGAAAAGCATAAAATGGTAACGCAATGCAAGGTCATGAGAGCAAGCCAACCATCAACTAGAGAGAGAAAGTTTCAAAGAAAAATTACTGAAGCCTTTTGTCAATGAATCTGGCAGTGAATCATGGCTTTCCCCCCTCCCCCCACCCCGGTCAAATCCATTTGTAAATGGTTATACATTATAAACTCTAGGGGGAAGAAAACTCACATACACTTGGCATGTCCTTTTGGAGAAAAGAAGCAGACTCAATCTCCCCACAGAAGTGCGAACATTAAGGGCAAAAATAGACCACAAAGAGGACTTTGTCCGAAGGGTCAAACCTTGCATTCCACATTCCTGGGCTGCAGCAGGCACCAAGCACTTTCTCTGCAGCGACTCCAGGATTGGACAGTCACCCCAAGGCAACCCAGACTCATCTACCTTAAAGAAGTGGACACCAACTAATAGGCCAAACTCTTAAACAATAGGGCATCTCTTTTAAGAGAAAAACTGAATCACAGTAAGTGATAATTAGGACAGCCTTGCCTCAGAAAGGAATTTCAATAGCCTGTGTCCATTAAAAACAGAGATCTTACAGGCAAATTTGAGATTCTGAGTTAAGTTAGTTCTAATTCTGCCCCACTAAGAGAATCAAATCAAGACTCTTTACTGGTTTTCATACAAATGAAGACATGGAAAGCACCAAGTATTTCTGAGGTAAAAACCTCTACCTAGCACCCAATTACAAATATTTACCCTATTCTGCACTGTGTCATCTGCTATTCTGCTGGTCTCGTCTCCTCACAACTACAAGGCAACACAGCAGGACCACCTCCAGAAACCATTAGCTCCTGACTTGTCAGCGTCTTATTCTGAAGCCTTATTAGGCTTTTATCATGTGCATTCACGAGAGTTCTTTCCTGAACTGGAATATCAGGGAGACAAAATATCAATTCTCCAGAGTTCAGAGCCACGTGTGAAGCTCAACTACAGCAACTAGGTAGAAGACTAGACATTTGTGTTCTATTTTCTCTAGTTTCAACTCCGTAATGGTAATATTTCATCATTATTTTTAGTTGCTTTTATCACATCTACTTCAAATCCTCTGTGAAATACGATAGGACACAAATAAACGAATAAAAATAAAATCTCAACATCATCTGTGCCATGAAAAAGGACAGGAGTCCCTTTTGGTAGTTGGGGTTAGAACTGGTACCCAACCAGATAAGCAGACCAAACAGTAACTTATGGAGTATAAACAAACACCTACATAGAGATGGGGTGTCATAAACCCATAGAGGTGCAAGACCTTAGAGGGCATCTAATCCAGTCACTCACACAATGGGTAAACGGGTCCTCATTCAGCGCCTCTGAATCCTTTCAGCAGAGAGAGGGACCTCACTATCTCATGAGGTACCTTAACCACTAGTGGAAAGGTATACCTATTTATTAAAGTTCTTTGTGGGAGCACGTGGGTGGCTCAAGTCGATTAAGCATCTGACTTCGGCTCAGGTCATGATCTCACAGCTTGTGAGTTCAAGCCCCGCGTAGGGCTCTGTGCTGACAGCTCAAAGCCTGGAACTTGCTTTGGATTCTGTGTCTCCCTCTCTCTCTGCCCCTCCCCACTCACTGTCTCTGTCTCCGTCTCTCTCTCTCTCAAAAAATAAACGTTAAAAACAATTTTTTTAAGCTCTTTGTGAAGTCAAACTCTGTCTTCCAGCATCTTCTACCCACCGGTCCTTAATAGAAAACAAACCCACATCCTATCATATCTCCCTCAGTATATCTCTTCTGTTTCCATTATGGACATCCCCAGTACAAGTCCATGTAAAAAAAACCAGTTCCAATCCCCACTGCCTCTGGAGACTTCTAATTTGTTAATATGGCTACTTAAGGCCACGTATACAAATTGGCTTTCCTGTCTCCTCCTCCCCTCACCAGTTACCTCTGGCTCATCTCGCCAGTCCACATTCAGCTCTTGATCAAAACCTTGCAGGGTCAGACCCAGGCCTCTTCGACCTTTTTGATTAGAGGCCTCAACGATGTCCTTCCGACCCTGGCTGTATTTACCCAATCCTTCACCTTCCCTGAAGCCCATCTTGGCCTGAAAAAGAAATAAGATAGAGCATTTATATAAATAAACAGATAATAAGGGAGCACTTCTATAAACAGACATTTACTTAGCCCCTATCACGTGTCAGACATTGTGCTAAGCTCTGAAAAAACATGAGTTTTTTTTGAGTAAGGCCTGAAGTTTTCCTTTAAGAAAGGCCTAATGAAGAAAATAAGCACAAAAAGTAACTGCAGTTTAACTGTGGGTCCAGTGGCTGTCTATTCTGGAGGTGAAAGTCTAGGGCAACCAGAAGCTGGATAAATGAGAAGGAACCTCATAGCTGTAATTAAAAGCACCAAGAGCACTTAACAAATCTCATTGGACATTTGCACAACTACCCTTCCAGCTAATTTGTCTGATTAACTGAAATGTAGCTCTAGAGTAGAGTTGATAAAGAGAACGTAATTTAAAATGGAAATGCTTCAAGCAGCAACTCTACCTTACTCTCAGCCACTCAAACAGCCTTACCAGGTAAAGACAATGAGGGCTTGCAGGAGCCCACTTAATCAAGATATCAACTGAAAAATCACTTCATGTAACACTGAGGTATGGAAGGTACCATAAGATACTGGACAGGAATGTTTTTTAAATGTCACCATTGTCCATAAGCTCACACTAATCCCCTGAGGCATTGGGCCCAGTTATATGCCCCCAAAATCAGAAACCCAAATCCCAAACCCAAGCACCCTTATCTAATAAAAGAACTCCAGTCCTAAGAAAACATAGTTCCTCCTTGAGGGTCTATATTCCCTTTGGAAGGAGCATTACCAACTCAAGAACTGGACAGAATTCCTACAGCAGCCACAAATCTCTCCCCAGGTCAAAAAGGCTGACTGAGCTACAAACCTCCCCACTGTCCACTTCCCCAAAGTTTGTGGCCCCCCCAGACTAGAATCCGGACTATGACTTCAGAAGTTGCAGTTCTTACTCTTAAATGAATCCAAAAGAAAATGGAGGGGTTAACTATAATATTAATATTTCTAGTCAGAAAGCAAACTTGAATTTCCCTAACCTTTGTGCACTAACGTTTGATACGGAAAGCAAGCAGGTCTTCCTGGTCGCTTTCCTTCTTCTGATATATCAATGGAGTATAGAAATTGGGAAGGAGAACCGGACCTTCTTTCGAAATAATATAAAAGACTGTTCTGCTCCCACTTATTTTAGGCATCTGAGAGTGAGCAGGATTTTAGTCATTTCTCTTGAGATTACTCACTAGAGCAAAAATTCACAGCATGAAGCCTCTTTACCCATCCACACACATCTATGTGTAGGGAAGTATGTTCACATGTACTTACAATAAGCTTTCATTACTAGGGAGACTAAAGAGTGATCCAGCTCTGGACAGAAGAAGCAGGCTTGTGCAGCCACTTACCATGGATGATTCAAATGTGACAGATAGTTCTATTAAGAAGGGGGCCACGCTCTCTCTACTAAATTTCAGTGGCTGAAAAGCAGAGGAAAAACTCATGCCCTAGCTTTTCTTCTTTTCATACCAATACAATTTCCCTTCTCTTACTCTGCTGGTGGAGCTTTAGAAACCCAACCCGAGCACTGACATACCATAAGCTTCTGGGAGACACTATTATACATGGAATAGCGAGAAGAAGTTCCCTCCACAAGGGAGTCTGCTTTGAACGCATCGTCAAAAGAGTCAGAGCTGTGTTGCTTCCCCTCAGTCTCACTGTCGGACCCACTTAGGCTCGTGGTAGATGCTGGAAAAGAAGAAAAGAAACTGTTTAGGTGAGCTTATGGCACGAAGTATCCTCTAGAAGTCCAGGTTTCATTTATTCAACTAGTGTTCAGTTTATGCATCGCACACATAAAGTCCATTAAATGACCCAGGGTCAAACGTATTCTCTACCTCTTACTATGTTAACGTGAGCAAGTCACTCAAAGTTCCTAATAGTACCTGACACACGACGGGAGCTCAGAAATAACAGGTGTCCTTTCCCATCCTTTCAATTTCTCCCCCACAAAACTGAGATGATAATACCTACCTCATGGGGTTGTATGAAAGTTAAATGAAACCAGTGTTTGGAAGTACACTGTCAAATATAAAATGTATTTATTGAAATTGTATTTGTTTATTATTTGAACATCAACTTCCAAACACTGATACTTAGCTCCATTTTCAACAATTTTATCATGGGACTAACAGTTTCTGATTGCTTAATCTCCTGGTTTCCTCTGTTTTCACAGTCCTTCAAACATGTAGGTAAGAGGGCAGATCTACAGCACTGCCCCAGAGAAGAGGTAGAAGAAGAGCAAGGGAAAAGAGAAGGGTGGGAAGAAGGAAAAAGAGCAGGAAGGGGGAAAAGAAAGGAAGGACAGGGAAGAGGAAAGGTGCTTATGCAGCAGCATCAACTAAGGCAAACAGCAGAGGAGCTACACCTAAATGCTTCAGGAGGAAGCTGGTGGCCTAAATAAGCTAAACCATTATCTTCATGGTCAACCACCTCGTTACCAAAGGACTCCAAATAAGACCCACCTTAGCAGCTGCCAGAAGTGGTCGGTTACCTGTATCCTGGCTCAAAGTGGGATGACTCACACTCTATTCACTATGTCTGTCTGGCTCTTACCCTCTCTTTTATAGATACATGAATTTCTTAAATTGAAAGCGATTTCAACCTGATGTAATTTTATTCAGGTAGTTTCTCAGACAAACCCAACCAAATTTAGAAATGGACCGTATCTCAAAAACTTATCGATTTCTGCATATTCCCATTGAAAATGGTATAACTTGCAAGCCAGGAAGAATGCAAGACAGAAAATGAGGGTGGTGGTGTCTAATCTCATCCCAAGGCTTGAGATGTTGTACAGTGCTCAACGGTATACACATTTCATTAATAAGTAACTGTACTTATTTAAGAATAAAATAAAATTTTTTTTTCCAGTTTACATATATTATGCTTTCAAACATGTCCTAGTTGTTACACTAGAAATGCTTGTTACTTAGACCTAAATATTAATAACACAAACTTTTAGGTATTTCTTTTGGTCTAGGAGCATGGTGAAAAAAGTTAAGGGAACACTGAGGGTGCCAAGAATCAAAAAAAAAAAAAAAAACACTTGGGAGTCTCTGCTCTATGTACTGAAATGAACAGATCACCAGGACATACTGTCAAATGAGTAACAGAAGAGCTAGACCATATGCATGACACATGGCATCCTAAGTCTATACTAAAGAGAAAATAAGAATATATATTTATATTTCTTGTAATTGCACAAAGAGCTTTTGGAAGGAAAGATGTACAAAAAGACCAATAAAAGTGATTATCCACATATGCGGAGTTGAGGCATGGAGACAGAATGCCAAAATGATTACTTGGAACAAGTGAAAGACATGACATTTGATTTACATTTTATATCACTGGAGTTTATACTTACTATCTTTTTATATTTTTGATTTATGAACCATGTGAATATATTACCTATTAAAATTTAAAATAAATGTGAAAAAGAAAGTGACTGACACAATTCTCTTAAGGAAGAAAGGAAGTCCCGGAGAAGAGATGCGGAGTCAAAGCCTGGCTGCTTGTTAAGGAAAGGCACTCGGGTAAAACAATTCTTCAAAAACCCAAGATGGTTACTATTCAGGTATTCGTAACTTGCAATGACGTCATAATTCTAAAGCCTATCTGCACTGATCCGCCCACTTCCCCATGAGAACACAAACTCACTAAGGGTGAACATTTGAGAAGAGCCAAGCCTTCCTCCAGCACCCCAGGCCTGATTCTCCCTCCCACCGCGCCCCAGCAGCAGCAGCAGCAGCACTATCAGCCCAGCACTCATCACAAATACTAGGACAGGGTCACTCCCAGAGAGCAAGAACTGTGTCACACTCCACATCCCATCTCCAACACCTGGACTGAATCTTTCCATTTAACAAAAATTAAGTACTCACTGCAGTGAATTTAAAAAAAAATTTTAAGCCTTGATTTATGGTCTTAATGTATTAACTACGAATACATTTGTCTATAGAATGAGACATGTACAAAGTAATCTAGAAATTGCAACATAAATTTTCCCTTCAATAGTTTCATATAGAGGAGAAAACTTGAAAATAGTAATACCCACGGGACAAAATGTACAGTATTGCCAAGAATGGCTTCATGTCTCACTTAGGTACATTTAACTTTGTTTTACCGTTAAAACTCTGACAAAGATGGTTTTTAAAAAAGCTGCTTTATGACCTAATGCCATAAAAATTTTTTAAATTAAGTCTTTAAACTTTTTTTTAAAAAAGGTTAAGTAAGAACAAAAAGTTTAAGCATGAGTGTGAAATGCCTATACCTTAACAGAGAATTGGGCCTTCCTTGGACTATTAACAAAGCCCATTCCCCCACCCCTCCCACCAGTAGGCTGAAATAGGACATGTGTCAGATCTGTCAGAAAACAAAACACTGGTATTGTTTAATTGATCAGACAACCACTCTGGTTCAGAACCTGTTCTATAAAAGGTCCATGCTATATATAATGGGGCACTCCCCTAAAGTAATAACTCTACCCTCAGAGTTTAAAAATCAGATAGCTAAGGTCCTGGTTGAAAATGGTGGCAGCAGCTGGGTACAGGTTTCTAGGCCACTGGGTTGGTCCAGGGCACAACTGGGGTGGTCCATGTCAGATGGCACACATGGCAAGGAAGGCTCAGCCTGCACGTGTAAGGCCCTCACCCACTCTGTAGGGCTCCCCAGTGTGGAAGTGAGCATGCTGAACATCTTCCTGAAGTCATCTCATGGAGAGCACGAGAGATTGGGAGTTCATCACCTACCTCCATTTCCACATCAGGTCCAAGCCCTTTCCATGGGGAGATGGTAATCATACTCTATTCCATAACTCTCACATGAATTCACTTCCCACTAGCTATGAAGATGAATAAAGAGAACCTGGACCACTGCCCCGTGGGGACCACAGCACTGGTTTAGACCATGACTCAGCACAAGGACCAGAAAAGTATATAGGACCTTAAGCCCACCTTCCTTACTTGTATCAGATGATGACTGGTACACTGATCTTGAGTCCCTTTGCTTATGGCAGGAGATGGCTTAAATAAATAACTTAGATTGGTCCATGAAAAAAAAAATTTAATAATAATAAATAAAAATCAGATAACTAAATATGCATTTCTTTTCTTTCAAGGATATAGCATTTTGCAAAATAAAGAAAAGTCCTATGAACATGTTTGAAAAAAATAGAATAAACTTAAAACCAACATTCTGGTTCCTAAGCAGTTAGCAAGGAGAAATTTTGGTTGAGAACGTCCTGTATGAGAGGTTATCAAATCTACCCTTTCCTCTTAAGGTTTCTCCAATTCTCTCAAAAAGGAACTGACTTGCTTACACAGACCAATGCAGCACATGTCACAGAGTGCCAGAGAATGCCACTCAGAAGGAAAGACCCAGAACAATGAGTAACCATGGAAACTGTGAGGTGAGGTTATATTTATTTTCTGTTTTGCACTTGTCTACATTTTCTGTGTGAGAAATAAGAATATATTCATTAGAGGGCGGCTGGGTGGCTCAATTGTTAAGCATCTGACTTCGGCTCAGGTCATGATCTCACAGTTCGTGAGTTCGAGTCCCACATCGGGTGAGCATGAGCCCTGCTTGAGGTGAACACGAGCCCCGCTTTGGGTAAAAAAAAAAAAAAAAAAAGTCCTGCCTCTCCCTCTCTCCTCCTCTCGTGGGATATTTTCTCTCTCTCTCCCCGCCAAGCCCCGCCTCTGCCCCTCCCTCACTTGCACACACACACACTCTCTCTCAAAAAAAAAAAAAAAAAAAAGAATACATTTGAGTTAAAAAATAAATAAATAAATAAAGCTATAAAGAAATAAAGTACCATTCCACACCTTGAGAAAAAGCCAGTTCCTTTTTAGACCAATCTTCAGAGGGCAGCAGATCTAAAGAGGAAGAGCTCTCAAGTGGCTCAAGACTAACCCTGGGTTTCTCATCTATTCTCTCACATACAGAGGAAACAGATACACTCTACAGCACAGTGCCCACATACTAAAGAATTGTGCTTCCAAAGGTGAAATTCTCTTTACTCAATTGTTTCCATGCCTTCAACCTGTACCAAATGACACAGAAAGAGGTGGTATGTGGGCAGGTCCCTAAGCACAGCCCTTAAGTTTCTTTCTGTGTAGCCCAGGGATTCAGGGTCCTGACTAACCAGAAGCTACAATGTTAAATCAGATACTACTCCTTTCACCAGCTCTCTGGGGATTCATAGGCCTACCTACGACAAGTTAGGAAAACCTGGTATCCTCACCAAAGGAGAGTGTGCCCTTGGTCTAGCTCCAGTTAGAGTTGCAGGCTCTCAGGTTTGCTTGAGGACCTATCTGTGGTCACTCATCAATGGTATGAATATCATTCCTGGGCATGCAGGGCACACACCACCCTCAAATCTCAAAGAGAAATCTTTTGTCTTTTTTGTCTTCGTAACATTCTTGGACCAAAATGACAGGGAGAACCAAATTTGAGTGGAAGGCTTATCAGGCAAATCAGTGGTGACTCTGGTGCAAACTACCAGCACCAGATTCTGGCACAAATTACCTTTCCACTCCGTTCCTCTTCCTTAGGCGTTACCTAGCATGCAGCTGTCTACATGGTTCTGAGAGTGAGGTTGACGGGAGCTAAAATATCACCTTACCAGGCATTTGTGAGATCAAGAAGTGTCTTGGATAAGCCTTATTTCTTTTATTTCATGCAGTATTTGAAGCCAATTCTTAGCCTGCCATGATTTAAGATAAAGTTGCCTGGATTAATCCTGATGTCCACAGACTGCCACAGTCACTACCCATTTTACCCCTGGGCCTTTGGGGCCACTCTTTTCAGATGAAAAGGAGACAACTGTCATTGCTGCAGCAGTAACTAAAGAGGAGATTTAGCCTCCCAAGACTGATAAGAATTTAGCAAACACTGGGCAATTTTGTAATGAAGATATAAATTAACAGGAGTAATAAGGTCAGTCTATTAAAATGATTAGTTTCATTAAGAACTTGCCAAAGCTGGGTGGCACTCCCATTTACCTCCCCAGGAGCTCCCCTTCTAAAACCTAGCAGAGAGCCCAAAACATTATTTAGAGTTTTCATTTAAGAATTCTTCTCTACCTGATAGAAATCATTACTTCTAAGTCATTTTAAAGAAGAAAAGTTCAAAATTTTTCACATAGCAATACAACAGTAGGGAAGAATTTTTTACATGGCAATAGAACAGTAGGGCAAACAAGCCAAGATTAAAAATGAGAGTGACAACACATATAGAGAGGCAGTTCCAACCACTAACGGCCAAGGTGAGCAGCACACAGATACAGAAGAGTAAATTATGGATTTTAATAAATATCGCATCCTGCCTAACAACTGCTTTGGAATACACTCATTCCTGTTTAAAGACTCAATTTCTCCTTCATGCCAGACAAATGGTAACTCGTTAGAGCAATTTAAGCAGATACCGATAAAGGAAGTTTTTGATTAAGGTCATGAATCTGGGCTGACAGGAAAGCGATGGTGTTTCAGGGAAAATAGCCTATTTAGGGAAGAATTAAACCTGGTGGAGGGGAAGACGCTACTAGCGTGGTGCCAGCAAAAGGGCCTGGCAACATCCAAAGCAACACACTGTGGGAGGGCCAGGAGCCCGCACTGGATACACACACAGCTAAAGAGAAAAGGAAACTGTCTTGGAGCCTAGACCGCATTTTCCCTGAGAGAAACAACTAAAAAGAACAAAATGACCTCCACCTGCCTCTTCTTACTTCAAAAGGTTGTTACTTAATAGCAAATTTCCAAGAGTTTATTTAGGCTTAAAAATCCTTCAAAGTCCTCTTAAAATACTCAAAAGAGGGGCACCTGGGTGGCTCAGCTGGTTGAGCATCCATCTTCAGCTCAGGTCATGATCTCGAGGTTAGGGAGTTCGAGCCCCACGTCAGGCTCTGTGCTGACAGCTCAGAGCCTGGAGCCGGCTTTGGATTCTGTGTCTCAGTCTCTCTCTGCCCCTCCCCTGCTCACACTCTGTCTCTCTCCCTCTTTCAAAAATGAATAAACTTAACAAAACAAAACTCAAAAGAACACATGATGCCATAGTGGCCATTACAATAACATCCCTTTTTTCCTTTACTCTGGTCAAATGTCAATCTCTGACCAGGCAACGCAGTTACCTTGTCAATAAAGTAAAATAAACACACTGATTAAACTAAATAGATCTATTAATGAGTCATTGCACTGAAGTAGCAGACAAAGCACAAATAAAGACAGAAAGCACAAGAAAGCACAGAAAGACAAAAACAGTAACTACTATTTTTTGTTTTTCTATTTGTACTCCCTAAAGAGCATTTTTCAGTCATCTGTTCAACAGTATGTTCAGGTAGAAGTGGCTGAAGCAAAAGGAAACACATTTGCTTTAATGTAATGACCTCACTAGGAAAGCTGTATATAAACCCCAGCAAATGTAGTTTCTGGAGAGACAGTAAACTACCAGGGCACACCGTCCAGGGGACACCTAAGAAAAGCCAATACAGAACAGAAATGATATAAATGCTAAGTACTTAGTGAAATGATCTTCTACAGAATGGAGGAGGACAGGCAAAATGAAAGAGGTGAAGCATTTTAAGCTTCTTGGAAAAGATGCTACTGGTACTTCTATCAATTCTATTCAGTGAATATTTATTAAGCATTTATTCCATGCGGGAGGTGGGGTGGGGGCAGCACAGAAAGCAATCTTGCTGATGAAGACACCAGACTCCAGCCTTCAGTTTTTGTGACGTGGAGCTGCCCCTTCCTAAAATAAGCTAAACCAGGGAAATCTCACAATGTTTCTTTGCCTCTGCCTCCCGCCTCATTTCCTGAAAAATGAAAAGGACCAAATGGCCTACTGCCAGACACATACAAGGTACTGGCCACATCTAGACTTCCATTCTGTACACACAACAGCAATAGTCAATCCTAACTGAATCATATGGCGCTACTTCCAGAAAAGGTTAAAGCTATTTGGTGCAATTAAGGGGGATGCAGGGGGGAGTTGGGTAATCTCAATTCAGTCCATTTTAAAAGCTTGAAATTTAAATCAGACTGGTTCCCTTATAAGATCCTTAACCATGTACCTTCCTCTACCTGGGCGTTGCCCTCTCCTTACCTCAAAGAGATGTCCCCTGAGAACCGCTTAGACCTAAATACTGCCGGCACCTGAGCACATCTGAGAAACGTGAAAAGCATTTGAGAAATTGTGAAAGCACAGATGTGCTTTCTCTTCTTCTCTTGTAGGCCATCTCTCCCAATAACCCACAGTTCTACCTAAGGAGACTCTACTTTCACCAAGCTGCTCAAACCCCAGGTGAAAAGCAAAACTCCCTTTCTTCAACATCCCTAGAACCAACGCACCCAGTATGTTTTTGCCTTCCCACTTAGTAACCTCAATTACATACAGCCTTTCTCAGCTACCTGGAATGGAAGCTACCATGACAACTTTAAAGGCAAACATATCTCCACACACAAGGTTAATGAGTCTCTTATTCAACCAGGACCACAGTTGCACCAAACGCTTCATTCAGCTCTACTGCCAGTCAAGCTTCTCCTCTCGGAACCAGCTTCTCAGTACAATTGATGAGTAACTGTCCTTCCATTAGTCTACCACTTGTAAACTGTATTTCCTACCACTCTCAAAGGATGCTTCACACCCTTTCAGTCACCAATCTGTCACCAAATTTCATTCTAATTTACCAGTGATCCAGCAAAGGATCCAAAATCCAAGATGGCTGGTATACTGGACTGACTAGCGTCCCTCCAAAAAGCTATATCCACTCAGCACCTGGGAAATGTGAGATTTGGAAATATGGTCTTTGCAGATGTAATCAAATTAAAATGAGGTCATACTAGATTAGGGTGGGCCCTGATCCAATGACTGATGTCGTTATAAAGGAAAATTTGCACACAGACACACACAGAGGGAAGTCAGAGGCAGACTGGAGTTATGCTGCTATAAGCCAAGAACACCAAGGACTGCCAGCAACTACTAGAAGCTAGAAGAGGCAAGGAAGGATCCTTCCCAAGAGACTTAGGAGGGAGCACAGCTCTGCCGACACCTTGATTTCAGACATGGAGCCTCCAGAACTATGGAGAATAAATTTGTTGTCTTAAGCCACCCAGTTTGTGGTAATTTGTTACAGTAGCCCTAGGAAATACAGCTGGCAAGTCAAGGTAAATGTAAGTGGAACTACTTCTAATTGCTTGGTATCTGAGGCAAGCTCGTAGGCACCTTACAATTTCTCACAGAAAGTTACCTATGGAAACTGTGAATGTCCATAACCCTAAAAAACAGGCAAAGCAAATGTCAGTTTCAACCAGATCAGTGAAATCTTTTGAGTTTAACGTCAATAGTGAGCACAGGATGCCCCAATTCATTTAGGTGTTTCTGGTCACACATGCTGAGGGAATTGAGAAAACAGAATACAAAAACCTGAGGGGAATTAGGCCAGATCACTGCAGCAAAGAGCCCATCCCCTGTGAAAGAGCCCCAGGATCATTAACAGCAATTAAGAGCACAGGGCACTCAATGCTCACCACTACTTCCAACAGGTTTAAGGCAGCAAAAGAGTGCCACCTGCTGGAAGGCCAGCAGCAGAACTAAGGCACTACTGTCAAAATTCCAATTTTTTTATTTAAAACAAGTTGCCCGTTCCTAGTAGAAGAATGGCAGAAGCAAGAGAAGCTATAGCAAACAACTCTCTGTAGAACTTGCCTAATTTCCCTCAAGGGGCAGTGGACTGTGTTCTGCCCAATTCAGGCACCAGGGATTCAAATAACCAGATGGCCAGTGGCCTCACATCACATGGGCAAGCATACCTTTTGCTGCATGATTGACAGAAGAGGGAGGTTCGTCATCAGACGTAGAGCTGAGGTTCAGGGCAAGCTCTGCAACTCTTTTCTTCTGTTTCTTGATAGGGGCAGTGCATTCTGGATCATTTCTCCTCCTCATTGTTACTGCAACCATAAATCCAGATAGTCAGCTGCCCTTGTCAGAGCCACTAGGATCAGAGCAGGGATTCCAAGGTAAAAGTCATCAATGGAATGGGATTTGGCAATTCTAAATAGCTTCCAGTGCCAGCACTTGAATAGCCTCTTCCTCAAATTGAAGTCCAGGAAGGATGCTAGCCAAGCTTGTCTTCAATAATAGCAGTTAATTTTACTGGATAATGTGTGGTGCTTACAGACCCAGAGGCCTCAGGGAAAGGGTGTCAGATACCAAAAAGTCATGGATCAACTCCACAGGCCACAAAGAGGAAAAAAAAAAAAAAAAGCCTTGGGAACTTATCATTCTATACTTTTCATGCAACACTAGCCATGCATGACAACAGTGCAAACTGGACCTAATGAGTATCAACCATTCCAGAAGGTGAAGGGACCACCCCAGAATGACTGCTCCATCACCATTATTTTAGCAAGACAATTAACGGATTACATAATATGATAAAAATACTGGCTTTGGTTTATTTCGGGATATTTGAAAGCATGGAAGAATTGGGAAAGTTTTTAATGAGTAAGGAATGGAAACAGTAGTTGACTCAGGGCTGAGGATACAGAAGAGTAGGAAAATTACTGAAACCAGAAGTAGCCACGTCATAGGACTCAGGTACAAAAATAATTTTAAGAACACGAACACACCTCCGTGAAAAGAGGATGGAAACAATCAGGCACCACATCACCATCACCCATGCCCATGTGTAGGCACAGGAGGTAAGCATGAGGGGGAAAAAATGCGATGGAATGAAGTGATTATTACATCTAGAAACTTTAAGGAATGATCAAGTCAAAGAGCAAGCAAGAGTAGTAGTGAATACAGTGTGGTTTACACACAACTGACTGTCTGTTAAGACTCAGAAAAGAGAAAGAACTCAAAACATAGGAGCCAACAGGTGGGTGACCAGCTGGGCTGCAATTCCTTGAGGAAGGGGAGGTGCAGAGGCACAAAATGGTCTTTTAACATGAATCACAGCAGGAAGAAAGCAATGAAATGCACAGATATCACTGATCCCTTCAATCTCACAAAACCCTGAATCACATGTTTCACTTCTCTCCAGCTCAAGGATGAGCCCATCAACCCAATGCATAATCTTATCCTCTTTAAGGAAGCAGCCTTTTACTAGGCACAGGCAGGGGTTATCCCAGGGAAGAAAAACGGGAGACACTGAACAAAGAGAAAGTAAGACCACGTTTCACTTTAAACCAGCGTCTTAAATGCCCCCAAAGGCCCATAACAAAAGTAAAAGGGCCATCTGATTACTAGCGACTCTGAGAGATGGTAAGCAACGGGAATTCAACGTGGACTGCGTCGCGGTGGGTGCAAAAAAAGAATACATAGTTGTGTGAAAGGCAGGAGACACTGATGCTCCTCCCCAAACCATCTTAGATTTGGGCCTTCCAAATCATCTACTCCAGCGCTCTCATTTTCCACTGGAAAAAAACCGAGGCCTGAGAGGGGAAGGCCGCACACCTTAACCAGTGCCCTGCTCCAGTGACCGACACAGGCCAGAAGAATGTGCCCAGGCAGGGAACTTCTGCGTGGAAGGCAAGAGGCCTGGTTCTACCTGCTGCTCCCCCAAGGGACGGGTTCAAATCCCCTCTCCAGTCTTCTCTCCCGGGGTGTCGGTTTCGCACTGCCACCCCTATCCACTGAGGGAGGAGATGAGCTCCCATCTCTCCGAGCCAGTCTTTTCATTTGAAAACAACGTGTGTGAATATGTGCGCAGAAACGTTTGTCAGCGGCAGCTCGGGCTGCGGGAGCTGGAAGAGCGGGTGGGGAGCGGGGGAGGGTGGAGAGGAGGAGGGGAGAGAGAAGGGGCGGCGAGGGTCACCACCGCCGGTGCGTGGCCGAGGCGGCGGTGGAGGGGAGAGGGATGCTGAGCCCGCGCGCCCGCCCGCTCGCTCCCCCCGGGCCGCGCGTCGGCACTCACGCTGAGGGGAGAGGGTGAGCTGCCTGGGAGCGGAGAGGGGGGGGTCAGGCCGCCGTTGCCGCCGCCTCCTCCACCAGGCCTGGCCCTGCCGCTGCCAGAGCCGCCGCCTCCTCCCTCAGTTTCGTTTCCCCCACAAGCCAGCCAGGTCCGCCGGCCGCGCTGTCGCGCTCGGGTCCCGCCCTGCGGGCTGCGCAGTTTGATGACGTCACGGGCAGCCCGCTCCTTCCCGCGGCCGGGTCCTGGCCCCGGGGAAGAAGACCCAGGTTAGGGCCCGCCCCACCCCCACCCAGGGCCTTCCAAGGCGCCTGCGCGGAAGAGCCTAGCGGGGAAGGATACGAAAGTAAAAGTAACCGAGGTACCTTCTCTTCCCGCTCTGGGGACGACAAACAAATATAAAAATTGGAAGAGCAGGTGTCGTCACATCACCTCATTTCACTTAATCTCATTGTCTTCAGTTTACAGATTAAGAACAAGTTGAGAAAGGTAAATGGTGAACTGGTTGAGGGCAGAAACCCAGTCTTCTTGTTCACTGCTGGCTGTATCCCCAACATCCAGCATATAGTATATCCTAACCAGATGTTGAACGAAGGTCGGGAGGAAAGAAGGAATGCTGCCTATGGCATCTTACCATATGGACGCAGATGGTTTCCCATCCCAAACCCTCTTCCAGTTTTCTAGCCAATATGGCCAGACGTGTGCTGAACATTCTCACTCAGTCACTTCACACCCATAAATTCTAATCTGACTTTATGTTCTGTAAACCTGCCCTTTTCCCAGTGAATGGCACCACCATTCATCCTGTTGATCCAACCAGAAATCTGAGATGGCCCATTTTCCTCATTCCCCAAGTCCTCCCAATATACACTTAATTGAGTTTACCTCCTAATTATGTCTCATATATATCCATTCTTCTCCATCCCCATTGCCACAACCCATGCACTCACTTTCTCTAACCAAGATTAGTCCAATAATCTCCAAACCATTATCCCTGTCTCCATTGGTGATGCCTCTGGTGTAGATTTTTAAAAATTTATTCTGATCCTGTCACTACCTATCAATGGTTAAAACCCAGCAAGGACTTCCTATTTCACTTAGGTTGAAGCTAATGTCCCTGAGATGGTTACAAAACTCTCCAGTCTCACCCCTTCTGCAGTCATGCCTTGTGTTACTGATCCTTTATCCCCATTGCCATGTCTCCTAAGGGTTCATCCTCCTGTCTGGATAGCTCTTCTCCCCCTTTGCTTGGCTAATGTCCACATATCCCTGATATGTGTTTAGCATCCTTATCTGGAAATCTTTCCGGACTCCCCAAGTATGGGTTGGGAGTCCCACCCTGTGTTCCCATAGCTTTGTCCTTCTGCTATCAAAGCATTTATCATAGTGTTGTGTAATGACCCCTTGACAGGTTTGCCTCCCCAACTCGGTTGTAAATTTTGTACAAGAAAGGTTCTTTCCGGGGTGCCTGGGTGGCTCAGTCTGTTAAGCATGTGACTTCAGCTCAGGTCATGATTTCACAGTTCATGAGTTCGAGCTCTGCATCAGGCTCTGTGCTGACAGCTCAGAGCCTGGGCACTGCTTCAGACTGTGTCTCCCTCTCTCTCTTCCCCTCCCCAGCTCATGCTCTGTCTTTCTCTGTCTCAAAAATAAATAAACATTAAAAGAAATTTTAAGAAAGGTTATCTCCATCTGTCTGTATTAAATCCTTAAGATCCATAAGATTTAATACAGTGGCTGGTAGTAGGTGCTCAATAGACATTTATTGAATCTGTTGAAGTATGGAAGATGAATGAAGGTTAAGTGATGTGCCCAAGGTCACAGAACCAGGAAGCAGCAGATGAGCATTTAAACCAACTCACGACAGATTCTTAACGTATGTGTGCCTTAGACACCTTTGGTAATCTTGTAAAGCTTATGGACAGACCCATTCTCAAAAATAATAATTTGAATGGTACAAAATACAAGTTTAGATAACAGGGGAAATCAATTATATTGAAATAAATTATTTAATGAACTTTGTGATTTTTTTGTAATTTTAATGTAAAGCATTAAGTAATGATTTTAAAAATAGGAAAATTAAAGATAAAATTAGTTTTTGATATATATGAGTAAAAAAACAATGAATAGAGCTGAAACAACCAAGTAAGTATTTAGGGGAATGATGAATCTTGATTTCTACCTTACACCATGTGCAGAATTAAATCAAAATGGATCAGACCTAAACATAAGAGCAAAAATGGTAAAGCTTGTAAAAGAAAACATTAGCAACTATGGAGAACAGTAATGTATATTTGAAAGTTACTAACAGAGTAGATCTTAAAAGTTCTCATCACAAGAAAAACAATTACCACTGTGTGAGGTGATGGATAGTAACTTATTTGTGGTAATCATTTCACAACATATACATACTGTCATTATGTTACACACCTTAAACTGATACTATATGTTATTATAACTCCACAAACAGGGGGACAAGGAAGTTAAAAAAAGAAAACAGGAGAATATCCTTGCAGACATGGAGTAGACAAAGGTTTTTTTCACAAAAGACCAGAACAGCATTAATCAGAAGAAAAACTTAATAGACCTCATCAAATAAAAGGCTTTTTGCTCCTGAAACCAATATTGCACTGTATGTTAAATAACTAGAATTTAAATAAAATTTTGGGAAAAAAATAAGAGGCTGTTGCTCATCAAAAGACACCATTAAGAGGGGCACCTGGGTGGCTCAGTGGGTTAAGCCTCTGACTCTTGATTTCAGCTCAGGTCATGATCTCATGGTTTGTGGGTTTGAGCCCTGCATCGGGCTCTGCACTGATGGCATGGAGCCTGCTTGGGATTCTCTGTCTCCCTCTCTCTCTGCCCCTAGCTTTTTCTCTCTCTCTCTCTCTGAAAAACATAAATAAACATTTAAAAAATAAAAAAGACACCATTAAGAAATTCAACAGGCAAAGGGCACCTAGCCGGCTCAGTCAGTAGAGCATGCAATTCTTGATCTCAGGGTTGTGAGTTCCAGCCCCGAGTTGGGTGTAGAGATTACTTAAAAATAAAATCTTTAAGAAAAAGAAATTGAATAAGCAAGCCGCAGACTGAGAGAAAAACATTCACAACACATATATCTGACAAATGACTTACATCCAAAAAACACATAATACTCAGTAATAAAAAGAAAGAAAGTTGCAATTCTTGTCAAAATGGAGAAAATACATTCCATCCCATTTCTCCAACTGAATGCAACTAAAACCTAGGAAGAATGCATGGAACATCTCTCTAAGGATTCTGAAAAGGAAATGGTAGCAGGATTAGTGGAGAAGGAAACCAGAAGTCAAAGAACCACCAAATTGGAGATAAGTTTCCCAATTCTAACCTCGTTGGTATCTCCTGGCCGGGAATGAAAGGCAGCTTGAAACGTGGAGCTATCCAACAGGTGCAGGTGAAAAGAACTCCAAGAGAAACCATGTATTTCTCATCCCAGAAGCAAGAAAGAGGTTCCTACAGATTACAGAAAGTGGGGGGGGGGGGGGGGGGTGTTTTGTCAGCTTCTTTAATTCACTTCCATCCCAGTCTCCCGGCAGTCACCAGGCGACAATGCGGACAAAGCCTACAGCCCATTAGAATCACAGCCCACAGTGGGGCGCTTGGGTGGCGCAGTCGGTTAAGCGTCCGACTTCAGCCAGGTCACGATCTCGCGGTCCGTGAGTTCGAGCCCCGCGTCAGGCTCTGGGCTGATGGCTCAGAGCCTGGAGCCTGATTCCGATTCTGTGTCTCCCTCTCTCTCTGCCCCTCCCCCGTTCATGCTCTGTCTCTCTCTGTCCCAAAAATAAATAAAAAACGTTGAAAAAAAATTAAAAAAAAAAAAAATCACAGCCCACAGAAGGTAGATAGGCAATTGTGGTTTGGACCTACTTGGGCCAGTTCCCCATTATTTTGCTTGTTTGTTTGTTTATAGTAGGCTCCACGCCCAGCACGGGGTCCAATGTGGAGCTTGAACTCATGACCCTGAGATCAAGACCTGAGCTGAGATCAAGAGTTGGACACTTCACCAACTGAGCCACCCAGGTGCCCCCAGTTCCCAGTTAAAACAAACAAAAACAGAACAAAAAACAACCAAACAAAAACAAATAAACCAAAAAAGAAAAAAAAAAAAATCAACATTCTCCATAGGATTTGAGCAAGACCCAGCATCATGTGTGTAATATTCAAAGCGTCCAAGATAAAATCCAAAACTACTCAGGTGCCTGGGTGGCTCAGTCAGTTGAGCAACCAACTCTTGATTTCAGCTCAGGTCATGATCTCAAGGTTGGTGAGATTGAACCCCGCTTCAGGCTCTGCGCTGACAGTGCAGAGCCTGCTTGGGGTTCTCTCTCCCTCCCTCCCTCCCTCTGTCTTTCTCTGCCCCTCCTCCATGCACTCTCTCTCAAAATAAACAAGTAAACTTAAAAAAAGACTTTATCTTTTCTAGAGTTTAAGGTTCACAGCAAAATTGAAGGGAAAGTACAGAGATTTTCCATATACCCCTGCCCCCACACATGTGTGGTAGCTTCCCCCTTTATCAACATCTCCCACAAGAATAGTACATTTGTTACAATTGATGGACTTACACTGACAAGTCATAATCACCCAACGTCCGGAGTTTACATTAAGGTTCACTCTTGATGTTGCACATTCTGAGGGTTTGGACAAACGCATAATGACATGTATTCATCATATGGTTTCATACATAATATTTTCACTACTGTAAAAGTCCTCTGCATTCTACCTATTTTTCCCTCCCCACCCCAAACCCTGGCAACCACTGATCTTTTTACTGCTACCATAGTTTTTGTCTTTTCCAGAGTGTCATTAGTTAGTAATACGCACTAAGTTTCCTCCAGGTCTTTTCATGGCTAAATAGCTCTTTTCTTTTTAGTGCTCAGTAATATTCCATTGCCTGGATGTACCACAGTTATTTATCCATTCACCTACTGAAGGATATCTTGGTTATTCTGTTACTTCTAAGTTATGAATAAAGCTGCTATAAACATCCATGTGGATGTTTTGGTGTGGACATAAGTTTTCAACTCCTTTGGGTAAATACCAAGGAGCACAATTTCTGGATAGTATCTTAAGAGTATATTTAGTTTTATAAGAAACTATCAAACTGTCTTCCAATGTGGCTGTACTAACTTACATTCTCACCAGCAATGCATGAGAGTTCCTCTTGTTCCACACCCACACCAATGCTTGGTGGTATCAGTATTCTGAATTTTGGCCATTCCAGTGTGTGTGTGTGATGGTATCTTATTTTAATTTGCATTTCTCTGATGGCATATGATGTGGGGCATCTTTTCATATGCTGATTTGCCGTTTGTATATCTTCTTTGGTGAGGTGTCTGGTCAGGTCTTTGGCCTATTTTATAATTAAGTTGTCTGCTGTCTTATGAAGTTCTAAGAGTTCTCCATAAATCTTAGGTAATGTACTTTATCAGATGTGTCTTTTGCAAATATTTTCTCCCAGTCTGTCTTCTCATTCTCTTGACATTGTCTTTCATAGAACAGGTTTTTTATTTTAATGAAGTCTAGCATATCAATTATTTTTTTCATAAATAATGCCTTTGGTGTTGTATCTTAAAAGTCATCCTCATACCCAAATTCATCTGGGATTTCTCATATGTTCTCTTCTAGAAACTTTACAGCTTTGTGTTTTACATTTAGGTCTGTTATCCATTTTGAGTCCATTTTGGTGAAATGTGTAAGGTCTCTGTCTAGATTGTTTTAAATGTGGATGTCCAGTTATTCAGGCACCATTTGTTGAAAAGATTTTTTTCTCCATTGTACTACCCTTATTCATTTGTCAAACATCAGTTGGCTATATTTGTGTGGGTCTATTTCTGGGCTCTCTATTCTGTTCCACTGATCTATTTGTCTATTCTTTGGTCCATACCACATTATCTTGATTACTACAGCTTTACAGTAAGTCTTAAAGTTGGGTAATGTCAGCCCTCCAACTTTTTTCATCACCTTCAATAATGTGTTGCCTATTCTGGACCTTTTGTCTTTCAATATAAACTTTAGGATCAGTTTGTCAAGGGGCACCTGGGTGGCTCAGTTGTTTAAGCATCTCCAGCTCTTGATTTTGGCTTGGGTCATGGTCTCCTGCTTTGTGGGATCAGGCCCAGCATTGGGGCATGGGCCCTGCTTGAGATTCTCTTGCTCCCTTTCTCTCTGCCCCTCCCTCAATCATGCTTTCTTTCTCTCTCTCTAAACAGGTAAATAAACATCAAAAAAATAATAATCAGTTTGTCATTATCCACAAAATAACCTTCTGGGATTCTGATTGGGATTGCATTGAATCTATAGATAAAGTTGGGTGAAATTGATATCTTGACAATATTAAGTATTCCTATCCATAAACATGGAATATCTCTCCATTTATTTAGATCTTTTATTTCATTAATTGGAATTTTATACTTTTTCTCCTATAGATCTTGTACATATTTTGTTAGATTTATACCTAAGTATTTCATTTTTGAGGGTGTTAAAGTAAATAATATTGTGTTTTTAATTTCAAGTTCCGTTTGTTCATTCTGGTATATAAGAAACTGATTAACTTCTGTATATTAATCCTCTATCCTGCAAGAGACAAAAGGTTTTTTTTAATATATATTTATTTTTGAGAGAGAGAGAGAGAGAGACAGAGCCTGAGCAAGGAAGGGGCAGAGAAAGAGGGAGACACGGAATTCAAAGCAGGCTCCCAGCTCTGAGCTGTCAGCATACAGCCTGATGTGGGGCTCGAACCAACAAACCGCAAGATCATGACCTGAGCTGAAGTCATTTGCTTAACCAACTGAGACACACAGGCACCTCAAAAGACAAAAGCTTTTATAATAACTGTTATAAAATAACAGTGACCAAAACAAATAGCCCAATTTAAAAATGAGCAAAAGACTTGAATAGACATTTCTGCAAAGAGGAAATACAAATGGCCAACAAGAATATGAAAATATGCTTAATATCAGAAATCATTAGAAAAATGAAAATCCAAACTGCAATGAGACATCACCTCACACCCATTAGGATGGTCACTATCAAAAAATGAAACAGGGGTGCCTGGGTGGCTCAGTCTGTTAAGTGTCTGACTTCAGCTCAGGTCATGATCTCATGGTTTGTGGGTTCAAGCCCCATGTCAGGCTCTGTGCTGACAGCTCAGAGCCTGGAGCCTGCTTTAGATTCTGTGTCTCCCTCTCTTTCTCTCTCTACCTCCCCCACTCATGTGCGCTCTCTCTCTCTCTCTCTCTCTCTCTCTCTCTCTCTCTCTCTTTCTCTCTCTCTCTCTCTCTCTCTCTCTCTCTCCTTCTCTCTCAAAAATAAATAAAAATGTTAAAAATTTTTTAAATATATACTATAACAGAAAATAACAAGTATTGATGAGGGTATGCAGAAATTGAAACCCTAGTGCTCTGTTGGTGGGAATGTCAAGTGCAGCCACTATGGAAAACAGTATGGAGGTTCCTCAAAAAATTAAAAATAGAGCTACCATATGATTCAGCAATCCCACTTCCAGGTATATATCCAAAAGAATCAAAAGCAGGATCTGAAAGAGATATTTGCACATCCCTGGTCATTGAAGCATTATTCACAGTAGTCAAGAAATAGAAGCAACCTAAGTGTCTAAAGATCTGTTGCACAACAATATGAATATAGTTAACACTACTGAACTGTACGTTTTAAGATGGTTAAGATGAGGGGCGCCTGGCTGGCTCAGTTGGTAGAGCGTGAGACTCTTGATCTTGGGGTTGTTAGTTCAGGCCCCATGTTGGGTGTAGAGATTACTTAAAAAAAAATCATAAAAAAAATTAAAATGGTTAAGATGAAAATAAATGGTTACAATTTACAAATGGTAAATTTTTATGTGTTTTCCTCACAATTGAAAAAAAATGTCTATTATAACCACAACCTAAGAAGGAATGCAGACTATTAAAATGAATAGAAAAATAGTAAGTTTCCACAGAGAAAGAAAAAATATAAAAGAGAACCAAGTAGGGATTTTAGAATTGAAAAATACAGTAAGAGAAACAAAAATTTCACTGGATGAACTCAATATCCGAATGGCAATGCCAGAGGAAGAGTCATTGAACTTGAAGATAAATCAATGGAAACTCTCCAATCTGAACAACAAAGAAAAAAAAAAAAATGAACAGAATGTCAGGGACCTGTGGGAAAACATCAAAAGGTCTGACACCAGTCCCAGAAGGAAGACAGAAAGACAAAATATTGGGTGCAGAAAAAAATATTTGAAGAAATAATGGCTGAAAACTTCCAAAAGGTGGGGGGGGGGGGGACCCATAAATTTATAGATTCCAGAAGCTCACAACTCTCCAAACACGAAAAACTCAAAGAAATCTATTCCAAAAGCATCATAACCAAACTGCTGAAAACTAATGACAAAGAAACTATCTTGAAAGCAGCAAGAGGGGTGCCTGGGTGGCTCAGTCAATTAAGTGTCCGACTCTTGATTTTAGCTCAGGTCATGCTCTCACAGGTTCATGTGTTTAAGCCCCGCATCTGCTCCTTGCACTGACAATGCAGAGCCTACTTGGAATTCTCTCTCTCCCTCTGTTTCTGCCCCTCCTGAGCATGTTCCCTCTCTCTCAAAATGAATGATAAACTTAAAAAAAAAAGAAAACAGAGAAAAACTGAATATCATATATAGAAAAACAACAATTAGAGCAACTATGGATTTCACATCGGAAATGTCAGGAATGAAGGAAGAATGATAAAAATGGTAAGTATTTAAGTAAATATCATAAACTGTTTTTCTACTTTTATGTTCTTTAAAATTCACATGAGATTTGAAAGGAAAAAATATAACATCGTCTGATGGGGTTTTCAATGGATGTAGACCATTGTAGATGTCTGTCTCTATGTATGACAACTATAACATGAATGCGGGATGGCAAAATGACCTATAAGGTGGCAAGGTTTCCATATTCTGCTGAAAGTTGTAAAATATTAATTCTAAATAGACTATGAAAAGTTAGCTATGCATATTGTAATCCCTAGAGCAACCCCTTAAAAAAGATTTAAGAATTCCAACTTCTGGAATAGCATAGTAAGGACCTCTAAAAACACAGTCTTCCATAGAAGCAATGAAAACACAGGCAAATTTGTCAAAATCAATTTTTTTAGAACTCTAGAAATTAACCAGAGACTTGCAACAATCCAAGGAGGGTTTCCTCAGGAAAAATGGGTTCAGTAAGAACAATGAGCTTTGTGGCATTTTAACTTGCCCCAATCCTATCCCCTTATCACTAGCTCCATAGTAGACTTGAAAATCAACAGCATCACAAGCATGGTAGCTATGAAAACCATCAACCTAGCAGCAACTAGCAGGACAAAACAGGTTTGGAGCTCCTCCAAAGCCCCACCTCCAGAGAATTATCTCTATTTTAACTGTCTGGCAGCTTGCTGAAAAACTCCATTCTCAAAGCATGTCTTTATTTTATCTGACCCAGAGGTTACTCTGTGCAAACAGTTCTATTTGCAAAACATTATCAAAAATAACCACTGGCAAGCATTACTTGAGGCAGCGTTACCAGTTGGACCTAACAAAAAACAAATATCTGGGAATGAGTTGCCCAAAGGGCTCTCTAAAAAGCCCCAGAATATTCCTAGGTATCTAGAAGGCTACAGGAATATGCAGGGCAGTGCACATGCTTAAGAAAGACCTGAGAGGCGGGGCGCCTGGGTGGCGCAGTCGGTTAAGCATCCGACTTCAGCCAGGTCACGATCTCGCGGTCCGTGAGTTCGAGCCCCGCGTCAGGCTATGGGCTGATGGCTCCGAGCCTGGAGCCTGTTTCCGATTCTGTGTCTCCCTCTCTCTCTGCCCCTCCTCCGTTCATGCTCTGTCTCTCTCTGTCCCAAAAATAAATAAAAAACGTTGAAAAAAAAAAATTTAAAAAAATAATAAAAAAAAAAAAAAAAAAAGAAAGACCTGAGAGGGCCCTAATCTCTCACCTCTCACCTACTGTGCGGCTCTGCACAAGCAGGAAGTGAAGACAAAGGCAGAGTTAGTTGCAAACTGCCTGTCAGAGCATTGAAGCCATATCCCAACATGCACACACAGACCTTGACAAAGGCTAGGAGATTTATTGGTTCCAGGCATTTAAGGAAATCTGTCCAGTCATTAGCTGACCATTAAACTAACCAAGCAGAGACTTCAGTGGCCATCCATGACAAAGAATGCAAACTTTACAGAATTCAGGAAAATTACTAATAGCAATGAAACCAAACTAGTTGCGGGCGGGGGGCGGGGTAGGGAGGGGACACTGCAAAATTATTTTAAACATTCCGTTTTCAAGACAGAAAGAAATGGTAAAGTATGACTCATACAAGGAGGGGAAGCAGCCAATAGAAACTATACCGGAGAATGCCCAGAAACTGAACCTAGTAGATAATGACTTTTAATCATCTATTATAATATGTCCAAAGAATTAAAAGAAAGTATGAGGGTAGTGTCTCACCAAATAGAGAACATCAATAAGAAGATAGAAATCATTTTTTAAAAAGAACAAAGTAGGGGCGCCTGGGTGGCTCAGTCGGTTAAGTGGCCAACTTCGGCTCAGGTCATGATCTCGTGGTCCGAGAGTTGGAGCCCCGTGTCGGGCTCTGTGCTGATAGCTCGGAGCCTGGAGCCTGCTTCTGTTTCTGTGTCTCCCTCTCTCTCTGCCCCTCCCCCATTCACGCTCTGTCTCTCTCTGCCTTTCAAAAATGAATAAATGTTAAAAAAAATTTTTTTAAATGAATAAAAAGAACAAAGTAGAAATTCTAGAGTTGAAAAGTACAAAAACTGACATGAAAATTTCACTGTTGGGGCTTATAATGGACTGAATTGTCCCCCATAAAATTCATATGTTGAAGCCCTAATTCCCAATGTGACTGCATCTGCAGATAGGGCTTTTAGGAGATAAGTAAGGTTAAATGAGGTCATAAGGGATCCTCAATAACATTAACAGCTGACTGCATCAGAAATCATGGAGGCCAGAAGACAGTAGGATGACATATTCACAATGTTCAAAGAGTGCACCTGGGTGGCTCAGTCAGGTGTCTGACACTTGATTTTGGCTCAGGTCCTGATCTCACAGTTTGTGAGATCAAGCCCATGTGGGGCTCTACACTGACAACATGAAGCCTGCTTTGAATTCTCTTTCTCTCTCCCTATCTCGCCTTCCCTCCCCTCTCATATGCAAGCTCTCTCTCTTTCTCAGAATAAACTTAAAAAAAAAAAAGTGTTGAAAGAAAAAAATTGTAAATTAAGAATTCTATATCCAGCAAAACTTCAAAAAAATAGCAACAAAACCAAACTGGGGGTAGGGGTCATAAAGAAGAAATTAAGACATTCCCAGATTAAAAACAAAAATTTGTCATTATCAGACCTGCCTTACAAGAAATACTGAAATGAATCTTTCAAGCTGAAAGAAAAGACACTAGACAGTAAATTGAATCCACACAAAGAAATATATAGCACCAGTAGAGGCTGCCTCAAATCCATTTTCAGAGTAGGCAAATGAAAAACAGTAAATAAATTACATTCAGAGTTCTCTGTCTTCTATTCTCTGCCATGTTCATCCCTGTCACTTAATCAGAAAACCAAGTCAGAAGTAACTTGAGAAGATGTATTTTTATTTCTTACTTTAAAAATAAATATGAATTTTTAAAGTATATACAGAGATATAGTAAAAAAAAAAAACTTACTATATCAATTAAAATGGAATCTTAATCCAAAAAAGTCAGAACGAGACAGAGGTATGAAAAACAGAACAAACAGTATAAACAAACACAATATAAAGAATGCAGACTTGGGGCGCCTGGGTGGCGCAGTCGGTTAAGCGTCCGACTTCAGCCAGGTCACGATCTCGCGGTCCGTGAGTTCGAGCCCCGCGTCAGGCTCTGGGCTGATGGCTCGGAGCCTGGAGCCTGTTTCCGATTCTGTGTCTCCCTCTCTCTCTGCCCCTCCCCCGTTCATGCTCTGTCTCTCTCTGTCCCAAAAATAAATAAAAAAAAAAAAACGTTGAAAAAAAAAAAAAATTAAAAAAAAAAAAAAAAAAAAGAATGCAGACCTATAGCCAAATATATCAATAATTGTATTTAGTGTCAATAGTCTAAACACATCAATTTGAAGACCAAGATTGTCATAAAGGATAAAAAAATCAAGAACCAATTTATATGCTATCTATAAAAATTCACTTAATACAAGAGTCAGTTAAAATTAAAAGAATCAAGAAATGATATACCAAGCAAATACTGACCAAAAGAAAGCTGAAAGATCTAGAATAATATCAAAGTAGACTTCAGAGAGAGGAAAATTCTCAAGAATAAAGAGAGACATTGTATAATGATAAAAAGGATCAAGAAGACATAACAATCTTAAATATGTATGTGCATCACAACAGGACTTCCAAATAAAAGTGAAGACTGATGGAAATGGAAGGAAAAATGGGCAGTTATGGTTGGTGAGTTCATCTCTCAGTAATCAGTGGGACAAGAGACAGAAGTCAGCAAGGATATAGAAAATCTGAACAACTTCATTAACCAACTGGATCTAACTGACACTGACAGAACACTTCACCCAACAACAGTGGAATACACATTCAAGTACACATGTGCACTAAGACAGACTACATGCTGGATCATTAAACAAACCTTGATACATTTAAA
This sequence comes from Panthera onca, assembly GCF_046562875.1. Lineage (NCBI taxonomy): Eukaryota > Metazoa > Chordata > Mammalia > Carnivora > Felidae > Panthera > Panthera onca. Next base: position 35,744,394 of record NC_138343.1, on the reverse strand, counting down.
ATAATTGAAATCATACAAAGTAAGTTCTCTAACTATTTAGCATTAAAGTAGAAATCAATAACAGAAAGATAACTGAAAAATCTCCAAATACTTGGTACTTATATTAATTATTTCAAATGATCTATGGGTCAAAAAGAAATCTCAAGGAAAATTAGAAAGTATTTTGAACAAAATAAAAATAAAAATACAACATACAAAAACTTCCAGCATGCAGATAAATCATGCATAGAGGTCAATTTTATTGCATTAAATGCAGAAAAGAAGAAAAGTCACAATCAACAATCAAAGCTTCACTTCAAGAAAATAGAAAAGGAAAAGCAAATAAACCCAAAGTAAGCAGAAGAAGGAAATAATAAAAATAAAAGCAAAAATGAGCGGAATTCAAAAAAGAAAAAGAAAGAAACCAGAAGCTGTTCTTTGAAAAGATCAGTAAAATTAATAATCTTTTTGTAAGACTGACCAAGAAAAAAAGGAGGTATAAATTTCTGATACCAGGAATGAGAAAGGGAGTATCTTTTTTTTTTAATTTTTTTTTTTAACGTTTATTTATTTTTGAGACAGAGACAGAGCATGAACGGGGGAGGGTCAGAGAGAGGGAGACACAGAATCTGAAACAGGCTCCAGGCTCTGGACTGTCAGAACAGAGCCCGACACGGGGCTCGAACTCACGGACCGCGAGATCATGACCTGAGCCGAAGTCGGTGGCCTAACCAACTGAGCCACCCAGGCGCCCCAGAAAGGGAGTATCTTTACAGGCCTTGCAGGCATTAAAAAGATAATAAGGGAATACTAAGAACATCCCTACATATAAAAATGGACCAACTGATATTGACCAATTTCTTAAAAACTACAAATTACCAAAACTCACCCAAGAAGAAATTGATATCTGAATAGTTCTATATCTGTTAAAGAAAATGACTTCATGGTTTTAATTAAAAAAAAAAAAAAAACTTCAAAATAAAATTGAGGTCCAGATGGCTTCACTGTTGAATTCTTCCAAACATATAAAGAAGAAATCACACCAACTCTACACAATCTCTTCCAGAAAATAAAAGAAAGAACACTTTCCAGTTAATATGAGGCCAGCATTATCCTGATACCAAAAATGAGATAAAGACAATAGAAGAAAAGAAAATTGTAGACCAATATCCCTTACGAAAATTAGAAACAAAAGTCCTAACCAAAATACTGGCAAATCAAATCCAACAATGTATAAAAAAAATTCTACACCATGGCCAAGTAGGGTTTATCCTAGGAATGCAACACAGATTAAATATTAAAAGGTCAATGTAATCCATCATATTAACAGACTAAAAAAATCAAACCTCATGATATTAATTGTTGCAAAAAAGTGTATGACAAAATTCAGCACTCATTAAAAACTAGTAGTAAAAAGGATATATATAACCATATATTATCATAATATAATGTAGTGATATGTGATATATATTAATTATCCTAATTAACAGTAAAAGTCTGATGCTTTTTATCTGAAATCAAAAATGAGGGAAGGATAAACATTCTCACCACTCATATTCAAATCATACTGGGGCTCCTGGGTGGCTCAGTCAGTTGGTTAAGTAGGTTAAGCGTCTGACTTCCATTCAGGTTATCATCTTGCTGTTGGTGATAGCTCAGAGGCTGGATGGAGCCTGCTTCAGATTCTGTGTTTCCCTTCCTCTCTGCCCCTACCCCACTCACACTCTGTCTCTCTCTCTCTCTCTCTCAGAAATAAATAAAACATTAAAAAAAAATCATACTGAAAGTCCTACCCAGTGCAATAAGGCAGGAGAAAAAAGACAGATTATTGGAAAGGAAGGAAGAAAAGGATCTTATTCACACAGAAAATTATATCTATATAGATAATCCCAAAGAATCTACAAAAAAGTTCCTAGAATTAATAAGTGAGTTTTTTAAGTTTGTTGAATTCAAAGTCAACATATATAAATTAACATTTCTGCATACTAGCAATTAATAATTGGACATCAAAGTTTTAAAAATACCATTTACAAAAGCTTCAAGAAAATGAAATATTCTAACAAAACTTATTCAAGGAATGTCTGCTAAAAAGAAAAAACAACTACAAAATGTTGATGTAATAAATCAAGGAGGACCTATATAGAGAAAAATACCACATTCAGGGACTGGATGACTCAGTATAATTAAGATGTTAATTATCCTTAAATGATCTATTGATTTAGTGTAATTCCGATAAAAATTCCAGCAGCAATATTTATAGATATAGACACACTGGTTTTTAAATTTATGTGGAAAAGCAAAGACACTTGGATAGCCAAAAACAATCTCAAAAAAAGAGAAGTTAGAGTTCATAGTACACGATTTTAAGACTTACTATAAAAAGTTTACAGGTCACCTGTAATTTACAGGGCTCAGTCAGTTGAGCATCTGATTCTTGATTTCAGCTCAGGTCATGATCCCAGAGTCATGGGATTGGGGAATCAATGGAAAAGAATATAAAGGTCATAAATGGACTCGTACAAACATGGCCAATTGCTTTTTGACAAAAGTACAAAGGCAACTGACTGGAGAAAAGATGGTCTTTTCAACAGATGGTGTTAGAACACCAATTAAATATCCATATGTAAAATCATCATCATCATCATCATCATCATCATCATCATCATCATCTTGAACTAAACTGCAGCATTATACAAAAATTAAACCCAAATGGATCATTGATCTAAACATAAACTCTAAAGCTATAAAACTTTTAGAAAAAAAACATAGGAAAAAATCTTCATAACGTTGGTTTAGACAAAGGGTTCATAGATATGACACCAAATCATGATCCATAAAAAAATATTGACAAATTGAACTGCATCAAAACTGAAAATTATTGCTCTGTAGAAGACATTGTTGAGAAAATGAAAAGAGATGCTATAGTTTTGGGGAAAAGATTTGCTAATCATATATCCCTCTATGGACTTGTATCTAGAATATACAGACAACTCTTGGGGTACCTGGCTGGCTCAGTTGTTAAGCCACAGACCCTTGATCTCAGAGTGGTGAGTTTGAGCCCTGGTTTGATGGCGCCTACTTAAAAAACAAACAAACAAACAAAAAAAAAAAACCTCTCAGTATTAAACAGTAAGAAAACAACCCACTTTTTTAAATGGACAAAAGATTTAAGCAGATAACTTACCAAAAAAAATATATGGATGACGAATAAACATCTGAAAAGATATTCAACATCACTAACCATTAATGAAATGCAGTTTAAAACCACAGTGAGATATACACCTACAATTTTTTAAAAATCTGATAATACTAAGTGCTTGTGAAGATGCAAAGCAATTGAAACTCTTCTATGTTGCTGGTGGGTATACAAAATGGTACAAACACTCTAGAAGAACTTTATTTGGCAGTTTGGCAGCGTCTTAGAAACTTAATATGTATACACACACCTATTACCCAGCAGTCACACTTATCTATTTACCCTATATAAATGAATCCTTTTTTACGATTTTATTTTTTATCTTATTTTTAAATTTATTTATTTTGAGGGAGAAAGAGAGTGAGAGAGAGCAAGAGTGTGTGTGTGCACATAAGCAAGGGAGGGGCAGAGAGAGAGGGGAGAGAGAGAATTCTAAGCAGGCTCTGCACTGTCAGCACAGAGTCCCACGGTGGGGTGGCGCTCAAACTCACAAACTGTGAAATCATAACCTGAGCCGAAATCAAGAGTCTGACTGAGCCACCCGGCACCCCCATAAAGATTTTATTTTTAAGTAATCTCTACACCCAACATGGGGCTCAAACTCACCACTCCAAGATCAAGAGTCACATGCTCTTCGAACTGAGCCAGCCAGGCACCCCTGTATAAATGAATCTTATGTTCACACAAAAACCAAATATAGGGGCACCTGGGTGGCTCAGTCAGTTGAGTGTCTGACTTCGGCTCAGGCCATGATTTCATGGGTAGTGGGCTGAGACCCACATCAAGCTCTGTGCTGACAGCACAGAGCCTGGAGCCTGCTTCAGATTCTTTGTCTCCCTCTCTGTCTATCCCCGCTTGCACTTTGTCTCTCTCTCTCTCTCAGAAATAAATAAACATGAAAAAAGTTTTAAAAAATACAAATGTTTGGGGTGCCTGGGTGGCTCAGTCGGTTAAGCGTCCAACTTCAGCTCAGGTCACAATCTCCCGGTCCATGAGTTCGAGCCCCGCATCGGGCTCTGAGCTGATGGCTCAGAGCCTGGAGCCTGCTTCCCATTCTGTGTCTCCCTCTCTCTCTGCCCCTCCCCTGTTCATGCTGTGTCTCTCTCTGTCTCAAAAATAAATAAAAACATTAAAAAAAAATTTTTTTTAAAATAAAAAAAATTAAAAATAAATAAAAATAAATAAATAAAAATAAAAAATACAAATGTTTGTATATCAAGTAGCTCTATTCATAATTGCCAAAATCTAGAAAGAACTAAAATGTTCTTCAATTGGAGAATGGATAAACAAACTGTAGTACACCTATGTAATGGAATACCATACAAGCAAGAACTATTGACATAGGCAACAACATGAAAAAATTTCAAATGCTGAGTAAAAGAAGCCAGGTTCCAACGGTTACATACTGTATGATTCCATCTACATGACCTTCTGGAAAAGACAAAACTATAGAGACAAAGAATGGATTAGTGATTGTTAGGAGTTAGGAATGCGGGTGCAGGGTTTACCATAAAATAAAATGGGATCCATGAGGCACAATTTAGAGTGATGGCACTATTTTATATCCTGATTGTGGTGGTGACTACACAAGTCTACACATGTTAAAACTTATAGAACTGCACACCAAAAAGCCAATTTGACTATATGTTAGTTATCAAGAACATACAAATTAAAACCATTATGAAATACCACCTTACACCCACAAGAATGGCTAAAATTAAATATACGGTACAGACAAAACCAAATGTTGACAAGGGTATGGAGCAACTAGGACTCTCATACATTGCGTGGAAATCACTGTAGCAAATTTCTCATGAAGTTAAATGTAACCTATTCTATGACCCAGCAATTTCACCTCTAGGTATTTACAAGAGAAATGAAAACATGAATGTTCATAGAATCTTTATTGATAATCACCTGAAACATAAAATATTGTGCAAAAGGAGCCAGGTACAGAAGAGTATTTACTCTATTATTCCATTTATATGAAGTTCAAGAGCAGTCAAAACTAATCTATGGTAATATCAGAACAATGGTTGGCTCTGGAACAGAACTAAAGAAAAGAAGAACTGACTAAAAAGGGGTGTGAAGGGACTTCCTGAGGTCCTGGAAATGTGGTGGTTACACAGGTACATACACTGGCAAAATTCATAGAACTGTTCACATTTAACATCTGTGATTTAACTAGATGTAAAATTTACCTCAATAAAAATTTTATCATGTATATGATGTGTATCATATATATGTATATCAGTGAGAAAGCTGCTATTTAGCTTAAATAAGAAACCTGAATTGTGAGATGGTCTTTACACTCATGTTTTGTTGAACATTCAATCAATTTTTAATTTTTGTTTTGATGGTCAGAAGTGTTGAAAATCCCCACTTATAGATTCATAAAGATCTATTGTTACAAATGGAATTAAAGTTTCTAGAGTGTTTTTTAAAATCAAGGCAAGGATAATCCTATCTCAAAGAATACCAGAATTCTTCAAGTATGTTTGAGTTAAACTTCAATTGTAATTTTTTGTTCTAAAAATCAATGGATTAATCTTCAGTTAGGTCAACATCTTAACATCTTTGATTCAGTTTATATAAGAAAGAAATGGATTACATATCTATAGTTCAATTTAGGAGCCATCAAGATAGAAATAACTTTTGAAGGACTTCTGAAGTGTTCCAGAACTTTGCAGATTTCTCCTTTCAAAGAAATTGACAGAATTTTGTATTACAACTCCATCTTAGACAAGCATATCCTCCAGTTTCTTCTTTATTGATCGCTTAACCAGGAATGTTCTAAATTTTTTAGGAAGCGTCTATAATGTTGACTTCATAACATTGAATTGAAAGGTTTAACTGATTCAACATGGTTAAAAGTATGTGCCAGGTAAGCCAATACATAGATAGAACTCTTTTTCTCATGACCCAAGGGTGGATTTCTTTCTTTCTTTCTTTCTTTTTAAAATTTCAGTTAAAGTAAAACTTCTGCCCTTAGTTTGAAAAAGTGCTTGAAGGCATATCTTCACGAAGGCCAGTGAATTTCTGTGTGGTAGAGAACAAATTCATATTTTGCTTTCATATCTTTACAACAAATTTTAAAATGCATTTGACTCAAAGATCTGCCTCTGGTGAAGTTGATGACATTTCTGGCTATTGACAAAACTTCTTTTTCAGGGTTGTTAGAAAAATCTTGTTGTCAGTGTATGTCTGTAAAAAGACAATGAGTGATGTGAAAAGTTTCCTTTCTCGTGAGAGTAGCGAAACTAGGTGCATTACCGAGCATCTCAGGGCCTCCATCAATGCAGAATCTGAAGGTTTTCTTTCCAAAGTTTTATTTGGCAAAAAATATTTTTACTATTCTCAAAATATCCATAGCCTTTTTAATTTCTCAAAGCATTCACAAAATAAGAATTCTTCCTTGATGGCACCAACATGTGTACAGGAAACACAAAAAGGAAGTTGGCTACATTGAGAGATATCTGTGGAGAGACATATCTTATTTAGATGCCTTTCAGGCTGGACAGATGTGAGAGGCTCTTTCAATTTTGCTGACATTATACTTCAATTCACATTAATTTTTATACATATACACATCCCACTCTGGCCTTTGTGTTCCATCACATTCAATGATGCACATAAAATAATATAATACATGGTCTTCATCATCTGTCCTTTTCTTTGACATTTCATTTTAAATTGGGTTTGTAAAAAAATATACAAAATAAAGCTAAAATAAAACATTTGATCCAATTTACTTAGTTTTTTTATTTTGAAATAATTTAAAACTTATAGAAAATTTCAAGAATAATACAAAGAATTCCCATATACCCTGGACTATATTCCCCAACTGTTAACATTTTACCACATTTACTTTATCATTTTCTCTCTCTATATATATATACCTATACCTCTCTCTCTCTCTCTCTCTCTCTCTCTCTCTCTCTATATATATATATATATATATATATATATACACACACATATATAGAATATATATAAATATAATTTTCTATTTTATCATTTCATACAAACATAACACATTCATCTCTATGTAAATATGTATTGTTTTCATGAACCATTTGAAAGTAAATTGCAGACATGATAACTCTTTATTCCTAAATACTAATGTATTTGTTTCATAAGAACAAGGATATTCCTTTACTTAGCCATAGTATAAGGATCAAAATCAGGAAGTTAACATTGATATGCTACTGTAATCTACAGACCTTATTTATATTTTACCAACTGTCCCACAATACCCTTTATAGTAAATAATAATTTTTTTGATGAATAGAATTTTTTAAATGTGCTAGTCTCTCACACACACACACACACACACACACACACACACACACACAGGAATAAGGAAATCCTGCCATTTGGAATGACATGGATGAACCTGAAGGGCATTATGCTAAATTAAATAAGCAAGGCAGAGAAAGGCAAATACTGTATGGTTATCACTTATATGTGGAATCTGAAAAAAAAAAAAAAAAAAGCTAATAAAACCAGAGAGTAGAAAAGTGATTGCCAAGGGCAGGGAGATACGGGAGCTAGGGAGACGTGGTAAAAGGGTAGAAATTGTCAGTTATAAGATGAATAAAATCTGATGATCTAATGTATAACATGGTGACTATACTGGCTAATACTGTATTGCATAATTACAATTTGCTAAAAGAGTAGAGCTTAAATGTTCTCACAAAATAAAAGGTAAATAAATGAGGTGATGGATGTGTTAATTAACTTGATGGGGGAATCCATTCACAATGTACACATATTTCAAATCATCACATTGTACACTTAAATATCTTATAATGTTATTTGTTAATTATACCTCAATAAAGCTGGGAAAAAAATTTCTGGTCCAATCCAGGATCATTTGTCAAATTATGTAATGTCACTTTAGTCCTCTTTAATCTGGAACAGTTCCTAAGTCTTTGTCATTCATAGCCTTGAGGTTTCTTTTTTTTCTGGGTCCTGAATCAGCTTTATTTTTCTCTGCGTAGGGAACCCTGCACAAGCAATTCAAATTAAGACAAAATAAACGTATGAATATTTATGTAAAACTGTCCTTTCTAATGAACAACAATACACAATGTACAACTTCATGTTCACTGGGTGGGTTTACAAAAACGTACCATTCCCAACTGATAACCTTGACATTTTTAAAAAGGCATTTTGTGGAATGCTCCTCAATTGGAATTTGTCTGTTTCATGATTGAATTGAGGTTATGTACTTTTTTCATTTTAATTGTTTTTAATGTTTATTTATTTTTGAGAGAGAGAGTATGAGTGGGGGAGGGGCAGAGAGGGAGACACAGAATCTGAAGCAGGCTCGAGGCTCTGAGATGTCAGCACAGAGCCCAACGCGGGGCTCGAACACACAAACTGCAAGATCATGACCTGAGCTGCAGTCGCCCAACCAACTGAGCCACCCAGGCGCCCCTGGGATTATGTACTTTTGAAAAGGATACCATAGAAATGATACTGTGCTAACACCACCCCCTCAAAAAAAAAAACCCCAAATAATCTAGTGAATGGGCAAAAGACATGAACAGACACTTTTCCAAAGAACACATCCAGGTGGCTAACAGACATACGAAAAAATGCTCAACACCACTCATCATTAGGGAAATACAAATCAAAACCACAATGAGGTACCACCTCACACTGGCTAAATGTGCTAAAATGGCTAAAATGTTAACAACAGATGTTGGTGGAGAAAGAGGAACCCTTTTGCATTGCTGGTGGGAATGCAAACTGGTGCAGACACTCTGGAAAACAGTTTTGAGGTTCCTCAAAAAATTAAAAATAGAACTACCCTATGACCCAGAAATTGCACTATTAGGTAATTATTCAAAGGATATAGGTGTGCTGTTTCGAAGGGGCACATGTACCCCGATGTTTACTTATAGCAGCACTATCGACAATAAAGTATGGAAAAAGCCTAAATGTCCATTGGCAGACGAATAGAGAAAGAAGATGTGGTAGCCTCATGCCAGTCAGAGCGGCTAAAATGAACAAATCAGGAGATGCTGGTGAGGATGTGGAGAAACGGGAACCCTCTAGCACTGTTGGTGGGAATGCAAACTGGTGCAGCTGCTCTGGAAAACAGTGTGGAGGTTCCTCCAAAAATTAAAAATAGACCTACCCTATGACCCAGCAATAGCACTGCTAGGAATTTACCCAAGGGATACAGGAGTGCTGATGCATAGGGGCACTTGTACCCCAATGTTTATAGCAGCACTTTCAACAATAGCCAAATTATGGAAAGAGCCTAAATGTCCATCAACCGATGAATGGATAAAGAAATTGTGGTTTATATACACAATGGAATACCACGTGGCAATGAGAAAGAATGAAATATGGCCTTTTGTAGCAACGTGGATAGAACTGGAGAGTGTTATGCTAAGTGAAATAAGTCATACCGAGAAAGACAGATACTGTATGTTTTCACTCTTATGTGGATCCTGAGAAACTTAGCAGAAGACCATGGGGGAGGGGAAGGGAAAAAAAAAAAGGTTAGAGAGGGAGGGAGCCAAAACATAAGAGACTCTTAAAAACTGAGAACAAACTGAGGGTTGATGGGGGGTGGGAGGGAGTGGAGGGTGGGTGATGGGTATTGAGGAGGACACCTGTTGGGATGAGCACTGGGTGTTGTATGGAAACCAACTTGACAATAAATTTCATATTAAAAAAATAAATAAATAAAATAAAATAAATACAAATGAAAAAAAGATGTGAGATATATATATACACATACACACAATGTAGTATTACTAGGCAATCAAAAAGAATGAAATCTTGCCATTTGCAACAACATGGATGGAACTAGAGTGTATTATGCTAAGTGAAATTAGTCAGAGAAAGACGAATATCATATGACTTCACTCATGTGGAATTTAAGATACAAAAGAGATGAACATAAGGGAAGGGAAGCAAAAATAACATAAAAACAGGGAGTGGGGCAAAACATAAGAGACTCAAATGTAGAAAACAAACTGAGGGTTGCTGGAGAGGTTGTGGGTGGAGGGATGGGCTACGTGGGCAAGGGGCATTAAGGAGGACACTTGTTGGCATGAGCACTGGGTGTTACATGTAGGGGATAAATCACTGGATTCTATTCCTGAAATCATTACTGCACTATATACTAACTTGGATATAAATTAAAAAATAATTAATTTTAAAAAAAGAAAAAGAAAGCTGAAGTAATGGGGAAAAAAAAAATGATACTGTGCTCCTCTTATTGGGGGGTGACATGATGTCAGTTTGTACCATTACTGGCGATGGTAACTTTTATCACCTGTTTAAGGGGATGTCTGTCAAGTTTCTCCACAGTAAAGTTACTATTTTTCCCTTTGCAATTAACAAGTATTTGGAGGTGCTCTATTCCTCCTCAAAATTTTATTAACTAGTTTTTAGCATCTGATGATGACTCTTGGCTAATCAATTTTGACTGTGAGATCTACAAATGGTGACTTTCTAACTATGTCATCCTTCTGACTTTAATGGCTGGCATTCTATTGTAAGAGGTTTTCCTTCTCTGTAATATATGTATGTATGTACATATGCATGTATGGATGTATTTGGTTATAATAGCATTGACTTATTATACATTACTGTTATTTATTTTAAGGCTCCAAGTGACATTTTTGAAACTCAATTTTTGTATGATTTTTAAGCAAATTGTTTTTCATGAACCTAGAAAGAAATAATTTGTTAAGTCAAATGACATTCAAAAGATATGTGTAAGCTATAAAACAAGGCAAATTTTATACTTTATCTAGTTTTATCACCTTTACTGACTTTTTTTTTAATTTATTTTTTAACGTTTTTTATTTATTTTTGAGACAGAGAGAGACAGAGCATGAACAGGGGAAGGTCAGCGAGAGGGAGACACAGAATCTGAAACAGGCTCCAGGCTCTGAGCTGTCAGCACAGAGCCCGACGCAGGGCTCGAACTCACGGACCGCGAGATCATGACCTGAGCTGAAGTCGGCCGCCCAACTGACTGAGCCACCCAGGCGCCCCTCACCTTTACTGACTTTTAATCCTTACAATGGATTATAGCAGCAGTAGCTCAAGAATTATATTTTTCCAAGAATCTGGTTTGTTGAACATGATGTTGAATGGCTTTCTGTGCCTTCCTAGAAATAATGGTTCTTGTTTTTTATATCATTTTTTTTGCAAAGTTTTTATCATACACACACACACATCTGTTGCGGTAATACAGTGTTATAATAATTGTTTTTTATAATCTGTTTTTTAAGATAGTTAAGGAAAAAAAATGAGGATGGGTGCCTGGGTGACTCAGTCAGTTAAGCATCTGACTCTCAATGTCATGATCTCATGGTTTGTGGGATTGAGCCCTGCATCAGGCTCTGTGCTGACAGCTCAGAGCCTGCTTGGGATTCTCTCTCTCTCAAAATAAATAAATATTTTCAAAAAAAAAAAAAAAAAAAAGAGGGATGGGGCCCGGGTGGCTCAGTTGGTTAAGTGTCTGACTTCGGCTCTCAGGTCAGGATCTTGCATTTCATGAGTTCAAGCCCCACAATGGGCTCTGCATTGGTGTGTGGAGCCTGCTTGGGGTTCTCGCTCACTTCCTCTCTCTCTGCCCCTCCCTCACTTGTGTTCTCTCTCTCTCAAAAATAAATAAGTAAAACCTCTAAAAAAATAAAGATTAAAAAAGAAAAAAAATGAGGAAAACTAAGAAATGAGGAAAATTATATTTCTAAAGTCTTTCATATCAATCCACGTATTTACCATTTGTGATGCTCCTAATTTCTTCCTGTGGATTTGAGTCATTTTTTGGTGTCATTTCCTTTCAGTCTAAATGAATTCTTTTAGTATATCTTAAAGGCAGCTCTGCCAGTAACCAATTTTCTGTCTTTATCTAGGAATGTCTTTATGTTACTTTCCTTTTGAAAGGGTAGTTTTGCTAGATAGAGAAATTTTCATTCAGCCCACTGAATATGTCATTCCACAGTCTTTTGGCCCCCATCATTTCAGATGAGAAGTCAGCCAACAGTATTTATGCTCCCTGTATGTGATGAGTCATTTTTCTCTTGCTGCTTTCAGATTTTTCTCTTTGTCTTTCAGCAGTTAGACTCTGATGTGTCTAAGTATGAATCTCTTTGTGTTAATCTGACTTGAGGTTTGCTACATTCTTGCATGTATAGATTCATGTTTTCATCACATATGTAAAGCTTTTGACCATTATTTCATTTAAAAAGTCTTCCCTTTTCTCTCCTCTCCATTTCTTCTTTGGATACAACCATTAGACATACATTGGCATTCTTGATGTTGCCCCACAGGTCTCTGAGCACTGTTTATTCTTCTTCAGTTTTTTTTTCAATCTTCAGATTGGGTAATTTCTATTTTATTCAAGCTCATGGGTTCTTTCTTCTGTTATCTAGCATCTGCTGCTAAATCCCTCCACTGACAGCACGGAGCCTGACAGTGCAGAGCCTGCTTGGGATTCTCTCTTTCTCTCTCTTTGCGCCTGCCCCACTTATTCCCTGTCTCTCTCTCCCTCTTTTTTTCTAAGTGAATAAAATAAACATTTTCAAAAATAACTGGAATCAGGGGCGCCTGGTGGCTCAGTCGGTTGAGAGTCCGACTTCAGCTCAGGTCATGATCTCACAGCTCGTGAGCTTGAGCCCCACGTCAGGCTCTGTGCTGACAGCTTGGAGACTGGAGCCTGCTTCGGATTCTGTGCCTCCCTCTCTCTCTGCCCAACCCACTCACATTCTGTCTCTGTCTCTCTCAAAAATAAATGAACATTTAAAAAAATTTAAAAAATAAGTGGAATCATACAATATTTACCCTTTCGTGACTGGCTTGTTTAGCAGAATGTCTTCAAGGTTCATCCATGTTTATAGCCTGTGTCAGAATCTTCTTTCTTTATAAGGTTGCATAATACTCCATTGTATGTGTATACCACATTTTGTTTATCCATTAATCCATCAATGAGCATTCAGATTGCTTCTACCTTTGGGGTATTATGAATAGATTTCTTTGAAAATGTGTGTACTTGTATCTGTTCATGGCCTTGCTTTCAATTCTTTTGGATATAAACCCAGAAATGAAATTACTGAATCATATAGTAATTCAATGTTTAATATTTTCAGGAACTGCCACACTGTTTTCCACAGCAGCTGCACCATCTGACATAAATCCCCATCAGCAGTGCACAATGTTTCCAATTTCTCCACATCCTCACTAACTACTAGTTATTTTCTGGAGAATTTTTTGTGTTTTTTTCTTCTTCTATACTAGCTATCTTAATAGGTATGAAGTTATATCCCAATCTCATAGTGCTTTTTATTTGCATTTCCTTAATGATTAGTGATGGTGAGCATCTTTTCATGTATTTCTTAGCCATTTGTATATTTTTTCTGGAGATATATCTATTCAAGTCCTTTGCTCATTTTTTAACTAGGTTGTTTGGGTTTTTGTTGTTGAATTTGTAGGAGTCCTTTATATATTCTGGATATTAATTATCAGATATATGATTTGCAAATATTTTCTGCCATTCCATAAGATGCCTTTTCATTCTGTTGGTAGTGTCCTTTTTTTAAAAAAAATTTTTTTAACGTTTATTTATTTTTGAGAGAGAGAGACACAGCACGAGCAGGCGAGGGGCAGAGAGAGAGTGGGGGAGACAGAGGATCCACAGCAGGCTCTGCACTAACAGCAGAGAGCCCGATGCAGGGCTCCAACCCATGAACTGTGAGATCACAAACCGAGCCAAAATTGGATGCTTAACCAACTGAGCCACCCAGGTGCCCCAGTAGTGTCCTTTGATGCACTAAGGTTTTTAATTTTGAGTATCTATTTTCTCTTTTGTTGCCTGTGTTTCAGTGTCATATTCAAGAAATCATTGCTAAATCCAGTGTAATGAAGATTCTCCTTTATATTTTCTCTAAAGAATTTAATAGTTTTCACTCTTACATTTAGGTCTTGAATCCACTTTGAGTTATTTTTTGTAGATGATGTAAGGTAAGAGTTCAACTTTATTCTTTAGCACATGGATATCCAGTTTTTCCAACACAACTTGTTGAAAAGACAGTCCTTTCCCCATTGAATAATCTTTGAATCCTTGTCAAAAATCATTTGATCATATATGCAAGGGTTTATTTCTGGGCTCTCTGTTCCATTGATTTATATGTCTGTCTTTATGCCAGCACCAAACTGGTTTTTTGTTTGTTTTTGTGTTGATTATTTTTAGATTTTTTAAAGTTTTAATTTAAATTCCAGTTAGTTATTAGTTTCACATGTACAATATAGTGATTCAACACTTAAATAAGCACCACATTTTTTTGATTACTCTACTTTGTACTAAGTTTTGAAACCAGGAAGTATCAGACCTTCAGTTTGTTTTTCTTTTTCAACAATGTTTTAGCTATGGGGTCCCTTGAGATTTCACATGAGTTTTAAGATGGATTTCCTATCTCCACAAAAAAAATGTTTTTGGGATTTGGATAGGGATTGCATTGAACATACAAATTGCTTTCAGTAGTTACTGTATTCACCTCCAGAATATCCTTTCATTCATTTTTTTTTTTTTAAACAATTTCTATCTATTAAGAAACTCCAATGGGGCTCCTGGGTGGCTCAGTGGTTGAGTGTCCAACTTCAGCTCAGGTCATGATCTTGCGGTTCATGAGTTTGAGCCTCACATTGGGCTCTCTTCTGTCAGCGCAGAGCCTGCTTCGGATCTTCTGTCTCCCTCCCTCTCTCTCAAAAATAAACATTTGGGAAAAAAAGAATCTCTAAGGGTGTCTGGGTGGCTCAGTCAGTTGAGCATCCAACTCTTGATTTCGGCCCAAGTCACGATCTCATAGTTGTGAGATTGAGCCCCATGTTGAGCTTTGCATTGAGTGTGGAACCTGCTTGGGATTCTCTCTCCCCCTCTCTCTGCCCCTCTCCCTCATGTGCACACACACACACACTCTCTCTCTCTCAGAATAAACATTAAAAGCAGAATCTCTATTTGTTGATTCATTAGTGTAATGCTTTAATTCTTTAAACATAATTTCCTTAGTTCTTTGAACATAATTATAATAACCTCTTTGAAGTCTTTGCTAAATTCTATATCTGTGGTCAGTCACTGAGAGTCAATTTATATTGACTGTTTTTTTTCTCTTGAGTATGGGTCACACATTCCCATTTCTTTGTGTCTTATAATTTGTTGTTTTTATTGTTGAAAATGGGCATTATATTTTTTTTTAATGTTTATTTATTTTTGAGAGAGAGACAGTGCGAGCAGAGGGAAGGCAGACAGAGAGGGAGACACGGAATTCGAAGCAGGCTTCAGGCTCCAAGCTGTCAGCACACAGCCTGATGAGGGGCTCAAATTCATGGACTGCTAGATCATGACTTGAGCTGAAGTCAGATGCTTAACCAACTTAGCCACCCAGGGCACCCCCAAAACTTGGCATTTTAGATAATACCCTGTATCAAGTCTGGATTCTAATTCCCCCACCACAGGTTACTGTTATTGATATTTTTATTTGTTTGTTTTTTGTTTCCTTGCTTAATAATTTGTCTGGGCAAAACCCATTAAATCTGTCTCTCCTCCAGTATATAGCACTGACGTTTCTGTTCTGTTCTGTTGTTTTTTATTCTTATTTTTATTTCTGGCTTCCTAAGCATTGCCCCATGTCTGTGTAGTTTAGTAGTTAGCCACTGATCAGAAAAAGGTTATGCTTAAACACTTCAAGCAAGTGAGTCTTCTGTCCTCTACTGATAGATCTGTATACAGGTAGGGGAGTGAATTCAAAGTTGAAGCCATTTTCAAGTTTTATCCAGCTTTTACTTTCTGTTGGGCCCTTTTGTGTCTCCTCTGCACATACACATAACCTCAAGGCTGGTCCACAGTTTGTTGTTAACTTGGGCCCTCTCTGATCTTCTCTGCATGCGTGCAGCCTCAGTCTAGAACATGCTTGCCCCAACCCAAGACTACAGCCTCAAGCTAGCAGAGCCAATGGCCCTCCTCACTTGCCTGCCTCTGAGATTGTCACTTTCACCAACAACACTGCTAGGTGTGGTAACTGTCCACTGCTCCAAACTGAGTAAGGCCCCAATGACCACAGCAGAGATGTTTCTGGTCCTGATTGCCCCCAAATTTTGAACTTCTGTGTCAAATAAACAGAGGAGAGTGATGGAACAGCCTCAGGCTAGAACACCACAGATTCCCACTATTCTTGCTGAAGTTCAGCAATTTTTCAAGCATAAATGCTTCTCAGATTGTTGTAGGATTTTGTTTGGTTTCTGGGGAACCAAAATGGTTGTTTCTCTCCATTTTTCTTGTTGTCAACTATTGCTTTTGTCACTAGTTTTGTTTTTCTTTTTCTTTCTTTTTTTTTTTTTTAACTTTAACGTTTATTTATTATTGAGAGACAGAACATAAGCGTGGGAGGGGCACAGAAGAGGAGGAGACACAGAATCTGAAGCAGGCTCCAGGCTCTGAACTGCTAGCACAGACAGAGCCCGACGTGGGGCTCGAACCCACAAACTGCGAGATCATGACCTGAGCCGAAGCCGGATGCTTAACCGACTGAGCCACCCAGGCACCCCTAGTTTTGTTTTTCTTTTTGTTGTTTTGGAGGAAATGATATGCTGATCTTTTCACTTGGCGAAGTCCTGCCTCTAGTTTTATTAGTTTAAATGCTCAGTATTTTAGGGAGAAACAAGATACAAATACCACCTGTACAATATACTGTGTGTTTATGCCTTTACTCCGAAACATAGGCAATATACAAAAGGGAGTTTAAGGAGTAAAGTAAAAGAAAGAGCCTTTGCTACTCACAGAACTTATAACTGTATATACACCTATATCATGTGTTAGCAATAGTAAATTATCTCAAATAATATCCTGAGACAGTTACCTAAACTATTAGACATGCTTTAAACTGCCTAGTCCATACTTCTAGACTGCATTCTTGTTCACATTACAGAGGGTCAAGGTGCCTTTTGGAGAGTTAAGAATTTGAGCTGTCTGGTTTGCAGAAGTTGAACCAATAACAGAAACAACTGACCTCCTTTGTTTGTTTGGTCAACAAAACAATTTTTGATGGAAACTCCTAAAAAGCAACATAGATATCTGGGTTATCAATGGGAGGAAACATGTTAATCAACTAGGTGCAGAGTTGCCCCATGGCTGCTATACCCCACTATACCCCAAAGCTGCCCCATGGCAGCTATACCCCACTAATGTAAGTAGATGGCAGACTGTAATCATATATTATCCAGTGGTAGATCTAAAAATACTATACTTCTAAAGTAAAGATGAGTAGAAATAATATTATGAAATGTCTACATCAACTTTGATGTGATATGAAAATAGCTATGGTTTCAAGAAACAGACTCAACTACAGAGAGCAAATGATGGTTACCAGAGGGAAGGAAGGTAAGGGGATGGGTTAAATAAGTGACGGGGATTAAGGAGTGCACATGTTGCGATGAGCACTGGGTGATGTATGGAATTGTTGAATCACTATATCATATACTTGAAACTAATATTACACTGGGTTAGCTAACTGGAATTAAAATAAAAACTTAAAAAAAATAAACTAAAAACAAAAGAAAATAGCTATGGTTTCTATTGGTGATAAAGTCTTAGATAATTACTATTACTGGGGTTTGTTGCTTACTATATTAGTTTACCTACTGCTGTATAACAAATTTCCCCCAAATTTAGTAGCTTAAAACAACACTGATTATTTTAAACTATTTCTAGGGGTCAGGAATCTGAATTTAACCTGATAAACATTAAACACTATAATCTTAGAAATGTTATAAAGAAAAAGGAGGAATCTCAGAGCAGCTTAGCTCAGGGTTTGAGTCTCTCATGAAGTTGAAGTCTAGCAGTTGGCCAGGACTACAACCATCTAAAGGCTTGGGGCGCCTGGGTGGCTCAGTCTGTCAAGCCTCCAACTTCGGCTCAGGTCATGATCTCACACTCCGGGAGTTCAAGCCCCACGTCGGGCTCTGTGCTGACAGCTCAGAGCCTGGAGCCTGCTTCAGATTCTGTCTCCCTCTCTCTCTGCCCCTCCCCTGTTTATACTCGGTCTCTCTCTCTCATTCTTAAATAAACACACAAAAAAAATTTTTTTAAAGGCTTGACGCGGCTGGAAGATCCACCTCCAAGCTCACTCATGTAGCTGTTGGCACAAACGTCACTTCCTCAATGAACCCTATTTCATTCTGGGTGGCAATTTGTCCAGCTGAAAAAAAAAAAAATTATAATGCTAGCCTCCCTTGCATCTAGGTATGACTATATACATTTTAGCCAATGATGTGTAAGTAGACGTTGTTGGGTAGAATTTCTAGGAAGTCTTAAAACTTCCCAGATGGTTGCTGTCTTGGACTATCAGTCAACCACTAATAAGAGTGAAGAAAAAAGAAAAGAGCCTTATTCCTTAATAACAATAGAGCCTTGGGGCACCTGGGTGGCTTAGTCGGTTAAGCATCCGACTCTTGGTTTCGGCTCAGGTCATGATCTCATGGTTTGTGAGTTTGAGCCCCACATCAGGCTCCATGCTGGGGGTGTGGAACCTGCTTGGGACTCTCTCTCTCTCCATCTCTCTCCCTCTCTGTCAAAATAAATAAATAAACTGAAAAACAAAAAAGAAAATATCTTCTTAAAAAAAATAGAGCTTTCCTTTAGCTTCTTTTATGTGGGTGGAAAATGGCTTGTTTAGGGCCCTGTATTAGCCTAACCTAACTCTGATATGTATGTGTAATCTCATTTCACCCTCACAAAAACCCTGGGAAGAAATATTTTATTATCCTCATTTTATGGGAAGTAAATCAGAAGGCAGATTAGTTGACTAGCCCAAGCTCGTGTGCATAGTACAGGCTGTAGTGCTAAAATTCAAACTTAGGTGTGTCTGACTCCTTAGCTAGTGCTCATGACCTCCAGGCCGCACGGCTGTTTTGCAACATGGGCAATCTAAGTCCTCTGCAATAGCAATAATGGCAATAATAACAATACTTAACACCTGAGCTCTTGGCATGTACCAGGCATTATGCTACAGGCTGCATACTTATAATTTCATTTAATCTTCTACAACAACCCCTAGGAGATAGATACTGTTATCCCCATTTTACAGATGAGGAAACTGACACTTGGAAATTTTAAGTCATTTGCCCATGACTCAAGCAGAAACGTAGATGGCCAAGACATGATCTCACATGTACTTTAGAAAGCTACCTTGGGATAAGGAGTAGAAAATGGACTGGAGAGGGAAAGAGCAAAGACCAGAGACTCATTTAGAAAGCTATCAAAAGATTTTGATGCCTGTCCCAGATACCAACTTCTAAGATGCTCAGTATGTATGCTCTAAGGAAGCTCCTTATAAGAAGCCACCCGTAAGAGGGTAGGGCCTAGGACATGTCTCTCTCTCTGTTCCCTGAGCTTTATTTTTTTTTTTAAGTAATCTCTATGCCCAACATGGGGCCCAAACTCACAACCCCAAGATCAGGAGTTGCATGCTCTAACCAACCAAGCCCTCCAGGGGCCCCTCCCTGAGCTTATTTGGGGAGCTCCTTCCATTCCCTCTTGTCTCTCACTTCCTTTAGCTTCTGGAATGTCCACTCTCCCAGTCTCACAGAGTTTGTGAGGGAAGAAAATGGATGGAAGAGAAGAGGTGATAAACCTATTTGCTTCAGGATGTTATGAACTTAAAAGAGAACCTCGGTGGGTGGGGGGAAAAGAGGGAAGGAAGGGAACCATCAATCAACAGTTCAACCTGTTGCTCACTACTCAGTAGAGACCTTTGAGGAGCCATCCAAATTCTATAACCAGAACAGGTCAGAATGGGAAATGCCCTCTTATCTGTTAGAAGAGGTAGGGTAACTGGCTAAAGGTCATAGAGTAAATTAAAAAAATAGACTCGAAACTCATACTCTTTTCCTCATCACATTTGCTACCCAGACAAGTAATGGACCCTGATGCTAACTCAAATCAAAAGAAAATGATTTGGAAGGATATAGGCTAGCTCAGAGAATTGAGGCAAGGCTGAACCAGGCTATGTCAGCTTTCTGACTTAGTAGTAGAAATGGATTCTGGGCACACTACTTAGAGAAGGAATATATTGACAGGATTGAAAGAATATATCAGAAGAGGCTTGGCAGCTATGCAGCCAGGAATAATACCCCAAATTTGTACTACAGAACCAGTTTGGTGAAGTCACTTCTGCCCCTAGTACCTGGGCACACATACCAAAGTTTGCATGGCAAATGCCTTTGACCATGGATAATGCTGAGCACCACTGCCACAACTGTTTCTAGAAACTGGACTCATGAGCCACCGTCTTCACAGAACCATGATTCTGCTGGTCCCAGCTTTTTTGGATCACATTTCCCATTCACAGCTTGAATGTGTCCAATTAATGGATCCTTGTCATGTGTACAGCTCTAGCTGCAAAGGATTCTGGGAAAGTTAAGAATCTGGTATTTTCAGCTTCCTTGTGAAGAGGTGGGCTTTGCTTCATAAGGAAGAGAACTAGTTAAAAATAAGAAAGTAGTTCTGGTGCTAGATAGTCAAAGAAAGGACAAATGTAGGTGGAACAGTTGCAGGAAAAGGACAGGGACCAAAGATTTTTGTAACAGCATTTTAAAATAATGCTTGGGGCACCTGGGTGGTTCAGTTGGTTAAGTGTCTGACTGACTTCAGCTCAGATCGTGATCTCACAGTCCATGAGTTCGCTCTGTGCTGACAGCTCAAAGCCTGGAACCCGCTTCTGATTCTGTGTCTCCCTCTCTCTCTGTTCCTCCCCAGCTTGTGCTCTGTCAATCTCTGTCTCTCAAAAATAAATGAACGCTAAAAAAAATTTTGTTTTAAATAAAATAATGCTTAATTTGTTCCTACTGTTGCAGCTGGAGATTGAGAAAGAATGGGAGATTAGGGGTCCATAAAGATATACTCAAAAATGAACAGTTCTTATAAATATATTATTTAATAACATTTTAAATTAATATACTATGAGAATATACACATAAGAACAGAACATTTATATATATATATATATTAATACACATAATTTTTTTTCAATTAACATACAATGTTATACTCAGTGCTCATCATGGTAAGCATACTCTTAATCCCCTTTATCTGTATCAATCCCCCCATCCACCTCCCCTCTGGTAATGATCAGTTTGTTCTCTGTAGTTAAGGGTCCATTTTTTGGTTTGTCTTTTTTTCCTTTGTTCTTTTTGTTTCTTAAATTCCACAGATGAATGAAATCATATCCTATTTGTCTTTCTCTGACTTATTTCACTTAGCATTATACTCTAGATCCACCCATGTTGTTGCAAATGACAAGATTTCATTCTTTTTTATGGCTAATATTCTATTGCTGAGTAATATTCTACACCACATATATTCATATACACCACATCTTCTTTATCTATTCATCTATCAATGGCTACTTGGGCTGCTTCCATAATTTGGCTATTGTAAATAATGCTGCAATAAACATAGGGGTACATATATCTTTTTGAATTAGCGTTTTTGTATTCTTTGGGTAAATACCCAGTAGCGAAATTATTGGATCATATGGTAATTCTATTTTTAACTTTTTGAGGACCTCCATGCTGTTTTCCACAGTGGCTGCAAACTTCCACAGTTTGCATTGCCACCAACAGTGCATGACGGTTCCCTTTTTTCTACATCCTTGCCAACACTTGTTTCTTGTTTTTAATTTTAGCCATTCTGACAGGTGTGAGGTGATATCTCACTGTGGTTTCAATTTGCATTTCCCTGATGGTGAGTGATGTTGAGCATCTTTTCACGTGTCTGTTGGCCATCGTATCTCTTCTTTGGAAAAATATCTGTTCATGTCTTCTGCCCATTTTTAAATTGGATTACTTGTGGGGGGGTTTGGTGTTGACTTGTATAAGTTCTTTATATATTTTGGATGCTAACCCTTTATTGGATTTGTTATTTGCAAATATCTTCTCCCATTCAGTAGGCTGTCTTCTAGTTTTGTTGACTGTTTCCTTGCTGTGCAGCTTATTTTGATGCAGTCCCAACAGTTTATTTTTGCTTTTGTTTCCTTTACCTCAGAAGATATATCTAGAAAAATGTTGCTATGGCTGATGTCAGAGAAATTACTGCTTGCACTCTTTTCTAGGATTTTTATGGTTTCAGGTCTCTCATATTTAGGCCCTTAATCCATTTGAATGTATTTTTGTGTATGGTGTAAGAAAGTGGTCCAGTTTTCCCAATACCATTTGTTGAAGAGACTTTTTCCCATTGCATATTCTTGCCTCCTTTGTCGAAGATTAATTGACCATATAATTCTGGGTTTATTTCTGGGCTTTCTATTCTGTCCCATTGATCTATGCATCTGTTTTTGTGCCAGTACCATACTGGCTTTGATTACTACAGCTTTGTAGTGTAACTTGAAATCTGGGGCTGTGATACCTCCAATTTTGCTCTTGTTTTTCAAGATTGCTATGGCTATTTGGGCTCTTTTGTGGTCCTATACAAATTTTAGGGTTATCTGTTCTTAAATGAATTTCTATGTCATAAATTATAAATTTCTTAATTATTAAATTTATTGTACACATATAATGGCAATAAACGATTTTATAAATAAAAATATTACATTTAAGAAAAGCGTCCAAGATTATTTCCATAAAGGAGAGTGCTCATAGGGCAAATCCCATCATTTCATTTTGGGATGAGGACATCCATGTTTGGTTGTAGAACTGCTCCCGCCTTTAAATATTAAATCCACACATCAGTTCTCTCACTTCTAGCTCTTTCCTTCACATCCAATTCCTTGACTTTGCAGATACCTACTCCGGGCTCTAAACTCATCTACTTTCTACATGCCACCTCCCTGCTTTCTTCATTTTCCACTCCAATCAGTCTTGAATCCAAGGTCATCCCCTCTTCATCCCCATGACACCCTCTTATCAAAATCCCAACCCTGAATCCATGCAACTCCATTTTCTGCAGACAGAGGAAGCTGAGCCATGCCAGGCTAAAACCACACAAAACTACCTACTGGTGCCACAAGACATCCAGGCACACGCCTTGTCCACACACAGCCCAGCAGTTATTTCAAATCTTCTCCATCTTCTTCCAATATCCAATCTCAACACTTCCCCTTTCCTTCACTCTAGTCAGAGAAGATCCTTTCCAACTTCATGAAATACATCAAAACCATCATTAGAAAAAGCCCTCAACTTCTCTCTACCATATTTTCAGACTTTTCTCTCCAACTGCATCCTTTTTTCTTCTTCTTCTCTTGAAATATTTCTCACTCACTTCCTAATGCAGAGCAAATGGTTGTTTTGCCCCCACCACGTCACTAAAACTGCTCTTCCAATGACCTCCTAGTTGCTAAACCCATTGGTATTTTCAGTTCTTATCTTACTTGACCAACAGCAAACTTTAGCCCTGTTAACCACTCCCAAATTCCTGAAATGTTGCCTTGCTGTACTAGTCAGTGTTCTCCAGAGTAACAGAGCCAACAATAGGACATAGGTAGGTAGGTAGGCAGGCAGATAGATAAATTGATTGATTGATTGACTGAGTATAAGGAAATAGCTCATGTGATTATGGAGGCTGACAAATCCCAAGGTCTGCTGTTGGCAAGCTGGAGACTCAAGACAGCTGACAGTGTAATTCCAGTCTGAAGGCCTGCAGGCTAGAGACCCAGGAAGGGCTGATGTTTCAGTCTGAGTCCAAAGGCAGGAAAAGAAAACCCATGTCCCAGCTCAAGGAAGTACAGCAGGAGGAAAGTCCTTCTCACTTACCAGGTCAGCGTTTTGTTCTATTCAGCTGATTTGATGAGGATTCCCACATTGGACAGGGCAATCTGCTTTACTCAGTGCACTGATTCAAATGTTAACTTCATCCAGAAGCACTCTCACAGGCACTCAGAATAGTGTTTGACTGAATGTCTGGTACCTCGTGGCCCAATCAAGTTGACACACAAAATTAACCATCACATTTGCCCTCTGAGATACGTCACCATTTACTTCTCCTACCTTTTGCCTACTACCCTTTCTTGGTCTCTGTAGGTGGCTCCCCTTGTATGTCAGTGGTCCTCAGCGTTCTGTTTGGGGTATTTTCCCCTTCAGCCTACTCTCCCTGGGGGATTTTATTCTCTCTTATGATCCCAGTAACCATCTGTACACATTTGTATTACTAGCCAGGTCTCACCTCTGAGCTCTCAGCTCTATGTTGAGAAGCCTTGAAGTCCTCATGAGTCACATCATGTTGTCCATCCCAGAGCAATAGCTGTCTCATGTCCTGATGTGGGTGGCAATTTCATAAGATCATTTGATGGGGCATTTTTGTCACAAGTGTCAACCACAATGCTTACTTGAGTACACTTAACACATGGATTTTTCCACAGCTGTGTGTGAAAGGTCTTAAATCAACAGCTCTTCTGCTCCAGCACTTATGGTTTCCCAGTTTGTAAATATTTATCTTGACAGCCAATTTAGTGGATGTTGGAATGGCTGTAGCTCTGATACCATGTAGTATGCTTCTTGCCTTCGGGTATCATGATAAATTCTCAAATCCGCCTGATAACAGTTGAATTCCTCAAAGCAGCTATCGAGGCCTACTTTAATGACTTCCAACCATTGCTCTGGAAGATAATGTCCAGAAGATTATGTGGCAGAAAAATTTAAATGTGTGTGGTCCATGGAGGGGAGTATATAATTAGCATGTGTAGGGACTTTGTAGTCACTCCATGCAATTTTCTTTTCAGCATTTTCAAATTCAACAATCCCCAAAAATAAATTCATGCTTGACTAGTATCTTCCCCCAAATATTTTCCTCTTCCTGAGTTATTTCCAAGGCAGAAACCCAGTCATCACCCTTAACTCCAGGATCTCCCTCATCCCCACAACCAATCAATCAGAAGTCTTGCTCAATACACCTGCTAAATATCTGTGAAATCTTCCACTTCTCCCCACCCACACTACCAATGCCTTACTTAATTCAGGCCATCTAACCTCTTGTGTGGATTATTGGAATTGCTTAAATGGCCTCCCTGGATACCCTCTGTCTTCCCCACTCTAACCTACCCTCCACACAGCAACCAAACTGATCTTCCCAAGACAGAGGAAAATGTCACTCCCCCCAATTATAACCTCCAATGATTGCTCACTGTTCTTAGGATAAAACTCCATAATAGGGGCTGATCACTTCAGCCGCATTTTCTCCTTTCCACTAATTTGTGTGCCCTTGAGCAAGCGAGTTAACTTCTTTTTGCCTCCATTTTCTCATCTATAACATGGAATCATAACAGATTTTTTACAAGAGTTAATTCCTCTAAAGTGATAGTAACAATGTTCAACACATGTTATTGAGATATTGTTAGCCTATATTATTACATCTCTTTAGGAACTCTACAATCCAGCCACACAGAATGCGTTTCACTTCCACAAGAAGGCCATGCTCTCTCTCACCTCCCTGGCTTCCCACTCTGGTCTACCCAGAACACTTCCTTCTCCACCCAACCCCCAGTCCTCTCCTCTCCTCACCCGTAACCTGGTGATCCCTAGTTGTCCTTCAGGTCTTAGCTTAGATATCTAATGCTCTAGAAAGCATTCTATGTCCTTAGTCTGAGCTGGCTGCTCCCTTTCTGTGTTCTCTTGGTTCCCAGTACTATTTCTACTTAAACCTTAACCACCTGTTACTGTCTGTTCTCTAGGGCAAGTCCTATAAAGTCAGAGACTGTGGTAATGCTAGAATCTAGCACAGTGCCTGGCACGTAGTAGGTATTCAGTAAGTACTTGTGGAACGAATGAATGCTGAGAACTATCCCAGGGGTTCAGAAGCTAACTTCTTAGAAGGGGTTAGATAACTCCAAAAGGGCAGGGGAAAATGAAAAATCTGGCCCCTCATATTTAGGCAACTGAAGGGGAGGTAACAGAGATTCTGTTTTCCATTTCCCAAATTTCAGGACCTGTTGCAGAAGGGTGAGGAGGTTCTTCAAATGGAAGTAGGAAGATAGCCGTTGCTGCTCTGTGAGGGTTGCACACTTGGAGACAAGATCTCATGACTAGAGACGTTCATTGGGAAATCAGCCCGCTCACAAGGTCAGGCCTTAAGTCGTACCTGGTGGCCTGAGTCAAGGGCACTGCCATCTCCAAAGTCACACCATGCCTGGGAAGGATTCTTCCAAAAATCATTAGGATGCTACCTAGGACAACCTGTGCCCGTGCTGCAAGAAACCAAAGCTGGCTTATAATCCCAAGAGGGAGGACTAATATCCAGATTCGTGTGGCTCAGGATGAAGTGCAGTTCACACCACCCAACAACAAGGCTCCAGCCCTGGAGAGATGCCCAGTACCCCAGCCACGGTGCCTATTTCCAATCACTGTTAAAGGACTCCTGTAGGAAGATGGTTTGAGTAAGCATGATGGGGCATACTGACTGATGGCCCTGCTGAGGACTGAGACTCTGCTGCTGTTGATTACATCCCTGTCCTCCACCAAGCATCCAACTGCATTCAATGGCTATGAGAACGCAGGTCATTAAAGAAGTGGGGATGCAGCGGGTGGTGTAGCCTCTGTCTTCTCCCTGGACCTCTGGGATTAGGCCTAGGCCCCTATGGTTATGGGACTGATGGTCAGCAGCCATTTTGTTGAGAAACTGGAGATTCTTAAAGTGTCAGTGATTCCAAAGATGACTAAGTGTGGCCTAGAGTAGTGGGGAGGGCCGTTCTGCCTCTGCACGCACACCACTACCCTCCTGGAGCAATTCTAGAGAACCAGGAAGGAGACAGCACCCTTGGCCTGACCAGTGGCTTTTTCACCAGAAACTGGGAAGACCTGGAGTGAGAAGGCCTTCGGAATCAACCATGTTGGGAGGTGCCAGTGACGTTTTGGTAAATATTTTAACTGGCTATGCCAGCGGGGGCGAGGGCTCTGATTTGTGGCATTTTGCCAATTTCCATGGTATAAATAATCCCACCGTGACTGATTTCAGACTACCAAACATGACGTCGCTGAATGTAGAATTAGGAACAGACACACACAATCAGCTCCTGAGAGCCAGGGCAGCACAGGGAGAAGCCTGCGTAAGGAGGTGAGGAACCAAGAAGAGCTACAAGGTCAGGAGAGTCCTCACAGCTAGGCATAAACTCACAAAGGCACATGTCCTGAAAATCTGCCCACTATCACCCACCAACTAGGTTAAGTTTGGTGTCAATGCTCACTTCAGAAACATTTGGCTGTGCCTACCTGGGCTGAAGTAGTGTCACCTGAAGCTCCCTCAGTGGTCACCCAGATGACTGCCTGCATAGAACTGTGGTCGTCTTAGGTAGTTCAGAGGGGGTTCTTCAGGGCCTGCCTTCCATGCTGTGACGGCCCAAACTTGCCTAGAGATGCCCTTGAAGGCCCCTTGAAAGAGCTGGTCCCTACATCCTAAGGGGTGGTAAATAGATGGAGGACCCTCTGGTCCTCCCAGACCCCAGGTCCTCAAGGTGTGAAATTCCAGCTTCATATCTTGCAGTGGATCCAGTCCCGGCCTACAGGCTCTTTGTTTGAGGAATATGAAAACACATCCAACATACTAGCTCCACAGGCAGCATTGCTGAATCTGGCAAAACCTTTGTGGGAAGGTTTTGACCTTTTGACCCCTCCCAGAACAGACTATAGGCTCACAGCAGCTTTTTTGCTTTTTCAGTGCCATACCCCAAACACCTAGAACTGTGCCTAGTAAAAAAATGGGCATTCAGTAACTATTGCTGAATTTACTGAAAACATCCAGAATTCAAATGGCCACTCTATAACAAAAAAGTTACATCAGATTTAAGTATTCACAGAACCCAAAGGGAAGTGGGTAGCAGAAACAGTAGGTCTGGAAATTAGATCTGAGGTGGGGATCTGGGTTAGACTTTGGTAAAGCAACCACAAACAGAAAATAACGCCTGGAGATTACATTAGTGAGCTCTGGCAACCCACAATGGGTACATTGCTTGGGGATGCTGCAGACAAAAGAATTAGAGCCATGTATTTATTGAGCACCTACTACAGATTCAGCCCTTTCCTGGGATTCATATGCTCTTCTAAACATGACAAAAAATCAAAAAATAGGCTCAGTCAGTTGAGCATCTGACTCTTGATTTCGGCTCAGGTCATGATTCCAGGGTCATGGGATCAAGCCCCACATTGGGCTCCACACTGAGCATGGATTTTCTCTCTCTCTCTCTCTCTCTCTGTCTCTGTCTCTCTCTCTCCCCTTCTGCCCCTCACCCCCACTCGTGCTCTCTCTCTAAAAAAAAAAAGAAAAAAATTTTAAAAACGCAATAAAATCAGTTGAACAAGACAGTTCATTACTTTTCATCATACAAGCTCAATACAACACACCAATCTTCTCCCCAGAAGCCCCTATTCTTTTTTTTTTTTTTTTTCAACGTTTATTTATTTTTGGGACAGAGAGAGACAGAGCATGAACGGGGGAGGGACAGAGAGAGAGGGAGACACAGAATCGGAAACAGGCTCCAGGCTCTGAGCCATCAGCCCAGAGCCTGACGCGGGGCTCGAACTCACAGACCGTGAGATCGTGACCTGGCTGAAGTCGGACGCTTAACCGACTGCGCCACCCAGGCGCCCCAAGAAGCCCCTATTCTTACGGCCTCAACTCTCATTTATCAAAAAAGCTAAAAGAATTGACCAAGTGGGAAGTTCAGAACAAGCCCTTGGCCTACTGTTACCAGTGGCAGCATTCTGCTCAAATCAGGCCCTGTACCTGTTAACAAGACCGCATCTCTTAGATTAGGGACAGTGATTACATGATTCTCTTAACTTTCTTAATTCTTAGGTTAGGACCACAATGCAAATTAGATGTTCCTTCTCTTAATTTTTGTGTTGAACAGAGTTAATTGTAGGATTCTTTAGAGGCTTAGAATGTGTTGTTGCAAAGAACATGCTTAGGGCATCCCTAAGTTTCTAGGTTATCTTTAGACGTCAAGTGGGGAGATTTTATCCAGAGTCAGGATGTTAAAAGCTAATGGGTGGCTGGAGAGAATTGTCCATTCCAGGCACTCTTGCAGCTATGATGACTGCCTGGATAGTGCAGAGGAAAAAAGCGGTGAGAGAGAAGGGCTGGAGATAAGGAGAGGATTTAGGTCTTTCTGTAAAAACAGCAGCTTCCAATCAGAGAAACAGATGACGAGTATCCAGCTACCTAACCCTGCCTGGGCAGTCGGATTGCTGAGATGAAGCATGCTTAGAGGTAGAGTAAGCCCTTTCTAGGTTAACATAATCAGATGTATATGGGACACCTGCCACTCATTGCAAAGTGCTTCGCAGAGCTAGCTGGCTGCATTCATCTGTGTAATAAAGCCAGAATCTGAAACAAACCCTTTACCCGGTTTCTCAGAGCCCTGTTGTCGAGAACATGCCTTTAATTAGAGCTAGACTACACAGTAATGGGGCTCAGCTATACTGTGGTTTGGTGCTGCAGGCAGAAAAGTCACCATGTGTTTTTCTAGGCAAGCAAAATGTAGATGATGTTTAGTATCAGATATCTCTCCAGGGGAAGAACATACTGTAGCTCAGAGAAATAATGCAAAAGTTTGGGTTAGTTTTTGGTTTGTCTTTTAAAAATAGAACATTCAGATTTTTGTTTATGAGCAGTGCAATAACTGGGATAATTATTTAGGCCTCACAATAGCACATCAGGACATTCAAGGGATGAAGAAACGGAGGCTCAGAGAGATTGACTAACTTGCTCAAGGTCACATAGTTAGTTACAAATGGCAGGACTGGGATTCAAACCCAGCTAGTCTGACTTCCAAATGTTAAGTTTTCTTTTTCTTAGGTCTGTATTTAAGAGCTTACTTTCTTAACCTGTGTTAAGAACATGGTTCTTGAGAAGAACATGGTGTTCTGAAGGGAGAGGCTGTAAGTCACCCTGTGTGCAGGCGGAGGAGGGAATGGTCAGTCTGTGAGATTAGTCTTTGGCAGATGGCCTTCAGGCTCTTCCAGTCAAGATGTTCCTTCTTCAAGGATCTTTGCTCTAATGATAAGAGTGTTCACTGCAGCATTGTTGTTGTTTTTATTTTTTTTAGCATTGTTTTTTTAAGAGTAAAAAGTGGGATGCACTGATCCATAACAAGCCCAACAGCTCTTGGCAGTCCTACGGCTCATGTTGGTTACCATGGAACCTTGGAAGGTTGCCACCACCACCACTGGGGGCAAGGAGATACAAAAGTGTGAGAACCTCAAAATGAGACAACGTATTTGTAAATACCTAAACCAACCAACCAACCAACAATGCTGTGGTAAGAACCAGATAACTGTACAAACTACACAGTTCATGCTCTGTTTTCTAGCGCCCAAGACAACTTATAAGGATTTCTGTGGCAATGTGAAACATATTTTACTGGAAATGAGGTTGATTTTCTCAAGCTCCCAAATGTAAAGGTAAATGGCTATTCATTCAAAGTAATAGTTGCACTGTCTTTTCCTTGAATGGTTGGGAGACCAATTTTATCTTGGATAGTCTGCCTTAGGTTTACTTTTGTGCTGTAGTGTTTTGTGGAATTGAGAGCCTAATTGATTTCATTCTTATTTCAGCGCAGACTGTAGGAACTTCAGATGGAAGTAGTTATGTTATAGATTCTTATGGAACCAGACTTAAAAGACTATCACTAATGAAACATTTAGGAAAATAGTTACAACCATAAATTTATTTACTTATTTATTTAACCATAAATTTTTAAAAAAGAAACACTGACCTTCCTTGATTTTTAAATTTTTAAAATTAAAAAAAATGTTTATTTTTGACAGAGAGAGATTGAGCACAAGCAGGGGAGGGACAGAGAGGGAGACAGAGGATCTGAAGCGGGCTCTGCACTGAGAGTGGAGAGCCTGATGTGGGGCTTGAACTTGCTAACTGGGGGATCATGACTTGAGCTGAAGTCAGATCCTGAACCGACTGAGCCACCCAGAGGCCCCTAACCGCTTTGATTTTAAAAGAGAACTCCCAGTACGTGGATTTCCAAACTTTCCTTTTTTCCTTCCTTGCATAACATCTTATGGGTTCTATGGAATTTTTTGTTATTTTTGCTTTGTTGTTTTAAAGTATAGAGTCCGAGATTTATTTAATAGGATTTTAAGAGCTGTATGAAAAAAAAAAGGAAGTAAAAGGTTTAAAGCAACCTAGACCAAAAACAGACTGGAAAAACAAACTATGGTACAAACACACAATGCAATAATGGGAAGATATAACTAAGAAACAGCAAGTTCCTCATGTTCTGATATGGAACCATCACAAAGATATATCTGAAAGAAGCAAGGTATACAGAGTGTAGAGTCTCTCTTAATTCACGTGAAAGAAGGGAAAAGACTATGTGTATGTTTGCTTGTACAGTCAGAGATGTCTCGAAAGGTACCTAAGAACTAGTAACACCCATCACCTCAGTGCCGGGAAGTGGTCACTGGGGGGCAAGGGTGACAGGCTTCTCACTTTAGGTCCTTCTGTGCCTTCTGATTTTAAGGTATGTGACCATATTACCTATTCAAAAAATGTATATCTGCACTCTTCTAAAACTGAATGTGTGAGCTTAAAAAACCAAATATACAAAAATTTATACATGCTCACGCCATCATATAAACAGAACACATGTACACGGGAAAGTCAGTGTTGCAAATCCACCATCCCTAGAAAGGTGGTGAGGCAACAGTTACCAATCCTTAATGAAAACACAGGCGTATAAATAAAGCATACAAAGTATGATTCTCCAGGTAGACAGTAAAAAGGGAGAGGAAAATACCTTTCCATCTGGAAGCAAATTGCTGAACGACATAATGCGCAGTTTCATAATCTTACTAGAGAGCTCCTCGTTTCAAATGACTACTCTTCAGCTTCCTGCATCTTCCCTCATTCTCCTCACTGGTAACCAAGGAGACCACAGGTTTTCCTAAGCTTCTATCTCCCAAACATCAAACTAGTTTTCTTTCTGTTTAAAAAGGAGAAGCAGTAAAAGATAAATGATTTTTAATAATAAATAAATAAATAAATAAATAAATAAATAAAATAATACCACGTTCTCATAAAACCATTGCCCTTGTTTTCTGACACCGGGTAAAACAGATTTGGGAAGTGCCTGGCTGGCTCAGTTGGTGGAACATGTCATTCTTGAACTCAGGGTCATAAGTTTGAGCCCCATGTTGGGTGTGGGGTTTACTTAAAAAATATATATAATAATAATAATTAATAAATAAAATAGTTTGGAAACCACTTCTAAACCTCAGCTGAAAGAGGAAACCAACCCTGTCTCAAAACCAGGTAAACAGTGACCCACCTCTGGAATGAAAAGGAAAAACAACAGTCAGGGCCTTAACAGAGCCCGTCTGCGATGGTCATGATCTTGGGCTTGGCTTCTTATGCTGACATTCACTTGAGTCTATCATCTGATACAGTCACTTTCTTGGTTGCAATTTATGAGCTGCCAGTGTTTACTTGTGAGACTGTGTGGGAGCTGGAAGGGAAGAAGATAAATACACCAAAGCCCAGCTGCACAACTGATAGGCTTTACATTTTATTTCCAGGAAATGACATCTTGTTTTCACAAAGAGGTATGCCATCTTCTCCAAGAGAAGCTGTCTTAGCTTTTAGGGGCAGCCGTAAGGGTACACCCAACCTGTCCAAAACAAATGTCGACAGAGGTGCTTCTGAGGTACCAAAACAGTAACAACAACAATAAATTTAAAAAGCAGAACAGAAATACATAACCCATTCAACGCGCAGTGAAGCCGAGTCTATTGAGTACCCTGAAGCAGTCAGTGCGGTGAGGACCAGTGGCTCTTCAGACAATGGTGGCCGCAAGGCTGGCCGACATGGAGGCTCAGGAGGACTTCCTAACTCAGTCTCTGTCCCACGTGGCTCCATCCCATGCTCTATCTCAGAGCGGCCCAAGACCTGTCCACAGAGAATCCTCTAGACCATCCCAAGCTCCAAGCTCCCACTGCCTGGCAGTCCTTCAAATGCCTCTGGAGCATGGTCTTCAGGACAGTCTCTTTGCTTTGAAGAGAAAGAAAAGAGAATTAAAGGAGGAGCCTGCATTTCCCTGGCCTGGTCTCCCTGCTGCCATGCTCCACCTCTTCCCCACACAGTGAACCAAGAAAACAGACCTCAGAGTACATCACTCTGTTCAGAGCCTGATCCTCATTCGTCCCAAGAGTAAGAGTTCAAGTCCCATTCCTTCCAAAGGCCCCTGAGGTCCTACAAAATCTGTGCTGCTCCACCTCCTAGTCCTCCCCCATCACACGCTCCATTCCAGCCACACCGACAGCTTCGCTGCCCCTCCACCTCCCCAAGTGCACTCCCCACATGCCACTCTTCCCCATGTGGCAACACGGCTGCTGCCTTCAGGGCTTTACTCTAGTACTGCCTTATTGGTGATGCCTTCCTAGGCTACCTTATCAAAAATGGCAATGCTCTTCCCATCACTCCCTGATCCCTTGCTTTGTTTTTCTCCATAGCACTAATCACATCACACTTATTAG
Source organism: Panthera onca (assembly GCF_046562875.1). Taxonomy (NCBI): domain Eukaryota; kingdom Metazoa; phylum Chordata; class Mammalia; order Carnivora; family Felidae; genus Panthera; species Panthera onca. Next base: position 35,710,721 of record NC_138343.1, on the reverse strand, counting down.
ATTTTCACTTCTCTATTTCTGGAACCTAGAGCAGCTTGGCACAAAGCTGGCCCTCAATGAACATGTGTTGGAGAATGAAGGAATTATATACACAGCACTAGGCAGGGAGAGGTGGGGACAGTGGGGGTGGGAGGGACAATTTACTGCTATTTACTGTTTCTGCTTCCTCAATTCGGGGAAGCAGGGATCCTGGCCTAAGGACACAACAAAGCCACCAAGGAGACTGTCCCCTTCCCTGAGTCTGAGGTCCTAAAGACTTGGTAGGAGGACTGAAAGGATTGTAAAAGTTCCTTTTCTCCACTTGTGGGCAGCCTTAGAGAGCTGAGAGAGCCAAGCAAGACTCTCTTGCATGCAGCTAATGGCCTCACCTAGTAGCTCACAGAAAAATACAGAAGCCACAAAAAAGAAATTCTCTCAAGCAAATTTCCTTGCCCACCCTCCCACATGAAGCCCTTCTCTCTAGAAGACAGGATGCACCCTTTCACTTAAAAAAAACTTTTTTTAATGTTTTATTTATTTTTGAGAGAGAAAGAGCGCAAGCAGGGGGTGGGGGCCGAGAGACGGACACAGAATCCGAAGCAGGCTCCAGGCTTCAAGCTGTCAGCACAGAGACCAACATGGGGCTCAAACCCATGAACCGTGAGATCATGACCTGAGCCAAAGTTGGAAGCTTAACAGACCGAGCCACCCAGGCACCCTCCCACTTTTAAAGACTAATCCCCCCATCTGTGCTCTGCATTCCCTACCCTGCCTTCCAAAGAATCTGGCCCTACCCACCATCCCAGGTTCCCAGCATCTCCTTCACAGGCTCAGCAACTGAACACCACACAGAGCTCTCATTTCTTTAAAACAAAACAAAACAAAACAAAACAAAACAAAACAAAACAAAACCTTCCTCCTCCAACTACAGCCTTCTCTTCATGCTGTCCCTATGGTCTTAGTCGTAGCCAAATTTCTTAGAAGACCTGGTCTATCTTACTTTTCTGTTTTCTCTACTCCTTAATCTCACATTCATTCTCCAATTCACTGAAAACTAGCTCTGACCCCACCATTCCTCAAACTTGTACTAAATAAAGTCATCAATGTCCTACATTCCTGCTGCATCCAAAGGGCAATTTTTCATCCTTATGCCTGCTCACTTTTAGCCTCAGCACCTAGCACTTAGTAGAAACTAAGAAGGAAGGGCCGAGAAGAAAGGAAGCAAGGAAGAGATGTTTTTTGGGGGTTGGTTCTGGTTCAGGTTTCATGAGACAAAGGTAAAAGAGGTCCAAACTCTCCAGAGTAGGAAAGCAGAAAGCAGTTAAAGCAGAAGCCCTAGCCAGGAATAGGACATGACAGGTCTTATCAGATTTTTTTCTTTTTTTTAATGTTTATTATTTTTGAGAGAGAGAGTGAGGAAGGGGCAGTGTGAGAGATGGGGACAGAGGATTGGAAGCAGGCTCTGTGCTGACAGCAGACAGTCTGGTGCAGGGCTCAAACTCAAGAATCATGAGATCATAACCTGAGTCGAAGTTGGACGCTTAGCCAGCTGAGTCACCCAGGTGTCCCTGGTCTTATCAGATTTCTTAAGAATGCAGTAGTAGGCAGTTGGGCAACATATATATCCAGCTAGTGCAGAGAAGCTTCAATGGTGATATACCTGATTCTATGATATTCTATGGGAGCGGGAGGAAGAGGCATATTCAGTGACCCCAGTCACTCTCCAAGATCAGTTCACTGAAATCTAAACATGTTCTGTGTTTGGGGCTCCTGGGTAGCTCAGTCAGCTGGGGCTGACTGACTCTTGGTCTCAGCTCAGGTCTTGATCTCAGGTCTTGATCTCAGGTCATGAGTTCAAGCCTCATGTTGGGCTCTGCGCTGGGTGTGAAGCCTACTTAAAAACCAACCAACCAACCAACCAACCAACACGCTCTGTGTTCATCTAGAGTTAAGTGTAGGAACCAAGAAACGCTAAAGGAAAATCTGTTTTGGTTAATGACACTACTCTGTATTTACACAGGTGGTCTATAATAAGAAGTCCCTGAAAGTATTTCTATATAAAGCAAATCATTAAGTTACATGTTCACGGGGAGGGAAGATCCATTTTTTCAGAAAACCAAAATAACTCTATTTTATCATTAAGAAGACACAAAAGCCCAGGAGAAACTTCTGTTGAGGAAAACAGCAATGAATGATCTAAAGTACCTCCTGCTACACCCCTAGAGATGGCCAGAGCTGCTCAATACTTACTTCTTTTGATGCTATAGCGTGTGCTCATGTTCTTCCTCCAGACCCTTTTCCCCAGGTGGACAAGCGCTGGCCAGTAAGCATGTCAGGGGCTCACCAGAGTTCCTAACTCAGTGGGCAGGTAGTCAAGGTCTCTTTGCTCTGGTATGGTATGGTTCCCTCAAACCAGTCGTCTATACATTTGGGGTACAGTGAAGGATTTTTAATTGCTTCCGGGAAGGCCACTCTCCTAAACTTTCCCAAGGTTCCTACAGTAAGGTGCTTTTGGTGAAGGGGAGAAGACACTCCATGACAGAGCACTAACGTCAGCAACAGGCTTTTGACCTCTAGAGGGAAGGACACTCAGAAGTCTAAAGGACCATATAGTCAGCAAAAAATCTGAGGTTCTAGGACTTCATGGGCTGCTATTCCACATATTCCAATGAATCCCATAGCTGACTTCTACTAAGATCACATTCCCTTCCCCAACTGGGCGGACAGTTCCTGTGCTGCCCTTGTTGTTTCCAACTACGCATTCAGAGATGCCAATAAGGGTGATGGGGGAGACACCCATCAAAGGACAAGGAGAGGAAAGACAACAGACAAAAGAAGGGAAGGAAAGAAAAATAAGGGGCAAAAACGGGGGGTGGTGATGGAGAAATAAGAAAAAAGCTTCTAGTAATAATTCTGATTTTGTATCCCATGACAATTTTGCAAAGGGAGAATTTTTAAAAGTCAAAAATTTTAAGAGTTCAGTGTTACACACTATTTGAGTGCATGCATGTGGACACCCCACCCCATGCCAACCTTGTTGAGAGCCGTTTCCCCTAGACAAACTGTTGTAAAGCCAGCCAGGCATGCTGACTACATGCACACGAGTCTCTAGTGGCAGGACTGGGTGGATTAAAAGTACTTGCTAACAAGTATTCTCTCTGGATGAGGTCAACTTGCCAGACACTGTTACTGCCATTCCCACATACTCCTGTATAAGGCTTTTCAGCAACGGGTGATGGGCAATATCAAGGAAAGCGTTCCAAATGGGCAGGCAGATACTGTCTTAAGCAGCTGCCAGTTTCTCCTGTCCTGGGTCTGGATCACCCTCCTCATAGCCTACGGGAAATTGGCAAGAGCCACAGGCCAAGTGGTATGACCTGAGTCTATCTTCCTAGAGACCCTTAACCTCTGGAGGGGCCTCTGTCTCACAGATTCAGGAAAGCTGTGGCCTATACACCTTTCTCCCCACCTCAACATACCTGAAGGCCATGGCGCACTCCCACCAGTAGCCTTGGTTCAATACAACAGCATCAAGGGAGTCAGGGAATTGTAGTCTGAAAAAGCCCCTAGACTGAAAATCACTATTTTAAAGGACCAACAAGATTTTATTTCTAGATAATTTGGTTTCTTCTTTTCTGAGCACAACCCAAAGAAACTGCAAGGGAAAGCTAAAAGTGAGAATGTTAACACTCTGTCAACCAACATTTAACGAGAACAGAACAAATGGAGGAAGGGGAGGAGCCGACAGAAGACTCTGCTCTAGCTCCTCACCAGCTCCAGAGGGAGATCCTCCATAGGGAATGTCAAAAAAATGTCTTCCTTTCAGAAAATCTCATGTCAATATCCCAGAGAGCCACAATTACTCACGTGACAAGCACTTACTAGATGTTTGTTATCTGCCCCAGCTTCAGAGCATCCTTTCTCTAACAGAGGATCAAGTATCCTAATACTCTCCTCATGTCCTCTGTATAATCTGGCCTCACAGAGTTTACAAGGATCAATGGCTCATCAGTCATGAGGCATCACTTCTCCCATGGGGATATGGAACTAGAAGACAACAAGCAGCCAGGGAGGCCTGGAGTGGGGCTGCCTTGGTGGAATCAGCATACTACGCTGCCGCAAGACAGACAGGTTTCCCTCCCTGAATTTGTGATAAGAGCAACCCTTGTCCAGGAGAAAAATAGCCCTACCACAGTGTCAGAACTCTGACAATTATAGGCTTGCCAATCCTGGTTCCCAGATCCTTAGTTTGGTCCTTTTCAAAATTCCCATGCACTGGAGATTAAAGCAGTTTTCAGTTGGTAAGGAAGGTTGGTATTTGAACTAAGAATTTCCTCTAACCCCTACACTGCAGACCAGTGAAGCCACTGATGGCTCTGGCACATATTTCCCTAAATCGGGACTCAGAGCCTTCTGTCGGTCTCTGGAGAAAACCTCAAAGCTGCACTCCCTGTGGAAACGGAGCCTAGTGCCATCGAGTGCAACAGGGAGGCTGCTTCAGTTTACTGTGTAGGCTCCTAGGTTTACCAAAAAGGCAGACAGGCACCCTCTTTAGCCTTTGGAGGGAAAAGGAGGGTGTGATATAACTTAATGTGCAGAATTAACTCTGTGTGAGGGGAGCCAGAGGTGAGCTTAGGACATAGGGCTCTTCTTTCCCTTTCTAGTACTACATGAAGACATCTACTGTGCTTGCACTTGTGAGAAGAAACCCAATCACTGGTTTGGGGGAAGAAAGTACATGGGTGTCCCCACCCTGACACAGACCCAAGCCAAAGGCTGACCTTGGTTAAATCTGGGTCCCAGGTCACTGCTCCTCTCAGAAAGGGAAGAAAAAAGAAAACTGAAGGCATCTACAACGCCTCGGCAGACACTTCCTAGGTCTTGGCTGTCCTCATGCTGCTCCAGCACCATGTAGCTATTCTGTCATGTATGGGCCACCAGGGGGGCACTGCTATGAACATGTCACTGCTTCTCATGCCTGTGCTTTGTGCTGAAGCCTCTGTTTGGAAAGCTACAGCCCTGGGAACCTCTAAGACTCAGTTCAAGTGACACTACTTCCATGCGGCTGTCTACTGTACCTCTACCTGCCCAGACCAAACTGTCTGCACCTCTGCAGTGTCCTAGCACCCTCGTGGGGAAATTGTCACACTACCGACCTGCCTTTCTACCTCCTCCATAGACTGAGTGCTGTGAGAACTGAGACGATGCCTTATGTATCTCTTTATCTTGGTTCCTGTAAAAGTTGATGAAGTAAAAAGTGAGGAGAAGAACAACAGGACTCTGCCAGAATCAAGTGGCTCCTGGGAGGTAAAAGATCTATGAGAGCTCAGACTGGCCACAAAATCTATTAGCACACAGCTGTCAGAACAGTGGAAAACATCCTGGTTCCAAAGAACCACCTGAGGGCTGTCCCACTCTCCCACAGGTCACAAAGCCTTCCTTCGGCAGAACAGGCTCAAGCATACTTCCTGCTCAGCACCCGCTTTGCCTGGCTCTGCAACAGGCTTGCTGCCTCCACTCTGGCTGACCAGCTGAGGTCCAGTTTCACACCACAGCTGCTTGCACATCAGCATCAGATTCCTGGCCCTACTCAAGGTGGCTGACATCTGTTGAAGGGCTAGAAGAAAAGAAAGCAGTGGACAGAAGATCCTACTCTTAGCAGCGTAGCTGTTAGGCCTTCTGTTCCTCTGGACTTAGAGAAAGGTTTATCCAAAGACACATATGAATATGGGTTATCAATGGCCAGGTGGTGGGAAGCACGTGTAAAGGCAGTGAGCTTCTTGGTTGTCTTCTCTGCTCAGCCTTTTTGTGCAGCCAACTGACTTCATGGCACTTTGGCTCTGGTGACTTCCCAGAAGGTAGTGCTGTGCTGGATTCTTAGAGGTACTGAACATGATAACCAGATCCACCCTGCTTCTATGCACTGTCGTCCCTGGCCAATAACCAACCAGTCCTTCCTCCTATCCATTGGTTTCCTTGTGCCCGGCCTCAGGACACATCTTTTGCCACAAGGATATTCGAGTCTCAAGCGGAGAGGCTCTATAACCCTCAACACAGCAAGCTCCAAGCATGAGGAGATCACTCGTTTGAATGAACAGATATTCACCAAGGAAGAATGGTTCATTAGGGGAACTCACCCACCCCCACTTCCCCAATCTCTTTATCCCAATTCTTTCCAACTAGGAGACTAGTTGGTAAACATATTAGGATCCCCAAAGATTAAATTTATCTCTCTAGTTTAACATTATGTCCACTTTGTGTAATTAAGCTGTGACTTATTATAAAACCTGTATGTGTTTTCTTCAAGCATTCTCCAATTTGTGAATCTCTGTTTACCTCCTATTTATAACTGATAGTGTACCCAACCCAAGGTTTTTCCAACACTTGGACAGCAATTGAACTGTCTTGAACAACAGCACCATCTAGTTATCAGCACAACAAACCATCTGACCTTGTGTTTTCTACGCACATCCATATACTTAAGCCTCCCCCTTCCCCACTGCTCAAATACATGCACCCATTCTCCCTCAACTCTTAATCACATACTCATTACCTTTAACTCTCTTTATTTTTTCCCATTTCTCCCTCCTCTTCTTTGGCCTAAGAATCATTTATCTGACTCTCTTCCCCAGCCAAAAAAATCTGCTTAAGTTTGTAAGTCTTTTGTTGAGGGGACTCACCTTCTTGTTCACACTGACTCACCTTTTCGTTCCCTAATGAGGACAATTCGTCGTTCTTTCACTTCTGAGCTCAGATTATCTACCATCTTATTAATGCAATTGTCCAGAACCAGGGAGTGGGTTTGGGATTTGATGTCCTTCCGACAAATGGGACATTCTACCTTTCGCTTCATCCATTCACTGATACAGTAGGAGCAGAAACTGTGGGCACAGTTCAAGGTGACAGCCTACAATGGGAATGTGAACACACATAACAGAACCGTCATGCTTACTTTCCCAGGGCAGTTGTGATCTCAATGCTAAGACAGGAGTTCATTCCCAAGGCCAAATGGAAATTTAACAATAATCCCATCTACAGGGCTTATGGAGGGTATCAGAGTCATTCCTGGGGATGAGAAATTTTAAGGTTTAAGTTAGATGATTCATTTTCTTTCTCAAAGGTAAGTTCGTAGACACAGGCTGATTTGTCTATCTCGTTCCACCAATTCAGATGACACTGTCAACGCAGATTAGCTACCCTGCAAACAAATGCCACTGGACACAAGTAGGACTAGGAAGCGAGTGAATGTACAAATACACCACTAATTCCCTCATGGAAAATAAATATATATCCTGCTGATGGTGAATCAGAACTTCAATTTTAATATACGAAAGGAAGCACATTCTAAATACTCAGTACATAGAATGGTAGGAGGCATATCTCTACTCAAAAGAAACTTAAAAAAGTAAAATATATGTAAAAAATGACTAAAAAGTCTGGGGAGAAAGGAACCAAGATAATAGAAAAAATGTAATGGGTTCACTGACAGTGACTGAACTCTTAAGTAAATAAACCTGTCAGAAGAGGGAAAGCAGAAGGAGTAATTCCAATGGTCAGATTTCTTCTAGGGTCCTTTTCACTTCTAAAAATATAAACCATCCTCTTCAATAGTCTTGTTTAGGTACATCTCCTAAGATACAAGTTTTTCTGAGGCTCAAAAGTCTTCATTCCTGCTTTTAGGATGGCAGCGGAAAATAACAGAAATTATGCAGTTTTCAAATGCCAAGTTGAGCACAGAAAGCCAACTAGGAGATATTTTGTTAACTGTATGAGATAAAGCCTCACAAATAGGACTAAAAACCTGTCTGATTAAAGTAAAACCTCTTTCCAATGCTGACTTTAAGAGGTGACCGTAGAAAAAGTCAGGCAGTGTGCTGTAAACAAAGCACAGGTCAGGTTGTCTCTTAGATGTCTGTGCAGATGCCCTAGGTTGGCTAACTCATCTCCAATCCCAACCCCCCTTTCCTTGCTTTCCTCTAGCAGAATCCTGTCAAAGCAACACGGAGTTTCTCCAAACTAGGGAATCAAATGACTAGAAACTATGGAGGGAAATTATGACCTGAAGTCAAATTGGATCCAGAGCAAAAGAAACAGATCTGCTTGAGAGGGATTTCTCAGGAGGCTAATAGACTCAACCTCCCAAAAGACTACCAGAAAGAAGGAACGAGTGTGTGCATGCATTTTCCTTTTTAACGAAACCCGAAAAGCACAGTCATTTAACAAAACTTGAGTTTAAGATCAGTGTAAGATGAACTAGCCACAAATGGTAGAATTTGTGAAAAATAAGGTCTATGCAAAAATATGACAGGATAACAAATGGTAACCTAGGAGATGTTTCATTTTCATAGGGAGCCTCAGAGTCCCTGAAATATGTTCCACTTGGCTGCTGAATTCCCCAAGTGACCACACATCAGTGACATTTACCACCCTGTTAAAGGCTGCACTATACGCCCACTCTCAGAACTGCGTCCATTCAGAGTAAAGAAAGAGAAGCTTTAGTGAGCAGCTTTACCGATACTTCAAAAATCTAATGCCATGTGGCCCTATTTTCTCTGAACAGCGAAGAAATAAAGGCTTCACTGCAGCTAAAAATAGTGATTGTACCAAATAAACACTCAACACCACATGAAATAAGAAAAAGGATCAGTGAAGGTAAAGATGACTACAAAAACAAATGAGACATGGCCATCTCTAGAGGTCACTTTGAAGTCAAATAACTACAACAGGTTCCTAGAATAAAAATCTCTTCAGAATGTTTCCCTATAACAGAACTGGCGTAGCCAAGGCTCCATTGAGGGTTGAGAGATCAAGAAGACATAAGCCACTGCTGATAATTACCTCAATGAAGTATTCTGAGCAAATAATACATTGGAGCTCATTTTCCAGCACATCATTCACGTGGCTAAGAACTTCCTCCTTCTGTGCTTGCACCTTCTCCTTCTCCTCCTGCAAAGACACATAACCCCACCTGTCATGTGGATGACCCAACAAGAATGCAAAACAGGACAGGGAACAGGGTTAATTGTCTGAAATAGGATTCAAGATTCTAAATTAAAAATTCAACCTGGCACAGTGTCTTGAGAATAAAAACCCTTTCTCTAAGGGTGACCGTTCCTCAGAACGGCTTTCTAATATAGGGCATGGTCTTCCTTTCTTTCCTCTCTCCACTTTTTCTGTATTTGCTCCGTAGCTTCTGTCTCCTTTCCCAGAGCTCACCAAATGAGAAAAACTGAAGGCAGCGTACTAACCCCAGCAGCCACCCAAAACCAGAATGAGGCATTAAGTATCCTATAACTAACAGCAGTTTAGAGGTGATATAAAATCATCCCAAACAACCAAGGACTCACTAGACATGAAAGAAAACAATCCATAGGGGCAGGAAGCCTGAATTAGTTTATAAGGTCCCCTGTGTTCCTTGCAGCTGCCTCTTCTATAAAATAAGGATAATACTTATACTCCCTGGAGACGGGAGGCTGAGAGATGGCCTCCTCAAGTACCTTCAGGATCCAAACTCTATGATGCTTGCCACCTCCTACTCCTGCAGAGGTCTGCAGTCCAATTTCCCTGTGCTTTCCCCAAGAGGTCAGACCACTTATAGACATACATTTTGGGGAGGACCCTAGGTGTGCTCTCTTGAAGACATTTGTTTAAATTAGCTCTCATCCCTAAAACTGAAAGTGCCAGGAGCCCCTGAGGGGAAAGAAAAGCTATCTAGGGCATATTTGAGTGGCTAATTTTTCATCTTTTATTGTCCCTTCTAATCAAAGCAAAGACTATAACACTGCTTAGGGCAGTGAAGAGAGTATGTATGTACCCATTTTCATTAAAGTCCAGTTCCCTGAAAACCTACAAATTGCTAGGTTTAAAAAGATATGGTGGCTTTTTGGAAGTTAAGAAAGGTACTATATGATTTAAACCAAGGATAAGGATAGCAAACCAAATGAAAACTGAGTCTTCTCCTTTCTGTATTCTGCTGCAGGTCTGTCTGTGGGGAAGGGTGGGCTGAGAGATACAGACAGTCTTGGACATCAATTTCAGGCCAGAGGTTCCAACTGGTGGCCTGTGGACTGGATCTACCTGGCAGATTTGTTTAGTTTGGTCCTCAGGTATTAAAAAACAAAATAGAATAAAACTGAACTTGTTGCTAATATTTGAAAATTGGGATAGTTCACACAAACATTTGGATTTCTATCTTCTGTTGAAAAGTCAAAGGATCTGACAACACTGAGCTTGCATTTCTGGGCAGCAACAAGTGGCTCAGCAAAGAAGGGCTGTCTCTTCGGGGTGGGGTTGGGGAGGGGTGGCAAGTGCCCTTTCTGGTGTGTCTCTGTCCCTGCAGCTGCCTACTGTGATCTTTTTTTTTTTTTTAATTAAAAAAATTTTTTTAATGTTTATTTTTGACACAGAGAGAGACAGAGAGACAGAGCATGAGCGGGGAAGGGGCAGAAAGAGAGGGAGACACAGAATCCAAAGCAGGCTCCAGGCTCTGAGCTGCCAGCACAGACCCAACACAGGGCTCGAACTCACAGACCGCGAGATCATGACCTGAGCCAAAGTCAGATGCTCAACCGACTGAGCCACCCAGGCACCCCTTCCTACTGTGATCTTGTATCCAGGCCACTTCACTCACTTCTATTACCACTCTAACCCTGGGGGGCACCTGAGTTTATAACCCCTAATTTAAGCATTCCACTGATTTGATGTGAGAAATAATTACCCAAATGCATCAGGATGAACGGTGTTTTGACTACACTACCCCTTAGCTTGTGTCAGTGGACCACTCTGAAGGAGCATCTACCACAGCCAATGGACTAGACTGCAGGACGTGAGTCTCATTCCCAGCATTTCACTTCTTAATGAGGGAAGGAAAAAAATATTGTCTTAGAGGCAGACCCTTCCATAGGCCTGAATCATTTTACAGATTATTTCCCCTAAGGCAGGGAACAGCCATAATCTCTCTCTTTATTCACCACAGCAACCCTTGCATCGTTGGAAATGCTGAGTTGCATGTATTGACCAAATTCTAAACCTTTATCTTCTTTCTAGTACCTTGGTCTGTTCCAATTCTTTGTTCTTGGCTTGAATAATTGCTTCAAAGTCCTTCTTGCTGCGGTTTAGCTCTTCCATTAGAGCCCGATGCTGCAGAAACATAGCAGATATGTATTCAAAATGGGCTACACTGCATATTTCCTTTTCTCCATACATGAGCCTGCTCCTTCCATCAGTAGCTTTGGTTCAAGGGATCAAGGGATTGGCAATTTCAAGATAGCCTTTGTTCCTTCAGGACATCCCACTTACCTGCTGCTTTTTTTTTAGGGAAGTGGGGGAGGTAGGGAGGAAGGTCATCAAATCCATTAACCCCTCTGAAAATAACCCAACCTCAATGGCCATCCAAATCAACTAAGGAACTTTACACTGCCTTCCAGATTCTGTAGGTTTGGCTGGGGGCTCAGGAATGTGCATTTTTTTTTTTTTTAAAGCCACCCAAGTGATTCTAGGAACTCAGGAACTCAAGAACAAGTAAGTAAATCTGAGGCTACCCTGCAATGGGAGTGGCTTTTAATAATCAGGGAGAAATGGGATTTCTAGATCATTTTCATTGAAATAAAAAAGACCTTTAACCTATTTATTCTACAAATCACATACTACATACTTGTGAGGCAGTACTGCCTGAACCCTGCCTGTGTCTTCTGAAAGCTGACAGTTCATTTATTATGACTTACTGCCTACAATGCATGTCAAGAGATTCCACATCTATGAGAATTTCTGAGCACCCTCACGCTTAAGTATAGCTTACACTTTAAATCTCACCTCCAATCCTTTTTTAAAGAAGGTGGGATAAAGGTAAGTATTTCTGAAAAGATATTACTCAATTAACAAATTTTAAAATTTGTGGTCTCCCAAAAAAAGTTATATCAGATGGCCTGGGTATTCATCTTGACCACTGATTAGATGTATGTGCCTAACTTTCTCATCTATAAAATGGGAAAACAGGTGCCCCCTCCTACATCAGTGTTGATAAGAAAATAACAGATATGAAAGCATTCAGAAGTTTTAAAAATTGCCTAGTAAGTAAAAAAGAATTGTCACAGAGGGACCAACAAGGTGGACCAAGAAACAACCATTGTTTCAGTTGAGAAAGTGGTATGTCCCCCAGGCATGTTGTTAAAAACCATGACCTAAAAGTTTCCCATTTTAGGCTAATGAATGGAGACTGGCCAAGCACCTCATGCTAAATATTTTCCTGTCTCTGGGGAAAGGGTGAGGAGTCGTGGGTACAAGGTACTCAATGATCACTTGGCGATTTCCAAGCAGCAGAACCTTACTCTTTTCCAGCCAATTTCAAAACGGTATTTCAATACAATTTAATAAAGCTCTAAATGAGAAATATACCTACCTTCCCACCCTAGAAAATAAACAAGCTTAGAAAATAAAATTCAAAAAGACTGAATAAATTTTCATCTAATTCTTTTCAAGACTATTTGTGCACCCCTCAAGGAAATCAAGGCAGACATCCCCACAAAGATTACAATAATACAGGGCTGTTGGCACTCTATGAAGGTTGTGAAGTAGATATGCAATAAAAGACCATAAGGATAAATTCACCTAAACAAATTCTAATGCAACTGATCAAGGAGATTTGAACCATCTCACTAACCTCCTGACAAAACTTGCATTAAACTACTAATCATAAACACATAAAGTTTAGAAGATAAAGTGGGTTTAAAAGATGCAAAAGAGCTTGTAAAAAAATAATCAGATGATAGTCAAGTTACATGAAATAAATTACAGGCCACCTTTTAGGGGAATTTTATTCCTGTGAGCCTTGCCCTTTCAGTAAATCGGTATGTTCTGCTGACTGTTAAACTACATTCTCAACCTGACCTAAAACGCTTAATTGGAACATTCTTGAATGGTTTCTGGATGGCTTCAGCTCAGGAACAGTGAGGTAATAAAGGCCCTTGCAGGCTCTGGTGGCCAAGTCATAGCTTGAAATTCCCCTCTGCTGCCCTCACCTTTCTGGAAGTGCAGACACTTCCCCAGAGAGCCTCCTAATTGCTACAGGCTCAGTTCCATCTTCACTAGAGCAACTTCTGCTCAGATGAAGATGTACGTTTTCATGCTGAGGTCTGGCATGTCTGTGAGGCCAAATCTCCGACCTGATGGTATGAGCAGCTGTTGTCTGCAGACTGGAGATGCCACAGAGGTGTGTGCTAAGCAGAAGAGGCAGCCAGTGGCCATGTGAGGTCTGGCTGCCCCCCACTCCCCAGCCCACTATAATCTCAGTACAGTGGCAAGAGGTAAGTTACCTCCTGTAGAGCCTGGGCCAGCTGTTGCTTCAGGTCCTCTTCTCCTTGTTCCTTCTCCAAATCCTGCAAAGCCAAAAACAAAATGGAAAATTTCCCTGCAGGGATGGGGGGGGAAAAGAAACAAAATCTAGCAACAAGCAGAGCAGAGCAGAGCTCTGAGAAAATAGCTCTGAGAAAATCTAGCAACAAGCAGAGCTCCTGAGAGCATCTGGAAACGATAGGGGGCAGGGAACAGGTGGAAAACCTCCCGTTTCACTTCAGGCTCTTGGCAGGAAGGGATCTGAGCAGAGTTAACTGCTCAAACACTGCACACCTGAGGGCTGTCACCTTCAAGCTGCCACTCAGGTCGTTCTGGAGAGAAACCCTGGGGTAACACTCCAAGTGTCCTTCACTGGCTAATGTCATGACCCCCAGAAAGATGTAAACTGAGAGATTCTAAGCCACCAAATATCTAAACTCGGGATATAATCCCCCAGGTTGACACTCACAAGCTCCACCATGTTTCTTCGCTCAATTCTGGCCACGCTGTCTCTTAGTGTGAGTATCTCTTCTAGACTGCTTCTCCTCCTTGCCTGAGCTTATGCTGTTTTCTCTGTCAGCCCCCTGTGATGTGGATGTCTTCCACATCATCATTGCCCTACATTCAGCACCTTCTACAAGAACCTCTGAGCCTTTCCCTCGTTAAGAACTGCCTACCCATTTGATATGCCAACTGGAAATTGTTCTCTAGGGGCGCCTGGGTGGCTTGGTCGGTTAAGCGTCTGACTTCGGCTCAGGTCATGATCTCATGGTCCGTGAGTTCGAGCCCCGCGTTGGGCTCTGTGCTGACTGCTCAGAGCCTGGAGCCTGTTTCAGATTCTGTGTCTCCCTCTCTCTCTGCCCCTCCCCTGTTCATGCTCTGTCTCTGTCTCAAAAATAAATAAACGCTAAAAAAAAAAAAAAAAAAGTTAAAAAAAAGAAATTGTTCTCTAATTTAAATATATTAACTTAAAACTGTTCTGATTATTATATTTCTTAATGGCAAGAACCATTTATTAAGCCTCTTAATAACCACCTGATGTCTAAGTATACTGCCATAGGTGCTAAAAAAAAATCTGTGTGAAGTAGTAGGAGAAGACTAAATCCCTAGGGCTTGGTGGCAAAGGGAAATGCAGCTAATAAACAAAGGACTAGATACATTTCACCATGAGCCATTTCTATATGACCCTCTAATACCCACAGAAATTCTCTAAGCCAGTCCTTTTTGCCTTTCTCTACCATTCTGATATAGAAAAAGATTTTATAACTATATCCTGAAGCATACCCAGAGCAGCCACAAATATTAAGTAATAATAACTCTTGTTCCTGAACACATTAGCCTTTAAAGAGGCTTCTGCTCTGGTGAAGGTGTCATACACTAAATATGTAGAGATAAGCCTCCCTCTATTAGCTTCAAGAACTAGTCCAGGCTGGGTAAGGGAAGCAAAAAGGTACACATAAACAAGCAATGCATATCCTGAGAAAGACCTATTTAATCCATGGCCTTTGCTAATGCTACCAGTTCAAGTGGAAAGCAGAGATTAGAATGAAATTTTTAAATTGTTCCAAATTTAGTCAACACTACTGGTTGTTCCTCGCCCTGAGCAAAGTAAACAAAACAGAAAAGCTTATTCACTTCAATCCTGATTGGTCCTTTTTATTTCTAAGTCAACAATGGGGAATTCTTGACATTCAATATTACCTGAGCAAAGAGATGGGAGTAAAATGTATGCTTCTAGCCAGATTGGAACTGACATTTTCAGCAGGACCAGAAATCAGCTCTAGCCTAGAGGCTTTGTGCAAGAGCTTGTCATCTAAGCAAATGACTCAGGGATGGGGACACATTTGATCTTACCTTGACACAGCTAAGACAATCATTCTGCCTCCCCGCTAAAGGCACTGTGGAAAGTGGCTTACCACTCAACCCAACAACTGAGTCACAGTATACTTGTCCCCTCCAATGCTAGTTGCTCAGGATAGAAACAAAAACATTTTCTGCCTTTCTAGGCTCCCACTTCCTAGGTTAGCTAGAGTTAACTAACCATCAGAGCTAGTAAGTTGCCAGGTACAACAAGGGCAGAGTAGCCACCTGACTCATAGCTGCCTTGAGGCTAACTGGTTTGGCTGTGACACACCAAAGAAAGACAATTCATAGGGACAACCACTGGTTTAGTTGGAGTGTACTGTGGCTCTGTGGCATCCTGACCTTCATCCAACCCCCCTCTGAATCTGCCTCAGTTCTCAGGTGCCTCAGCTTTATATCCTGAGATCAGTTGCATCCTGGCTGGCTCTCCCAGCCCCCTTCAGCCAACACAGCACCCAAACTCTGGCTCTTGGTCATTGTGCTGAAGCCTTAACCCTGCACTCAACTCCCTTCTCCCATCTAAGTCTTCTTCTCCCATTCTACCTCCTGTTCCTGGCACTCAGCATGCGGTCCTTGACCCAGAAACAGAGAGCTATGGCCAGAGGCCCACCAAAGGCCTACCCACTCCTGAGGAGCACTGGTGTCCCTTCCTCCTATGTCGTACCTGGAGATGCTGTTCCTCTTCCTGGAAAGTCTTCTCTAGCTGTTCCACTCTGGCCTGTTGCTGGGCCTGCTCTGCACATAGCTGGGACTGTAAGTCCTGCAGCTCCTGCTCCATTTTTACGATTTTCTTTGAGTTCCCTTTTTGGGTCTGTTTTTTCACATTCAGTACAGCTACCTGTTTTTCCTGCATTTGTGTTTTCAGCTTCAGAATCCTGGACATGGTCACCTTGAACAGTGCTAAGCTGCTGTGCGATGCTGAAGGGTTTGAGGCTTTCTGCTTCTTATGATGAAGCTCTATGACTTTTGTGGAGCCAGGGTAAACATGAACCTCTGTGGCCTTCTCACTTGGCTCAAGAGAAGTCAACTTAGGATCCAAATATTCAGAGGGCTGACTGGCCACTTCACCTTTCCCATGAGACTTCACTGGTTGACCAGATTCACAAGATACTTTACTTATTTTGGATTTCAAATTTGAGGGGCCTTCAGCTCCAGGGCCCTCTAATTCATCCAAACTAAATTTCCTTTTAGTTCTCAATCCCTTATTTTTTCCCGTCATCTGGTCATTCTTTGGGGCAAGACAAGGATACATCCTGTCCCACTCTTCTTCAGTAACTTCATATTCATACTCTGCATTCTCCTTATTTTCCAGAGGTACCCCAAGCTGGATGTGGTCTCCCTTATGGATAGAATAGACATTTAAAGGTTCTAGACGTTGTCTGTTCAGCCAAACACCATTCAGACTCTAGAGAAAGGGAAATAAAGACAAAATAAGCTTCATGATTTTCCTCCTCTTAATGGAACGTTTCTCCTGATGCTACAAAAACTTCTGCCTTTTCAGAAGGAAAACCCCTGGGAACAAATAGAAAAGGTTGATAAACCATCACCCTTAGAAATAGCATTCCTGAAACAGCTTTGGCTTTTTACCTGTATTTCACATCCATGCCTCCACAGAGAACTGCCTGTGTAACAGGCAGGAATTACCTTATTACTGGCAGATGAATTACTCAAATGCAGCAGCATTAAAAGAAACTGCAACTGAATAGCTCCTATTGACCTAAACTGGGGGCAATGGCCCAAGACTGGAAAAATGGCTATTAGCGAAGGAAGTAGTATCTAATGATGAGGTTCAAAAGATAGGCTTAGCCAGGAAAATCACACAAGCACTGTCTCTAAATGTGGTCCCTGAACACATTGGTGAATGAGCAAAGCACTTCCCAGCACACATACATAAACCTAAAGAGTGTATCAATACCTTGTACTGGGGTCAACCTGCAGGTGGGATCTGACCCAATTAATAGCACCAAAGGTCCAGGGGGTAATACAGCACAGTGGTTAAGAGCTGGAGCTTTGGCTCAGACAGACTTGAGTTCATAGCCCAAATGCACCACCTTGGGTTTATTAGTTGCATGGCCTTCAGCGATTTACTTAACCTCTGTGTCTCAGTTTTACCTGTAAAATAGGGATAGTACAGTTCCTAACTCATACTGTTCTGTGAAGAATGAAATAAAATACATGTAAAACACTAAGCACAGTGACTCACATATAATAAATGCTCAATATATATTTACTTTAATGACTTAAATTAAGCCATAGTGTAGGGGTTAAGAGCATGGACCCAGGAGTCGGACTGCCTGGATTTACAATCTGGCTCCATCACTTAATAGCTGTGTAACTTTGGGTAACTTTCTTAACCTCTCCATGCTCCAGTTATCACATCTATAAAATGGAGGATAATAATAGTCTCTCCCTCATGGAGTCTGTGTGGATTTAATGAGATGACACATGTAATGTACTCAGAAAAGTGCCTGGCACATGGTAAGTATTATATAAGTGTTCACTACTATTATTATGTTCTGGCTCAATTGACTTATCAACAGTTATTTCAATTCTATGCTCAGCATCTTGCAAAGTAAATATACTGAGCACAAAAGTAGAAGATATGAAAACAACTTTTAGCAGCTGACTATGGAAAGGAAAACATGAGGGCACACATAAGTAAATGTGGGATTACACAGCACAGCCTATAAATGCAAAGGAGTATCATATAGAGCTGGGCTAGAGAAGAGATGCTAAACAGAGATGACGCATTCTAAAACAGACTTGAAACAAATGTAGCATTTAAAGTTTAAAGAGACAAGTGGGAGTGTGCCTGGTTGGCTTGGTCAGAAGAGCATGTGACTCTTGATTTCGGGGCATGAGTTCAAGCCCCATGCTGGGGGTAGAGATCAGTTAAATAAATAAACTTGGATGGAAGGAAGGAAGGGAGGGAGGGAGAGGAGGGAGGAAGGAAAGAGAAAAAAGAAAAGAGACAAGTGGACATTTTAACCCATAGGAAGGAAGGAAGGAAGGAAGGAAGGAAGGAAGGAAGGAAGGAAGGAAGGAGGAAGGGAAGAAAGAGGAGAGGGAAGAGAAGGAAAGAGACAAGTGGACAATTTAACCCATAATAAGAACGTATCTTTGGGACACAGGCCAGAGATGAAGGTCACATATGAACTGGGACTAAGACTATATTCAAGTTGGTAACGATAGCTACCTCCTCGTGGCTAGAAAAAATACCTGATCAGCCCAAATATGAGGGATGGGAGGCTTGACCACAAGGCACAAAGGATGAAGACTAGAGATTGGATCTCAGCTCTGGATTGGTTTTAGGCCCTTGTTTCTGGTTTTGTGTTATCTGGCCAGAGTGGGGAGAGGGAGAGAAAGAGGAGCATAGATACATACAGAAAGACTGGCTTTAACTCACTGCCTTGGCCCTAACCTGGCTTATCTGACCAACCTTCTCCCAACCTTTCTACTCATATTCAGCCTGAGAAATTATGGAGAGTGATCAGTTCTGATTTCTGAAACAACATATGCAGGAATAAAAAGGAGGGGGAGGGAGGCCAAAAGAATGTATTTGAGAACAGTTCTATAGCAGAATAGTCAATTACAGATTATACATAGGAAAAAGGTTTCAGGAAAAGTAGTATGACACAGGAGGCCACCTATTGCCAAGGTATAGACATTTAAGAAGAATCTCAAAGACAAAGAGAAGGTTAAGAAGGCTATAGAAGCAACCTAAGACTAGAGTGAACAAAACCCTAAAAAGCTAGGGTGAACTTTCAAGACGTATTGCAACCCTCCGCGAGATCCTCTGCAGTAACCTGCCTCCTTGAGAGCCCTTTGAGATCTGGAAAATAAACTCTCAAAATTTTCCCATCACTTTTTATCCCTGGATCCCTCTGTTTATCCATTCGTCACTCCTTGGTGACATCTAGTGGTATACTTTGGACCACAGCCCCAACTCAGGTCTGTTCACAAGGCAACGGTAGAAAAGGATGAAATTACCACGGCTGTATAAGAACAATCATGTACTGCCCAGGATATGATCTCAAATGCAACAGCTTAAATAAATCAAACTGGGGGCACTTGGGTGGCTGTCAGTTGACCATCCCACTTCAGCTCAGGTCACGATCTCCCTGGTTTGTGAGTTCAAGCCCCGCCTCGGGCTCTGTGCTAACAGCTCAGAGCCTGGAGCCTGCTTCAGATTCTGTGTCTCCTGGGCTCTCTCTGCCCCTCCCCCACTCGCACTCTGCCCCTAAGAATAAACATTTAAATATATCTATCTCAAACTGTGTTTAAGCCTTTTTTTTTTTTTAATGTTCATTTTTGAGAGAGAGAGAGCGTGAGAAGGGGAGAAGCAGAGAGAGAAGGAGACACAGAATCTGAAGTAGGCTCCAGGCTCTCACCTGTCAGCACAGAGTCCGATGCGGGGCTTGAATCCACAAACCATGAGATCATGGCCTGAGCCAAAGTTAAACACATAAGCAACTGTGCCACCCAGACGCTGCCAAGCCTTTCTTGATAGTTTTCACAATCACCAGTTTGAGCACTGTCAGCAGCAGCAAAGTGATAACCAAAGAAAAGCCTGCCCAGTGACTCTCCGCCATCAATGGGAAAAAAGTGGGATCACCTGCACCCCCTTCAACACCAATTACTTCACTTGATGCTCAATCTCTGTCCAGCATTTTTAATCCATTTGAGTGGAAACCCAAAGCCAACGGGCAATGTTTTCATGCAGTTCATCAAATGATTTATGTAACCCAGTGGTTCTCAACCCTGATGTACAGTGAAATCACCTGAAAATGTTTACAAGAAATAGTGACTGGGTTAAATGGTCTGAGATGGGGACTATACATCAGAATTTTAAAAATCCAGTTTATATACAAACACAGAATATGCAATTTGTATCAAGACACAGTGCCCCTTTGCAGTCGACCCTTCCCTCATTCCCAGGCAACTACTCATCTATTCTCTGCCCTACGTAGGTTTGCCTTTTCCAGAATGTTGTATAAATGGAACCACACCAGTATGTATCCTTTTGAATCTGGCTTCTTTCACCTAGCATAATGACTTTAAGATTTATCTACTTTGTTGCATTAACAGCAGTTTGACATTTTGACTGCTGAATAATATCCTAGGTCATGGGTGTTACCAGTTTGTTTATCCAGTCCCTAGTTGTTTCTTCCAGTTTCTGGTGACTATGAATGAAGCCACAAGAACATTCACATACAAGTTTCTGTAAGAACATAAGTTTTTATTAATTTGGGACAGGAAAAGGAATGTTGGATAAGTACATGTTTAACTGGAATAAACTGCCAAACTGGTTTTCAAAGTGCTGATATCATTTTGTATTCTCACTTGCAATTGTTAAGAGTTCCAGTTACTCTGCATCCTTACCAGCACTTGGCATTAGGAATTCTTTACTAAAATATAACATACAAACATAAAAGTGCACAAATCATAAATGTATAACTAGATGAATAATCACAAAGTGAACATCTCAGTGTAACTACCACAAGGTTAAAAAAAAAAAAAATTACACATTCTCAGCATCCCAGAGACCCCCTGGGCTTCCTTCTAGTCACTAAGCCCTTCCCCCTCCATACATAAGGGGACTGTCAGCCTGGCTTGATGTCACATATTAGTTTTGCCTGGTTTTGACAATTATATAAACGGCATCATATAATATGTATTCTTTTGTGTCTGTCTTCTCTAACTCAATATTGTTTGTGACATTTATCCATGCTGCTGGATATAGTGGTAGCTCATTTACATTCTTTCTAGTATAGTGTTTCATTTTAAGATTCTACCATTGATAAACACTTGGGTTGTTTCCTTGGGAGTGAAAATATTGTTGTGAGGTGTGTGTGTGTGTGTGTGTGTATACATACATATATATATATGCAACTTTAATAAATAATGCCAAATAATTTTCCAAATTTGTTATGCCAATCTATACCTCTACCAAAAGACAACTTGACAATACCTGGCATCATCAGTATTTAATTTTAGCCACTCTGGTGGATATGTAGTGGTATTCCACTGTGGTTTTAATTTGCATTTCCCTTATCATTAATGAGGCTGAACAACTTCTCATGAACACTGAACATTTGGATATAATCTTTTGTGAAGTGTCTGGCTCTTGCCCATTTTTAAAACTGGATTATCTTTCTTTTTCTTATTGATTTGGAGTTATGTACATATTCAAATATAAAGTCCTTCATTGGTTATGTGCAGCAAATATCTTCCACTCTGAGTTTGCCTTTCACTTTCTTAATGGTGTCTTTTGATGAATGGAAGTTCTCCATTTTAATATGATACCACGAGTATTTTTTAAAAGAACCCCAGGGGGGCGCCTGGGTGGCGCGGTTGGTTAAGCGTCCAACTTCAGCCAGGTCACGATCTCCCGGTCTGTGAGTTCGAGCCCCGCGTCGGGCTCTGGGCTGATGGCTCGGAGCCTGGAGCCTGTTTCCGATTCTGTGTCTCCCTCTCTCTCTGCCCCTCCCCCGTTCATGCTCTGTCTCTCTCTGTCCCAAAAATAAATAAAAAACGTTGAAAAAAAAAAAATTAAAAGAACCCCAGGTAAGCACAAAAACTGGAAACAGGGTTGACAATCACTGCTCCAGCTGCTGGAAGACCAGAAGTTGAACTGTCCCAAGCAACAAGGTGTGTTCACAGACAGTATAATTCACCAGAGACATGAAATGCCATAGTGTACAGAAGCATGAAGGTGGGACTCACCAGGGAGCAGATGAATAACAACACGATAGGAGGAGAAAGGTTCAAACTCCATGCCCAAATCTCTAGGACTGAAGGCAAGAAAACCCACCAAGGCATTTCAGATGGACCCTCAAACAACCAATTTTCTGAAACAGCTGGATAGGAATACCTACAATGAGCCATCTGAAGAGCTTTCCAACTGAAATGCACACAACTACAATATTTTGTGTGTAGAGTCAGCAGTCCTCCACGGTTTTTCTTTTTTTTAAGCCAATTTAAACTAAAATTGCATTTGTTGCAATTTTTGTATCTGTACTTAAGCTTTCATTTTCTGGCCATTCCAGCATATAAGAGAGACCATTTAATGAAGAGAGAATGCAGTTCTGAGTTTTGAATTCTTAGAAGTATCTACCTCTTGAAAAGACTTGGCAAATGACTTCAAATATGACCATAACAATAACATCCTGCACGTGAAATTCAAATCCTTCATCAGAAGAAGAGGACTGCCAAGGCATGGTGCCAGAAAAAAGCCACAAAGGAAAGGAGCGTTTGTTAAGGGAAAAAAAATGTGGGGGGAGTGCTTTTACCTGTAAGAGTAGTTGCTCCATCAAAACACTTGACTCACAGCTTCTCTTAAAAATCAGTTACCTCACAAATGGAATCAAAGCTAAGAGGCTTAAACCAGAAAAGGCTTGGAAGAATCAGGAGCCTACCTTTCCTCTGTATTATCTGTCTGAGACCTCAGAGAGGAATCTCATGGTAACAACAGCCCTGGAAGAAAACATACACAGCTAACACTGGAGAGCAGCCCAGAAGCACAGTCATGATCTGTCGCTGGCATGGGCCACCTCTGTCCCTGAAGCTGATGTTCAAGGAACAGTAAAATCTGTCAGTTGGTGGCTTCCCAACCTTTCAAAATCTGCTATCCCATAAATGGTGTATACCCATACTACACATCATCAAAGAGAAGAGCACCGGAGAACTTACCTCTATAATACTGCAATCCCATTTCTCAGATAGCCAACTCTGATAAGGAAAATGTCTTTTCCTAAAGTGGTTCGATATAAGCTATTGCAGGGGCTTTAAAACCTGACGTCTATGACTTAGATATGTATAATTAATTTTTTTAAATCATGCAACCGGTACAGGTTTCCCCTGCTATCCAAAAGGAGAGTGTTCCCTTGAAGCCCTTCTTCATAAGCCACTGGTGCAAAGTAAAGATGCAACTACCATTAACTTATATGGGAAAATATTTTTATTGTTCTCAGACACATAATATAGCCTCTTTTAGGCTTTTCTGATACCTTAGGACATCACCTGCTAACGGAAACACAAAATAAATCAAGATTAAAACACTGATGCTCACAGACACAGTTCAAAACTATGGAACCTTGGGCGCTTGGGTGGCTCAGTCGGTTAAACACCCAACTCTTGGTTTCAGCTCAGGTCAGGATCTCGAGGTTTGTGCAACTGAGCACCACGTCGGCCTGCTTGCGATTCTCTCTCTCTCCCTCTCTCTGCCCCTCCTCCGCTCATGCACAAGTTCTCTCTCTCTCAAAATAAATAAACTAAAAACAAAAAAACAAAACAAAAAAAAACCCCACAACTATGGCACCGTGAAGCTGAGATGCTGAGTGTAGCTCCCTGTGAAAGAGCTCCCCGGTGCCACTCTCGATGCTCTGGTGCGTGCTGCCTCTATAACAGCTCGCTGCAAAACAAATGCTAAGCGCTATTTTCGCCTTATTTTGTAAAAGTGAAAATCCTCTTCCGATTTCTTTTAGTTAGCAAATACAGGTACCAATGTAGGTCTCTTGTAAAAGCAAAATGTAGGATAGATAATGTGAACTTTCCAAAAGCAGGACATATCTGTATAGCAAATCACTGCATACCTCCCTGGTGTTTGACAACAGGACATAGTAGAGACTTATTTGAGTTCCAGCCCTGGTTCATTCATTCACTTCAACAGTCAGTTAGAAGGCCCCTGGGCAAGTCAATTTATCTCCCTGGGCCTCAGATTCATCTGTTCCCAGAAGAGATTAACCTTGATCATCTCTAAGGCCCCCTTTCAGTGCCAATTTCTATTCTGCTCATAATGTCTTGCCAAGAGTGCCAAACCAATTTACTTAGCACTTATACTCTCTTCTTCAATATAGTGCCAACTCAACTTAATTCTAGTCAGGAAGGTACTTTCTCAACAGCTTAAATCTAGCAGTTTTAAGCATGCAAAATGAGGCAGGCCTGCAGGATACCTGTGAGACTGTGAATTATAATAAGAAATACATATTTGGCCTTTATCCCTGTTTCTAAGCACAGAGCTCCTAAAAACTCGGAATTTCCTAAGTGGTGAGACGGAAAGGCATCTTTTGTTATGCTAATGAGGCAACTTTGGGACCATCCCAGGTCTAATCCCAGGACACCCCCCCCCCCCCCCGGGGGGGTCTAATTGCTAGGGGAACCAACTAAGTAACCGGAGGGTTGAAACTTTCAGTCCCACCCCTCAACTTCCTGGGAAGGGAGAGGGACTGGTCGTTGAAGTGATTACCAACAGCCAATGATTTAATCAATCATGCTGTGTTATAGAGCCTCCACAAAAACTCAAGAGGATGGGTTCAGGGAGCTTCTGGGATGGTGACTATATGGAGGTGTTGAGGGAGTGGAATACCCATATAGGACATGAAAGCCTTGTGCCCTTTCCTGTATACCTTGCCCTACACATCTCCTCTGTCTGTTCATCTGAATTCCTTACCATATCCTTTCATAATAAACTGGTAAACTTAAGTAAATGTTTCCCTGAGTTCTGTGAGCCACTCTAGCTAACTAATCAAATCCAAAGGGGAAGGAGGTCATTAGAACCAGTTGGTTCCAGTTGGTCAGAAGTACAAGTAAACAACTTGGACTTGTGACTGGCATCTGAAGTCCAAGGAAGGGGTCCCTGAAGCCTCCAATCTACAGCTGTTGGTCAGGAGCACAGGGTTAACCTATGGAATCTGATGCTATCAGAACTGAGTTGAATAGTAAGTAGGACTCCAAGCTGGTGTCCCAAGCACTGCTTGGTGGTGTGAGGGTAACTGCACCCACCTCAGAATTGGTCTCAGAACCATTTAATACCCTTCTTTCTAACAGGTGTCTTTACACTCCTTTCAACCAGAGCAATGTAAGATGGCATCTGAAGACATTTCATACTTCCTAATTCTTTAGCTATCAACATGAGAATTTCTCTCACGGCACAATCTCTATTTTCACCATATCCCTGAGTGCTTGTATATCTATCTGCACATTAGGCACTTCCTAATTGCTGGGCTTTACACACTATTTCACCTCCCTTAGTATTCACACCAGACCAGTGATTTTCAAAGTTATTCAAAGGAAATCTTCCTCAAAACATGAATATGTAAAACAGATTAAAAAGGGGGTGGGAAGTATTTGCTCTGATTGAAAGGAATAGGGAAGGGAAGGAGCTAAGTCCAGTCAGCTCAGCTCCCTCCTCCCCCCAGTGCTCTGAACCATAGGTGTACTCCAGAATATTCATCAGATTTCCAAGGTCTCCGGACCTATGACTCACAAAGGCCAATTCCCCCAGTAACTTAGTCTAGTTTCTGGAGCAGGACCTACTGCTCCAATTCAGGTATTCCCTTCAAAGTAACATACTTTCATTCAAGTCATTAGAAATTATTTTGGTATAATCTAATCCCTGGCAGCATACAGAAATGTCTGTCTCCAAAGAAGACAACTGGGTGGCTGGGGAGAAGATATTACTTTTGAGCCTTTTAACTTTGTATCATGTACTACCTATGCCAAAAAAAAAAAAAAAAAAAAGGAATTTAAAAATAAACAAAAATTTAGTAAAGTCAACAGGCATCTATGGATTCCTGTACCTTGTTGTCCATAATTGTCCACTGGCCCTCGACATTCTGCTTCAAAACACAGTGGTTTCGGGAAATCATCAGAGGGCAGATTTTTGATACCAGTTGGTATGTGACACCAAATCCTCGCCCTATAGTCACCTAGGAAGACAACAATGTAAGAGACATAATCAGTCATTCTGCTGAACAGGGAGGTCCTTTACAATCTTGTCAACAAGCAATATGCACATGTCCTGACTTATGAAACCAGACTCTCATGAAACCCAATCTCATCAGCTATCTCCTTCAGCTACCATGGGAGCCACCAGGTAGAAAAAAGCAAGTTCTGACATGAAGAAACAGCTGAATGAAGTTAATCATGGAATGTCAGGGTTGGGAGGACCCTGAAAGGTCATGAGACGGAGGAAAACCTTTCCACACACCCCAATCAATTAGTCTTAAACACTGCCAATAACTATAACATCTATACAAGACCGCTGCTCCAATTTTTTAATGATCCTGACTTGGCATCCTTCTCCCTATAAATTCCATCCTTTGGCCCTGGCTCTACCCTGAGCACCATGAAAAAATCTCCCATCCTCCTTCCACTTGACAGCTATAAAGTATCTACCTAGTCTTTTCTTGGCCCTATGTTCCCAGTTACTTCAACCTAACTCCCATGGCATATGTTTGAGTCTCTTTGCTATCCTAATAGATCTGTGAAGAGACTCCTGGTTTATTTTTATTCCTGGATGCCATATTAAAAAAATAATTTTTGTAACACAGTCAAATGCAAGTATCACTTTCCCAGTTCTAGATATTATCACTGGAGCATATAAATTGCATTAGCTTTCACGGCCGATCTATCACACTGCCAATGTATCCTCAGGCTTAGGAATGATTAAATTTCTTGGTCTAACCCTCCCCCAAGAATTGCTATGCTAAGTCATGTCCCTTCTGTCCTATACTTGACTAGTTGGTAAATTTGGATTCGAGTGCAGGACCTTACATTGATTCCTATTAAATTCCATCTTGTTAGTTCAGCCTATCACAGGAGCTTGTCAAGACCTTTCTGAATTTTTAATCTGCCATCAGACATACTCAATATCCCTTCCAGCTTTGACTCATCTACCAAACTGATATGAGACCCTCTCTACATTCATTTAGGGCACAGATAAAAATATTGAAACAGGATGTAGCCAAAGGCAAAGCTCCCAGGAAAGCCTAGTAAACATTATACCAAACAATCTGGGTATACCTTTAACCAGTTGTAATTCAACCAAGAGTCTTTGCATCAAGTTCATATTTTCTATCTTATCCATGAGAAGACATCATGAGAGCCTCTGGAAAAGGTTGCAAAGAAGCCTCAATTCCCATCCATCACACTTTCCTGATAGACCAGTTTAGTTTATAGTAACTCTGTCAAGGAAGAAAATGAAATTCTCCCGAGATTTAGATCTTAGAATCCCCTGCTTATTCTTCTTGGTGCACAAGCCACCTCTTTAATGACCCATACCACAACCATAGCTGAGAACACTAAGCCAAATGGTCTGTGGTTTGGTATAAGCTACCCATTTTGCTCCTTTTGAAAATCTTTCAGAATCATGCCTGTCCTCCTCAGTCCCTCAAGGACCACCATGACTCTCCTTGCCCCAATCTATTCTTCCCCTCAAACTCTCATCTCAGTAACTGACACCACCATCCAAGCAACTGCTTAGCCCAAAACCAAGGAGCCATCTTTGATTCTTCTCTGTCCCTCATCCTGACATTAAAATCATCGGCAAATTCTGCTGGTTGTAATTCAAATATATCCTAAATCTGTTCATTTCTCTCTATGGCCAATACCTTGGTCCAAACAACCTGACCTCCACCAGTTAGGCTGTTCTTGTTCCTGCCCTGCACTCCCTGACTCAGACCAACTTCGTTCTTCACACAGCAGCTGCAGTGGTATCATACAAACTCTAAATCAGATCATTTCCCTTCTTTTCAAACTACATTCAT
Source organism: Panthera onca (assembly GCF_046562875.1). NCBI lineage: Eukaryota > Metazoa > Chordata > Mammalia > Carnivora > Felidae > Panthera > Panthera onca. Next base: position 35,683,002 of record NC_138343.1, on the reverse strand, counting down.
GATCCAAACTCCCTTCCATAGCCTATAAGGCCTGAATGTCCTAACCCCCTCCACCTCTTTAGTCTTACCTCACACCACAGACAGAAACACTCACCACTGCCTGAGGGTCTTTTCACAAGTCCCCTCTACTTGGAACACTCTTGTCTGAGACATCTGCACAGGCTCCTTCTCATCTTTCAAGTTTCAGCTCCCCAAGGGCCTATCCCGATTACCCTAGAGTTGTTGCCTGCTCCCTCCCCGACCACTGCATTCCTTCATGTTGTTAGCATGCTCTTGTCACAATCCAAAATTACCTTGTTTGCTTTACCTATTTATTCCTCCCCCCTTACTAGAATATAAATCTCATGAGCAGGGACCTTATCTGTCTCGTGTACCACTGTTTCTATACCTGAGACAACACTTAGTAAGAGTTTGTGAGTGGAAGAATAAAGAGCTTATGCATCCTCCCAGATTCTAGGATGAGCATTTTTTAGCTCAGAAGTTGGAAACTCAGTTATTACCTCTGAAAACTATGGAGCAGCAGCCAGGAACTCTTACAATCTGACTTAAGTTCTTTAGTTCTTCAAACAGTTTGCCAGAAATCCCATTTGTTATCCAAGTTCCTCAGAATTAACATATATACCCTTCAAAAATGGAATATTTAGGGGCACCTGGCTGGCTCAATCAGTAGAGCATGTGACTTTTTAAAGTTTATTTATTTATTTTGAGAGACAGCAAAAAAAAAAAAAAAAACAAGCACGCATGAGTGGGGGAGGGGCAGAGGGAAAGGGTGAGAGAATCCCAAGCAGGCTTGGTGACAGCACAGAGCCAGGTGTGGAGCTCGATCTCATAATCAAACCATGAGATCATGACCTGAGCCACAATCAAGAGTCAGACACTTAACTAACTGAGCCACTTAGGCACCCCTCAGTCAGTAGAGCACGTGACTCTTGATCTCCGGGTTATGAGTTCAAGCCCCATGCTGGGCATGTAGCTTATTTTTAAAAGTTAATTAATTTTTTTTTAAATGAAACGTTTAAAGGTTTATCTGTCATCCATATTCAGTAAGAATTTTCATGTAGGTAGCTTTATTTCTAATAAAGGAAGTATTCCATAGCCTATTTTAATACTTATGGAGAGACAGCCAGACAGCCCTTGACAACTGCCTGGGTAAAGCATTACAGAAAAGGGAGATGAATGGCTATTTTTTTTTGAAATTGCCTCCTGCAGACTCTGAATCCATGAACGTAAGGAATCATTCTTTTTTGTCCTTCCCTTTACAGTCTGGTCCCAGAATTTACCTTCGTACACCAAGGTTAAAGAGTCTGTGGTGAGTTTATCTGGATATTCCAGCACCATTTGCACATGAAAGTAAACTTTGCAAGGGAACTGAGTGCCAATAAACCACCAATGCATATGTTGGGGGTTGTTTCTATTTACAACAATTTTGCAATCCTTACCCACTTTTGCTGCTATCCCATTCCTCCCGGGGATGATTCCTATTGTTTCCCAAATGGCCAGCAAATACTGTAGAACCGTCCTTTCCCTGTTTTCAACCCCTTTAGCCCAAAAAGCTTCATGAAAACCTAATTTGTTTTTCCACCAAACTCTCTGGATTGATTTAAGAAATTTAAGGACAGTGCTTGGCTAGCTCAGTTGTTGGAAGATGCAACTCTTGATCTCCGGGTCATGAGTTTGTGCCCCATGTTAGGTGTAGAGATTACTTAAAAAAACAAAAACAGGGGCACCTGGGTAGCTCAGTCGGTTAAGCTTCCAACTCTTGATTTCTGCTCAGGTCATGATCTCCTGGTTTGTAAGCTAAAGCCCCGCATCGGGCTCTGTTCTGACAGCTCAGAGCCTGCTTGGGATTCTCTCCCTTTCTCTCTCTCTCTTTCTCTCTCTCTCTCTCTCAAAAAATAAATAAATAAACATTAAAAAACAAAACAAACAAAAGCCCTCTTTGAAAAAAAGAAGAAGTTTAAGGACTTCTTCAGTTGACTTCAGTCAATTTACTACTATGTTCCATTCAGTGAAATGAGAGGAATCTTGTTTTATTGTTTTATCTGGGAAATCTAAGACTTTAAAGGGAACTGGAAAGGCAGGAAACTAACTCCGTTATAACTAAATGCTATCAGCACACTTAAACCTTGTGCACACCGCTCACCACTTTGTGTTATGGTTTGGGGGCGACTACGATAAGTAAGACTTCATCTCTCGCCTAGATTCAGACTTCTCTTCATACACACTGCAGGCTACGCTCCAATGACTTCTTAACACCTGACCTTGCAGACAGCCAGGCCTGGCAGGTCGCTCACACATGCCCCTAGAGCAAGTCGGTCTTCCCACTACGTCTTTACCTTTCACGATGGTTCGTATGGGTCTCTTCCCATAGCGGTGGCCCTACACAAAATTAACCAAGAGTTTAAAATATGTGTAGGAGTACTTTACAATTCCTCTTGTCTTTGCTGCAGCAGCTTTCATTCTTTCTGCCCCCAACTCCTACTCCCACTCCTGGGGCTACCAAGCTATTGACAAGTAATGAATTAATCCTCATCAATTGAATCTGAATGTTAACATTTGACTAACTTTACAAGGCTGAGCGTGAGTGTGGTACACTTGCGAGGCTCACATTAAGTAACACATGTAAAAGCCCAAACCCAATACAAAATAAGGTGCAGCTCCCATTATCCAGGTGTTGGCGTCTTCAGTTGTTAACTTCATTTGTTAACCCTCCCAAAGGGAAAATGCTTTTGGAAAAAGGCGTGCAGGGGAAGGTCAATGCTCAAAGCTAAAAGAAGGAAGCAGCTGCTGGAGGGGTTGATTAGTATGATTACTATGGACTTTAGGTACCGATACCTGGATAGAAAAAGAGGGCAGGGGTGTCTTTCTGGTGTTCTTCAAATCACAGCACACAAGGAACCCTTTTAAAACCCAGCAAGTTAAGGCTGGACCTGAACCCCTCCTCCGACCGGAGGAGCCACTGTTCTAGGACAGTACTAAGTAATCCATATCTTGGTACTTGATTGGACAGCCTGCGTGGATGTTCTCCGCCTTCCCAGTGTAAAACTGCGCTTCCCCATTCAAGCAATAAACTCTGAGGGCAAAGTCGCTATTATCTGTCCGTCTCACGATACACGAAAAACCATAAATAATAAATACGTGGAAGACTGAACTGAGACTATACTGCTTAGAGAAAAAAACCTAATCAAACACACATCACCGTCAAAAGACTTATCTTTCATACACACTATTCCCCGCATCCAAATCGTGGCCAGTCACCACAAGCTGGTCCCTGATCCAGCTCTGCTTCCCAAGCTGACTGAACCCTAATCCGCTCGGCCCCCTCTCCGAACACCCTAAGCCACCACCCCAACAAGCCCCCAAGTGGAAGCGCGCCTCGTCCGTCCCCTTTGTTTCCCTGGTGTGCACGGAGGAGCGCACTAGAGAACCCCACAGGCGGCCTCTGGCGAGGACAGCTCTGGTGTTTCCGAATCCCCACCCCCAACCCGTCTGAGGGGGCGCCGCTCGCAGCACCGAGACGCGCGGGACGATTGCAGACCCGCCCACGGGGTCAATTTACCTCAAGAGATGGGAACGCAGGCATTTTTACGTTAAAGTTGAGGCACCGTAAGGGACGTGACCTGCAGCTCGGGTCTTTTTCGACACAAAACTTGACAAAGTTCCTGTTCTCCCGCTGCCCCCCCACCGCCTCCCGGGACACCGCTCCGTGCAATCCACACGGGGGCTGTCCCAGGGCCCGCCCCCTCGCACCCCCAGCCGGTCCACAGGTCCCCCACGCCCACCTCACGCCAAGCCCCTCCACCAGCTCCTTCCGGCAACCCCGACTTCAGCCCCGGCTCGCCCCGCAGGCCACGGCTTCCCTCAAAGGGGCCATCTTCTCTTCCGCGCGGTCCTACCTCCACACAGACACCTCGCCCCCCTCAACCGCCCGCCCCAGAACCCCTTTCTCCCCTCCCCCAGGACCCCCCCTCCTCATATCCCTTTCCTCTAACCCGCTCCCACCTCCCCTTCTCCATTCATCTCTCCCACCCGGACGCCCCGGCTGCCTCCCGGCTGCCTCCCGGCCCTGCTTCCTCAACCCCCTAGGCTCCCTCAAGGACCCCCTCCTCCTCACCTCGTTTCCGTCCTCGAGCAGCAGCCACTCAGCGTCCATCCCCACTCGTCGCAAGCACCAACTCCGGCCACCGGCGCGGTCTCCCGTGACCAACGAGCCGGGCTCCCCCATAGCCCACTCGGCCCCGGGATCGCGGTCAGCACAGAGCGAGACCCCCACCCGGGTTCCCGCCGCCTCTCGGCTTCGGCGCCGGCGCCATACCTAAACAACAGACAGAAGCAATCGCTACGCGCTCGCGATCGATGCGAACACCCGCTAGGGCTCAGCGCCCCCGCCCGCCCGGCCAGCAAGGCCGAGTCACTGCGCCTGCGCCGGAGCGAGGGCTGCGAGGACGGCGCAGGTGTGAAAGCTATCTAGCCCCTGGTGGGGCGGGGTCGCCGTGGAGCTGCGTCTCTCGCGCCACGCGCGCCTCTCCCGCTGCAGCCCCACCACCCCAGTAGTAGCTGCCCGTGACCGGAGCCTCTTACCCGCTCCTCTTTAAAATTTTTATTTTGCTTTATGACGAGTTTTCATGATCTCTAAAGCTGTAACCAACTTTTAAACAACTTGTGATCATTTTAAAATATGTTAAGTCTGGGGGCACCTGGCTGGCTCAGTGTGTACAGTGTGCGACTCTTGATCTCCGCGGTGAGTTCAAGCCCCCCGTTGGTTGCAGAGCTTACAAAAAGAGAGAGAAAGAAAGAAAGAAGAAAAGAAAGAACCACAATGAGTCGAGTCCGTTTCCGAAGTAGCATCTGTGTTGCATGACCTCTTTTTACTACTGAATTTTTCAAAACTTATAGTAAACAAATCTATGAGGCAGAAATCAGTTACTGAGACCTGAGAGAATTTGAGGGGTGATAGAAATGTTTCCAAACGATTGTCGTGATTGCACAGTTGTATACATTTAGTGAAGAGTCATAGAAGCATTACATCCACTCCCAATCGACGAATTTTATGGTATTTAGATTATCCTCAATAAAGCTATGTTAAACACACACACACACACACACACACACACACACACACACACACCCCTCAAATTCTTTCCTTTGATTCTCCAGTATAGCGTGGTAGCTCTTCCCTGTAATGAGTACCTCTGTGATAACTCAACACCTTTTGTCTTCTCCATTTGAATCACACAAAGCACAACAGTAAAAGGCTAACATTTGTGGAGAACCAAGTGCCAAGGACTGAACCACGCACCCTCCACACCTTATCTTACATGCTCCTCACAAACAGTATGATCATGGTTACAATTATAGTTCTTATTTTAAGGTTCATGAGAAAAGAGGCACGGAGAAGTTTAGCAACCGTCTCGAAGTAACAAGTTACATGGTAGAGTAGAATGCCAATTCAGTTCCGTTTCCAGGACCTGATTTTCTAACCATGGTTGCAAACCCAGCGTGGAGTTTTATCTGGGTGGCATTGTCAAGAATGTTTGGCCTGTGAGGTCACAGAGGGCCAGGAAAATTGGTGGGAGCCACAACTGCACTCGTGCAGATGCTCCCCTAGGCTCTGGATTCCATGTCTGTTGGTGCCTTCATTCCAGCTTAGCATTCTGTCCCAGGGACAGCAAGTGCATCTAGAGGCCATCCTGACATTTAGTTGGCATGTCTCCTTAAGCTCTTCTTGGCTGTGACAGTTTCTCAGACTTACTTTGTTTTTGATGACCTTGACAGTTTTTGAGACTTACCTGGCCAGGTATTTTGTAGAATGTCCCTCAAATGAGATTTGTCTGGTGTTTGTTTGTCTGGCATGAGAAGCCTAGACTGAGGATATAGGTTTAGGGAAGAAGACCACAGAGGTTAAATGTCATTCTCATCACATCATACTGGGGGTGCATGCTATCAACATGAATTATCACTATAGGTGTTAATCATGATCATCTGGCTGAGATAATGTTTGTCAGGTTTCTCTTCTGTAAAGTTACTGTCTCTCCCCTCTTCTAATAGTGTGCTTTTTGGAAGTCACTACACACAGCCTACACTTAAGGAGTGGGTGGCCCAGTCGGTTAAGCATCCAACTTATTCAGCTCAGGTCTTGATCTCACAGTTTGTGGGTTCAAGCCCTGCATCAGGCTCTGTGCTGACAGCTCGGAGCCTGGAGCCTGCTTTAGAATCTGTGTTTCTCTTTCTCTGCCCCTCCTCCACTTCTTCTCTCTCTCTCTCTCTCTCTCTCTCTCTCTCTCTGTCTCAAAAATAAATAAATGGGGCTCCTGAGTGGTTCAGTCTGTTAAGCGTCTGACTTCAGCTCAGATCATGATCTCACAGTTCATGAGTTCCAGCCCCACGTAGGGCTCTGTGCTGACAGCTCAGAACCTGGAGCCTGCTTTGGATTCTGTGTCTCCCTCGGTCTCTGCCCCTCCCGTGCTCACTCACGCACGCACACACTTTCTCTCTTTCTCTCTCTCACAAAAATAAATAAACATTAAATTTTTTAAAATAAAAAATAAATAAATATTTAAAATAAAAAGGAGTGGGGATTTATGCTCTACTTCCTGAAGAGCAGGGTATCTACATAAATTGCTTATCATTCTGCATGGGAGATTTGCCTCTTCTCCCCCATTTATTTATTGAATCATTTATTCATATTGGTATGGACCCATGGATGCTTATTTTATACTTTGTGTTATAATCCAATACCACTTTATTTATTTTGTTACTCAGATTGTTCCTACTTTGGCTACATTGTCCCTCTGACATACTTCCATCACTGTGTTTTATTTTGAGCACATCCTTACTTTCTAGCGCAAGATGCTCTAGACCTAGAATCAGCCATTTCTCCAAGGAGGCCTGCTTCCTTTTATTGGGAAATGGTGCTCTAAACCAAGATCTGGACACTAGGTGTGCTTGTTGCCATTGGAATGTTATTACTTCTAGTTTGTCTCAGCTGACAGGGAAGTAAATATTTGTATGAATACTAACTCCTCTATAGCCACATATCTATGAATGTTTACTATATATGTATGCATTTATTCATATTATGTTATGTGTATTTATGTATATATGTAGTAATACATATATCCCCATCTGTAAGTTAAAGGTGTGCATACTGATGTCTTACAACTCTAATGCATTACCACCTGGCACCTAGATCATTCTAGTCATCCCCCACCCTTGTTTATCTGCAACCTTCCACTCCAAAAATGCCATCCATTTACTTAATTTCCATTAAGCATGTCATTTCCTGTATACATGTATAGTGTTTTCAGAATTGCTAACCAATACACCCTTGGGAAACACTCTATTAACTAGAGTACACGACCCATGAACAAGTCTTTAGCTTTTAGTCTTAAAGACTTCACTCATTTCCAAAGTTACTTAGGTCAGCACCCTATTCCCCACCCCCTTCAAAGAGGTTGTTTCCTAGTTAGATTCTTTTGTCACAGTCTGAATTCTATCTATGCTCCTCACAAACAGTATGGTCATGGTTACAATTATAGTTCTTATTTTAAGGTTCATGAGAAAAGAGGCACAGAGAAGTTTAGCAACCTTCTCGAAGTAACAAGTTACATGGTAGAGTAGAATGCCAATTCAGTTCCGTTTCCAGGACCTGATTTTCTAACCATGGTTGCAAACCCAGCGTGGAGTTTTATCTGGGTGGCATTGTCAAGAATGTTTGGCCTGTGAGGTCACAGAGGGCCAGGAAAATTGGTGGCCCTCCACCAACCTCCACCAACTGACCTCCCACAATGATCTTTTAAAATTCATATACATCGAGGGTGCCCTGGTGGCTCAGTCAGTTGAGCTTCCAGCTTTGGCTCAGGTCATGATCTCACGGTTTGTGAGTCTGAGCCCCACATCTGGCTCCCTGCTGTCAGTGCACAGCCCACTTCAGATCCTCTGTCCCCCCCCCCCGCCCCTCCCTCACTCATGCTCTCTCTCTCTCAAAGATAAACACATTTAAAAAACAAAATAAAATTCATATACATTAAGGCTCACTTTTATAATGTAAAGTTCCATGAGTTTTTGGCACATGCATAGTGTCATGTTTTATAGTATCATAGAGAATAGTTTCATCACCCTAAAAAGTCTCCTGTGCTCACCTATTTGGCCCTCCTCCACCCCTGTACCTTGTTTGTTTTATTTAACAACATATCCTGGAGATCACTCCATAGCAGTATAGACCTATATTCCTTCTTCCCCTTTATGGCTGTGGATCACTCCATCGTACAGATGTACCATTGCGTCTTCCACCAGTCCTTGAATGATACACGGTTTGCCTCTTTCTAGTCTTTCGTTATCGTAAATAGCCCGGCAATGAACTAGTAGGTGCCACTTATGAGTATTAGATGCTTTTCACATATTATCTTACTTAATCCTCACCACCATCCTACAACATAGCCCCACTTACCTATGAGAAACCTGAGACTACTAGGTTGCCCAAGGTCTTCTCACCGTGACCTTTTTTTTTTAAACGTTTGTTTATTTTTGAGACAGAGAGAGACAGAGCATGAACAGGGGAGGGTCAGAGAGAGAGGAAGACACAGAATCCAAAGCAGGTTCCAAGCTCTGAGCTGTCAGCACAGAGCCCGACGCGGGGCTCAAACTCACAGACCGCGAGATCATGACCTGAGCCGAAGTCGGACGCCTAACCGACTGAGCCACCCAGGTGCCCCATCCGTGAACTTCTTGAGAGTCATGTCTGGTTTTCAGTTGTATTCCTGACATTTTAATTGACTAAATAAATGCAACTCAACTAGTAAATGGCAGTGTTGGGAACTGAAGCCATGGCTTGAGCTTGGACTTATCTACTCCAAAGGCCGAACACCTTACAGTCTAGCAGTGATCTCTAAGGTGGAATGGTCCCCCAGGGAGTACACAAGATGACCCATTTGCTTGTGGGAAGAATATGTTAGGATGTCTAATTAGGTTATTATCCCATCCTTTAAAAAAAAAAAGTTCATTTTTGTGAATATTCTATATTCACATAAAAAGACAACATAGAGGATACAGACTTTATACGAATAAATAAATACACATATATTGGGCTTTTTGCTCAGACCTTCTTTTGCTACTAAGAATGCATGGTCAAAATGGTTTGGAGATACTGCCTTCTAAGATTTGGGGACTTTATTAACTCTGCCTCCCCTGTTTATTCCCTTATAACAGTGAATCTCAACTGGGGGCAATTTTGCCCCCCCAGAGGACATTTAGCACTATCTGGGAGCACTTTTTATTGTCATGACCGGGGCAGGGGTGTTACTGGCATACAGTGAGTAGAAGCCAGAGATGCTGCAAAACATCCTACAAATCACAGGACAGTCCCACAACAAGCATCATCCAGTCCAAAATGCCAATAGTGATAAGGTTGAGGAGACTTGCATTATACCCATCTCAAGAGGGAATAATGGAGAGGAAAAGAAAGAGCAGGATGCAGAAAAGGAACTAGGGTGTTATCTGTATCCGTGGATCTGACACTTGTCTCGTTACATACGCTCAATTTTTGTGAATCAAACTGAGCTGAGGAGTGTTAGAAAGAGTTGATAGTGGAGAGGCTTGGGAAGTAAGAAAGGAAAACAAGAAGAGGAGTAAGCACAAGGCAAGAAGAAGGAAGGAAAAGGGAGGAAAGAAATACGGAAAGGAGGGGTACCTGGTGGCTCAGTCGGTTAAGCGTCTGACTTCAGATCAGGTCATGATCTCACAGCTTGTGAGTTTGAGCCCCTCATCGGTCTGTGCTGACAGCCCAGAGCCTGGATCCTGCTTTGGATTCTGTGCCTCCCTCCCTCACTCTGCCCATCTCCTGCTCATGCTCTGTCCCTCTCTCTCAAAACACAAGCATTAAAAAATATTTTAAAAATATGGAAAGGAAGTGGGGTAGACTGTTTTCCAAGATGATTATAAGATCTCTCATCCCACATACTCTTAACAATGTGACATCGACACTCCTAACTTGGGAGATGGCATCAATATTTCCTCCCCTGGAATCTAGGTGGGCATGTGACACCAGCAGAAGTGATGTTATGCCATAAAAGATAATACAGTTTCCACATGACCTTTTTTGGGATGCTCTTGGAACCCAGTCACCAAAAGGAAGTGGAGAGAACAAACACATGAAGAGGCCATGTGTAGATGTTCTGGCCAATAGCTCCAACTGAGGCCCCAGCTGATAACCAGCATCAACTGCTACACATGGGTATTAAGGCACCCCTAGATGACATCAGCCCCCAACGGGTGAATCAACCCTAGCCTTTGAGTCTTTCCAGCTGAGGCCCCAGACCTCATGGAATAGTGATTCCTGAATTGTCATCCCTGTTGTACCACACCTGAGTTCCTGCCCCAGAGTCTGTGAGCATAACACAATGGTTGTGTTAAATCACTTAGTTTTGGGGTGGTTTGTTATACAGCAATACAGAACTAGAACAGGAAAGGTGGGAGGGGGGTGGCCAGTCGTTAGTTATCTGGCCAGTCGTTAGTTATCTGTTTATATATTAGGGTAATACTAGCAACTGTAACATACAAACCCTGAGTTTCAGTGGTTTAGTACAATAGAAGTTATTTCTTACTCACATAAGTGTTCAGTGCAGTTCCTGGTTTATGGACAGCCTGTCATTAAATCATTTAGGATGGGGCTCCTAGGTGGCTCAGTCAGCTAAGTGTCCAACTTCGGCTCAGGTCATGATCTCGCGGTTCATGAGTTCAAGCCCCACATCGGGCTCTGTGCTGACAGCTCTGACCCTGGAGCCTGTTTCAGATTCTGCGTCTCCCCCTCTCTCTGTCCCTCCCCTGCTTGTGCTCTGTCTCTCTCTTTCTCAAAAATAAACATTAAAAATTTTTTTAAAAAATCATTCAGGAACTCAGACCTCTTTCATCCTGTGGCTTCTCTACTTCCAAGAGCTTGGAGAGTTCTGTATCTACAAAGCAACACAGGGGAAAGACAGAATGAAGAAGGCACACCTGCTTCTTAACTGTCTTGTCCCCAAAGTTACATTCCCTCTGCTCATATTTTATTGAAGAGGATTGGTCACATGATCCTACTTAGACCCAAGAAAGGTTGGGAAATGTAATCCCTGGTTGATCAGCCAGTTCACAGAAACTATTCTACACCGTGGAAAGAGGAACATGAATTCTGATGGGCAGCTAGCTGTCTCTGGCAGACTTTAGAATTCAAGTTTATGAATTGAAATGATGATCCTAACAAAGCTTTCTCTTCCTCTTCTTCTCTCCCATCTCCTTTCTTTTTATTTCCCTGGAATAGAGGTGGAATAGAAGGATGGAGTATCAGTGATCACATTTTGGCCACTCTGTGGATTTTGTGAAAGGTCAGCCCTTAATTTGGTGGGAAATTAGATGCTATTGTGGCATGACAGTGAGATGTGTGGAGGTTGGAGCCAAGTTGCCCAAGTTCTAATCCTGGCTCAGCTGCTTACTAGATATGAGACCTCGGGCAAGTTATTTGACTTCTTCAAGCCTCCATTTCCCTATTTATAAGACAAGGGTGATGATAAGGATAACACTCAACTTATAGGATTGTTATGAGGATTAATCTGGTGAATTCCTATAAGATAGTTTTGCTTGGTACCGAGTAAGTACCCTATAATTGTTAGCTACTATTATAGAAGAATGGAGCTTCAGCTTCTGCGGAAGCCACCTCCTATAGGTATAAAGTCTATCTCCCTGTGCCTTCCCTATGTTTTCTTGTCTAAAAGACACGGAAACGAAATGTTTCCCCCTCTTTAAATTGACTTATTATAAAGTTAGAAGTCCCTTGAATCAGTTTTAGACTTTTATTACCCATCTCCAAGCAAGATGGTTTTGTGTTTTGTTTTTTTTTAAACGTCTAAAGCAAATAGTTCCCAATGTGAGCAAGCGTTGTCCATTTTGGGGGCACAGCTCTGCCGGTTGATTTAAAGCGTGATTCCCCTGTGTGAAGTTCAATAAAGGTGAAGTGGAACTTTTTTATTATGATTTCAAAAGATGGAGCAGAGAAGAAAGGGGTCTTGATATAGCATCTCAAGCAAAGTCCTGTGTTTCTCCTTCAGTCTCTCTAATCCTGAGATCACAGGCCAACTTTTCAATAGACTGCTACATTTAGTCATCCTGGGGGTGGGGTGGGCCGTGATTACACAGATGGGTTCTCTAGACTTGGAGGAATTCAGGGTGATTGAGGGGAGGTAAAATCCCAGATGGAGTGATCCAGCCTTAGTGTGTGTGTGTGTGTGTGTGTGTGTGTGTGTATGTGTGTGTGTGTGTGTGCACGCACGCGCGTGTGCATGTGATGGGGAGGTAGGGTTAATGGCTCCACAGTCTCATTCACTCTACCTTTTCTTTTACTCATTTATTCTACTATTTCTTCTCTGCCCACCCCCAAATGTAAGACTCTGTGCTGAAGGAATCAGGGAAATATGTCTCTTATTTTCGAAAGGGAATGTTTTAGAAAACCAGAAGTAGGTGAGGAAGGAAAAAGGCACCATCTGCTTTGGACAGCTTGTGTATTAACTGCTATTTTACGTAAACAGGGTTTTAAGTATAGGGTTTGTAAGATATTTCTAATACCTTTAATCAAGTTTATTATATTTTGGAAGTGCTTATAATGACTCATCGACTTTACTGTATTCTGGAGGTATTGTGATCAGGAATGAAGGTGGGTGTTTTAGAGGTTCTTGAAAGCAGTGCTGTGGGAAACCACCACATTCCTTTCTGGTTGCGGCTCTGGCTGTTTCTTTAAGCATCCTTTAACTTGCCAAGGATCAGTATCCATTTCAAATATTTATTACCCATCTGATTTTACTGAAGGGGAGAGGGAGAGAGGAAAAGAGGAGGTAGATAAGAGGGAGGGAAAGAGGCAGCAGGAATCAGGTATCAATAATTACTACCTCGTTTTCTTCTTCTGACAGAGTTGGCTTCAGGCTGTTTATTTTGCAAGTAATACGTGGGATTAGGTAGCTAATATAAAATAGGCTTGGGGTGACTTACAACTGAATCCTATCACTCTGAGTTGGCTATATTTGGACTACAGAAAAACCCAAAAAGCAAAAATCCCTAATTCAACTCACCTTTGTCTAGGGTTGGGGAAAGGGGGGGAGAGAGTGGAAATGTTTCTCACATGGAGAACCTTGAGTTCTATAATCCAAGGTTATAATGCAATTCTCATCACACTTTTTCGACTTAACAAATTCACTGCATTATCAGCTGTGGCATTTATTATTCAGGACTTGTGGAAATGTGCTTATTTTAGCCAGCAGCAGGTTTATTTCTTCCATTTCAGTAATAACACGCAGAGTTGTGTTTTTCAAACTCAAGTTAACACTCAGTAATGAGTCTTAACCAGCATTAAAAATTTTTTGTTGGTTTATTCATTTTTTAAAAAAATGTTTAACATTTATTTATTTTTGAGAGACAGACATGGGTGGGGGAGGGACAGACACACACACACACACACACACACACACACACACACACAGAATCCAAAGCAGGCTTCAGGCTCCAAGCTGTCAGCACAGAGCCCGATGTGGGGCTTGAACCCAAGAACCCCGAGATCACGACCTGAGTCCAAGTCTGATGCTCAACTGACTGAGTCACCCAGGCGCCCCCATGTTTATTCATTTTTGAGAGAGAAAGAGAGAGAGAGAGAGAGGCAGAGAGAGAGGGAGACACAGAATCCAAAGCAGGCTCCAAGCTGTAAGCTATCAGCACAGAGCCTGACGCGGGGCTCAAACTCACAAACTGTGACATCATGACCTGAGCCGGAGTTGGACGCTTAATCAAATAAGCCACAAGGCACCCCTAGCATTTGGAAAAAAATGGAATAAAACAGGTCACAGGCCACCATGTATAGGAACAGTATGTACTGTTGTGAAATGTTTGTTGTTCATATTTGTGTGTGTGTGTGTGTGTGTGTCTGTGTCCTGGGCTCAATGTAAAATGTGTTTTTTACTGTAGGTTGTGGTCAAAGACGTTTGGAAGATTTCTGGTGCTAGACAAGAAGGAGTAAGCCCACTGCAGTCTCTCTCTGCTGCTTATTATGACTAAAAATTCTGGACAAACTAACACTGAGAACTCTGTAAACAAGCAGGGAAATTAGGGAGGGAGTCAAAGCTTGAAGAAGCTATCTGTAGGGGGAGAGTTTCTAAAAAATTTTCCATCTTGGGGCGCCTGGGGGCTCAGTAGGTTAAGCTACTGACTTCGGCTCAGGTCATGATCTCATGGTTCGTGAGTTCAGGCCCCACGTTGGGCTCTGTGCTGACAGCTTGGAACTTGCAGCCTGCTTGGGATTCTGTGTCTCCCTCTCTCTCTGCCCGTCCCCCCTCATGCTCTGTTTCCCCCTCTCTTAAAAATAAACATTAAAAAAAGTTTTTTTTCCATCTTTACTCTCACAGCTTTGACTTGAGATTAGGTCCCAGTTAAGTGGCTTCCCAGTAGCACTGACAACAAAAAATGAGAGAAACCCAAAAGAAAACAACTCTTGTTTCTTCTACTCTATTCACACTTTTGACACCATATGTGTGGGGTTTTTTTTTTCCCCCACATCAACCAATTCTCCAGCTCTCTGGATGGCAACAGGATGTCCTACAACTCAATTCTGACACTACCCGGAGCTAGCACAGACCCCACAGGTTATGGGCTCCATCCCAAAAGACTGCCCCTACTTCAGATGCCAGTCATATGCCCCAGGTTGTCACTTGTGTCTTTTCCAAGTGGCTACAAATTAGGGGGTTCCCATAACCCCTTCCTCAGGTTTGATAATTTGCTACAATGGCTCACAGAACTCAGAGAAGTACTTACTTACACTTACTGGTCTATCACAAAGGAACAGCCAGATAAAGTACACAAGGTGAGGTCTGGAAGAGTCCTGAGCACAGGTGCTTCTGTCCCTGTGGAGTCGGGATGCATCACTCTTCCTAGCACATGGATGTGTTCACCAGCCCAGAAGCTCTGTGAACCTCTTTGGTAAGGGTTTTTAAAGCAGGTTTCATCGCGTAGCCATAACTGATTAATAACTCAATCTCCAGCCCCTCTCCCTTCCCCAAAGGATGAGGATGCGCTGAAAGTTCCAAGCTTACAGTCATGGCTTGATCTGATGACCAGCCACCCATTTTGAAGTTATCCAGGAGCTCACCATGAGTCACCTCAAAATATAAGGTGAACAAAAGACGCTTCTATCACTCAGGCAATTCCAAGGGTTTTAGGAGCTCTGTGTCAGGGACTGGGGGAAGAGACCAAATATATATTTCTTATTATGTCACAAACCACATCTCCCTGACCCGGTGACTTGGTTAAAGGGTCTCTGCGAGCCAGAGAGTGTGGGGGGAATTACAATTAATTTTTTCTCTTCTGGACCTGTCGCAAGGGCAGGACTAAATCGTGCAGCAGTGGTGGCACTAGTGTGGGCAGCAGAAAATTCAAGAGAAACACTGTCATTCCGGCTGACTAGGAAACAGAGCACCGGTGAACCAAAGAGTACAAGAGGGAATCCCAGAAAGAAGCCAGCTAGAGAGGGGATCCCAATTCTGTGTATGAACTGGCACGAGTTTTGCATGGTGAAAACGAACCCAAAGTAGCATAGCAAAGCCTCTGAAAAACTGAAATGACACTAGAACAATGGCCCTCAGAAGATGAGAGAGAACTTGCCGTTTAAACCTAACTGGGTTGCCCGGTCTTCAAGCTGTATTACAAAGCTGTAATCATCAAGACAGTATGGTACTGGCACAAAAACAGACATTCAGATCAATGGAACAGAATAGAGAACCCAGAAATGGACCCACAAATGTATGGCCAACTAATCGTTGACAAAGCGGGAAAGAATATCCAATGGAATAAAGATGGTCTCTTCAGCAAGTGGAGCTGGGAAAACTGGACAGAGACATGCAGAAAAATGAACCTGGGCCACTTTCTTACACCATACACAAAAATAAACTCAAAATGGATGAAAGACCTAAATGTAAGACAGGAAGTCATCACAATCCTTGAGGAGAAAGCAGGCAAAAAACTCCTTGATGTTGGCCGCAGCAACTTCTTACTCAACATGTCTCCAGAGGCAAGGGAAACAAAAGGAAAAATGAACTATTGGGACTTCATCAAAATAAAAAGCTCTGCACAGTGAAGGAAACAATCAGCAAAACTAAAAGGCAACTGACGCAATGGGAGAAGATATTTGCAAATGACACATCAGATTAAAGGTTAGTATCCAAAATCTATAAAGAACTTATCAAATTTAACACCCCCAAAACAAATAATCCAGTGAAGAAATGGGCAAAAGACATGAATAGGCACTTCTCCAAAGAAGACATCCAGATGGCCAACCGACACATGAAGAAATGCTCAACATCACTCATCATCAGGGAGATACAAATAAAAACCACAATGAGATACCACCTCTCACCTGTCAGAATGGCTAACATTAACAACTGAGGTAACAACAGATGTTGGTGAGGGTGCGGAGAAAGAGAGCCTCTTTCGCACTGCTGGTGGGAATGCAAACCGGTGCAGCCATTCTGAAAACAGTATGGAGGTTCCTCAAAAAATTAAAAATAGAACTACCCTATGACCCAGCAATTGCACTACTAGGTATTTATCCAAGGGATACAGGTATGCTGTTTTGAACAGGCACATGTACCCCAATGTTTATACCAGTACTGTCAACAATAGCCAAAGTACGAAAGAGCCCAAATGTCCATCGACAGAAGAAAAGCAAAAATAATATAAAAACAGGGAGGGGGACAAAACATAAGAGACTCTTAAATATGGAGAACAAACAGAGGGTTGCTGGAGGGGTTGTGGGAGGGGGGATGGGCTACATGGGTAAGAGGTATTAAAGAATCTACTCCTGAAATCATTGTTGCACTATACGCTAACTAACTTGGATGTAAATTAAAAAACAAAAACAAAAAAAAACAAAAACAAAAAAACAGCCACATCTTAAACTTACCAAGTTGTGCACATTAAATATGTATAGTTTTTTGTATGTCAATCATTTGTCAATAAAGTGGTTTTAAAAAAGAAAAAAAAAACCTAACTGGGTTGCCTACTAAAACAAAGCAAAATGAAGTCAGTGCTTTCTAGAGCAGAGATCAGCAAACTTTCTCCATAAAAGACCAGAGAGTAAATATTTTTAAGCTTTGTGGGCCATACAGTCTATCACAACTACTCAACTCTGCTACTGGAGTGTCAAAGAAGCCAAAAACAAGATGTAATGAATAAGTATTGCTGTGTTTCAATAAAACTTTATTTACAAAAAGAGGGTTGGATTTGGCCCACAGGCCATAGGTTGCTGACCCTTGCTCTAGGGGATTTTAGTAAGACCAAGACTCTCACATATAACATTCAAAATGTCCGGGATACAGTCCAAAATTACTCAACATTCAAAGATGTAGGAAAAGGTGGTCAATTTTTATGAGGAAAGCCAATTGAAAGATGCCAACCCCAAGATGAGACAGATGTTAAAAATGCCAGACAAAAATGTAAAACAGGTATTACAGCTATGCTTCATGAGGTAAAAGTAAACACACTTGAAATGAAGGGAAAACTCAGGAGAGAAACAGGAACCACAAAAAAAAAAAAAAAAAAAAAAAAATCAAATGGAAATATTAGGACCAAAGCCTGCAATTTCTGAAGTAAAAATTCATGGGGCACCTGGGTGGCTCAGTCCATTAAACGTCTGACTCCTGATTTCAGCTCAGGTCATGATCTCATGGTTTGTGAGTTCAAGCCCCGCATCGGGATCTGTGCTGATCGAGCAGAACCTGATGGGATTCTCTATCTTTGCCCCTCCCCCACTCATGCGCTGTCTCTCCCTCTCTCTCACAAATAAATCAATAAATAAACTTAAAAAAAAGTTCACTGTATGGGCTTGGGATGCCTGGGTGGCTCAGTTGGTTGATTGTCTGACTTCAGCTCAGGTCATGATCTCCCAGTTTGTGGGTTCAAGCCTCGCATCAGGCTCCTGTTGTCAGTGCAGGGCTTGCTTTGGATATCCTCTGTTCCCCTCCCTTTGCCCCTCCCCCACTCATGCTCTCTCAAAATTGAATAAACTTTAAAAAAAAATTCACTGTGTGGGCTTAATGTAGAATGGAGATGACAGAAAAGGAGTCAATGGACTTAAAGATAGACAAAAAGAAAGTTCTTAATCTGAAGAACAGAAAGGAGAAAAAGTGAAAAAATAAAACAGAACCTGAGGAAGTATGGGTCTAACATTCACATCATTAGAGTCCCAAGGGAGGATTGAGACTGGTGCAGAAAAATACATATATATTTGAAGAATAATAGCTGAAGGCTTCTCAAACTTGGTGAAAGACATACAACTATAGATTCAAAGAACTCAAATCCCAAGTAGGATAAATGCAACAAAACAAAGCAAAACCAACCAAAAAACACACAAAAAACCCAAAACTCCAAAAACAAAAATAACCCCCCAAACAATCCACAATTCAGATACACTATCAAACTTCTGAAACCCAAAGGGAAAAAAAAAATCTTAGAAGCAGTCTGAGAAAAAACATATTCCTCAGAATATCAAAAATAGAATTACCGTATGGTCCAGTAATTCTGCTTATGGGTATATACCCCAAAGAACTGAAAGCAAGGTCTTTAAATATTTACACACCTGTGTTCACAGCAGCATTATTCTCGATGGCCAAAAAATGTAAGACCACTGACGGATGGAAACAAAATATGGTGTGTGTGTGTGTGCCCACGCGCGTGTTGGAATATTACTCAGCCTTAAAAAAAGGAAGGATGGGGCGCCTGGGTGGCTCAGTCGGTTAAGTGTCTGACTTCGGCTCAGGTCATGATCTCACATTCTGTGGGTTTGAGCCCCATATGGGGCTCTGTGCTAGCAGCTCAGAGCTTTGAGCCTGCTTCGGATTCTGTGTCTCCCTCTCTTTCTGCCCCTCCCATGCTCACGCTCTCATTCTTAAAAATAAACATAAAAAAAAATTTTTTTTTAAAGGAAGGATATTCTGATACATGCTACAACATAGGTGAACCTTGAGGACATTACGAAGTAAAATAAGCCAATCAAAAAACCCCATATACTGTATTGTTCACTTACATAACTTACCTAGAGTCGGCAAATTCAGAGAGACAGAAAGTGGAATGGCGGTTGCCAGCCGTAAGGAGGAGGAAATGGGGAGCTGTCGTTTAATGGAGACGGAGTTCTAGTTTTGCAAGATGAAACGAGTTGTGGTGACGGTCGCACAACGTTGCAAATGGACTTATCCCTACTGACCTGTACACTTAAAAATGACTAAGATGGCAAGCTATGTTCTGTGCATATTGCCACAATTTTTAAAAACACAGTCTGAGAAAAATGGAATTAATTAATTAATTAATTAATGGAATTAAATATAGAACAGCGATCTCAATGACTGTGGATTTCTCATCAGAAACTGTGGAAGAGACAGTGGAACGACATCTTTAAAGCGCCAGAATAACTATACCTAGAGAAAATATATTCAGGACTGAAGGCAAAATAAAGACCATCCTCAGATGAAGGAACACTAAGAGAATTTCTCGAGAAAGTTTTGCAGGCAGAAGGGAAATCAGTTTCAGAGGAATGAAGGAGGAATCGCTTCTCGGCCTTTTGGCTAAGATCAAGCGGAGGAATGAAGGAGGGACATAAATGGTGAGTGTCTCCTCTCAGGTTCTTTAAGATATGTGTATCGACTGAGGGCAAAAATTGTTGATTTTGAGCCAGGCATATGGCCGCCTGGAACAGACTATTCCTCCAACCTCCCTTACAACGAGGTGTGACCTACTGTGGGACGAAGTTCCGCTCCCTGAGTTGTAAAAGGAGGTATTAAGGGGCAGCTTTCTGGAACATTCCTTAAGATACTGCTGACACATTTTTTTTTTTCATTCCTTTTTCTCTGTCCCTTCTTTATCCATCCTGTTGCTTGGAAAGTGGATGCAGTGGCTGGCGTGGCAGCCCCATCTTCCCCGGTGAAGACCGCGAGGCGCAGTCCAGATTCCTAAAGACTCTGTGAAACAGACCCATCATCCTAGCCCTGGGTGGTCTACTTTTGGACTCTGATGTGAGGCAGAAGGTATGCTCCCTTGGTGTGTAAGCCACCGTTACGTCTGGGTTTCTGTAGCGTGTTGCTGCATTTGACCCTAAGACAGCTCCTAATTGCTGAAACCAAGCAACACTCTCGAATGAATCCAGGGAGAAGTTCTGGGTGAGGAAACCATCCAAGTGTTTCTCACAGCACTTGGCGTATGGCGAGGTGCTCTGTAAATGTCAGTGGTTAGGTACCATGTGGCTCAGTTTTGTATTTTCCACAGTATCCAGCAGAGTCGATGCACCATCCTCCGAGACCGCCTTCTGACTCTCTGTCGATCCCCGGCTTGCCCTACGGAAAATGTGTCCCCCATCCTTACTGGCGTCAGCAAGAAAAACCCGACCAAAGGGCACGGCACGCCTTAGGTTCCAGGTTCCACAAACCCATGGGAGAAAAATCAGCAGTGGAGGAGGAAATACACTATTTATTTACAGTTCTTTCACTTTATCCACAATTTCCATACAAACATAAAAACTAAAAAAATAAAACCACCACTTGGGAACACAAGTGTCTTTCTTTAATTAGTCCGGTTGAGGGAGGGTCACCGCCCTCTTGCTCTGTGAAGGAGACTATTGAGGCACACGGAAGGGGAACAGGAGAAGGTTGGGAAGAATGCCTGAGAAACAGCTCCAGATGAGAAATGTAACATGCCAGCGTGGTGGAGCTTCACTGGCGGAGACTCAAGGGCGTCACCCACTGGGGACACTGACCGGCTTCCCAAGAGGACGACGGCTCCTTGCCACCATCCCCCCCCCCGCCTCTCCACTACGGAACTCTAGAAATCAAACACGCCTCACGCATCTCATGAGCGGTGTGGGGTATGGTGGTGACAGTGGGGGACGCTGGATGCTTCTCTCGGAGAAGAGCCCTCAACCCCAGGGAGACACAGGAAACCCCTTTCCTTGGCACTGATGAGTCAGTCACAGCTTCTGTCTCGAATACAACGCTGACTTAAAACGGAAAAACAAAAGCATCCTGGGGAAAGGGAAGGGCTGAAAACATGCTCTCTGGGAGGTGGCTAGGGGTGAGGGGTGGGGGGCAAGGGGGCTCTGTCTGCCCAACAGGGGGAAGGAGTGGGGCTGACGCTCCACCAAGACCCGGGGAGGGGTGGGGAGGGGGGGAGACAGAAAAACTCAGCCGCTGACGCTTGGGACGGCCACCGCTGGTTGTCAAAGCAGCTCCATCTGCTCAGCGCCACTTGCTCTGGCAGACGCCCACCCGCTCCCTCACAGGGGGGCACCCAGAAACCGACCTGGAGGCGCTGGGCCCACCTGCCTGGCGACGTCATCTGTGCTAGTGACCTAGATTGCTTTCACATGTTGATGCACATTATAAATATAAAATCATATCTGCTACAAAGAGGACGTATATTTGTACATCTTTACCCATATACATAATAACACAATTTACACATAATATCTTGGAGTGGGTCATCATGGAAAAAGGGTTTGGAGAGGTAAACAGCCCCTTCTCCCTCCCCCTGCCCTGATCCTTCTCAAGGGATGCTTATATACTTGGTCACCGGGGGGCCCTTCCCAGCGGGTCGTGACAGGGCTGGTCTGGACACATGAATTCGGACATGTAACTAAATGCCGAGGGGTGTGGATACTCACGTACACACACGAACGCAGGCACACATATAGACATCTGGTGAGAAAAGGAAAACTAAAATTCCTAGCCCTTGGGTGTAGGCCTCTGCCCAGACTTATAAGCATCAGTGCCTCCTCTATCTGAGAACAACAGTCTAAAACTGCCCCTCACCGGCTCACATGAGGGCAGAGGGGGAAGGGCTAGGAACCAGGGAGGGAGGGAGGGGGGGAGGGGCCAGGAGTCTTTTGAAAACATAAGGCGTTTTTTGACCTGTGATCAAATGAAACCATGTCACAAAAAGCAACGGCATCAGTTGGGGCCGGGAGGCAAGAGACAGTCCGTCCATGTAGGGACAATGTGAGTTGAGACCCTGAGCCTTCCCCTTCTTCTGTCCAGTTTCTTTGAAAGGGGCAGACAACCCTGTACCTCCTTTCCTGTCCTCTCCCAGAGCTGGGCCCATCCACATGTCATGGAATACTGACAGTGGTCCAAGAAACATATCCAGAGACATGGAGTGGTGGACAGGCACGCCAGAGAGTTAAGACCTGGGCGGCGGATGTGAGCTTTTTACAGCAGGAGTGGTTCCTGGCCTGAGTCCACGGCTCGCACAGTGGCCACAGTGATCAGATTGCCATCAGAGATGGGGACAGTCTGGGTCCCCCCTGGGGAGACAGCACCTATCGGCGGTAGTGATTGGGGGCGTCGGCAAACATGTACTTTAGTCTGTATGCCTCGGCGAGCAGCAGCCCAATCTCTTCGTTGCCCCAATGGATCGTAGGTAGGTTTTGTAGCAGCATCAGGAGACCCTGGAATGCAAGAAAGACGTTTTTATCATCCCGGGACTACAGACCAGGGGACCAGCAGGCCCTGGGATGGGGTCCCTTCCTCCTGGATCACACACATCCCGCAAGGTCGGGCTCCCTCCTCCAGAGCAGCACACATCTCCCGGCCCCCAGTTCACCTTCAGAAAGCCCTGAAAAGCCTCTGCTAATTTTCCGATATCCACTAGCACCTGCCTCTTTGAACAATACTATAAACAGAGAACGACACCGACAAATAAGGGTATTTAAAAGAGAAAAATAATCTCCCTCATCATCCAAACATACTCTCTTCATTTCCAAGTACTGCTTTTCAGTCTTTTTCTCACACGCATATTTCTTTAAACAGCTGTAATCATAATTATGATTTTATGCTTTTTAATCATCTTCTTTCTCTAGAATTTTAGTGTCTTTCCATGCAGCCTTCAAAACTGACTATTCTCAGGGTTAGTATGTAGCTATACCCAAATGTACTCAACCATTTATCTTTTGTTAGATACTTAATTTGCTTCCTTTAAAAATAACATTTATTTTAAAAAACCCTCATTTATTCATATTCATAAATGCATAACCTTATGCATTTGACATATTTCTCCTAATCGAGTGTTCACTTGTAATCACTATATTTAGCTTCTTCCTTGTTCTCCAAAGACTGTCCTGTCCTCAACCTACTGGTCCAGCTCATTTCCTACTATCCCAGTATACATGCCTCCTCCAGCTAGGCCCATTTCAGCCAGATTTATCTGTGCCTCCGTGGTTTAGTTTACTTGGTTCCTTTCACTTGGAATACCTTTCCTTTTCCCCTCTGCCTACCTCAATCCTATTCAGTTCTCAAAGCCCAGGTCCCTCAAACAGTTCCCATAGAGACACCCTATTAAAGAGGATAACAGAATAAAAAGCGAATGTGAGGTTTTCTCTGTAATTTATTTACCCATGTTGTTGCTGCTGCTTCATGTTGTTTTTCTTTCTCTCTTTTTTAAGTTGATTTACTTATTTATTCTTAAATAATCTCTACACCCAATGTGGGGCTCGAACCCACAACCCCGAGATCAAGAGTCACATGGTCTTCCAACCAGGCCAGCCAGGCACCCCTGTGTCTCTTTTTGAACTGGATATTCTTCTTCTTCTTTTTTAAAATTTTATTTATTTATTTTGAGAGAGAGAGAGAGACAGACAGACAGACAGCGGGAGGGGCAAAGAGAGAGAAGGACAGAGAATCCTAAGCAGGCTCCATGCTGTCAGAACAGAGCCAGATTTAGGGCTTACTCTCATAAACTGTGAGATCGTGACCTGAGTTGAAATCAAGAGTCAGACATTTAACCCAATGAACCACCTCGGTGCCCCATCAACTGCATAGTCTTATTTTTCTGATTATAAAAGTAATAGTAGCAAGACAAAACCCAGAGACACAAGAAGACTGGCAGACTCGATTACATACAACTTCAAAATGTCAAAGGTGCCGAAAACCAAGTTAAAATCTAAGAGACTGACTATAAGTTATATGCTAACTAATTTGGATGTAAACGAAAAAAAATAAAACTAATAAAAAACAAAGAAACTGACTGTAAGAAAATATTTTTAACACCTATAAAAGACAAAAGGTTAATATCTATAACCAAAAAGGGTGCCTACAAATCACTGAGAAATAAGAAAACCACCAAATAGAGAAACAGGTGAGTAATATGAATAGGTAACAGGCAGAGTGCCTATGGCCCAACACACATGCGGTGAGTACTCTTGCTTTTAGCTGCTCTGAACACCCAGCAATGTTTTGTAGTTTTTAGTGGAAAGGTCTTGCATATCTTTTACGAGATTTCTTCCTTTAGAAATAGAAACTTAGCTGTGCACAAAGCTGCCTGTGGTACATCACTGTTTAAGAGCCCCGTTCTGGGACAGTGT
This sequence comes from Panthera onca, assembly GCF_046562875.1. NCBI lineage: Eukaryota > Metazoa > Chordata > Mammalia > Carnivora > Felidae > Panthera > Panthera onca. The sequence goes on along the minus strand of NC_138343.1, from coordinate 35,658,602 downwards.
ATGTTCTTGGTTCTGCCCTAAAACCTCTCCCTCCCCACTTCCCAGAAAGTGGGTGTGAGTGGAGGAGGGGAACAGTCATCTCAGACCATAAGATTACAGCCATGCGTTGAAGGCAGCAGAGGGAGAAGACAGAAGACATCTGAGTCCCTGCCACACTGGAGCCGGGATGTCAGCCCTCGACTGCTTATGCTGAAAGACTGTGAACTGTGGGGAAGTCAACAACGGTCTGGTTTTAAGCCACTGCTATTCTAGGGTCTTGGTTACAGGGGACAAGCTTATATCATCTTAACAAAGACAGGCTGTAGCTATCAAAATCAGAAATGCACATGGTCTTTGATCCAGCAACTCCACCCCTGTATCCTGTCCTAGGGAAATATTCGCAGTCCGGCAGGAGGGTCTTCCCGGCATGCACCACTGCTTCAAACAGTGGGGAATCAATCGCTGGATAAACAGTGGTCATCCACATCGTGAAATACACGGCAGCACACGGCACAAATGAAGTCGCACTAGGTGCACCGAGGTGGAAAGATAACAAAGGCAATTTTACAAGTACCAAAGAAAAGTAAGTTGTAGAAAAATACAGGATGATCCCACTTAGGTAAATGAGAAAACACAATATATTTGTATATGCACATATGTATACAAAAAATTTAGAAGGTGAGGTGGTAAACTGTTAACTGTAGTTACCTTCAGGGATGAGAGACCTTCACTTTTTTCCCGTTATACTTCTGTATCTTTTGGGCTCTGTGTTTTCAATTTTTACAATAAAGTGTTGATGCATTACTCGGGTGATAGAACTTTTTCTCTTTAGTAATACATGTTCTGTGGTAGTTTTGTTTAGTAAAAAGTAAAAAAGCAGAAAATAAACCACCCGTAATTTCATAACCAAGATGAAGCCACTTTTTTTGTTAAAATATTTATTTACGGGGGCGGGGGCGCCTGGGTGGCTCAGTCGGTTAAGTATTGACTTTGACTCAGGTCATGATCTCCCGGTTCGTGGGTTCGAGCCCCTCATCGGGCTCTGTGCTGACAGCTCGAAGCCTGGAGCCTGCTTCAGATTCTGTGTCTCCCTCTTTCTGCTCTCTCTCCCCCATTCATGCCCTGTCTCTCTCTCTCTCTCTCAAAATAATAAACATAAAATAAAATAAAATAAAATAAATAAAATATTTATTTATTGGGGCATCTGGGTGGCTCAGTGGGTTAAGTGTCTGACTCTTGGTTTAGGCTCAGGTCATGATTTCGCAGTTTGTGAGTTTGAGCCCCGCATCAGGCTCTGCGCTGACAGTGAGGAGCCTGCTTGGGATTCTCTCTCTCCCTCTCTCTCTTTGCCCCTCCTCTGCTCATGCTCTCTCTCTCTCAAAATAAATAAATAAACTTAAAACAGATTTTAAGTAAACTCTACACCCAATGTGGGGCTTGAACTCATGACCCCAATCCCTCCCTCCCTCTCTCTCTCTCTCTCTCTCTCTCTCTCTCTCTCTCTCTCGCCAAGATCAAGAGTCATATGCTCCACTGGCTGAGGCAGCCCAGAGCCCCAAAAGGACGTCACTTTTAAACACTTTGGCATATTTCCTTCCACTCCTTTTTCTGCACACTATCCATAGTTGAAACATTTTATCTACATAATTTTGAATCTACTTAGCATTTGTCATAAGCATTTCCTTTGATATTAAAAACTCCTTGTAAATATTTTCATGGCTAAAGAATTTCTCACGATGCAGATGCACCAAATTTACTTTACATCTTCCTGTTCTGAGTACTTAATTATTTCTGGTTTTTCACTATAATGAAATTACAATGAATAGCCTTGTGCATAGAGCCATATTTTAGATTATTTCCATGGGCTGACTTCCTAGGATTGAAATTACTGTCAAAGAACATGAACATTTAAAAGGTATTTAACGCTCATTCAGAAAATGCATTCCAGAAAAATGCTCATTTCTGTAGATCTCCACCAGCACTGAGTACTCTTACTAAACAAAGTTCTCTAATCATAACCCTTTTCCCTGAGATTTCCAAGCCTGAGAAGAGAGCTCAAAGCCTTAAGTCAACATGGTGGTGAATGCACAGGATGAACACACTGAGAAAGGGATCAGCCTATATGCTTCTCTACATATGTTCAACCCTCCTCCCCAACCCCCCATCCTGGTTGCCATCAACCTCCTCTCTTCCCCAAACCCTCTAGGTTAGCCACCCTCTACTATCCCAACGTTGTTACCAAATTCATTCAACCAGACAGCTTACTCAACCAGTTAATGATTTTCACTCAACCCACCCAGATGCTAATGTTGCGTTTAAATACACTATTAGCTGACCTAATGTCTCTGGAGTGCGCTTTTCTCATGGTTAACAATTCTCCCTGAGATGTCTTGGCCTCTCTTCTAGGTCTTTCTTTCTTTCTTTCTTTTTATTATTTTTTTTAATGTTTATTTATTTTTGAGAGACGGGAAGAGAGCACAAGCAGGAGAGGGGCAGAGAGAGGGGGAGACACAGAATCTGAAGCAGGCTCCAGGCTCTGAATTGTCAGCACAGAGCCCAATGCAGGGCTCAAACTCGCAAACCGTGGGATCATGACCTGAGCCGAAGTCAACGCTTAACCAACTGAGACACCCAGGTGCCCCTCAGGGAGTCTACTTTTATTCTAATTTGGGCAGATTCTCTACTATAGAGGTCCTCACCTTTTCTATACCTCAGACTCTTTGGCTATCTGGAGAAGCCTATGGATCCCTTCTTAGAATTATGATTTTTTAAATACATAAAATTAAATACATAGTACCATGAAGAAGGCCCGTTAAATTGAAAGTTATCAAAATATTTTTAAACAAATTTATGATACTGCTGTATATGTACTTTATTAATATATTCTGTAACAGGATCTAATGGCAGATTAAATAACTATCACTATTTCAAAGTAGCAATGAACATAATGTTTTCAGATATCTGTAACAACTTAATATGATAATGAAAATACCTGCAGTTAGTGACAAAGGAAGGTACCGCTAATATTACTGTGCTTTCCTGGCTACATTTGTTAAGGTAGGAAATGCCAACTTTGAATTTGGGGTTACCGAAAATAAAACTGAAAATTTTTTTCCATTCATGTCTAGGGGTCCCGACTTTTTTTTCTTTTTTCTTTCTTTTAAATTCGTGTGTGTGTGTGTGTGTGTGTGTGTATTTAAATTTTATTTATTTTGAGAGAGAGAGAGAGAACACACAAGTAGGTGACGGTCAGAAAGAAGGAGACATAGAATTCCAAGCAGGCTCTACAGCATCAGCACAGAGCCAGAGGCGGGGCTTGAACTCACAAGCCGTGAGCTGAGATCAACAATCAGATGCTTAACTGACTAAGCCACCCAGGCGCCCTGGGATCTCCTGACTTCTAAACTTAGACCCTAAATGAAAGTGTTTACTCTTGTAGCTTGCCCTTCTCTTGATTCACACCACAGTCAACAAGAATTCGTATTATACTTTCCTTCAGAGGTAAGTTTAACACCCAAGTATCCATATTAACATTAAATTTTTAACTTAATTTATTCATTGGAAAACTTTTTTCTTGCTTTCCTTTTCCTTCCTTCCTTCCTTCCTTCCTTCCTTCCTTCCTTCCTTCCCTCCCTTCTTCTCCTTCTTCTTTTTGGTTCAAATTGCTTTTGCCATTATAGAATTTCAGTCCCATTTTCAATCAGCTTGCTGGGTGAGGTCAAATCGTTACCCTTTTTCTTGAGGACACATTTCATTGACTCAGAACCAACCCCTGCCTTCCATGGAAGGGGAGCTGAAGGAATGGTACTTGGTTACCCTCATCCGGAATATTAGCAAGCAGACTCTGGGAACTTGGGAGCCTCAACAAAAACCCTTGGGTTCGTCCTGTCATCACAGCCAGGAAGTTCCAACCAGGCTGCAAAAGCCGAATCAACTGTAGGACCTCTTAGAAAAACCTGAGCCCAAGCCTCATCCCTGGAGTTTTTTTTTATTCTAAAACCCTGGGATGGGACCTGGTAACCACACTTTCCCAATGATTCCAGTGGGCAATCAGGTGTGGGCTTACCTCTAGGGGGATTAAAAAGCTCTACAGGAATAAGAGCATATTTGGGATGCCGGCCTCATGGTGAGATCCTAAGGAAGGAAACCCCTAGATGTTACACAGAGAGCGACCTTTCATTACATAAACTAAGATAAATCTATAAAATAAAAATAGCTTGTAGCCAATTTAATGTTTTCACAGTTTTTGTATGAGCATGTACTCATGTGATGTGTAAAAGATATAAAAATGGCGGAATTTCCAGTTTTTGACATGATAGGATATCCACCATATTTTGTAAAGTGATAAAAAGAGGTTACAAAACAAGTTATAAAATGGTTGCATTAATGGCTATATACATACAGTACGTATTTGTGGAGATCTGTATGGGGAAACATCTGGAAGAAAATAAAGCACCTTTGTGTGGCACAACTTCAGGTATTTAGTTCTTTTTTTCTTTTTGCTTATTGGTGTTTCTAATTTTTTTTTTATAATGATTACAACCCGTGCACAATTGATAAACAACAAAAGAGTAATATCTCTAGATGGGAATATTCTTTGCTGGGATAGAATCTACCTATAATTTCCAATGCCTCTAACCTTGCTAGAAACCTCCGGTAAATCTTGAAATAATTCTAACACTGCACAAGTTAACGTCCCCGGATGCCCCCTGGGCAGTAAGGCATCGCGAGGGAGCACTCCGCCACCTGGTGGCTGTGTCTAGGAACTGCATCCCTTCGCACAGTGCTGCAACAGTGGGAAACCCTGCCCAACGCATTGATAAATCTGGGATGATAGAAAAGAAGCAGAAACCAAATGGCTGGGGGTAGAAGGTGTTAATCACAAGTCAGGGGCTTTTATCTAATGATAGGGAAGAGACAAAGTTGGAGCAGGGAATAACTGAAGATTTGTTACAAAGCCAGCCCATGGGATCACTAAGCATGACAGGCAGTCAGATGAAACACTGCAGCCATGAGAAGACAGCTTATGAAGCAAGCAGCAGTGAGGAGTTCCAAATTAATGGGAAGGGACCAAAGAAAAGTTGGAAGTGGCTAAAATAGCAGAAAACAACCTGACCTAGATGCCAGCTGAGAATCCACAGATCCTAAAGGAAAAGGAATATGGCAGAAAAGAAATTAGTGCCATGGTGGGTAGGGGGGAGGCAACAATTAGATAAGGGGGTCAAAGGAGAAGGGATAGAAGTTATAGCCAAAGAGACCCTGTAAGGAAAAGGTATAGGGGAAACCTCTTAGAGGATGTCCAATAGATGGAAGAAGTGGAGAGCAAGAACACCAAGAATAATCATTATAGTGACAGCTACCATTTATTGAGCACTTACTACACACCAGATGGGGCTCTACATGCTTTACGTGTACTCTGTATTAACTCATTTAATCTTCCCACCAACTCCATGAGATACATAATATTATCTCCACCTTACAGATGAGGAAATTGAGGCACAGAGATTAAGGAATTTGCCCAGGGGCACAGAGTGGTACTGGGCTGGAATTTGAACCCAGGCAATCTGGCTCTAGAGCCTGTGCTCATAACCACTATATATTTCAGCGCTTGCCCTGGAGTAAGAAGAGAAATGGGGCATAACGTAGAAGGAACCAAAAGAAAGGAAGTCACGGCAGACGCTGTTTGAAGGAAATGTGGAACAGTTGCTTGATTTTACTCAGTGGTAAGAGCCAAGCACAACCAAAGATAGGATGTGTAGTAATTAACAGCAAAAGAACTTAAAGACCCCATAAAACATACACTATTAAATAAGATACTGTGTGTAGAATCACTTAGCAATATTGGAACATCCTTTGCAAATGTAAAGTGTACTCAGGCATGTAAAAATATTTTCCTAGTCAAATAAGCAGTTCTTTAAAACAAATCCCCCATTCTGAGAATCAGTGAGTTAGCAAACCAATTCCCCTGGTTACAATAAAAATTTTCAAAACCATGTCCTTGTATGTAAACTTTCTGAGAGTCAAACTTATTCACTGGTTTTCTCCCAAAGTGTGTTTAGCAACTTTCCCATCAGAGAAGGCCGGGTTGAGTTCTTCAATGGCTTGTGTTATGTCTAGGGATCGTGCCCTTTCTCACGCCAGCTTGCTGTGGGTGAAAGATCTTCAGTTCCCGGGGCTCCCTCTGAACCCTTCTTCTGGGCAGGATTCACACCGACAACTCACTGGATGTCTGTAAAGATGAGGCCTGCGCTAGCCAATGCTCCAAAATCCTACCCTTGAGTTCCTGCAGAAGTGGTGGGTGGATGCCATCTGATTCAAGGGATTTATTTGCATTTAGTTTCTATTTAGGCCGAGAGCTTCTTATATAGGCTTAGCACTACTGAACTGAACAACTCTGACCTACCTCCTACAAAAGACGCTTTCAGAATAGGAGTCTCTCCAAAGTGTTCTTCTGTAGGATGGAGGCACGGGATTCTGGGATCAGCTGGCCCACTGACTCCCTTGCTGGTCCCCATTTTATGTAAAGGAATTTTGATTATTAGTCTTCAGAGTCCTCTGTGGGGTGCTTCTCAAAATCAGTTCTGAGACCTCTGAGGCCTTGTTGGCCCTCACATCTTGTGGGGTCCCATGCCCTTCTGGGCTCTCACAGATGCTGCTTTTCCTGAGATGACTGTTTAGACTGTGGGACGAGGGAGCAGGCATTCACTCAGGTGCCTGTTCTCTCTGACTCAGGCACATACACTTTTCCCAGATATGTTATTCATAGTGGAACAGTTTTCAGGCTTCCTGTGGGTTACTTCATTCAGTACAAATTTTCTTTCTTTTTTTAATATAAATTACGAGTTTATTACAAAATACAACATGTTAGTTTCTCATCATCAGCGACTGAAGAAAACAAAGCCAGGAGCTCACCCTGGGTGGGGCTGGAGGCCAGACGCCGCCAGGCTCAGGAGCTGGCCACAAGTCACCGGTTTACAACCCCCCGGCAGATGGGTGTTCTCCGGGGTAGCCGCCACCCAGTTCTTGTCGCTTGCACACCGCGAGCTCCAAGGAACGAAACCCCGGTGTAAAGTGTACGTCCATCGTGAAAAGCTGGGGCAGGGATCACAAGAGCTTGACCGTGATGGACAGGCCAGTAAGGGTGGCCGTGCTGCAGTATGGAGGGTGGGTGCGAAGGCCACGGCCACCGTGTCCTCAGGGTCGCTCCCCTGAACCTGGACTTGCTCTGCTACATTCACTTCTTCTTGTGTCGCTGGCTGCTGCAGGTCACTGACGCTGACGGAGCAAATCAGATCAAAGGTCCCGTGCACGCCACCGCTGCTGGGAACCTACTTGTCCTCTTTGTCCATAGTTACCAGGTGTCCCCAGAGTGCTCAGAGACGACGTCACTCACCTCCGGTTCTCCAGGGAGCTGCCCCCACCACCGGGAACCACCGCGGGCCTGTACAAGTGCTCTGCGCACGTTTTTTCCTGAATACCCACATTTCAGCATAGCTCATATCCTTCCAATGCACACTGAAGTTCTGATTTTTGAGGTGCTCCACTCCTTCGCCCCGGCAACTCCTTTGGTTTTGGTTGTGATTATGGGGTGGTGCACGGCCCACGTTCCCTCACGCACAGAACTCACTCAACCATCTCCTGCCCTTCTGGGTTTGACACGCGCCTGCTCTGGGAAGTCTCCCCCAGAGTCTGACGCCCACAGCCTGCCCTGATGGTGTTTCTGCCACTGGGTGTCAGGAATAAAGATGTCTTCCGGCGACCAAATTCTGTGGCTCTCCAGGCTCACTTAACGTGCCAGGTTCAGCCTTGGCCAGAGGACGGGAGAGTCCACTGTCACTGCTATGATTCTGTCACTTCACAGTGGCGTGTACACCCCTGTGATTCCCTAGTTCACTCTGCCGGCCTTGTGGGGTGGGACCAAGGCACCCCTCTTCATTCCATCTCCAAAGAGCTAGCAGCACGGGTCAAGGCCCAGACATCCTTGGCCAGGCTTTAGGACGGAGGCTGTTGGTCCAACAAGGGATGGGGGTGAAAGTTCCTCCCCAATTGAGGGTCAAGCCCAATCTCTCCACAGGCTTCTCCACAATCAGGTCTTGCGGCACCACCCCTCACCCTGTGACACTCCGGCCACACTGCCTTCTCTCTGCCTCTTCCCTCCCCCCACCCCTCAACCTCTTACCCTGGCAGGGCTGCTCCTCACTGCCAGGGAGGTGGCACCCAGCAAAGTGCGGGCCAGGGGCAGGCGCTGGGAAGGGCTGAGTGGGACAGCAGGCCTCCCAGCTCTTACTTGCTCAGCCTAGGTCCCCAGACAGTCCCCTGTGCTCACCTTCTCCTTCAAGTGCCTATGGCAGCTATAAGAGATGCGGACAGGCAGACAGAACTCTTGGGCAGACAGAACTCTCTCTAGGCTCACGGCTGGGGAGAGAAGCCCCAATCCCTCCCTCGGCAGGTGCACAGCCACATAGGAGACCTGCCGGTTCTGATTAGGGCGCTCACATCCAAGGCAGATCTCGCTCTCTCTGACCACCACTGAAGCTTCCCCTTTGCCAGTTTCCCACTGTCACTGCTCCCATCCCCAACACCCTCGGTCGGCATCACACAACCTCTAGCACGGCCACTACCCCTACAGCCAGCAGCCCTGAATCCTAGGGTCACCCTTTGCCCTTCTAGCCCCCACGATGCAAATAACATCAAGATCCTCACTCAATACCAAGATTCCTATGTGAGAAAGGACTCATTTACCCATTTTGTTTTGGTGATTTTTACACAGTCAACTGTCTACTTAGTATGGAGATTTTAGTGTATTGGTTGTATTTAGTTGTATTTAGTGTTATTGCACTTTCACCTTTCACTGGTGACCTTGCAGCAAACTGAACCATGTGCTCTTGTCCTATCATGCACTCTGTTGTCAATCTTTTTTGTTTTTTTCAGTGAGGCATAACTTGTACACAGTAACTACGCAAATCTTAAGTGTACAGCTGGACAATTTTTACATATGTAACCACCACCCAGAAGATTCATGTTCCTTCTCAGTCAATACTCCGTCTACAACCAGTGACCTGACATCAGAAGTTCGAACTTCACATAAATGCTTTCCTGCAATCTTATTTCCAAAGTTATCATGATACTTCTGAATATTTTTTAGTGGCAAAAAACTGGCTTAACCAGGGCTCCTTGGAGAATGGTTGATTCCAAGGTAAGGCAAAGAAAATATAAGCTGGGAGCATCTCATGGCACCAGAAAGTAAGGAAGTGCTTTAAAAATGATGGGACCAGGGGTGCCTGGGTAACTCTGTCAGTTAAGCCTCCAACTCTTAATTTTGGCTCAGGTCATGATCTCACGGTTCATGAGTTTCAGCCCTGTGTTGGGCTCTGTGCTGACAGCTCAGAGCCTGCTTGGGATTCTCTCTCTCTCCCTCTCTCTCTGTTCCTCCTCTGCTCAAATTTTCTCTCCCTCACTCTCTCTTTGTCCCCTGCCCCTCTCTGGCTCGTGCTCTCTCAAAACAAACAAACAAACAAACAAACATTTTTTAAAAAGGTAAACATGATGGGATCAAAAAGACATAGGAGACAACTTGAAGGAGAACCCAAGGGCCAAAGCTGGGACAACCTGAACAGCAAAATAATGACAATGTCAGATAACCCATGAAATAAATACCTGTGAATCTATACTGATATAAATAGATACATGAATACATAAACGGGAGAGAAAGGACAGCTCTCCCTTAGGTTAGAATAGCAATTAATAAATATAGAAGCAGTGAAAATAGAAAATCACAATTAGGCAAACATCACAGTAATGACTGTTACAGGCAAGAGACATTCGTGAATGTTAAAAAGTGGGCGAACGAATGATGAGAAACATCAGAATTGCATAGTCTCAGACTGTCTCTACAAAAGATACTTACCAATTACCAAAGGGAAAATAGTAACTTCACAGGGGAGAGACTCAGGAGACCCCCCTGAGTCAAGCGATCGAAGGCGGCAGGAATGAGACCTGCCCACACCAGCTACCTCCTCATAACAGACATCACCTCTGTGGTTTCTTCCCCAAAAGGCATGACCCTCAGTTTCGTCATAAGAAAACATTAGACAGCCCCAAGTTAAAGGACAGTCTGCAAAATAACGAATCCGTACTCTCCAAGAGTTTTGAAAATTTTGTCCTGGAAGACAAAGACGGAGGAATTGTCCCAGGTTAGGATCCTGAATTGGATCCTCATCCAGAAAAGGACATTAATGGGAAGACTGGTCAAATTCAAATAAAGTCTGTAGATTGCTAACATTTTATCGACCTGAACGTCCTGGTTGGTTAATCACAGTACGGAATATAAGATGTAAACATTCAGTGGATATGGGTAGGCTATTTGGGAACTCTACTATTTCTGCAACATTTTGTAAGTATAAAAATTATTGCAAAGTAAAAGAGAGAGGATACTTTTTTAAAAACCTGGTTTGCGTGGAGTCCCTCCTCCCCAGCCCCTCCAGAGTCTGGCATTCAGCCCCTAGAGCGCCAGTGGCTCCTAAGCCTGGGGGCTCTCTCAGGGCCTGGGCGGAGCTCCAGGACTTCCCAGACAGAGGCCCAGACCCCCCCGACCCCCCAACCGGGCTCCAGCAACGTGTACAAGTGCCCAGAACTCCCTGTCGCCTCCAGGTGTGGCGGTCTTTCGGATTTCACCTTCCCACAGAGGCAAGTGCCTTAGTTTCCTCCTGGGAAGAAGGCATGGAAAGGAATGAGGAGGCCGAAGGCCCTTCTGGCAGTGGAAGGAGAAAAACCCAGGAGCCAGAATAGACCAAAAGGAGGACCTTAGAGCACTTCTTTCTCAGTTTTAAAACAACCAATCTTTTGTTAAACATTTACTTCATGAGAAGAAAGCCTGTGAGCAATTATCAATGAAAGGTGAGGGGTGGTAGAGGGCAGAGGAAGCCCTGGAAGGAGGAGGGGAAAGGGGGAGGCGGGGGAGGACGAAGATCCTTGTCCGGGATCCTGGAGTACTGCTATGTGAATTCAGCTCAAATGCCCCAGGAGGTGTCTGGCCAGGCCCCAGGGTAGAGGCAACAGAGCACAATCCATGTGTGGGGCACGATGCTGGGTGTCTAACTCCCTGGGTGACCTTGAGCCAGTTACTTAATCTTGCTGTGACTCAGTTTGCTCATTTGTAAAATGGGGGTAGTTATTATGACCTACTCTGTGGGACTATTGCAAGGATTAAATGAATTAAACACAAATAAGCATTTATTTGTTTATTATTTATTTTAAGATTTTTTTTTAATTTATTTTTTAAACTTTATATATTTATTTTGAGAGAGAGAGAGAGACAGAGTGAGCATGCACAGGGAAGGGGCGGGGGGCGTGGAGAGGGGGGAAGAGAGAGAGAGAATGAATATCCCAAGCAGGCTCTGCACCATTGGCACTGAGCCTGATTCGGGGCTCAAACTCATGAACTGTGAGATCACGACTTGAGCTAAAGTCAGACACTTAACTGACTGAGCCACCCAGGCGCCCCAACACAAATAAGCGTTTAGATTAGTGCCTCCTACATTAAAAGTGCTAAGAATTAGTTATTATTAGGTCGAACCTTATGAAACTGCCAATATCTGACATTTGGACCTATGAAAACAATGTTGTAAACGTCACCCTAATATAATCATCATTTTTCCACTACACCAGGCCAGGCTGAGGGCCCCTCACACCAGGGCAGAGCCTTGGCCCAGCACTATTAGAAGCTCTCACTTCAAGTGGCCCATGGCTCACAGGACGGGCCACTCTGTCCCTGCGGCACCTGTGCACACATTGCCTCAGGTTCCCTTGCTCAGAGGCCTCAGGAAGGAAACATCTTCAAGTGATCCTCCTGTCGTCAGTTCTGGGGCCCCTCTCCCAGGCAGTATGAGCCCAGATATCTGCTCAGCCAAGGAGAAGCAGGCGCCCTTCCTTCTGGGGGCTTCTGCCACAGCTGGGACACTGCCTTTTACCTCCGCAAACTTTGACACCCCCTCTCTAGTCCTGTTTGTCCATCTAGCTTGGCAGCTTTGCCCACGATTAGCCTAGCATGGTTTACTCTGGTAAGTTACACACCACTTAGAGACTTGGGTTCCTAAAGCTTTGTCTTCACTGCTTCTCAGACTCGGGAGTACATTTCAGCAAACAATATTAATGATAATAAGCACCCTGTTCTGAGGCCGTAGGCCACGTATACCATTCTAACTGCTTCACGCGTATTAACGATTTAATCCTCACGGTAGCCCTGGAGGTAGGTACTCACCCCCATTTTACAGGCAAGAAAACCGAGGCCTACAGAGCCAAGTTACTTGCTTCTGGCTGCACACCTAGAAAGGTAGCAGAGCTCAGATCTGACCCCGGGCAGTCTGGCTCCACAGACCGTGGCTTTACCACTGCACTATTCTACATAGTCCCCAACTTTCGAAGGAGGGTCTCTGCTTCCCCCTGATGCCCCTCCACTGGCTCCCCTAACCGGGGGCTCTTCTTCCCTGTCACTAAGGGTGACCAATGGCCGGTCTGCTGAAACCACCACAACTCTCTTTTATTTCTGCAGTGGCTTCGCCTAATTTTTCTTCGAGTCGCTGCAGCTGTTCAGCCCTCAAACTTCTCTCATCCAGGCTGGGCCAGTGTGGCTTTCTGGGGTACCTGTGTTCATTTACAGAGCTTCCTTTGCAGCGACTTAACCACAGGTGGCCCTTCAGCAGTCAGGCTGCACATACCTTCTTTCTCTGCACAGGTCACGGGCCAGTAGCTCACAATCTCGCACAACACTCTCGCACCTGCACCACGCTTCTGTCTCCTAAGGGACCCTGCCCATCGATTTTAACACAGCTGGGCACAGGTTTTCTCTTCTTGGCCATAAAATTATGGAACAGTGGGGCTGGGAGGAACTTTGAGGACTGTCCACTTTAATTGCCCATTCTACTTCGTCTATAAGAGAGAGGTGACAGTCCTCGAGTAGTCTCACCGAAGTGTTAATACAGCAGCAGGCACAAATCCTCATTGTCATTCTGTGGGTTACTGAAGAAAGACCTCAAATCCACCAGATAATCGAATATGCAACCCGGTAAAGAAGAACATCTCTAGTTTTAAAGTCACAGACTATTATGGCCCTATGTTCTGCCAGGATTGTGAATTGCTGAAAGCCATTCCAGGAATCACCTCCACCTCTCAGAGCTAATCTGGGAAGCACTTTCATCACATATGACAAGGCCCACTGAGCCTGGCCCATGATAACTAAATTAGACCTCGTGCTCTTGATGTCCTGCTCCACCTCAACCACATTATCAGAATTGATAGCTCACCCCAGCACGCGGCCAATCCGGCCCCCTTGTGCTCATTCATCCTAGGACGTCGCATATGCCGCTCGTTGGCAGAAGCCGTGGCTCGTGGTCAGCTGCCGCAGCCTCTCGGCACCACAGCCGGCATCTGCTCACAGAAGCCCACTCTCTCCTTTTCCTTCCAAAGCCCTTACTCGGGCAGGCTGGGTCCCGTCTTTCCGTCTATCTGCTAAAGAGACTTCTGTTCTTTAACCACCTAACACCAATTACGGAGAGGTCCAGCCCAGGGGTCACAGAGAGATGTTGCTGCTCTTGAGAACACCTACGTTAATAGTTAGAACTCAGAAGAACATTCAACCTTCTTTGGCTTCCCCCCCACCACCCCACCCCTGCTTTTAAAAGAGCTTTATGCCCATTAAAAAAGAAAGGGAGAAAGAAAGAGAAAGGAAACTGCTTAGTCCAGAAATGTGCAAAGCAGAAAAAGAAAAGCCCATCGCTGCCCCCCAGAGATAACGACCATCGAACAACCTCCAGGCCTCTGTGTCTGCGGACTACAGAGCCTCGCAATCTGTCCCCTCGACCCCTAATTCCCCATTCCCCCTTTCCTGGGCCTCCTGGAGCAGCTGCCTGGCTTTCCACCACCCAACGTGTGCCCTCCAGTCTTCTTCACGTTCCCCAGCCAAGGCTTCCCGGACGCCTCACTCTCCCCGGCCGTCCCCTCTGCCTCCTTTGCTCTGTCCACCTCTCCCCACCAGCCTCCTCGGGAAGGTGTGCCAGGGCTCAGGCCCGGGGCTCTTCCCTCCTCCGTCCACACTCACTCCTCATCTACTGTCCTGGTTTTAAGGACCATCTAGCCAAAGGCTCCTAAACGTGTGTCCAAGCTCTCTCCTTCTCCAGCTCCAGACTCCTAAGATTTATTTGCCTACTCTAGATCTCCATTTGGGTGTCTAAAAGCACTTCCGATTTGGCATGCCCAAAACTGAACTCCTGAAATTCCTCCCTAAGCCTGTTCCTCCTAGACCCTTCTCATAAACTGAGTCATCCTGACTCATCCCTCTCTGTCCTACTCTGCACTCGACACATCAGGAGATCCCGTTGGCTCTATTTACAAAATATAAGCAAGATCTGCCCACTTGTCACACCTCCACTGGCACCATCCAGGTCCAAGCCATCCTCGTGTCTCACCTGGAGGACTCTAACAGCCTGCTGGGCAGTCTCCCTGCCTCCACCTTCGTCCACACCTCCAGTCTACATAGAAGCCAGAGTGATCCTTTGAAAATGTAAGTCAGATCACGGCCCTCCTCTGCTTAAGACCCTCTTATGGCTCCCCTTCCGCTCAGAGTAAAAGCCAAAGCTTACAGTGGCTACAAAGTCCTCTGTGATCTAGGTCCCTTGTGACTTCTCTGGCCTCACCTCTTCCTACTCTTCCCCTGGACCACTCTGTTCCAGGCCACCACCATGATTCCTTAAGTAGCCCAGGGAACCCCACTGTTCCCTCTGCTTGGACACTCGTCCCCCAGATGTCCATGACTCACTCTCTCACCTTCCCTGAGCCTTTGCTCAAACATCTCCTTCTCAGTGAGCCTATCCTATTGTATTTGAAATTGTAAACTATCTCTTCCCTACCACCTAATAATCCCTTTATCCTGCTCTACTTAAAAAAAAATTTCCTACGCTTTTGTTTATTGTTAAGTCTCTTCCCAACCAGCATGTAAGCTCTATGGGAACAGGGATCTGTCTATTTTGCTTTCCGGTATATCCTATGCCTTCACTAGTGCCTAGCACATGGCAGGCATTCAGCAAATGCTTGTCAATGAATGAATGAGACATCTCTTAGGCCTGCCTAGCTGCTCTGCAACCTTTCTAGCACTAATACCTATTAAAAAAAAAAAAAAAAAAAAATATATATATATATATATATACACACACACACACATATATATATACATACATGTATATGTATACATATATTTTTTTTTAAGCTTATTTATTTATTTATTTTGACAGAGAGAGAGAAAATCCCAAGCAGGCCTGGTGCTGCCAGTACAGAGCCCAACTCCAGGCTTGATCCCATGGACCGTGAGATCATGACCTGAGCTGACTCAGATCATCAAGAGTCAGATGCTTAACTGACTGAGCCATCCAGGTGCCCTAAAACCCTTTTCGTACTGAAGAACTCTGGGGCTCACTGACTTGGCCCATTGGCCTTCTGAGCACCCTGTCTCCTTTCCTCCTCTCGGCCAGGTACCTGCCATTGCACCTTCTCCCTGTGCAGCCCCACTAACGGAATGGCTCCCGCTCTGATGCTCATCCCAGCCCAGGCTAAGCTCTTGGCCACTCACCTGAAAGTCCTCTTCATCCAAGATCTCTTTTCTCCACTTGATCAAGAAGGCTGCACACACGTAGAGATGAAAGTGGGAGAACCCTTCCGGTTCAGACTGGGAAGGGAAAGAACAGTTAGGTCTCCAGGCCCTGACAAGGACCCGGCTCTAGTCCTCTCGGTCCCGGTCCTCCTGCAAGGTAGGAGCATAGCAAGGCACTCCTTTCACGGCTGGGCGCACAGAGGCCTGAACAGACTCTGTAGAGGCCCTGCCCACGAGGCCAAGGCAGACACAGAAATAGAAAGGAGGTAGGGGATTCTGAGCAGCTACTCTCCACCAGGGCAGGGAGCTGGGGGCCTCAGGGACAGCCTGGCATGGAGAGGGCAGGGGTCCCCGCATACCTGGTATGTGTCCCATAGGCGGATGGTGCAGCGAAGGGGAAGCTCCCGCATGAGCAGGTTGTTCATCCAACGAAAGGCAAACTGGAGGTATTCGACCTCGTACCTCCTGAAGTGATTATGTACCTGCTCTGAAACAGAAAGTGTCATTGGCCCCAAGACCACAACCTAGGGGACTGACTGGACCCTGAAAGGGTCGCATGAGCCAAAAGGGCAGTTTCCATCTCCTTCTCCCCCCTTCTCCTGGGGAATACAGGCACAGAAGGGCCGAACTGGCATCCGACTGTCCTTTAGGTTGGATTCTGCCATCTCACAGCCACACCACATGGGTAACCCAGTCCCACACTCGGCAAAACTATTTTAACACCCATGGTGACGCTCTGGGTACCTTTCCTCCTTCACAGGGCTCCTCTGGCCATAAAGCGGCAGACGTGAGGTTCACTTGGCTGCTTGACCCCATTACTCTTCAGAGGAGGAGGCAGAATGGAACAGAACCATGGGGGTCACCTTGGCCATCCTCCTGCCAGTGAGGACTTCCTCCTCAGCATCCCTGACAGATGGCAGCCAGCAGGGACTTAAACACTGCCAGAGAAAGAGGTTCACTGACTCCATCAAGGGCAGCCTCTCCCACTGATGTATTAAGTGATTCGCCAGAAAGTGCTTCGCTGTATTCAACAGAAACTAGCTCCTTCCTGACTCCCACCCTTGGTGTTTGTGTGGTGTTCTGGAACAACCCCAAACAAACCTGATCCCTGTTCTACATGACAGCCCTTTAAATAGTGCTTAACAGCATTAAAAAAAAAAAAAAAAAAAAAAAAAAAATTATTATCCTCCTCAGTTTCCTAATCTAGAAAATGCAAATAATTATTCGTACCTCAGAAGATTCGGGGGAGGAGAAAATGAGAAAACAAAAGTGCTCACAGCAGCACCTGGCATGTGGTAAATGCGTAAGACACATACTTTTTGAAAGAATAATAACAATAGTTATTTCTGGGGAATAGGATTTAAGGAGGGGGGAGGATGTTTACTTTTCATTTTGTGCTTCTCCGAATTGTCTTAATTTTTACAATGTCTATTGCTTCTATGATTCAATGAAACAATAAAGATATATACATTTACCAATCCAATATCCTAAAGTACTATGTCTTATCAGGTATTCGCGAGGGCAGAAAAAACAAGGAGAGGGCAGACGGTGGCAGAAACCACAGCCCTCTGCCCTCCGGGCCCACGCTGAAGCTCACGGCTAGGTCAGGGCGGCTAGGTCAGGGCGAGAAGGGGGAAAAACCGCCTCCGGACGATGTGTCGGAAACAACCGTAAATCAGCAAACAAGACAGGAAGACGGAAATCTTGTCATGAAAGGAATCTGGAGTGAGTGGCACAAACCAGGGAAGGTTTTCAAGAAGAGAGAAGCTGGGGAAGGAGAGAGAAAGATACGCGGTTTTTGTATGGGGGCGGGGTGAAAGGCGATGCCTTGATGAGGCACAAAATCCACACAGAAAGCCAGGAAATGAGGTTTATTAGTTGTGTCGTGTCTGGTAGAGTCCTAAAAAAGCTCTACAGTGTAAATGGTGCTACGGAGCCCACTTAACAGAAGACCTTACTATGAGGTTCTAGGCTATCTTTATGAAACTTAATTCTGACTTTCTCTTTCTGGGCCTCGGTTTCCTCATCAGTCAAGAGCAGGGCTTCCCAGCTTGCCTTTTAGTTCTAACATTCCATGATTCCAAGCCAGAGCCAAGGAATTACTGGAGGGCTCTCGCCCCTCAGAGACCTTCTGTGCCAGGAAGAGTCATGTCTCACTTCTTGCCCCCGCCACCAGCCCAAACTAGTCGCAGAGAGCTGTGGAAAGGCCTGCCGGATATCAGCCAGACTAGAGGACTCTGCGTCAAGTCCAGGAGTTCTGAATGACATCACCACCTGAAGGACAAGGTCAGAGTACAGCTTGATGCTAGAAGCAACGGAGAGCCACAGGAGGCTTCAGAGCAGGAGAGGGACGGAACCAGGATGGTGCTCTGGAAAGATGCAGTCGTATCACAGAAGGTTTAGAAGAGGAAAGAGTACAGAGGAGGCAAGTCCTTATAGGAGGAAGCTGCAGAAATCCAGGCATGGCTGGATCAGAGCTGTGGCCAGGGAAATGGAGAAGAAAGGGCAAATTTGAAAAGAAGAAAAAGGGAGGAAGGGTTGGAAAAAAGAAAAAAAAAAAGGGTGAATGTGAAGAGAGATGCTAAAAAGAATGGACAGAACTTGGTGACAAAAAACAAAGGGGAAAAAAGAACTCGAGGGGCCCGCAGACCTCTCGCCTCCCCTTCCTGCCAACGTGTGGAAGGATGCACACGCGCCAACAGCCCGGACGGAACTGGAGAGGGTGGTGGCAAAGAAGCGGGCAGAGGAGAGGCCCCCACCAGCACAACTGGCTGTGTCGGAACCATACCGTGCTGCTACCAGAGAATCCCTCTTCTTCCAACCTACCATCAATCCGGCTGACGAGCTCTTCCAGCGCCTTGACCTTCTTCTGGATCCCTGGTTGTGCAAAGGTGTAGTTATCCTGCAAATGACACAGAGCCCGGGATGAACAGGGACTCCAAAGGCGTGCTACCGCTCTCGACTTCACTGAAACACGTTTAAAAGCACAAGCTGTTTTCCACAGCTGGTGCCGGCGTTCTGGAAAACAAAGGAATCTACAGAACAGCAGAGGGTGGGCAAATCCTGATGGAGCCCTGTGCTGTGGAGGAACGAGGAAGAGCTGTGCTGGGCGGTGGCGGGGGGCGGGGGGGGGGGGTGGGGTGGGTGTGTGCTTCTGGCTGACACCGAGGAGCAGTAAGGAGCTCAAAGGCCTGCAGGGAGCCCCTGGACCCGGGCAGCCCGCATGGGCAGAGCCGGCTCACCTGGATCCCATCTAACAGCTTGCTCATGCACCAAAAGCTGTCGGCTTCAATGCTTCGAAGCACGTCCTGAGACAAATTGGTCACGTCAAAGTTCTCCACGTCCTCTTCTGTAAAACAAAAGGTGAAGAAAGTCCAGAGGTCTTCTCTAAAACATGGAGAAAGCTAGAGACTGGGATCTTCTACGGGGTCCTTCAGGCCAGGGGACAGCCAGGCTAAAGTGATGCGAGGAGTAAGGGCCTGTCCTCCTCCCCTGGTCAGGTGGGCAAGCGGGTCCCAGGAGAGCTCTTGAGGATCCCGTTCCAACACAGAACAGGCCACTTCTCACACTGGTTCCACCGGGTCCAACATATCTTTCTCGGCTGTATTTGTTCATTCGGCTTTAGGAAAAGATATTTCAGTCCTCATGCTCAGTGAGCTACATACCCAGACCCTTGGAGATGGTCTGGAAAAATTCTTGATTTCAGAAATTCAGTGACCTGTCTAGCATACGCACACCTGCATGGACTGAGAAAGGTGGGATCAGATGGACCCTGTGGTTCATTTTTTTTTTTCCTTTGGCCCCCCATAGTTCATTTTAAAGACAGAATCTCCATATTCTGACAGACCCACTGCTGAGACCACTCAGAAATGAAGATGAGGGTGTGAAGGCAGATGTCTCGAGCCTGACGGAGCTTCTGGGACTTAATTTCACCAGGCTGGTAGTACCTAAGCTGGGTTCCGTAAAACATCAAACCTATAGGGTACTCCAGAAGAAGGGCGTTCCGTAGACAAGTACGGTTGAGAAATGGCAGTCTTATCTTGGAGATTCACAAAGATCATAGCGAACAAATGGATTTGGGAAATTATAACAAATTTTGCATTAAGTAAATCTATTTAACCTTTTTTATCCAGGACTTCCCAGGCTTCTTTAGCCACAGGACCTCTTTTATTTATTCTATTTTTTTTAAAGTGTTTTTTTTTTCTTTTTGAGAGAGCGAGAGTGCATGTGTGCATGCAAGTGGGGGAGGGGCAGAAAGAGAAGGGGACAGAGAATCTGAAGCAGGCTCTGTGCTGACAGCACAGAGCCCGATGTGGGGCTCTAACTCAGGAACCATGAGATCATGACCTGAGCTGAAGTTGAACACTTAACCGAATGAACCACCCAGGCACCCGGGGACCTCTTTTAGAGACCACTTTTAGCTTCTCGTGGAAACCCCACACTAAGTAATAGTAGTGAGAACTAGTCTGTCTCTGAGATCCAAGTGGGGAGAACATCGGAAGTGCTCTAGAAACCTGAAGAAGGAAAAGGCCATGGGATGTGTCCTTCCTGCCACAGAGGTGGGAATACTAAGAAGGCTCTGCTTGCTAACATGACAGGCCACCTCAACCCACAGGCCCCGGCATGCCTGGCAGAGGCCACACATGCAAATGTTCAGGCTGGAATTCTGTGCCAAAGGCGGCTTTTCTCCTTAGACCCACAGCCTTATTTTGAAAACAGGATGTTCACTGCAGTCCCATGTGCTGCAAAGACACAGGCATCTGACAACATATATTCAGAATCCAGCCCTTTCATTTATGAGAATTATTACTACGACCTACAACTAACCCCCCTTGGGACAACATGTAACAATTTTCAGATTTTCATTCTGTATAAACAGCATTTTTTAATGGACATCAAAGACTGTAAAAACCCTTTTGAGGGGGTTAGGGTGCTTTGTTAGAAAAGCTATAATCCTGGGGCGCCTGGGTGGTTCAGTCAGTTGAGCATCCGACTTTGGCTCAGGTCACGATCTCACAGTTCGGGAGTTCGAGCCCTGAGTCGGGCTCTGTGCCGACAGTTCAGAGACTGGAGACCGCTTCGAATTCCGCGCCTCCCGCTCCTTCTGCCCCTCTCCCACTCGCGCTCTGTCTCTCTCCCTTTCAAAAATAAATAAACATTAAAAAAAATTTTTTTAAAGAAAAAAGGAAAAGCTATAACCCTGGAAACAACCTAAAAGCTCAACTCCAAGTACAGCTACAGTTAATACATGTAAAGTGCTAACTATCGGGCCTGGCACACAGTGGGTACAATATAGTCTATTTCAGATGAAGCTTATCAAGAATTTGTAACGACAAAGGAAAGTGTGTCACAGTGTTAAGGGAAAAGAGCAAGATACAAAATTATTTATGGTATACTCTCAACTACTCTACATACAATATTTATGTGTGCTTATATAAGCACAGAGGAAAGACAAAATATACCACAAGGTTTACAGTGTTTATTCCCTAGGCAGTAGAGATAAAAGATTTTTATTTTCTTTAAGCTTTACTCGACTTCTCAAAATTTCTACAATAAGCATAATTTTTATAGTAGGGGGAAAAAAACGTACATTATTTTAGAAAAGAAAGGGCTACAATTGACTACACCTGTCTTTTATCACCAAAAAGGAATAAAGGCTTTGTAAACTAACACTAAGCTTGCAGAAACTAAGACTTCAGATAACATATAAGGGTCCATTTGAGAAATCACATGAAAAAAAAAAACCACAACCTTCTAAAGAAATAGCATCCACCCCCCCACCAACTTAAACACCTACTATGTGCCATATACATACTATTAAAGAATACTGAGCTCTAAGACCCAGTTCAGAACCTTCCTCTTTCTTTTTGCTTCCTATTACATTTCTGAGACCATCCTGTACCTGCAGCTCGCTGCTCCACACGCGTTCCACCACTTTACATGTCCACCCCCCTAGGGACAGATAGCAGGTGGCTCTGACTCCCGCTACCACAGACAAGGCCCTGAGACGACCCCCTCCGACCCTGTACAGGAAGTGCTCTGAGCCACAGGTACAGGCAGCGAGCGCGCTCCCCGGGGCCAGCCCAGCAGCGACAAGGACAGTGCCGCCTCCTGGACCGAGCGCGGCTGCTCACACTAACTGTCCTAGGCAGGAGCCCCCCTTTCAGAACGGGGCTGGAAGAAAACCGTAAGACCCACAAGGAAGGCTCAAGACCAAAACCACTCCTGCCGCTCCCACGCATTTCCCAAATGAGGATCCAGAACTCCATGATCATTCGAGGAGTCCTCTCCAACCGGGGCACTCTGCAATTCCAGAACACCACAGTGGAAATGTAACTGGGAGTGGGAACTATCCACCGCAGAGTAGCAACGGGGGGAAAAGAGCCTGGGTCCCCGAGAACGGGGAGCACAGCTACCGTATCAGCCCTGGCAGCCTGTGGCGTTTTTGTCAGACTGAACGGCACGTGGCTAAGAGTACCGACTCTGGAGCCAGACTCAAGTCCTGGCTCCGTCACTCGCTAGGTGTGTGGCTTTGGGAAAGGACTTCACTTTGGTGCCTCAATTCCTTCTCTGTTAAGGTGGTAATATCCTACCAGTGTCACAGGATACTGCAAGGATTAATACATGAAATGTGCTAACAACAGTGCCTGGCACGAGAAGCGTGACGTAAATGTTAGCTGGTATCATCATTATTAAATGAGGCCCAAGCAAACTTCCATCTCTTTGGAGCCTCTGTTAGTTTGGATCTCTGTTATTCGCAGCCACCCCTCACCTAACTCCAATATGTACCTTAAAGATTAGCTAATTTTCAAAGCCTTCCGTTTCCCCCATTTGGTCTAAAGGAGGAAAAATCTAACAACGTAAGGTCTTAAGTCGGTAAGATGCCACTCTCAGGAGCTGAACCGATTCCAAACCATTAGCTGTCCAGGAGCAGAGGGACCAACAGACAAGATGCTGAGCCCTCTTTGGGGGCCTCGAGTCAGGGGCTCTGTCTCCCCGTGTGCCTGGCCTGCGCATTAGACCTTTGTTTTCACAGACGGTGGGACAGTTCACCAGCCTTTCAGGGAGTGGGAGGAGAGTTTTGTTCTAGTGTTCTGCCTGCTGGGAGGATAAAATTCACACATTCAGTCAAAAACTGTGAGCTGAGTGCACCAGCAAAAAAGCAGCAGAGAAAGGAAGGCCCAAATGCTCTCTGAAGAGCTTCATTCAGCATAAACAGTCTGTTCAGGAGGATCATTAAACATTCCACTTGAGAAAATTCAACATATAATTGAAGCTGGAACGGGAACCCATGCCAGCAATGTAGTCTCGAATGGGGGCAGCATCTTTGGTTGTCATTACAGAGCGTACAACAGCCAGGACTCCGACTGGAGGCAATGAGATTTGAAGGATATTTTCTGGCTATTTTAAAAGGCAAAGCATCCAAAAAGAGGAAACCCAAAAGCTCTTGATAAGAATCAAATTGCCCACTCTGGGCTCGACGAGAACATGTCCATTTATTAGCTGATAAAACGTACTTGAGCGGTGACTCTAGTCGAGTGTTTATTTTTCTGAGAACCCCAAGTCCTGGGCCCGACATCAGGCTCGTGTATGCCTGAAATACTCAAAGACAGCTTTGGGAAGAACTAGTTCTGCTTAAACTGACAAGAGTAACTCGTCTCTTTGCCGCTCTAGGCATTTCCCAGGAGCCATCTGTGATTGCAGGGCAATTTCTAGATTCTGTGATCTGTTGGGGCAGAACGATTCGGCCCGACTGGTGGGCAGGAGAAGATTCAAGGCATCAGACTGCAGATAGCCTTTCTACTTCCTAAAGCTTTTGGTTGCCTGATTCCTGTCTTTATAGTTTTAAAACTAGACACAATACCTTACATAATATTTTCTGAACACAAAAGTAAGGAAAGGGAAAAATAAAATTTTGGTCACCCATCTAAAGCAGCTCATAAAATCAGAACGTAAATACTACATCCAGAAAAACACCTCTTTAATAAAAGTGTCAAGGGATTCAAGGTGTCACTTGCACGTAATTATTTTTAAGTGGTTCAAAATGCGACATAAACGTATTACGGGGCACTATTCACCTGGCATTTGCAGGCAGGTACACGATGGCAGCAGCCAAGGTGAGGATGTCACTGCAAACCCTAGTACGGGGAGGGTGGAGGGGCTCCCGGCTCACTCCTGGAGGGTCAGACGACCCGGCAGAGCAAGGAGGGTAAAGAGAATTGGTCTCCTGCAAGGAGGAGGTCAGACGGAAGACTTCTTCTGAGGCTCTGACAGAGCAGAGACCCGCAGGGAGTCGACTCTGGTTCATGAGGACCACGCCGCAGACCGTGAGAGAGGCGGCGTGCCGTCTCAGAGATGCAGGGAAGCAGCTGACCAGCGAGCCCTTCCTGACACTGTGCCTGACGGTGCAGTGACTAAAAGGTAACTGTTAACTCGGAACGACACACGATCTCTGGCTGTTCACTTCTTAGCGTGGAGCAGCCTGAGCACACGTGCATCATGAGACCCTGGTTAAAATTAATTTTAAAAATCAACACACCACCCCATTTTTTCTACTTTCCTGTATTACTTTTACTTAGCAAACGTTACTGACTCGGGGTTACCCCAGCCTCTTGGCACTGGCTGTGGGAGCCCAGATTACATAAACCCAGACTATGTATTTGGGTTAATGGGCCAACGAAGGGCCAGGTCCAGCAAACACCTAGCCTTCTAGGACCTGTCCAAAGATCACCCACAGAGACAGGCAGCATGTCCCCAAGACACTGTGGATGCGAACAGGCTTGGGGAGTCCAGGGCCCCCCAACGTCAGCTGCTCTGAGGCTCTTCATCTGGGCTCAAACGCCTTGAGTATGTCAGCTGTCACCATCTCTCCTCTGTTACAATTTCTCGCTTATTCCTGGGTCAGATGCCAGGCAGACAGAGCAAGCAAGCAAGCACGTGCCACTCAGCTCACTGCCCGCGAGAGAGCAGGCTAGGTCTCAAGGTTCCCGAGGTGATAAGCCACAACCTGCCCTTGGAGAACTTCCCTCCGACATGAGAGGAAATCCAGCACTGGACATCCCACTGGACATCCCACCAAATGCACACACTGCTCTCAAGTGCCAGCTGGAAGTAGCTCAGCTCAACACGCTGGCGGGGCTACACCCACATATATGTGTGTGGCCGGGAAGAGCCTCAAATATTCCTCAACCGCCTATCATGTACAAGGCTGCTTCATCTAGGAAGACCGGGCCAGGAGGCACCTTGAGGAAAGCATCCAAAAACGGTGGGCACTAAACAATTCAACGTCAGGGCACCTAGGTGGCTCAGACGATCAAGCATAGGACTCTTTAAAAAAAAAATTTTTTTTTAATGTTTTTTCATTTTTGAGAGAGAAAGAGAGAGAGAAAGAGAGAGAGAGAGAGAGAGAGACAGAGTGTGAGCAGGGGAGGGTCAGAGAGAGAGGGAGACACAGAACCTGAAGCAGGCTCTGGGCTCGGAGCTGCCAGCACAGAGCCCGACGCGGGGCTTGAACGCAGAAACTGTGAGATCATGACCTGAGCCGAAGTCAGACGCTTAACTGACTGAGCCACCCAGGCGCCCCTAAGCATATGACTCTTAATTTCCGCCCAGCTCATGATGTCAGTTTGTGAGATGGAGCCCTGAGTCAGGCTCTGCACTGCTTGGAATTCTCTCTCTCTGCCCCTCCCCCACTCTTTCTCTTTCTCTCTCTCTAAGTACATAAATAAACTTAAAAAAAAAAAAGCTTTCTTAACAAAATGTTTATTAGGCTTCACGTTAAAAAGCAAACAAGTAATGTCCTCTTAAGACGATAATGAAAACCCACCATTACGAAATAAGTTTGTCCAGTTTCATCTTTGGCCTCCACTCCTCACCAGACAGGGGACAGGATGAGCAGGGTGGCTATTGCAGGCAAAGGCTCAGATATGAGATAGAGAATAAGGCCTCCCAGGAACTGAGAGCGTGGAGCTGGAGTATAATCCACAACAGCCCAGGACCAAGACAAGGAGGCAGTGTCCGTGGTACCTGGGGGAGTGCAGGCAGTTACTAACAGCACCCCCTTTTCTCTGAAAGTGAGTGTTAACTATCAGAAACTAACTGCACGGCCAGCCCCTCACCTCCTTCAGGACCTGGCACAAACACCCTCTCCTCAGCGTGACCCTGGCTCACTACCCTGTTTAGGGCCTGCTCCCGTTTCCACGCTCGCCAACAGGGCATATATCTCTGCTTCACTTTTCTCCATAGCACTTATCACAATCCAGCAAATACTTTACCTGTTTTTCTATCCGTTGTCCGTTTCTGCTCATCAGAAGCTAAACTCTATGAAGGGATTTCTCTTTATTTTTTTTTTAATTGTTTTTTAAACATTTATTTATTTTTGAGAGACAGAGAGAGTCAGAGCACAAATGGGGGAGGGGCAGAGAGAGAGGGAGACACAGAATCTGAAGCAGGCTCCAGGCTCAGGGCTGTCAGCACAGAGCCTGATGCGGGGCTCGAACCCACAAACTGTGAGATCAATGACCTGAGCCAAAGTCGGACGCTTAATCCACTGAGCCACCCAGGCACCCCATCTTTATGTACGATTTACTTACAGTAGACGACACGTAAGTGCACAGTTCTGTCTCGACCCACGTATACATCTGTGTAAAAGATGCCTCAGTCCTTGGGCACGTGGATGGCTCAGTCAGTTAAGCATCCAACTTCAGCTCAGGTCATGATCTCACAGTTTGTCGGTTTGAGCCCTGCATTGGGCTCTGTGCTGACAGCTCGGAGACTGGATCCTGCTTCAGATTCTGTGCCTCCCTCTCTCTCTGCCCCTCCCCCACTCACACTAAAAATTTTTTTAAAGATCTCGGTCCAAATAGAGAACATTTCCAGCACCCCAGAAATTTCCTTATGTCTCTTCCCAATCTCCCACCATAGTCAACCACTGCTTTGATCTCTATTGCCATGGATTATTTTTGAACCCCATTTACGTGGAATGATACAATGTGTCCTTTTTTGGTATCTGACTTGTTCAACACAGTGGTTTGGGGATGGTTTCTTCCATGTTGTTGTGTTTATTGATAGTTCATTCTTTTTATTGCTAAATACTAATCCACTGAATTTTCCTGTTAACAGATAATTGGTTGTTTCCAATTTTTGTCTATATGAATATAGTTGCTATGAATATTCTTGTACAGTCTTTTGGATACTGTAAGCTTTCGTTTTCCTTGAATAAATACCTAGCAGTAAAAGACTGTGCTTTTTCTCTACTTTATTTATTTATGTTTGTATCCCTAGTGCCCAGAGCAGTGCCCGGCACAGTACAGATGCTCAATGAATACTCGCTGAGTGAGTAGTGCTACTCCTGTCTCCATCTCTTAGAAGAGATAAAACTTCTGGCTAATTCAGCACAGTATCAAAATATTGTAATTCACTGCCCCCTGGCGGCCAATCCTAGCAATGCCATACTAATTCCTAAATATCTTACAAAGTTAATCGTGAACTCTTCATTCTCTCATTTACCTAGACATGTATGGAGTGCCTATTTCGGACATCAAAATGAAAGCACTAGGAATCTAAGATATTTAAAATAGCCTCTAGTCTTAAAGAATCATATAATCTGGTGGCAGAGGGCAGGAGGACAATACAAACAACAACCAGCATGATGAAGTGCTATAGAAGAAACGTACGGGGGTTAGGGACACAGCACTGTTGTGGGGGCGGGGGCAAGGCGAGGGTGAGGGCAGGCTTCCTTTGTAAAGGAGGCACAAAGATTAGCCCAAGGGAGAAGAAGGGCATGGTGCAGGACAGGCTTTAGATTAAAAATGTCAATTTGGGGCGGCTGAGTTTAAGGGGTGTGGGAGGGAGCAAATCCCACAGGACCTTGCACAAGCTAGGAAACCTGGACACATTTGAACCTGTACGTGAGGGGATGTTACTGGAGAGCTTTAAGTAGAGAAGCCGCATGGGCAAGTCTGTATTTGAATGGTGTGTAAGATGGACTTGAAAGGGGATAAAAGCAGAGAAGGGGAAATACACGTGGCCATTTCAGCAACCCAGGTCTGACCCAGGGCAGTCACAGAAGAACGGAGAGCAAGGCACATGCAAGAAACGTTTAGGACATAAAATCATCAGAGGCTTGTAAATGATTAGACAGAGAAGGGTGAGACTCACGCACAATTCTTAGCACTTCTGACTGAAGAGTCAAAAAAGTCTGCCGACTGTGAGAAAAGAGTGGCTGGGTCCGGGGAGAGAAGGAGTCGGTAAAACACGGAGTGTGAGGAGCCTAGGGGTAGCAAAAATTGCAGGCTGTCCCCAAATAACTGTTCCCTTTTACGTCTTGGTGAAGGGACCCCTAAAGAGTACTGGCCACCTGGGATACAGACTGTTTTCTGGCCAGCTTTGCTCACATGACCAAGTGTAGACAAAAGAGATTCAAACCTAAGCACCATATACAACTTTGGGAAGTGTCCTTAAATGGAAAGAGTATTCCCTTTCTTCCCTTCCTTCTCCGTACTGGATGGAATACAGACGTGATGGCTGGAGCACAAGTAGCTATATTGGATCACAAGAAGGAAACCGCATGCTGAAAACGGAAGAACAAGAGTGAGGAGCCTGGGTCCCTCATATCTTAGGGCAGGCTAAGCCCTAAGATACAAGCCCTGGACTATTTACCAGTCTTTTTTTTTTTTTTTAATGTTTTTTTAATGTTTTTATTTATTTTTGAAGGAGAGAGAGAGAGACAGAGCATGAGCAAGGGAGGAGCAGAGACAGAGGGAGACACAGAATTCAAAGTCAGCTCCAGGCTCTAAGCTGTCAGCATAGAGCCCAATGTGGGGCTCGAACCCACAAACTGTGAGATCATGACCTGAGCCGAAGCCGGACGCTCAACCGACTGAGCCACCCAGGCACCCGACCTCTCGTCTTTTTATATGAGAGAAATTAAATAAGCTTTCCTATCTTGCTTAAGATCCTATTATTTGGGGTTCCCAGTCACACATAGCCAAGCTAGCCCTAACTGATCATCTACGACGCATCCAAGTGGAAATGTCACACAGGGGCCGGGACTCGTAAGTCAGAGGTCTGGGAAAGACTTCCCTTCTGGGAGTCCATCGCCATGACGCTTCTGAAAACATCACGCTTCAAGTAGAACTTGAAATGAAAATCGTACTATGCTGCTTCATGCAGACGAGAAGAGGGAGAGCTTTCGATACCGAGGGTTTCATTTTGTACTGATGGAAACCACCAGACAGATACCACTCCGCCTTTGGAAACAAGACGGGTCATGAGCTCAGCTCTTCTACAGGATTTTTTCATATGCATCACCCAAAAGTTGCCAGTAAGCAGTTTGTTTTGATGAGGACCACACTAGCAGGTATGGTGGACCTTAATATGTTTGGGGCTAGATCAATAATATTGTGTAAGCGCAAACGTTCTTGTGGATGAGAGTTTACAGGTATTCTGCAGTCTCAGGGACCACAGGCCAGAGACTAGATCTCCTTTAGCACTGTCACCCTGGGCCCAGACACAGCTGGCTTATCCAGAGATAAGCTTCTATGTGAGCAGCTGTCTTCAGCAGATAAAGAAGCTGCGTGGGGGCCAGGCTAGCTATAGACAGCTTCTCTATCAACTCAGAGGGAGTCACTGGATCTCCGTTTTTAACTCTTCTTACAACAAACATGACATACCACGAAGCAAGCTCAGGTGCTACTTTATAGACATGACGGAGTGCAAATAGGGGACGAGAAAGGAGAGAGACTCTGATAGAGCAGACCCTTCAAGCTATGGTTCAGGGAGATGGGGCAGTGGGCCAAGGCTGCCTGGTGGCACCTGCCCAGGATGACAAAGGCAAGAGCCTGGCTTATCCCACAGGTGAAAGATACCTGAGGCCTCCTGAAGCAGGGGTGTCATAGCAAAAGACTTTTACAGTAGCTGCCTTATTAGGACACAACACCATTAGAGAAGGGGAGGAAAGAAGCATCATTACCTAAACAAGAGAATTATTATTATTATTTTAATGTTTATTTATTTTTGAGACAGAGAGAGACAGAACATGAACAGGGGAGGGGCAGACAGAGAGGGAGACACAGAATCTGAAACAGGCTCCAGGCTCCGAGCTGTCAGCACAGAGCCCGACGCGAGGATCGAACTCACGGACCGCGAGATCATGACCTGAGCCGAAGTCGGACGCCCAACCGACGGAGCCACCCAGGCGCCCCCCCCTTTTTTTTTTTTTAATATAAGCTCTATGCCCATCGTGGGGCTTGAACTCACCACCCCAAAGAGTCACTTGCTCTACTGACTGAGCCAGCCAGGCACCCCAAGAATTATTCTTAAAGGTCATAAACAATATTGTATCTCTGTTCAAGACGACCTTGAGGCTGGGGAGAAGTCTGAATGCCTTATTTCTTTAAAACGTAACTTATATCCATCAACTGGTGAATACATAAATAAAACGTGGCATATCCACACAATGGATATTTGTATTTGACCAAAAAAAAGAATGAGGTACAGACAGATGCTACAACATGGATGAATCTCGAAAACATGCTAAGTGAAAGAAACTAGGCACAAAAGACCACACACTGTAAGATTCCATTTACATGAAATGTCCAGGAAAGGCAAACCCATAAAGACAGAAAGTCGATTAGTAACTAATTAGGGGTAGAGGGGATGGGAAGCTTAAGGGTGATGGCTAAGGGATACAGGCTCTCTTTTGGGGGGTTATGAAAATGTTCTCAATTGATTGTAGTGATGGTTACACAACTCCGTAAACTAAAAACTACTGAACTGTACATTTTAGTGGGTGAATTGTATGGTATATGAATTACATCTCAATAAAGCCACTACAATAAAAAAGCCCACAAAACTTAATTTATAAACTCACTGTAACTCCAGTAAAGATTCTAAAAGGTTCCCACTGCCTGAATTTGGCAGGTTGATTCTAAAGTTCATGTAGCGGACAGAAGAAATGAGTGGACATTTCACCAAAGAAGACATCCAAATGGCCAATAAACACATGAAAAATGCTCTACATCATTCACCACCAGGAAAATGCAAATCAAAACTGCAATGAGATACCACCTCACACCTGTCAGAATGGCTAAAACCGAAAACACAAGAGACAGCAAGTGTTGGCAAGGATGTGGAGAAAAAGGAACCCTCGCGCTCTGTTGGTGGGAACGCAAACCGGTGCAGCCACCGTGGAAGACGGTATGAAGGTTCCTCAGAAGGTTAAAAATAGAACTACCCTATGATCCAGCAATTGGACTACTCGGTATTCACCAAAAAAACACAAAAACACTAATTCAAAGGGATACGTGCATCATCATGTTTATAGCAGCATTGTTTACAATAGCCAAGATATGGAAGCCCAAGTGTCCATCAACTGATGAATGAATAAAGAAGTGGTGTATACACACAATGGAATATTATTCGGCCATAAAAAAAAAAAAAAAGAATGAAATCTTGCCATTTGCAATGACACGGATGGAGCCAGTGTGATTATGCTAAGTGAAATAAGTCAGTCAGGAAAAAACAAACACTGTATGATTTCACTCGTACGTGGAATTTAAGAAACAAAACAAATGAGCAAAGGGGAAAAAAAGAGAGAAAGGCAAACCAAGAAACGGACTCTTAACTGTAGAGAACAAACTGCTGGTTACCAGAGGAGACATGGTGGGGAGGATGGGTGAGACAGGTGACGGGGATTAAGGGAGCACGTGTCATGATGAGTACCAGGTGTTGTATGGAAGTGTTGAATCGCTATATCGTACACCTGAAACTAATGTAACTGCTAACTATACTGGAATTTTTTAATGTATTTTTTAACACTTATTTATGATTGAGAGACAGAGACAGGCAGAGCATGAGCATGGGAGGGGCAGAGAGAGGGGGAGACACAGAATCCGAAGGAGGCTCCAGGCTCTGAGCGGTCGGCTCAGAGCCCGCCATGGGCCTCAAACTCACAAATCGTGAGATCATGACCTGAGCCGAAGTCAGATGCTTAACCGACTGAGCCACCCAGGCGACCTTATACTGGAATTTAAAATAAAATTTAGAGGGGCACCTGGGTGGCTCAGTTGACGGAATGTTCCGTTCTTGGTTTCGGCTCAGGTCATGATCTCATGGTTCATGAGATCGAGCCCCACATCAGGCTCTGTGCCGACATCACGGAGCCTGCTTGGGATTCTCTCTCTCCCTTTCTCTCTCTGCTCCTCCCCTGCTCTCGCACTCTCTGTGTCTCAAAAACAAATAAATAAACATTTTTTTTAAATAATAAAAATTAAAATAAAATTTAGAAAGGAAGGTAGAAACATGAAAATAAATTAAAGTTCACATGGAAGAAGAGCCAAACCAAGTTTTTAAGAAAGGTGGTGAAAGGGACTGGCCCTGGAATAATGACAAAACACACTACAAAGCTCAAAACCCCAACTGTGTGCTGTTGGCATCGAAATGGAAATAAGTGGAACAGAATAAAGAAGGAGAACCATGTAAATAAAGGAATTTATGTTGTATTACCAAGAGGGATTTCACACCAGTGAAGAAAGGATGCATTATTTATAAATGGTGTTTGAAACAATGAACCATTCAGTTGCACAGGAACTTTAATCTCAACCCTCACCATTCAGGAAAACAAATTAATAATGAAATTTAAAGAGCTAAATGTAAAAACAAACCCACAAGAGTATTAGAAGAAAACAGGAGAGAGTATTTTCATAATTTTGAGGTGGGGAAGGAAAGACTTCCTAAGCAAGATACCAAACCCCCAAACTAGTGGTCTCCTTCGCGACCTCAGCACCATTTGCCAGGACTGGTTTACTTGTTGTTTGCGAGCCCCTCCACTAGAGGGCAGGGCCCACCTCTGTCATTTTAGCCTCTCTATCCCCTGGCAGGCAGCAGGAGCTCAATAAACACCTGTCAAACGGGCAGATTTGACTACATAAAAATCAGGATGTTCTACATAAGGAGACACAATCAACAAAGTTAAAAGACAAATGATAGTCTGGGAGAAAAACAATATTAGGCTGAACCATATAAAATTCTCATTTGGCAGTGGGGGGTCAAAAATGGTTGAATACTAGCAATTTTGTGTGGTATAGCCCACTATTTTTAACACATACCAGGTAAAGGAGGAATATATCTAATCTACAAAAGTTTTTACACAAGACCAACAATCCAACAGGAAAAAGTGGCAAAGGATCTGAACAAGCAGATCCCCAAGAAACAAATGCTAATATGTACACAGAAGAAAAGATAAACAACCTCACTCACGAACAAGCGGAACAAAAACAAACACAAACCATGGTTTATTTGCCAGATTGGTGAAATAGAATTAGATTAGGATATCTAGTTCTGCTAAGGATATGAAGAAAAGTGCACCCCACGCTAGTGGCTGGAGTATAAACTGGTACAAACTTAGAATTTAGACGTGTAATTTAAAAGTACCTAAGGACGCCTGGGTGGCCCAGTTGGTTAAGCATCCAATTTAGGCTCAGTTCATGATCTCACAGTTTGTGAGTTCAAGCCTCATGTTGGTTGGGCTCTGTACTGACAGCTCGGGGCCTGGAGCCTGCTTCCGATTCTGTGTCTCCTCTCTCTGCCCCTCCCCCACTCATGCTCTCTCTGTCTCTCAAAAATAGATAAATATTAAAAATAAATAAGTAAAAAATAAAAAAAAGAAGTACCTATTTGGCATGCTCTTAGGACTAGCAATTTCACTTCTGGGGCTCTCTTTCAGAGAAATAAGGTTTGTTTTTTGCTTGTTTATTTATTTATTTTTAAGATTTTTAAGTAATCTATATCCAACGTGGAGCTTGAACTCATAACCCTGAGATAAAGAGCTACACGCTCATCTAACTGAGCCAGCCAGGCACCCCAGGAGAAATACGTAGTTTAACACAAATGCACAAGAAAATATATATAAGGATATTCAAAATAGGTATATTATTTATAATAGCTAAAAACTGTAGACAACTTAAATGTCCTTCAATAGAGGAATCGTTAAATAAACAAACTGTAGTAAAGCCTTATTAGGGGAACAAATGTCATTGCTGAAAATGATAAGGTAGATCTGTATGTCCAGACTTGGAAAGCTGGCCGTGATTTTTTTTTTTTTTTTTTTTTTTTTAATGAAGACAAACAAGATATAGAAAACTATGGATAGTTGGGCACCTGGGTGCCTTAGCTGGTTAAGCGTCCAACTTCAGCTCAGGTCATGATCTTGCAGTTTGTGAGTTTGAGCCCCGCATTGGGCTCTGTACTGACAGCTCAGAGCCTGGAGCCTGCTTCAGATTCTCTTCCCCCTCTCTCTCTGCCTCTTTCCTGGTCATGCTTTGTTTCTCTCTTTCGCTCTCTCAAAAATAAATAAATATTAAAAAAAATTTTTTTTAATAAAAAATAAAAAAAGAAAAGAAAACTATGGATAGTTGAAGCACTGGGCTGGCTCAGTTGGTAGAGCTTGCGACTCTTGATCGCAGGGCTGTGAGTTCGAGCCCATTGGGTGTAGAGATTACTTAAGAATAAAATCTTTACAAGCAATTTTTTTAAATTTTAAGTAGGCTCCATGCCCAACACGGGACCCAAACTCCTGACCCTAAGACCAAGAGTCATACACTCTATCATTGAGCCAGCCAAGCACCTCCCCCAAATAAAATCTTTAAAAGAAAGAAAAGTATGAATAGTTTAAACCCATTTTTTTCTCAACACAATAAAGAAAAATAGTATGTGCAGTACACACAGGGAAAGGTCTAGAAGAATATACACCAGATCAGAGTGGGAAGTAAGGGAGGTAACAGCATTTCTATACTGTTTTGATTTTTTTCAATGAGTATGTACTTTGTACCGCAATTTTTTTTTTTTTTTTTTTTTTTTTTTAAAGGCAAGGAGCAGTAAGAAACGTACTGCCTGCTTTGGAATAGAGAATGGAGTAGAGGGAGCCATTAGAAGTCTGAAAACAGGGATCTAAGTTGAAACAGCAGCAAGTCATATTAAGAGGACAGGTATTAAGGTCAAAAGACCTAGGTCTGAGTCTGGAAAGCTTATTAAATCCTTGAGCCTGGGATTTCTCCCTGTAAAGTGAGTTGTGCATCTACCTTAAAGAGATACTGGGGCCTACTAAATGAAATCTGGTAGGCCACAGTGCTTTGCAAAATGGTAAAGTGCTTTAAGAATCAGGGTGTTATCCCTGGTTGGCGTGGTAAAGCCCTAAGCTGAAAACCAGAAAAACAAGGGCTAAAGCTACAAACTCCTAAGGAAAAAAAGAGGGATGGGAACTGATGGAATAAGAGAGATTTAAGAGACACATCAACCAATTAGAATGTGTGGACCCAATCTGTACCCCGATTCAAACAAACTATTAAATATATTTACAAGAATCAGAAAAACGTGTATGTTGATTATATATGAGATTATACTATGGAGCTATTACAACTTTTTAGATGTAATAACTGCATTATGGCTGTGAGTTTCTTTAATCACTGTCCTCTAGAGCTACACATAGAAATATCTATGGATGAAATGATATGATGTCTAATTGCTTCCCAATAATTCACAAAGAGAAAAGGATGAAGAGAACGGATAGAGGGATAGGTAAAACAAGCCTGGCTGGGAAAGCTGGGTGAGAGCTATATGGAGATTTATGGCATGATTTTTTCTACTGTTACATCTGTTTGAAACTTAACCTAACAAAAGTTTTCATAAAAAAAAAAAAAAAAAAAAAGAATGGGCCCACCTTCCTCAGTCTAGGAGGAGGTACCAAGACCTTTCTAAAGTCTGTTGCAGCAGTAAAACTGGGCATGGCCTTGCCAAGACTTCCTCCAAGGAAGGGTGGAGAAGCCCACGCTTTAGTGCATAAACGCCGTGGGTCAGCAGGTGCGGCTGCCAATACCAAGATCAGAATGCTGGCATATCTATCAAAGAAAGGCACAGCACTTGGTGGGACCAACAGAGCTGTGCCTACAGAAAGGAAAGGAAAATCTGGCATACAATATAAATGGCAGCTAACGAGATAATTAAATATCCAATTAGAGACTGCAGCTGCTGAGGGTTATTTGTAACTGGCATGATACTGTTACCGAGATTCCACGCCAGCATTTACACTTCAAATGTAGATTAGTGAACGGATTACTACCTTCTTAGGCTCATCCTTTAATAGTGTTTTAGAAGAGTACTATTGCAAGGAAGCAACCCCCAAATCCCAACAGATTAGCTGCACTGCTCTTAATAAAGTTAAACACACAGAATTAAGCTGCCTCCGAAAGCTGACCCATTAATGTGAAAGGGAAAATGAAAAGTCCTCTAGCAAAAGCATTACCTATCTGCTTTTTGTAGCTACATTTTTTTTTTTAATGTTTATTTATTTTTGAGACAGAGAGAGGACAGAGTATGAATGGGGGAGGGTCAGAGAGAAGGAGACACAGAATCGGAAGCAGGCTCCAGGCTCTGAGCTGTCAGCACAGAGCCCGACGCGGGGCTCGAACTCACGGACCGCAAGATCATGACCTGAGCCGAAGTCGGCCGCTTAACTGACTGAGCCACCCAGGCGCCCCCGTAGCTACATTTTAACTAATCTTTCTTTTGCTTAGGACCCCCAGATAGAGTGGGCAAGAGAGACCTTCCTCCCAGTCCTGCTCAGCTTGCTGCCAATAAAGGGAATGGGGGATGGTGTCATTTAGTTGTCTTACTTTTCGGAAACTGCCCCATAAAAGACCAAAACACCATCCATTGAGCCCTATGAGAAAACAATGAACGGGATGGATCAAGTGAGATAGTTTCATGCCCTTACCCTCCAAGGGGCTCCACTCTGGTCTACTTCTCATTACCCTCTTCCTCTCCCACACCGGCTTCCTCCAACACCCACAATAACCCACCACCTCCAGCGCCTACAGAAAGGCTTCTAGTCTTTGCTCTGCCATCAACAAGGAGACAGGGCATCTCACAACCCATTGGTGAAATGAGAGGATAGATGGATGATGTTCTGAGACCCCCTCCAACATTCTGATTTCCACATGAGCTTCTCCTTAACTGCCTGAGCAAACACACATGACACATGGGTTTTCTTGGGAGTCTCTAAGCACAAGCGGATAAAGAAATCAAAAGGAGAAGGGGAGGATCCTCAACCCCTTTTAAGACTCTGCCCAATTCAGGCCTGGCCAGAGGAGGAGGCTGGAGCTGTAAGAAAACCTAACTGCCACCACGGTATCCAATCACCCTATCCAAAGTGACAAGAACCCAGTGGGATTAGAGGAGCAGGAGGAGGGGAGAAATCAAGGTCCTGGAGCTCTCCTCGGCCTGTTCCAGGACCTCCAATGTGCGCTTGATTCTGATGCCAGCACCTTTCATACTGCCAACATACAGCATGTGAACTGGAGTGTGGAGGCCTGGTGTACAATCTAAAACTCCAGCTTCCACGATGAGGGCCTGTGTCTGAGACGAGTTCGATATAATCCTAAAAGGACCTCAAATAAAGCATCAAACCATCTGCTTACGGTAGAACAAAAAAGGTATCCATTTGGTCATTCTGGAACCAAGTGGGTCCTTTTTGGGTGACGTCTGTGGCCATCTCTAGAGATAAATTCCAGGCTGCTTCTGCTGTCAGACAGGTTTAGCTGTGTATTCGAAGGCCACTACCTCTTTTTTAGCAAGACTTGCCTACTGGCTGCACTCTTGGGAGAAACAAACAGACCGCAGATAAGAAAGAGCAATAGTTTGTTCAGCTTGGTACTCATGCTTCTTACCCACATATTCTGAGAGGAAGACGACAAAGAACGGAGTGACCAGGTCATTAATTCCCTGGACGTACCCACTGGCAGGGTGTCGGATGGCCCAAATAAATAGAATTCTTTCGAAGATCTAGGAAAAGGAGAGAGAAGACAGGACTGTTAAATCATAGGGATACCCTCCCTCCCTCTATTTACCTATGTCACAATTTGCCTCAGGGATGCTGCCAAATTTTTAGGAAAATTCTAAAGCTACTCTGGGACAAAGGAAGTTTATAAATGCAGAAAGTTTCTAAGATGCTGGTTGTTTTTAAGCAGGGGTGGATAGACAGTTCTTGCCTTTGTTTCTCTTTTCAATATCCAGCCACTGTGATATAAAATGGGGAAAATGGGGAAAATGGGGGGGGGGGGGCCTGGGGGGCTCAGTCGGTTAAGCATCTGATTTCAGCCCAGGTCATGATCTCATGGTTTGGGGGTTCGAGTCCCATGTCGGGCTCTGTGCTGACAGCTCAGAGCCTAAAGCCTGCTACGGGTTCTGTGTCTCCCTCTCTCTCTGCCCCTCCCCCACTTGTGCACGCGCTCTCTCTCTCTCTCTCTCTCTCTCTCTCTCTCTCTCTAAAATAAATGGATGTTAAAAAATAAAATAAAATGAGGAAAACGGGAAGGGCAGGGACACAAAGGGCTTAGGAAAAGGTCTGCTTATCGATGTCCCTAACCCAGGCCACCCCACTCTCATTTGTAGATAACGATTTCTTGATTTCCAGAAGCAAGATGGTAAAACATCTAAGTTCTGATACCTTTTTGACACCTTTTTTTATCATCATAGGATGTGGAGTAGAAACGCCTTCCCCACCACGCTCCCCTTTCTCCCCGCTGAGACGGAGGAAAACTTATACCTAGATTTACTCCTAGCCCAGCCTGACTGAGAACTATCAACGCAGGAAGTCATTGTGTGTATCAGGATGCAACCCAGACATTTGCTGGGAAAGGAAAGCAAATAAACCAAATCCTACAGCTGGGAATTTAAGAACAGAGAAATCAGCCTGGGCCTCCATGAGGAAGCCACCGGGGTTAAGTATATTAGCCACAAGAGACCAGAGACCTAGACTGGGGAGAAGGAAAAGATGTTTAGGGTCCCTTTTCAGAGTCTGGTCCTGCCCCATTCAGCTACACTCCCTCTGCCTTCATTAGGCTCTCAGCTATCCCCCCGTCTTCTCTGATACTATTCATCCCTGGGCTTCATCCTGGTGGCCAAAACTGCCAGTCCGACACGTTCCTTACACTGGCTTTGACTGGGCTGCCTCGTGTCTCTGCGAGCCACACCAGAGGGACGGCAGAGCTGATGGTGACCACGTGTGGGGGGCACGGGAGATGAGAGGGCCTCCACTGCACACACACGGGCTCTGGGGGCAGACTGAAGAGGCCTTCTTAGAGGTCAGGTGCAAGGAAGAAAGCCCCCCCAGGGAGAACAACGGGAAGGAAATGCTTGTATGGTTTTGGAGTTGGTAAGCTAGCGCAGAAGAGAAGTAGAGAATCTAGAGACACAATAAAGGATGTGTCCCAGCCCCCGTGTTGAGTCTGCCTTCCAGCTGCAGAGGGAAATGAGACACACGCCCATTGTCAACACTCTTGCCCTTACAGGCAGTGAGAACAAGCCCTACCAGGAAGCAAGCTGGCCTCTCTGCCTCCACTAGACTTGCCCACTTGCTCTCTGGGGCTGAGGGAAGGGCGTGACATCCTCACATGGGTTAGGCCCAACACTTTAACGGGGGCCCTCTTACATTCTTTCCTCCCTCCCTTGAAACACAAGCCCAAGCTCAGGCTAGACCCACCATGTTCAGGAAGATCCCAAGGGGCTCCTGCCTGCCTCCTGTGGCCTGTGTCTGTCTGGACGTCTCTGTTAGTTCTGAGAGAGGAGCAGAGGGGCAGAGACAGAAAGAAAGAGAAAATCCCAGGGCTTCTGCTCCACACTGTCAGCTCCTCGTGAAAACACAGATCCTCGCTGACTGGTTTCAACAGTGGCCAAGGGCATGGAGGCCAGCAGCTCACAATCAGGAGAACTGTGACAATCCCTGCTTGGTAAGGATGGGACAATGCAGGTGCTCACACACTGTACAAGTGAAGATGCCACAGACATGGCCTGGCACCAGGCCTGGTTACCAGGGGAGACCGTGGAACCTTCATGACAGAAAACAACCTGGGATAATCTTGCCTTGTGGAGAAGAGTGGAAAGGATAATCCCTGAAGGTTTTTCTTGCACCTCTTGTACTTGGGTAATTCTGCCTTACTGTAGTCAATTCTCAAGTTACCTTTCAGATATGCAAAGCAAGCCTTTCAGTATTCTGTGTTGCTTAGTTCTCTGCTCCTTGGTCGGCATTTTAAGTAATACTCTGTGAGAGGACTATAGCCAGCTAGAAGCAAAGATGATTCAAGACAAAATGGAAAGAATGTAGTTTGAATTCCCTTCTTTGTATTCAGATTCTACTACTAGAAGCATGTTAAACAAACTGCGTTCCCTGTCTCCAAGTTTACAGTAAGCACGCGCAGGTAAAAGAGAAGTATCTGAACATCTCCAAGTTAAAGCATAAGCAGGGCTGAGCCGTGGGAAACAATGGGAGGCACAAAGGGACCCTCAATGGGTCTTCCGCTTCCTTTGAGCTGAATCTTAGAGTTAAAATAATGTTGTCACCACGCCCTTCAAATCTTCTTAATGCTACTGGTAAGTCATGAGGGATCCCACCAGTGGAGATCTGCATTTAAATAGAATTATGAATATAATCTAAAGTCAAATAGAAATTATTTTGAGCATTTTTACCACCATCCCTCTCTATTCCAAGGAAAACTGAAAACAGGATTCAGAGAGCACTTACACCCAGCGTCCTAGCTACCGTGAAGCTGCTAAGGAAATCCCTAGTCTCAAGGAGGTTATAATTACTGCTCGGGTCAAAAGATAACAGTCCCACTGAGACCTTCTATGCGTTTCGTGGACTTGTCAGGTTTCACAATATCATGACTACTTCAACTTCTGGGTATATTCTCAGAAGGATTTAAAACAGGGACTCAAACAGACATAATACCCAAAGTGGAAGCAATCCAACTGTCCACAGACAGAGGACAGAGTAGACGGACAATATGTGTTACACACATATAACGAATATTATTCAGTTTTAAGAGGAAGGAAATTCTGACACATGTTACAACATAGATGAACTCTGAAGATATTATCATGCCAAGTGAAATAAGCCAGTAACGCAAGGACCGACAATATATGGTCTTACTTGTCTGAAGTACCTGAAATATTCAAACTCATAGAGACAGAAAGTAGGATGGTGGTTGTTGGGGATGGAGAATTATTGTTATTTTTTTAATGTTTATTCATTTTGAGAGAGGAGGGGAGGGGCAGAGACAGAAGGAGAGAGAAAATCCCCAGCAGGCTCCCTGATGTCAGCACGGAGCCCAACATGGGGCTTGATCCCATGATCCTGGAATCACGATCTGAGCTGAAACCAAGAGTCAGACGCTCAACTGACTGAGCCAAAAGGCGCCCCCAGAATTATTATTTAATGGATACAAAGTTTCTGTTTGGGCAGACGAAAAAAGTCATAAAGACAGGTGGTAGTCATACCACAGTGTGAATGTACTTGATGCCGCTGAACTGTGCACTTAAAAAGGGTTAAAATGGGACATTTCATGGTACACACACTTACCACAATAAAAAAACCATCACTAGCCCAGCTTGATAAAGTAGAGCAAACACAGGACTAGGAATTCTGAGGTATGAGCTCTAGCCTTCATCCTGTTCCAGTGTGGCTTTAAAGCCCCGGATAAGTCCCTTAACTTCTCAGAGTGTGACCTGGCCCATAGATTTGTCGAGGAGAACAAACGAGAATGCACAAGAAAGAGCTCTGCAGGGACCACAGCTCCGTATCCGAACAGAAGGTACCCCCATGATTAGCCACACACCTGCCCACGGCCGGAGGGAGGTCTAGGACACACACATGCAGAACAGGTGCTGTGGAGGCATGGAGCGGAGAAGGGCCGAGAACGGTTAAGTACTTCCCTTACCTCCTGTACAAGCGGCTGCTGGAACAATGGAATGAGAGGATTTGTCCTTGGAATGTCGATGTGAATCTGAAAAAGAGAAGTCATGTCTAAAAACACAAATGCCAGTTTGTTCTTTTGAGAAGTTATTTTCTTAAGATCTGCGAATCAAAGGGGTAAGAGTGACAGCACAGTATCTTCAGAAAGAACTGACGGACATACCAGAAGAGTCTAATTAAGCCCGCCTGTCCATCTGGAATACGTTTCCATGACAGCAATAGCTTACTGAAACTGAGGAAACCTCCGCAGATAAACCACTTATGTCGAACAGCAACGGGCTTCACGACCTAAGGGAACCCACGGCCTAAGAGAATCGCCCTGGAGTCTGTTTCACTCTGGGCTGGTGCTTACTCAACAGGCATGATCAAAATGTGCGTCCCTCTTTCAGAGTCTTACTCATCAATAGTTCCCAAGAGCGGAGAGAGCTCTGAAAGTGGCAGACACGTGACTGGATTGGGAACCAGAGGGAGCCGGCATTCAGTAACTGTCACTGCCAAGCCCTCACTTCTGTTACCAAAGAGGTCACGACAGCTGGTTTCAGCTTCAGGATTTCTCCGAGCCTTAACGATCGATCCCAAGGACCGTGGCGGCGACAGCAGCAGAAGCTACTTTGGCTCTTGAGGCTTCCTGAAGACAGCTGCCAGCAACCCGGGCTTTTCCCCTCGCCCCTCTTCTTCCTCCCCTCCTCTTTTGGCAGGCGGTGGGGACCACCGTGAGGGTGGTGGAACACTGCCTGCCGAGCCTGCTGGTAACTACTGCTCCTGCAGACACACGGGCCGACATGGGTGCTGAAACGGCACTAGCTGCCAGGTGGACATACTAATGTCACACAGTCTAGAGGGACTGGACCACTCCTGAGTGAGCTTCTCTTTCACTCTGTGCCCGGGGACCCTTACTATTTGCGGCCTGGGACCAGTAGTGTTGACACCGCCTGGGAGTTTGTCAGAAGTGAAGGTCTCAACCCAGACCCACTGAATCAGAATCTGCATCTTATCATAACGCTTGGGTGGGATTTTACCAAGACCCTGGATGATTTGTATGCATGTGGAAGTTGGAGAAGCAATGCCACTGATCAGTGCAAAAAAAAAACCAAAAAACCAAAAAACACAAAAAAAACAAAAACTCTATTTAAAATGGCTAAAATCAGAGCTACTCATTAGAAACAGGGGAAGCAGTTCCGGGAATAAATTTAATTCCTAACCAGCATACTAAAGCCTGAAGACTCGGAAATCCTGCACTATGACAGTTCTCCCAGGAGATACACCTGACAATTATGATTCGCAACCAAAAAGGTGACGACTGTACCTGTCGGTAGGTATCCTGGTGATGTTCCTCATTTCGAGAGTCATAATACTGCTCAATGAAGCCAAAATATTCCTCCCGCTTCCGCTGCAGGGTCAACTTCCTCCTCTCGGTGTTTGCTGGGAGATAGCCCTACAGACAGGACCGTGGTTAGACGGGGACACACGTTGGTTGCACGAGTCCTTAATTTTTATTTTAGCCTAAGGATTGGCTTGGCAACCGTCAAAGGGGCGGAAGAACAGCTGCCAAGAGCACAAGAATCCTCCCTTTTTGGGTCCGGCCGCCCAGCGTCTGCTCTCTCCTCCTTCAATGAGACCCACATGTGGGCAGATGAAGCCAGGCCAGCTTTCCCAGGGTTACGTGCACACTCCCGCAGCCCTGCACTGTAGTCGCAGTGCGTGCTGCTGGTGAGCGCCCCGGAGCTGGCTCAGCAGAGCAATGGATCTAGGTCAGTGGGAGGGAACTGGACCCGAGTGGGGGCCTCCGGAGGGCTGCGTGTGTGCAAGGCGATACTTCCGGGAATCCCAGCCCTACGGCCACCTCTACGGCACATCCCAGGGGTGTGCCTTGGAAGTCTGTGCCAGTCACACATTCTTCTCCACGCTAATATTCAGAACTGCCAGCTTAGAAAGCTGAATGGAATCTGTGACACGGGCAGCCACAACGTGCAGACACGGAACTTCTGGCAGCAGCCTCCCGCCTAGCCAAAGCTTCAGGCCAACTTTCCTTCTCACTCCTGGTCTAGAGCCCACTCTCAATTCGTGCGGCTCCCGTTCCGGAGACCACGACCAAATCTACTCTTATTGGCATTCAAACTTATTAGAAGTGGCGGAGGCAGTGATTACATGGCCGCAGGATCGGGACTCGTGGGGAACACTGAGGAAAGAGTCACTTCCTCTCGCAGACATTTATGTAATACATTCCCCAGGCAGGGCCTGCAGAGCAGGGACCAGGCTTCATTCATTGTTGTGTATCCTCGCAGCTGCTGGCACCATGCCTGGCAGACAGCAGGCCCTCAATAATTCCTTGCTAGATGAATGAATGAATGAATGAACGAACGTGACAGGCTCAGGAAGTCCGAGCGTCCCTATCACAGAGGCTGGCACAGTGCTCTGCCCTCAGTGAGAGCGGGACTGGTGCAGGCTCCTGGGGGAGGCCCATGTCTCACCTCCTCACAGTGCCAGAGTCACTTTCCACCACTCTGGTTATTCCTACTGAGGAAAGAGTGAAGTCTGGGGAGTGTGGGAGCCTGTCCAAACAAGTGCTGAGATCCCTACCTCACTACGCTCTTTCTCCCTGGCGTTGAGCAAGGGGGGATACACCAACAGGGAAAAGCTGTGCTCTTCTATACGTGCGTGAATAACTCGCAAGGATGTGTTTATTTAGGCGCAGAAATAAGATGACAGTCCCACAGATCTGCCACACCCAGTGGGACTGGAGGAGTCTATGCAGTAAGATAAATGTGCCCACACTAACCTCAGCAGGTAAGAAGGGCTGTGTGAGGCTCACGCTTCTCTACACAGCGGGCAGAACTCACCGACAGGAGTCTCCAGGTTATCGGTCGAACTTCCCTGGGAACCCCCGGCCAGCTACACTTCCTCAGTTCATCTGCAAACGGACAACGGCTTGATTGGATTAGCCCTTCCCACAAATGCCCTAAGACAACCCTGAGCCAGCACTGCCTGATTCCTCCCACCATTCAAGAAAGACCACCACCACCAGCAGCAGCAGCAGCGGCTACCGACAAGCACGGGGAGAAAGCCCCAGACAACAGCCCTGAGCAGCAAAGTG
Organism: Panthera onca; assembly: GCF_046562875.1. Classification (NCBI taxonomy): domain Eukaryota; kingdom Metazoa; phylum Chordata; class Mammalia; order Carnivora; family Felidae; genus Panthera; species Panthera onca. Next base: position 35,614,085 of record NC_138343.1, on the reverse strand, counting down.
GCGAAGACACGGCTCTGCAGTAGTGATGCAGTCAGCTCGGAGATCAGACTCAGGGGGGGCAAAGAGAGACCCGTGGGTGTGGATTTGAGTCAGAGTTGCCTCGAGGCAGAGGAGACCAAAGCCAGAACAGCTACACTATGGTCTACGGGCCGCAGAATCCAGTCCCACCTAATTTGGTCCCTAATTTCTAGTAACATACTTCTGACTTAATACCTGCATGTCACTGCAATGGGCACCAGATCAGGAGATGCTGGAAAAGTAAAAGAAGGAAGAATAAAGAGCAATAGCTTCCAGGTCTCTGAGAATTCCAGTCACCAAGAGGTCCTACCTTGCCCGGGGCTCATGGGGACTCACCTAAGTCAGTGTTGTGGCTGGAGAGAAGCTGACGGAATTTTTCAAGGCGGGTTTTCTCCCGGACAGTCATCGGGGGCGCCCCGGAAGCATTCTGGTCCGAGATGCGGGCAACCAGGGGGATGATGGGTCGGAGAGGGAGTGACTGCTGTTTGTGGAGTGGATTCCTCAGGCATGTGTCACCTGTGATAATGAAAGAGAAAGAGAACAGGCGGCAATGTAGTGCATGGACGTGGAGGGACCCTGAGCTGGCTGTTCAGTACTGGCCCCTCCGCCAGAACCGGGTCCGAGCAGCTGGCACGCCGCCCCAAGGCGCCCGCTGAGGGCAGCCAGGGGATGGAAACCGTCTGCCCGGGGGAAGGGCTGCATTTTTATCACAGGCTCCCAAGGCATCTTATGTGCTAACAGACTCCAGAGGCCGTAGCAACTGTGACAACTGTTTTGGCAACTCTGGATGGAAATCAAATGTTTCCTTTCTACCCCAACCTGGGATGTGTCTTCATGCCTAATATTGAATGTGGGGGCAACACGGTCTAAGGTAGTGTTTGCCTTCCCTTTCCACATCACAGAGCACATAAGCAGTGAGTTAAATTCTGACTGTCCTTTCATAACTGTTTCATATTCTGTAGCTATCTGGGCCTTAAAAAGCAGGAGTCACAGGGAACCTGAGTGGCTCAGTCGGTTAGGCATGTAAGTAGGGCACATGTAATAAAAACAGGTGGCTGCTTGCCTGAAGCCCCAGGCCCCATGCAGCTGGCCCAAGGGCTGAGAGGATCAATATCCACGGCGCAACCCGAAGTTGTTCTTGGCCCATCAATGTGCCCTGCACAGCAGGTGAGAGGCTCTGGCCCCAGGCAACCCTGTTTTGGGTTCCTCTGTGCTCCTACATTTCCCACCAAGGTGAGCCAGCTTTTAATTCTGCTGGGATATGACTGAAATAACAGGAACACAGACCCCAGCAGAACCACATGGCTGGTTCTTGACATTTCTAACCCAGATGATAGGAAGGAGAAACGCGCAGTATAGGACTGACATTTCCTGAGCTCCTACTACGTATAAGGCATCATGCTGGTCACATTTACATAGGATCTCTCATTTGATTCTTGCAACATATGGTAGGAATTATTACTTTACAGATGAAGAAACCACAGCTCAGAGAGGTTAAAAGTGATTTGCTAGTGAGACCTGAGATGCCACCTTAGGTCTGTCTGATTCCAAAATCCTTATTTATTTTACTACCCCAAAGTAAAGTCAGTTTTAAATTCTGACTGTCCTTCCATAACTATTTCATGTTCTTTTATCTATCTGGGCCTTAAAAAGCAGGAGTCACAAGGAACCTGAGTGGCTCAGTCAATTAAACATCTGACTTCGGCTCAGGTCATGATCTCGAAGTTCATGTGTTCAAGCCCCACATCTGGCTCTGTGCTGTCAGCACGGATCCTGCTTCAGATCCTATCCCACTGTCTCTGCCCCTTCCCCGCTCATGTTCTCTCTTCTCTCAAAAATAAACATTAAAAAAAAAAAAATGGGCTAAATGGGTAAGGGGCATTAAGGAATCTACTCCTGAAATCATTGTTTCACTATATGCTAACTAATTTGGATGTAAATTTTTAAAAATAAAAAATTAAATTAAAAAAAAAAAAAAGGCAGGACTCACAACAAGAATTAAATGATGAGGGGTTCCTGGGTGGCTCAGCTGGTTAAGCATTTGGCTCGGGTCATAATCTCACAGTTTGTGAGATCAAGCCTCATGTCAGGCTCTGTGTTAACAGCATGGAGTCTGCTTGGGATTCTCTCTCCCTCTCTCTCTGCCCCTCCCCTGCTTGCATGCATGCTCTCTCTCTCTCTCAAAATAAATAAACATTTTTCAAAAAATAAAGAAAGACAGGGCGCCTGGGTGGCTCAGTTGGTTAAGTGTCCAATGTCGGCTCAGGTCATGATCTCGTGGTTTGTGAGTTCGAGCCCCGCGTCGGGCTCTGTGCTGACAGCTCAGAGCCTGGAGCCTGCTTTGGATTCTGTGTCTCCCTCTCTCTCTGCCCCTCCCCTGTTCATGCTCTGTCTCTCTCTCAAAAATAAATGAACTTAAAAAAAATTTTTTTTTAAATACAAAATAAAGAAATCCTCTCTTGGAAAAAAAAAAAAAAAGATGAGCACTCAGCAACATGCACAACTAGAAGGTTTACAGAAGCAACAGTCACAGGGTATTTGGCTGGGATGCCTAGTGTAACATGGGGCCTAGGAAACACAGACCACACACTGGGGGCCTGAGAGCGATGATATCACATGATGTTCACAGGAGGGGACCTCATAAAGGGAATGTTCTGGACGGTCCTGGCTGTATGAGGGCTGCACCTTTACTAGGGATGGGGGCGGGGAGGGGGGTGCTTCCTCACACTTGAGATCCTTTAACACCCTCAATCACAGCACACAGACACTTCCAACAGCCTATAGCTACGGCCAGTCAGTCAACACCGAACACCCACGTGGGCACGGCACTGAAGGTGGAACCTGGAGCCCGATCGGCGATGGAAAGTGACTGTGGCATTTTAACAGCCTCACAGCCTAAGTTCATGACCACGTGCTTATTCTGAAACTGCAGAAGTTGTTCTCTTAGAGCATGAGTCGGGACACACGCCAGGCTCTGACATTCTTCCACTTCCCTTCGCCCTTTACCAGTCAGCCATTCTAACTTTCACTGGAATAATGACACTTCCCTCCCCGACTCAGAATAACTGGCTTCCGTAAAACCCTCTAGAGCAAAATTACATACAGCAATGGATAGTTAAGAGGGTACACTGAGAGACCCCAAACATCTGATAAAACCACCATTACCTCAACCACTTGCAGAAGCCAGTTTCCCAAAAAGAAACAGAAGGCGTGTCTCCTCCCACCCCGCCCCCAACCTGAGGCTGTGACCCAGAGCCTCCGGGCACATGTTGCTCCATTCCTTAGGAACAGGAAAGGAACAACCTTACTAATGACTGCTCCCCAGGGCCGAACAGGCCAAATAACAGTGCCACACGTTTGTGAAATTCAGCCACTAACAACTTTACATACATGAGTCAATAACCTTAAACCTGACCAGGCCCAAAGAAATGTTAAGCAACCAAAGAGCAAAAGTTCTAGACCCCATCACAGGGAAAGGAAGAACAAAACGGCAGGCAAAAATGGGGTGTCAGCAAGTGAAGCCCCAAGTAGCCATCAAGGTGTGGGGGCAGAACAGGCAGAGTCTATGACCCATTGGGCTCAGGCTTGAGCTTTCACATTTACCATTCAATGGAAGATCTGAGTAATGCCCTAGAGAAAAACTGTTCATTTGAGGTGCACTCTGCTGAAAAGGGTGAGGCTGTGGAAGGGAGCAGGATGGACTTACTGGAATTTCTGGACAGCTGAGCGTCACTGCTGGACTTTATGACCTTGTAGCTGGCAGGAACATCGGATGTTGTTGACTGGGAGCGTTCTGGTTTCACCCTCAGCTTGCTGTGGTTTTCTAGGACTTGGGCTGCGGTCGCCAGAGCAACTTTTGAGTTTAGAGTTTGGAAAGAAGGGGAGGAAAAGTCCTCTTCCTCATCATCGCCAATGTCCCAAGCATCACTGGTATTCCGGGCAAACTCATGGAAACTGGAGGCCTTCTTATTCTTCAAAGGAACTGCGTTGACTTTTGACCGTTCTTTGATGAAGCTTTAAGAAAGGAGACATCATTACCAGGGAATGATCTGACACTTCTGACCACCTTCACTGGCTTAATATGAACAGTATGACAAACTAGTTGATATATAATCTTTACCTTCTACAAATAAAAACAGCTGTATCCATTCCTCATCTAGAGGCATCTAGACCAGCACTATACTGCAGAGACTGATGGAGCAGAGACAACAATGCTCACCAAATATCCCATGTGCTCCCCTATACTTCCCAGCCCCCCCACCCCCGCCCCGTATTCAGACAAGGCTAGAAGACTAGTTCTGGCCAATGAGCTGAGGAGAGAAATGAGGAAATCACTCCAAAGCCAAAGTAGACAAGCACAGGGATGAGTTCTCTCTCTATAAGCTTTCTTCTACTGTGGTAACTGGCCAGGTGCCTCCCTCACCTGGGAAGCAGAGTGACTGCGTAGGGTAGAGCCTGCCCTCCACTCCCACTCAACTCCACTCTGGACACGTAGCATGAGAAAGGAATAAATGAACCTTTGTTGTGACAATCCACTGAGATTCCAGAGTTAATCTGCTACGGTAACATAACCTAAACTATTCCTTAGAGTAGGACATGAACTCCTGGCAGAACCAGAGATAATTTTAGGCAGTCCATATGTAGCATGAAACATCAAGTTCCAGAATGAATGAGATGTTCCTTTTTCATTCTGTTAAAGTCCTTCAGCTAGCCTAAAGGAGACAGGCTCAGTATGGTGCTACTCTGTCTTTAAGGCTATTTTTTAACAAAGAGAGGACAGCCTCAGATCAACATGTTTGCAAGCAACATCAGCTGGTTTAGAATTTTCTTAATAAGAGAGTTTTGTTTTTTTCACTGTGTTTACTTTTAAGGTTACTTCTTCTATTTTTGGCAAATGATAATTAGCTTTCCACTTCTAATTTACAGAAGTGATGAGGTTTACTTTAAAATATCAATGTGGGGCGCCTGGGTGGCTCAGTCGGTTAAGTGTCCGACTTCAGCTCAGGTCATGATCTCATGATTCATGGGTTGGAGCCCCGCGTCAGGCTCTGTGCTGATGGCTCAGAGCCTGGAGCCTGCGTCGGATTCTGTGTCTTCCTCTCTCTCTCTGCCCCTCCCCCACTCATGCTCTGTCTCTCCCTCTCAAAAATAAATAAACATTAAAAAAATTAAAAAAAAAAAAGATAAAATATCAATGTGGAATTATGGAAAGAGCCTAAATGTCCATCATCTGATGAATGGATAAAGAAATTGTGGTTTATATACACAATGGAATACTACGTGGCAATGAGAAAGAATGAAATATGGCCTTTTGTAGCAACATGGATGGAACTGGAGAGTGTGATGCTAAGTGAAATAAGTCATACAGAGAGAGACAGATACCATATGTTTTCACTCTTATGTGGATCCTGAGAAACTTAACAGAAGACCATGGGGGAGGGGAAGGAAAAAAAATGGTTAGAGAGGGAGGGAGCCAAACCATAAGAGACTCTTAAAAACTGAGAACAATATGAGGGTTGATGGGGGGTGGGAGGGAGGGGAGGGTGGGTGATGGGTATTGAGGAGAGCACCTGTTGGGATGAGCACTGGGTGTTGTATGGAAACCAATTTGACAATAAATTTCATATTAAGAAAAAATTATATATATATATATATATATATATATATATATATATGTATATATCAGTGTGGGTCACCTGGCTGGATCAGTCGGTAGAGCATGTGAATCTTGACCTCAGGGTTGTGAGTTTGAGCCCCACATTGGGTGTAGCAATTACTTAAAAATAAAATCTTAAATACACACACACACACACACACACACACACACAAATCTAATTGAGGTTTTTTAAGAGGCTATTTTTTAAAAATGCATTCAGTAAAATAACAGAACAGACTTTGGCAAAAAAACGCAAAGATGGTACATGACGACAGTTTGGGAAAACTAGATTGACTCACTGAGGAAAGAGAGCTTAGTCCTAGGAGTCATGAGAATCATTCCTACTTTCCTGAGCGTCTCCTCTTCAGGTCTCCCCTTTAACATCTGTGGCCCTTATTCTGGATCCTGGGGACTACCTGGTTGGGACGTTTCTAACTCAGTCTTGTCTAACATCCCTCAAATCCCAAACCTTGTGTACATTTACACCTGGAGCCTGAATGCACTGGAGTAAAGACATCACTTGGGAATGCAAGCTGGTGCAGCCACTCTAGAAAACAGTATGGAGGTTCCTCAAAAAACTAAAAATAGAACTACCCTACGACCCAGCAATTGCACTACTAGGTATTTATCCAAGAGATACAGGTGTGCTGTTTCAAAGGGACACATGCACCCCCATGTTTATAGCAGCACTATCAACAGTAGCCAAAGTATGGAAAGAGCCCAAATGTCCAGTGATGGACGAATGGATAAAGAAAACGTGGTATATATACACTAGGGAGTAATCCTCAGCAATCAAAAAGAATGAAATCTTGCCATTTGCAACTACGTGGATGGAACTGAAGGGTATGATGCTAAGTGAAATCAGAGAAAGACAAATATGATATGACTTCACTCATATAAGGACTTTAAGAGACAAAACAAATGAACATAAGGGAAGGGAAAGAAAAATAATATAAAAACACGGTTGGGGGGGCGCCTGGATGGCTTGGTCGGTTAAGCGTCCAACTTCGGCTCAGGTCATGATCTCACGGTCCGTGAGTTCGAGCCCCGCGTCAGGCTCTGTGCTGACAGCTCAGAGCCCGGGGCCTGTTTCAGATTCTGTGTCTCCCTCTCTCTCTGACCCTCCCCTGTTCATGCTCTGTCTCTGTCTCAAAAATAAATAAACGTTAAAAAAAAATTTTTTAAAAAGGGAGGGGGACAAAGCATAAGAGACTCATAAATATGGAGAACAAACAGAGGGTTACTGGAGGGGTTGTGGGAGGGGGGATGGGCTAAATAGGTAAGGGGCACTAAGGAATCTACTCCTGAAATCATTGTTGCACTATATGCTAACTAATTTGGATGTAAATTAAAAAACATAAAATTAAGTATTGTGTTGAAAAAAAAAAAAAAGACATCACTAATTGCCTCCCTGTTTCCTCCAGCAAAGCACAGTGATACTAGAGGGGAAACAAGGTTCTGCCAGAAGAGCTGAATCTCCCCATTTCCAGGAGCTGTTTCTTCCCTTTGGGTAGAGGTGGGTGGTCTAACAACCCATCTCATCTCCCTCTATGAGTCCAACGCTTATCCTAAAAGATAATTGTTATTAACACTGATAAATACAGTCTGGGAGCTCATACAGCTCAGCTCATCAATATGTCCTTACTATTAGCATCAGAAAAGGAGTAAGATTTTAACTGAGGCATTGCTTTCAAAGCTGGTCTTACACAGAGTAAAGGAAGAGAAGACATCACACAAAATACAAGGGAGAAAACTAGATTACAAGATGTAGCAGTTCAAATGTGATAGAAACAAAATACCATTTTCTACCCGCCAAGTTAGCAAAGATCTAAACAGCATTCTCTTCAGTGTTGCCAAGGGTGCAGTGGGACCGCCATCTAATGGTGCAGGTGAGGGTGTATGTTGTACAGCCTTCTGGAAAACAATCTGGCAACATACATACCATAAGCCCGAAAATGGTTTATAATTTCTGACCCTAACATAATAACCAGAGGGTCAGAGGATCTAAGACAGTTTATCATGGTGTTATTTTGGTTAAAAACTGAAAACAGCATAAACATCTAGAAATTGGAATGATGAAATTTGTTCAGCCACCAGATGAAATGTTATAATGCCACTGAAAAGCACATCTCACAGGCTATTAAGTAACACTAGAAAACGATCTCAATAAAGTGAAAACTGGAGCCAAAAAAATATATTTTTATAATCTCTATATTAAAAAAAAAAGTATATGCATAGAAAAGACCAGAAAGAAAATACATCAAAATGTTAACAGTGCTTATCGCTAGGCTGTGGATTATAGGGGACATTTCATTTCATTTCTATAGGTCTCTGAATTATTTGTGTCTTCTACAGTGAGCATATTATTAACCAGTGGATAAGGTTGTTGGCTTTCATCAATCCCCAAAGTAAGGGTACTTATAAACTTACTAAACAAACGATCAGAAACGAGCAAGAGCTCAAATCAAAGAAAATAAAACTGGGACAACACATTGTGAATATCTGCTGTCAAAAATCCATCCACGAGCCAGAAGAGGCAAAGTACTCGTCTGTGGACCTGCTGAGGCTGCAGGTTCTGGACCCATCACTATGACTGTTTCTCTTTTGTAAAGGGGGATGTAGAATCCATTGCCTGTAGAACATACCTCAGATGGTCCACTGTCAAGAACAAATAGGCAGATGTGTAAGAAAGCTCTGCCACCAATAAAATACTGCATACAAGTTCGTGGTTACTGTCGTTTTCCTTTTTGGAGGCTATGTGTACCTCAAGATTGCACACAATGAACCCAACTGATTGATATGGAGTACCTTGGATACCAAGATTAACCACCGTGTTTTTCTGGTTGATGTTTCCTAAATACTCTCTCTCTCTTTTTTTTTTTTAAAGTAGGCTCCACACCCAACATGGGGCTTGAACTCACGACCCAGTAATCAAGAGTCACATGCTCTACCAACTAAGTCAGCCAGGCGCCCCTCTTAAATACTCTCTTGATATTTTTAAGATTTTTAAAATAAGCCATCAACTCAAGAAGCTAAATTTTTTTTTATTTTTTTTATTTAAAAAAAATTTTTTTTAACATTTATTTATTTTTGAGACAAAGAGAGACAGAGCATGAACGGGGGAGGGTCAGAGAGAGAGGGAGACACAGAATCTGAAACAGGCCCCGGGCTCTGAGCTGTCAGCACAGAGCCCGACGCAGGGCTTGAACTCACAGACTGTGAGATCATGACCCGAGCTGAAGTCGGACGCTCAACCGACTGAGCCATCCAGGCGCCCCAAGAAGCTAAATTTTAACTCAGGCCAAAGAAGTGACTGGATGCTGATAGTTTAACACTGGGTGAAGCACACATACACCCTGCACTGGATGGAAACATTGCACCAAGAGATGGGACATGCTAAGACTCAGGCTCTAACACATCCGTACAAAGGAGGTAAATCAGCCGAGTGGTGGGTACATGAGGATTTGTTATATTTTTCTTTACATCTTTTTAAGCATTCAAATATTTCATTATATTTTTTGAAGGAGATGAAGATTCAATATAAGTCAACTATTGAGATTAAGAATTGGAATTACTCAGGTGAAGACTTCTGCAAATAGAAACTGGAAGGACATATTCCAACACACTGAAGAACAAAGAAAGGAGGAAAGGCTGTCATTCCCTGTGACAGGAAGACAAGAGACTCAAAGCAGACCATCTTGAGGCCACTGGAAATTATTTTAGAGATGCCTATTCCACAAAACCCAGAATGCAACCAACCAGTTAAAAAAAGTCAGCTCCGTCTTCTGGAAAGAGGCCTTCATGGAGGAAGGGGTTGGTACCACCAGGAGGGGTAGGTGTGTGAGGACTGAGGGTTGGTGAGAACCAGTTACAGAATGAAAGAGGCAGGTCAGAGTGAAAAGGTTCCTGGGTTGCCACTGAGAGGAAACAAGAAAATCTACAGACCAGCAACAACGGTGGGATGATTTAAAGTTGAAGCATTTCCATGTTTATTCATTTTGTTCTCTCCAAAGGAGAGAATATAAATTTATACATACGTTAAAGTGTGAATGTATTGGCTGTTTACTAGGTGCCAGGTTCTGTGCTAATATTTATATATACCCATTTTCTGATCAATGCTCATTCATAAGGCTATAAGGTACTATTACTTTTTGAGGTATTATTATTATTATTATTATTATTCCTATTTGCAGATCAGGAGACTGAGGCTTACTGAGGTCATGAGCAGGCAGCAAAGTCTGGGCTCAAATCTAGGTCTACCTGACCTGACGGCCTGCATATACTCTTTAACTAATCTACCTAGAAAAGGAGGTCTAGTAAGATCTGCAGCCCAGGAAGAGGAGTTGCCAGGCAAACGGAGCACATACCACCACAGCCGTAGTGCCCCCACGTGTGCACAGCTGACAGCCCTAACTCTCTAGCCTTGTGCCAATCGTCTCCTGTCTACACAGAACAGGCTGTGTGCGTCGGTAGCCGGAATGGGAAGAGGCTGAATTCAGGAAAATGGTCCCTGGAGGAGACACACCGCTCTTCTCTTTTGACATCAGGAGGCCCAGTGAAAAAACCAATCCAGGTGATCCCAGCTGGCGGTACCTCTGGTTTATAGGCTGCCTCATTTTAACATGGCCCCAACTAATTGATAGCCAACCTGAGGTATCCTAACAACCACAGTGTGGCTTGAAGTTCAGCCAAGGTTGTTCAAACTGATCTGTGTCAGACTTACAACCAAACTGGCCTGTCACAGACACCTCCATCACGCCTCCTTACGACCGAATGCCAAATTATAGCTTCAAAAGCACTTTCACAGAGACCTCTTAATTCTCCCAGTAACTGTGACCTGAGTCTTATTACTTCTATTTCACGGATGAGGAGACTCAGAGAGGTTAAGTAATTTGCCCAAGATCATGGAGCTACAAAGTGGTGAAGAAAAAGAGATTCAAGGAGTGCACACGACCCTAAAACTCCTGAAAACGTAATTAAGTGGCACATTTGAGAGAAATCAGTTGTTTGGTGAATGGTAACTTGTTGAATGCTGACACGAGCCCCAAAGGATGTTTTGAACAAGAGTGGCTACAGGTTCTACTGGTTAGGAAACAAAAGATCAATCATTCTGTAATCTGATTGAGGCTACACCGTTTTACTGACATGGTTGCTCGCTTAACAGAAACAGTACACAAATTTACTCAGAAAAATAATGTCTGACACTGGTGAGGGGTGTGAAACAAGCGGGGAATTCGGTGACATTCAAATAAATCCAGTCATCCCGATAACTAGTGTGGCTGCGTGTGAACCAGCTTCGTAACGCGCAACCAGGATCGTACTTTAGTGCAATTCAGAAAACAATAAATTTAGAGGCTTGTCGTACCATCAAGTGGCCAATGGGGCCACTCTGCAGTAAGGCTAGCTTCATCCGAGCTGTAAAAATTATTGCTGGCAATATTATCAGTAATGGTAATAATTTGGCAAATTGAAGTCAGTATATACAGACAGGGAACGATGTACTGTGCTCATGCAGTTTAGATGATTGAAGACCCCGTGTAAAGGCTTCTGCTGTGATGGGGCTTAACCACACGGTAATTAATGGCAGTCTGAAGTGGAATGATAATCACACAGAGGAGAAAGTAATAAAAATGTCCCAACAAAGGTACTAAAATAAGGGCGATAAATGTTTTATAGTAACAATCTGGAACTGTAAAATGGTCCAGTGCAGACCTAGAGGTTGTCCCATGTTGCAGAGTGCTAACAAACCACCGAGTGCATGAAAAGAGGCAGCAATTTATTCAGTGACAATTCTATTCCTCCCAAATTGCAGAGCTAAGTGATTACTTCTATTGAAAGTATGATTGCAGGGGCGCCTGGGTGGCCCAGTCGGTTGAGTGTCCAACTCTCGATTTCAGCTCAGGTCATGATCCCAGGGCTGTGTGATTGAGCCCTGCATCAGGCTCCACGCTGAACGTGGAGCCTGCTTGGGATATTCTCTCTCTCTCCCTCTGCCCTCTCCCCTAGCTCTCACTCTCTCTGAAACAAAATTTTAAAAATAAATAAAAGGAGAATGATATTGAAGTAAGATACATGAAGAAAAAATTAAACCTATAAACAAAAAGAAAATAAAGTTGATTCCAACTCTCCTGAATGATCAGTGAAAACTTTTGTGGTTTTATATAACTAATAGTTGGGAAAACAAAAGTATATAAAATTTGTCTTGGCAGTTTGGAATATGGGAATGTTCCTCAAGACCTGTCCTCAATACAGAGCCAGGGAAAATGCACTCGATAACAGATGCAGACAAGGTGTGGTGACTCTGACATGAACATAAAATAGAGGACAGTACCCTCGACTGCCTTATGCATGGGTGGACTGAGTGATTTCTGTGTTAGCCACGTATTCATCAAAGGCAATTATAAAATACGCTGGAATGGATCTACCAATCAACAAATCCTGGCTGTGAACAGAACTGGCTACAAGGAACAGAATCCTCAACCTCTGGGAGCACCTCGGTGGCTCAGTTGGTTGGGCTTCCAACTTAGGCTCAGGTCATGATCTTGCAGTTCGTGAGTTTGAGCCCCATGTCCGGCTTTGTGCTGACACCTCAGAGTCTGGAGTCTGCTTCAGATTCTGTGTCTCCCTCTCTCTCTGTTTCTCCCTGGCTTGTGCTCTCTCTCTCTCTCTCTCTCTCTCAAAAATAAATAAAAACACTAAAAAAAAAAAAAAAAAAAAAAGAATCCTCAACCTCTAATGCTTTAATTGTAAAGACCCATGATGCCAAGGCACTACTCGGCAGGTGTCTGAGGGTCTCTTATCCGTTCCCTCAGCTTACAAGTTACCTGCTACAGCTTTCAGCATCTATTTTCACACCACCACATTCAAAAGCAGGAAAGGTGAGTAGAGACAAAAAGAGGCTCTCTTCACAAAATGATCTCTCTCTGATCGAACAGGAACATCTTTCCAGGTACCCTCCCTCAGGAAACTTTTACATCTCATGGGCCAGAACCAATGACATAAGCCCACTGCAGGCCAGTCACTGTGATTACCAAAAGATTATTATAAAAGGCTTAAACTAATACAGATACCTGCTCAAGAGCTGAATAAAATTATAGTTCTTGAGCAAGGAAGAGGCAGGGGCAGGGAAGACTGTTAGTTAAGTAGTGCCTGCTATATCGACCGACAGACCAGATAGTCTGCTATTGGTAAAACCAGGAAAGAGTATCCATTCTACTTAATGTGAATGCCACACAATTGTCACAGAAAACATGCTCCCCTATGAAGAGCGAGGTACAAACTAAGAAGCACTAAAGTAAAGCTCACTGTCTAAGTGCATGCAATGATTTCATTCCTTCAACCCATAAATGCTTACTAAGTGCCTAGTACGCGCTGCGTGCTCTTCCAGGTACTAAGGGTACAGCGGTGAATAAAGGAAAATCCCTGCCCTCAAAGAGCTTATACTGTGGCTTCTGGTGTAAAAACTGTGCGTTACAGAAAAGAATAGCAGTCGCGCTTCCAAAGTGATTCAGGAGACCATACCTTCCACATACCGGCCAAATTGCCATCTTTTTGCAGTGAGTTGGTAGAATTACAGAAAGTTCACCACATATTCAGCTAAGTTATTATTTTTTTTTAATATTAAAATGCTGGGGTGCCTAGGTGGCTCAGTCAATTAAGTATTTGACTCTTGATTTCGGCTCAGGTCATGATCTCGCGGTTTGTGAGATCAAGCCCCGCACTGGGCTCTGTGCTGACAGTGCAGTGCCTGCTTGGGATTCTCTCTCTCTCTCGCTCACTCTGCCCCGACCCCCGCTTGCGTGCACACACATGCACTCTCTCCCTCAAAATAAACATTAAAAAAAAAACTTTAAATATTAAAACATTGATAATGTACATCTGTTATGGCATTTTTGTAGGTATTCAAAATACTTTAATATACATTATCTTTACTCCTTCCTTGACTGCTAAGGAAAGAAAGGGTAGATATTATTACACGGGCCCCAGAAAGATGACAACTTAGGTCTCCTGTACCTCTCGAATCATTCGGCTTTCACCACAAACTACAGCTTTCCTGGAAATAAGTCTTAAGATGAAGCGTGCCCAGAGACAGAGCCCAAAATTCTTAGAAAATCTGAGAAGATGATGCATCTCTTCATTTAAATTCACTGTGGCTGATTGATGGCCCATGAGAGAAAGGAGCGATGAAGTGATAATTGGGGGTATGAATACACACGCACACATCTTGGATTTGACCAGGGTTTCTATTGTGTTCGAAAATAACTTATTAGAATCTTACTAGAGAAATAACCTCCAGGGAGCTTTTAACTCTACTGTATGGCTAGATTTCTTTGAGGCTGGAGAAAGAGGACCTGAAGAATGCCAGCCCTACAGTTACATTCTATTCGCCCCAGTCCTCATAGTATAAGTGAAGACAAGTTGGCAGACCTATATATATTCAGAAGCAATGAAACCCAGAAAGGAGGCTCCTACAAGAAGAAGGTCATCAGCCATCCAATTTGGAGACGATATTTAACCAATGAAGACCCTTCCATCAGAACAAAGGGTCCAACACCAAACCCTGCATATACCAGCTTCCAATGCAGGAAAATAAATCTCTGGTGTGAGTTAATTTCCCACTTAATAATAGATCATTTAGAGGTAAGAAGATTGCTCATCTCTTGATCCAAAATAGAGCAGGGGAGAAGCTAGAAAAGATCAAAGTAGAAACTGTCATTTCAACAAAGTAGGGGAAGGTTTGAGAGTTTTAAAAGAAGTACATGCATGAAAGGAAAACTATCTTGACTTACTTTTTGGTGAGCCGAGGGTCCAGAGGGGGGTGTTGTGCTCCGTACACAGGCTGGATGCTGGAACCAAGAAAAAAAGAAAGAAGAAAATTGTCAGGAAGCTAAATATGTCAGGTAAGTATCATCTGCATCACAAAATTGGAAGGGACTTTGGGAAACAGGTCTCCTCCAAGACAACCACATCCAAGCCTTTCGGCCTGGGGGCACCTGGCTGGCTCAGTTGGCAGAGTGTGTGATTCTTGAACTCGGGGTCATGAGTTCAAGCCGGACGTTGGGTGTACAGATGAAATAAACATAAAAAAAATTAAGTCTCTGGAGAATGTTCATTTTCCACTGGGGCTTCAGCACCTTATATACCTGACAGACTGGAAGTCCTATCGGTAAAGACGGCAGCACAGAAAGATAACAGGCTTTTGAGCTGGAGACAGCATGGTTTGAACCAGAACTCGAGTTCTGGCGTCCGCCACCTCTGTAAACTTGCGCGAAATTACTGGACCACTTTGAACCAGTTTTCTCGTCTGTAAAATGAGAGGATCACCTACCCCAAAAGATCACCTGGGCTAAACAACAGTGAAGCAACCCTAGGTACCAAGGGAAGGGTGACCCAAGTGACTCACTGATGGCTGGTGGGCGCATAAAGTGATACAACCCACTTCAAAAAAACAGGTTGGCAATATCCAGGAGGAACGAAATACGCATACCCTAGAGCCTAGCATATTCTTCTCAAATCTGTATCTTAAGAGAAATACATACATATGTGTATCAGAAGACATATATAAGACTATTCATAGCATTATAGTTCCTTTTAGCCTAAAACTAGAAATAACCCAAGTGTCCAACAGAAAATAAACTGTAATGTGTTCGTATAATAGAATATTATATAGCAACATAAACATACAAAATGGGGCACACAATAATGTGCATGAGTCTTCCAAATGTGCTGAGCAAAACAAGCAAAAAATAAAAGGGTAAATACTGTATTGTTCTATTTATATACACTTCAAAAACAGCAAAAAGGATTTATATATTTAGGGATGCATCCATAGCAATAACGCCATAAAGGAAGGAGGGATTAACACAAAAGGATGTGGTTACTTCAGAGGGAAGGAGAGAGTTGTGGTCGAGAACAGATCCAGGGGCTTCTGACCTGCTCACTTCTGGGGTGTTCACTTTGTGATTATTCGTCAAGTTATCATACCACACAACTGTTTTATGGAATAGGTCACAATAAAAAAGAGTGACTTGAGGGGCCAGGTGCCTGGGTGGCTCAGTTAGTTGAGAGACCAACTCCTGGTTTCAACCCAGGTCATGACCTCACGTTTCGTAGGGTTGAGCCCCACATTGGGCTTTGTGCTGATGGTGCAGAGCCTGCTTGGGATTCTCTCTCACTCCTCTCTCTCTTGAAATAAACACTCACTCTTGAAATAAACTCACTCACACTCACTCTTGAAATAAACATTAAAAGAGTGACTTGAGAATAATTATATATCCAGCCAAACTGTTGTTCAGATACAAAGGTGACAGAAAAACATGTTGCAAGATGCAAGAACCCAGGAAATATGGTTTCCTTGACTCCTTCCTGAAGAAACTACTAGAAGAAAAACTTCAATGAACAATGAGATAGAGAAACTACAGTGAAAGGACTCGTGTAAAGAATTTAATGAATTTAGCCTTAAGACTAAGTCTTAAATTTGAGGCTTCATGATTAGAGAAGGTAAAAACAATGTAAGTGGCATAGGTTAAAATGGAACAGAGGATGGAGTGGCCAAATAAGTATGTTGGCTGGGGCACCTGGGCAGCTCAGTCGGTGAAACGTCCAACCCTGGCTCAGGTCATGATGTCACGGTTTGTGAGTCTAAGCCCCGCGTCAGGCTCTGTGCTGACAGCTCAGAGCCTGGAGCCTCCTTCAGAATCTGTGTCTCCCTCCTCTCTGCCCCCACCCCCCAGCTCACATTCTGTCTCTCTCAAAAAATAAATATACATTAAAAAAATTTTTTTTAAAAAGTATGTTGGTTTCTTCATCTTTCACAGACAAGACTCAAAAGATATTTAAAGGTGATAGCTCAAGTCATAGAGGCATAAGTATGTTTTAGGACAGGAGATAAACTGAGAAAAATAGGGACACCTGGGTGGCTCAGTTGGTTCAGTGCCTGACTCTTAGTTTCGGCTCAGGCCATGATCTCACAGTTTGTGAGTTCAGGCCCCACACTGGGCTCTGTGCTAACAGCACAGAGTCTGCTCCTTTCTCTGCCCTTCCTTTGCTCTCGTGCTCTCTCTCTCCCACTCTCAAAAATAAATACATAAATTAAAAAAAAAAAAAACACTTTAATTGAGGGGTGCCTGGGTGGCTCAGTTGGTCAGATGTCAGACTTTGGCTCAGGTCATGATCTTGCAGTTTGTGGGTTCGAGCCCCGCATCAGGCTCTGTGCTGACAGCTCAGAGCCCGGAGCCTGCTTCAGATTCTGTGTTTCCTCCCTCTCTGCCCCTCCCCTGCTCATGCCCAGTCTCAGTCTCTCTCTCTCTCTCTCTCTCTCTCTCTCTCTCTCTCACACACACACACACACACACACACACAAATAAATAAACATTTAAAAAAATAAAAAAAACTTTGAGAAAAAATAATCAAGTAAAAGCAGATGAGGAAAGGGCAAGAAATGCAACTACCAATTTCATCATTGATCATGGTAGGCGGTCAATAGATGTCTCAAGAAATACAGTATAGAGTTATAAATGCAATCACTAGAATAAAAACACAAACTTTCCCAATTATCAGAATATACACACACACACCCTCTCCCAAAGCAAGTAGTCCTTACAGTGAAAGATTTTTTTTTTAAGAAAACATTAAAAACAGAGCTACAATAAAATATATCAGTCATTCCAGCAAATATAAAAGGGCTGAACTTACCTATTACAAGAAAATTATTAATTAGAGGGGACTGATTAAATAAATGATGGTACATCTGTAAAAAAGAATGGAGCAATTCTATACCCATTGGCACGGAACAAACTCTAAAACATTAATTAAATGTTTTAATTAAAAACATACGCAGGGGCACGCTGCTGTCCGTGTCCCCCCCTCTCTCTGCCCCCTCCCACTTGTGCTCTGTCAAAAATAAACAAAACATTAAAAAAAAAGATGCAGAACTGTATGCATAACATGCCGTCATTTCTGTGGAAAACCTTTAAAATAAAACAAATCCGCATACTTCTCTATGATTAGAGATCTCTGAGAGAATACACACGACACCAGCAGCAGGGGTTTGGAAGAGGAACTGGAGAACCCGGCAGCAGAGAGGCTGAGTTTTTACTACAAACTTTCTTGTGTCTTTCTGAATTGGTATCATGGACATGTATCACCTTTTTAGGAAATAAATGAAGCAATCTTAAGAGAGTTGGGAGGTTTAAATGAGTCAATGTGTAAAAAGCCCTTTAGCACAATTCCTGGCAGGTAGTAATATACTAGCAGGTAATGAGGTAGATTTGCAAACATCCAGAATGCCACCTGGCACATGCTCAGTGCCCAAGAAATGTTGGCTTTCTTCCTCCCTCCCATTTTGGTAATTTATTCCTTACCAACATTTAGAAAGTAGAACAAATTTACCAACTATCTTGTTTGACATAACCAGTGTGATCCCAAAGTTGCTTTTAAATAAAAATGCAGCCAATTCAATCATTTTCATATTGATTTCTACTAAGATTCCAGCGGGAATGTTCTTATGTACAATCTTTATGGATATAGCTCTGACCTTTTTAGCTATTAAGAATCTCTAACTCCCCAAACTTTTCTGAAAGGTTATTCAGTAATTTGTAAACAAACCATTACCTATACCACTATAGAGATACAAATACAATTTTAACATGTTTACAGAGATTCCTAGGCAGAGAAAAAGGAGAAAGAAAATAAGAGGGATCAAAGAATAACAGGAAAGTCTGGCATACAGAGAGAAGGCTGACACAAAACAAAAATGAAAACACAAGCAAAAAAGCCAAAAGGCATAGATCAATGGAACAGACTAGAACACCCAGAAATAAACCCACAACTATATGGTCAATTAATCTTCAACAAAGCAGGAAAGTATATCCAATGGGAAAAGGACTGTCTCTTCAACAAATGGTGTTGGGAAAACTGGACAGCAATGTGCAAAAGAAAGAAACTAGACCACTTTCTTACACCATATACAAAAATAAATTCAAAATGGATTAAAGACCTAAATGTGAGACCTGAAACCAAAAAATCCTAGAAGAGAACATAGGTAGCAACCTCTTGGACATCAGACATAGCAAATCTTTCCTAGATATGTCTTATGAGGTAAGGGAAACAAAGGCAAAAATAAACTATTGGGACTACATCAAAACAATAAGTTTCTTTTTTTTTTTTTAATTTTTTTTTTAACATTTATTTATTTTTGAGACAGAGACAGAGCATGAACAGGGAAGGAGCAGAGAGAGAGGGAGACACAGAATCTGAAACAGGCTCCAGGCTCTGAGCTGTTAGCACAGAGCCCGAAGCGGGGCTCGAACTCACGGACCGTGAGATCATGACCTGAGCCGAAGTCAGATGCTTAACCGACCAAGCCACCCAGGCACCCCTCAAAACAATAAGTTTCTGCACAGCGAAGGAAACAATCAACAGGACTAAAAGACCATCTACTGAATGCGAAAAGATATTTGCAAATGACCTATTTGAGAAAGGGTTAGTATCTAAAATATAGAAAGAACTTATAAAACTCAACACCCAAAAACCAAATAATCCAATTTAAAAATGGGTAGACGACATGAACAGACATTTCTCCAAGAAGACACACAGATGACCAACAGACACATGAAAAGATACTCATCAACACTGATTATCAGGGAAATACAAATCAAAACTATAATATCACCTCATACCTGTCAGAATGGCTAAAATCAACAACACAAGAAATAATAGGTGTTGGTGAAGATGTGGAGAAAAGGGAACCCTCTTGCACTGTAGGTGGGAATGCAAACTGGTGCAACCATTGTGGAAATGACTATGGAGGCTCCTGAAAAAGTTAAAAATAGGGGCACCTGACTGGCTCAGCCGGAAGAGCATGTGACTCTTGATCTCAGAGTCGTGAGTTCAAGCCCTACGTTGGGTGTACAGATTACTAAAAAATAAATATAAACTTAAAAAAAGTTACAAATAACATTACCATATGACCCAGGATTCATATTGCTGGATATTTACCCAAAGACTACAAAAACACTATTTCAAAGGGATACATGCACCCCTATATTTATAGCAGCATTATTTACAATAGCCAAGATATAGAAATAGCCCAAGTGTCTATCAATTGATGAGTGGATAAAGAAGATGTGGGGTGTGTGTGTATATATATATATACACAACGGAATATTATCCAACCATAAAAAAGAATGAAATCTTGCCATTTGCAACATCATGGATGGAGCTAGAGAATATAATGCTAAGCAAAATAAGTCAATCAGAGAGAGACAAATAGCATATGATTTCCCTCATATGTAGAATTTAAGAAACAAAACAAACGAGCAAAGGGAAAAGAGAGACAAATCAAGAAACAGAATCTTTTTTTAAAACTTTTTTTTAATGTTTATTTTGGGGGGGGAGAGAGAGAAAGAGAGAGAACACAAACAGGGGAGGGGCAGAGAGAAAGGGAGACGGGGGTCTGAAGTGGGCTCTGTGCTGACAGCAGAGAGCCTGCTGTGGGGCTCAAGCCCACGAACAGCGAGACCATGACCTGAGCCGAAGTCAGACGCCCCAGAATCTTAATTATAGAGAACTGATGGTTACCAGAGGGACAGAGGGAAAGGTGGGGGGGGGGGGGGGGGTTAGTTAAGTAAGTGATGGTTTAAGGGGATTAAGGAGTGCACTTGGCACGATGAGTAATGTACAAAACTGCTGAATCACTATGATGTACACCCGAAACTAATACAACAGTTAACTGGAATTAAAATAAAAACTTTTTTAAGGGCCACTTATTTGTATTTAATATTGCAAACACTCACAGATGAGTACGCTTGAGTTCTCAAACTCCACAAGCCTCTTTACAGTAAAATATAAAGACCAGAGGATAAACCCTGCAGGAAGATTTCAACAGGCTGGTTAGACTGGGTGAATGGATAGAAAAATAAGGGACGGTCCTTAGAGTCTCCCTTTTAAAAGAGTAACACCACCTGCCAGTAGTCCATGCAGAAAAACAAGCAATCCTAATTGTGCGGGTCGATTAATTACCATCCAGGAAGGAGATCTTAAAATCATGGTAGGCTGTGTTTTATTTCTATTTGTTTTTGTTTGGTTTTTTTAGTATAATTTATTGTCAAATTGGCTAACATATAGTGTGCACAGTGTGCTTTTGGTTTTGGGGTAGATTCCCGTGGTTCATCGCTTCCATACAACACCCAGTGCTCATCCCAACAAGCGCCCTCCTCAATGCCCATCACCCATTTTCCCCTCTCCCCCATATTTTTAATTTTTTAAAAGTGTACTTATTTTGAGAGAGACAGACAGCAAGTGGGGGAGGGGTAGAGAGAGGGGGGCAGAGAGAGAATGAATCCCAAGCAGGCTCTGCGCCACCAGCACAGAGCCCAGTGTGGAACTCGAACCCACGAACCATGAGATCACGACCCAAGTTGGACACTTAACCAGCCGAGTCACCCAGGTGCCCTGGTAGGCTGTTTTGTCTATGTCAGCCTCAAGGTGTCGGCACAGCCAGAAAGGCCAAGGTAAGTGATGGACTTCTTCAGCAAAGGTATCAGAGCCCGTGTTGAATTTGTTAACGTACTCTTGAACTAAAAAACCATGATGCATCTGTACCTAAAACACTTTAATTAATCAGTTTACGGAATCTCAAAAAGTAGCCAAGACATTTGAAAAGAAAGAGAAACGAAGATGAAACAGAGACTAAATGCAGACTGACTGAAAGCCTGGTGATTAAGGTGCTCAATTTCCCACCATTTATAATTCACCTGTCAGCCTGGACCATCCCTTCTCCTCCCAAACCACACTCAACTCTAGAGCGGGCTGGTCTCCACTCTGCCTTCCAAATATTTCTTAGCTACTGAATCAGGCTCTTCTCCCATTTCAGTATCATATCCAATCTGAAACACTCCCTTCAAATTCTATACTTCCCACCATGAGATTTTCCCGGACGCTACCCCACAGCATCCATTAACCCATGCCTTCTCTGATTCCCTAAAATATATAAATCAGGGCTTATACTACTTCTAATAAGTAAGTAACTTTTTAAAAAATTTTTTATTATTTATTTTGGAGAAAGAGAGACACACACACACAGAGTACGAGCAGGGGAAGGGAAGAGAGAGAGACACACAGAATCCGAAGCAGGCTCCAGGCTCTGAGCTGTCAGCACAGAGCCCGACACGGGGTTCGAACTCACAAACCACGAGATCATGAACTGAGCCAAAGTCAGACGCTTAACTGACTGAGTCACACAGGCACCCCATAAGTAAATAACTTTTTTAAATGAATTTGATTTAGATCATAATATAAGGCATACCGAGGTCAGTGCTCCACTCGTACATAAGAAATAAGACATCATTGGGAATGCAAGCTGGTGCAGCCACTATGGAAGTATGGAGGTTCCTCAAAAAACTAAAAATAAAACTACCCTACGACCCAGCAATTGCACCACTAGGCATTTATCCACGGGATACAGGTGTGCTGTTTCGAAGGGACACATGCACCCCCATGTTTATAGCAGCACTATCGACAGTAGCCAAAGTATGGAGAGGGCCCAAATGTCCATCGATGGATGAATGGATAAAGAAGATGTAGTATATATATATATACAATGGATTATTACTCAGCAATCAAAAAGAATGAAATCTTGCCATTTGCAATTACGTGGATGGAACTGGAGGGTATTGTGCTAAGTGAAATTAGAGAAAGACAAAAATCATATGACTTCACTCATATGAGGACTTTAAGAGACAAAACAGATGAACATAAGGGAAGGGAAGCAAAAATAACATAAAAACAGGGAGGGGGGCAAAGCATAAGAGACTCATAAATATGGAGAACAAACTGAGGGTTGCTGGAGGGGTTGTAGGAGGGGGGGATGGGCTAAATGGGTAAGGGGCACTAAGGAATCTACTCCTGAAATCATTGTTTCACTATATGCTAACTAATTTGGATGTAAATTTAAAAAAATAAAAAATAGGGGCGCCTGGGTGGCTCAGTCGGTTAAGCGTCCAACTTCGGCTCAGGTCATGATCTCACGGTCCGTGAGTTTGAGCCCCCCGTCAGGCTCTGTGCTGACAGCTCGGAGCCTGGAGCCTGCTTCAGATTCTGTGTCTCCCTCTCTCTCTGACCCTCCCCCGTTCATGCTCTGTCTCTCTCTGTCTCAAAAATAAATAAACATTAAAAATAATTAAAAATAATAATAAAAAATAAAACAAGTTAATAAAAAAAAAAAAAAGAAATAAGACATCATGGGTTTCAAACCCTGCCAACCTCTTCCTCCCTCCCGTCCTCAGAAGCCACTTTACTGCATCTGGCATTTTTCACCCTTATTTTTGTCTTCATGTTTTTATTTTCCAAACAATATTCTAAAGAATATTATAGTATTATAGTATTTTTTCCATGTGTTTTAAAACTTTATATAAATGGCACCACACTATACATATGACTTATTTTGACCCTAAGTCATAAATGCTACTTTAAATATTCCTTAATTTCATGGCTGGCTAACTGGTCTCTCCAACACAAAATTTAAAAAGCATTTGCTCCACACAAGTGCAGAAACCACTTTATTCACATTTTCAAACAAAAAGACAAGTACAGAGAAAAATTAACAAACATCCATGAGCCCATCACTCTGATTTAACAAATGTTAATACGTGTCACATTTCTTTTTTTAAGAAAATAAAATTGGGGAAGACTACTGAAGTCCCAAGTGCAGTCCCCCGTCCTGTTCCCCTTTGTCCCCAAGAGACAACCACTCTCCTGAAGTGGGTATGAAATCCGTTCCATCTGTTTTTATACTTTTACACACACATGCATACATAAAATACTGTTTTGTGTTAAAACCGTACACAAAAGCCCACACGCCACTTATCTTTCCACGTCTTGCTTTTCTCACTCAACAGTGTGTTTTCACCCCACTGCACTTTTCAGTTTTTCTGATTACAGAGTAACATATGTGTGGTGGAGAAACCCAAGAGTCAATGATACACAGCGTCCTCACGGGGGAAGCCACGGTGCCAAGCAGACTTCCCGCTTCTAGGGAGCAGTGGTGATGCCATGTCTTGTTTTGCAGTCCCCTCACCACCCGGCAGAGTGCAACACACTCCAGCAGGCACTTACTAACAATACTTAACGAGGGGCGCCTGGGTGGCTCAGTCGGTTAAGCGTCCGACTTCGGCTCAGGCCATGATCTCGCAGTTTGTGAGTTCGAGCCCGGATCAGGTCCGCACTCAGCGCCTGCTTGGGATTCTCTCCCTCTTCCTCTCTCTCTCTCTGCCCCTCCCCTGGTTGTGCACGTGTGTGCACTCACTCTCTCTCTCTAAACGAACAAAAAATAAACTTCAAAACACACACACACACACACACACACACACACACACACACACACACACAAAATTTAACGAGCGAGGACTGGAACTCTACAAACCCCAGGCCTCTGCTTAGGCAGACTAGTGGCTCATTAAACCTCAACACTAGAGGCAAACCCGGCATCTTGGGAGAAATCACACTGCACATGCAGAGAAATGAATGCCATAGCACGTACCGCAATGGAGACAAAAGTGAGCAAAACTCCTGGTCAACCTCCGACGTTCTCCTTAATAAAACCGACACCACAGGGTGTATTGGCATAGAGCTGGTTTGCATCGTCGCCATAGTGCAAAACCGTTGGTAGGAAAAATCAACAGGTGTTTGCTGAGTGCTGACAAAGGAGCAAAAGCAAATATGGGAACAGACCTATGGGATTTAAAGCCAAACATGTTGGCAACTGATTCAGGTTCACACACTCATTTGATGGAAGTCTTCCAGAACTGGGGTTCTATGCTGTCTCTGTGATAATTTAGTATCTTCTAGCCACTTAATTTTATCAGTCACACGTTTCCAAACTAAGAATAGGTTGTAATACAGTGTACGTGCCCAGACAGGCTGGGACCATAACACTGAGTCCACTATCAAATTCATAAATGTTATGGAAAATAACCAAATGACAGAGGTTTTTAGTTGCAAATCTGCAAGCTCCTAAATAATTTGAGTGATTAGACACTTTTCTCAACTTCATCTAATACTAAAAAGCACTCCCTAATTTAATTTTTTTTTTTTTAGTATTTATTCATTTTTTGAGAGGCAGAGAGAGACAGTATGAGCAGGGAAAGGACAGAGAGAGAAGGAGACACAGAATCCGAAGCAGGCTCCAGGCTCTGAGCTGTCAGCACAGAGTCTGACACGGGGCTCAAACTCATCAACAGTGAGATCATGACCTGAACCGAAGTCGGACGCTTAACCGACTGAGCTACCCAGGCGCCCCTCCCTAATTTTAACAATAAACACATTTGCTTAAAAAAGAGGGAGAAGCCCTTCCCAGAAGGACTGGAAATAAGAATGTGGGAAACTAGCTGGGCTTTGGCTCACATTGGTCTCTCCTATTCCAGGTCTTATCTACATCTTTTCACTGGAAGCGTCTACACCCCTGGCCTGGATGAGGTGCCTCGACAGGTGTCCTAATCTTGGCAGAGACTGACTGAGGGAAGAAGTAGCAGAAAAAGCACCGGACCCAGAGTCAAGAAATCTGCAGCTATACAGCGTGATTTGGGGCAAGTCACTTTCCCTCTCTGGCCTCAGTTTCCTTACCTGCAGTGGCCTTAGACATTCTACAGTTTCACGACACTCAGATGCTCATGGGGCCAGCAATTTGCTACTTCCAAAAGCATGAGATAGAAAAGCCCACCTTCAGTGGCCCCCACACCATCTACTCTTACCTATCAGTCATGCCGGGTGTGAGTGACAAAGCAAAAGAGAAATACCCATGGACATGAGTTGAAGCTAGTTGAGTACTAGTTGAACTTTAAACTTAATCCTCAGCTTCAGCCTTAGAGGTCACTCAATCCAAAACTCTCATTTCATAGATATGGAAACTGAGCATAGAGTATTTAAGTACTTGGTCCTAAAACTTGGCTTTTTCTCTAAGTGTATGACATCACACTCTTACCTGACCAGCTAAGTCAGAAACCTGGGAATGGCATCTCCTTCTCCCTCACTCCCTAAATCCAGTGGTTTACCAAGTCCGTTTGATATTCTCAAATTTGACCCCTATGTGCCATTGCCCTAGTCCAAGCCATCATCACCTCTCCTTCCACTGACTGCAGTGGCCACCTAACTATACTCATCTTGATCCCCAGTGGGGGGCAGGGGTGGGTGGTGACTGGAGTGTTTGGAAACTTGTATGTGGGAAAGGTGTTTGTCCCAATAAATGGTGGGTCTTCCTGGCACTTAGTGGGCAAGGGCCAGGGGTGTTAAACATCCCACAGTCCAGTACAGCCCAGATTTAACCCACCCAAAACACCAACTGTGTGTCTCCCATCCCTAACTGTTGAAAATGCTGGTCCAAGCCATTTTCCTCAGGGCAGCCAGAATATTTTTTTATACATGCGAATCTGATCGTGCCACAGCCCCCACCAACCTTCTAATGGCATCCCACTGCTCTTGGGATAAATATCAAAGTCCTTAACTCAGCCTATCTTTCCAACACAAAGGGCCTGGAAGACATAGAGAGTTTGGATTTCGTTCTAATTACAAATGAGAGAGAGGGGCAAGAAGAGAAACGGGAACACCAGTCAGAAGGCTAACGCAGTAGTCCAGGCAACAGAGAGGAGAGAACGGCTCAGACCCACAGTATATTGCGACGAGCCAACAGGACTTGCTGATGAACTGAATGAGGCAGGAAAGGAAAGAGAAGGATCAGACGTTAGGATTTTGGTGAATGGCGGGACCATTAAATGAGATGGAATGAGTGGCTTGGCAGGAGAGGGCACATGTGGAAATCAGGAGTTCTGTGTGGGTGTGTTCAGCATGAGACACCTATCGGACAGCCAAGCGGAGATGCGTTAAATGTTCAAAATCCACATGGCAAAGGCTCCCAACGCTGGAACTCAGGCTGCTTTCAGTTTGATTCAGGGCTCTTATCCCAGTGGTTCTCAAAATGCAGCCCCGAGATTAGCAGCAGCAGTAATCACTTGGGAACTTCTGAGAAAGTCTACTTCTCAGGTCCCATCTCAGACCTACTGGATCAGAAACCTTGGCTACCTACGGCTACCTACGGCTACCTTGGATCAGAAACCTGGCAATCTATGTTTCAACAAGCCCTGCAGGTGACTCACCAAAGTCTAAAGTTTTAGGACCGCTACTCACAATCATACTCCTCGGTGATAATGAACACCTGATAGCCACAGCTGCCCTGCATTAGGCTTCTTTGCGTCTCTGTAAATCTTCTGCCTGATTAGCAATAGGGGGTGCTTTGTTTGGGGTTTTCTTCTTTACCCAGGACTCACTGGGGGCTCCAGACATACCACTGATCAAAGTTTTTGAATTCCAGTCTCAATGTTTATCTATTTTTGAGAGAGGGAGACAGAGTGTGAGCGGGGGAGGGGCAGAGAAAGAGGGAGAGACAGAATCTGAAGCAGGCTCCAGGCTCTGAGCTGTCAGCACAGAGCCCGACGGGGGGCTCAAACTCGCGAACCGTGAGATCATGAACCAAGCCCAAGTCGGACACTTGACTGACTGAGCCACCCAGGCGCCCCAATTTGAATCCCAGTTTCAGAAACTAGAGCAAGGGGGAGAAACAAATTAAAAAGGAGCTACTACAACCATAACTATCATTTTCATAATAGCTAATGTTATTGAGTCCTTCTTATGCACTTTCTGTGTATTATCTCATTAATCCTCCTAACAGCCTTATGAGATAGGTACTCTGCTCCCATTTTATAGATAAGGAAATTGAGGCACAGAGAAGTTATGTATCTTGCCCCGGGTCACACAGCTAGAAATTGGCAGAGCTGGGATTTGAACCCAGGCAGTCAGGTTCCAGAATCTGCATTTTTTTTTTTTTTTTGAGATATAATTGACGTAAAACATTGCATAAGTTTAAAGTGTACAGAGTGCAGGGGCATCTGGGTCGCTCAGCCATTTAAGCATCCGACTTCAACTCAAGTCATGATCTCAGTTTGTGCATTCAAGCCCCGGTTGGGCTCTGTGTTGACAGCTCAGAGCCTGGAGCCTGCTTCAGATTCTGTCTCCATCTCCCTCTCTCTCTGTCCCTTTCCCGCTCGTGCTCTGTCTCTCTAGTATAAATTAAAAAAAAAAAAAAAATTTAAAGTGTACAGAGTGTTTACCACCTTAGCATTAGCTAACACCTCTATCAAGTCACATAATTATCATTTCTTTTTTGTGGTGAGAACAATTAAGACCCAGTCTCTTAGCAACTTTGAAGTTTATAATACGGTGTTGTTGACTATAATCACTGTGCTGTACATGAGATCTCCAGAACTTATTTATCCTAGTTGCAAGTTTCCAGAGCCTAAACTCTTAACCACACGGTATATAGTGTTGCCTATCTTTCTAGGCATCTAGAGAAGAACCATTTGATGTCATAAGTACATAAGGCTCTTATAAATAACTGAGAGAATCTTAAAAGATGTTTAAGGAGTACCTGGGTGGCTCAGTCGGGTTGAGCATCTGACTCTTGATTTCAGCCCGGGTCATGATCCCAGGATAATGGGATCAAGCCCCCAGCCATGCTCTGCACTGAGCATGAAACCTACTTAAGAGTTACCCTCTCTCTCCCTCTGCCCCTCTCCCCTGCTCAAGCGTTCTCTCTTTCTCTCTCTCTCCCTCTCTCTCTCTCTCTCTCTCTCTCTCAAGAAATAAAAAACAGGGGCGCCTGGGTGGCTCAGTTGGTGAAGCGTCTGACTCTTGATTTTGGCTCAGGTCATGATCTCATGGTTTGTGACTTCAAGCCCTGCATCGGGCTCTGTGCTGACAGTGGGGAGCCTGCTTAGGATTCCCTCTCTCTCTCTCTCCCTCTCTCTCTTCCCCCCGTCACTTGTAATCTCTCTCTCTCTCTAAATAAAATAAACTTAAATAAATAAATAAAATTTTAAAAGATGTTTAATTCTATCTAGTTACCATATAACTTAGCACTTCTACATAGACTCAAAAAAATGGAAAACACACATCCACACAAAAACCTGCACGTGAATTTCATAACATTGTTTACAATAGCCCAAAAGTGGAAACAACCCAAACGTCATCAACTGATGAATGGATACACAAAATGAAGTATAATGGTGGAATATTATCTAGCCATAAAAAGGAACAACATATTGATACATGCTACAACATGGGCGAGCCTTCAAAAACAGAGCCAGCACAGAGCCAGACACAGGGTTTGAACTCACAAACTGTGAGATCAGGACCTGAGCTGAAATCGAGAGCTGGACGCTTAACCAACTGAGCCACCAGGCGCCCCTCACATTATTCCATTTACATGGAATGTCCAGAAAAGGTAAATCCATTGAAATAGAAGGATTAGTGGTTGCCAAGGGCCGAGGTGAGGGGACGAATACAAGGCTTCTTTGTGGGGTGATGAAAATGTACTGAAATTGGTGGTGCTGGTTGCACAAAACCATCTATACTTTGAACGAATATACCAAATACCACTGAACTGTACACTTTAAAAGGACGCATTTTCATAGTATGTGAATTATATCTCAATAAAGCTATTTTTAACAAAGGATGTTATTTTTAAAAAGGATGTTTCATTCATTTTGAACTTAGGCTAATTTACGAAATAAAATTCCTATTTGTTGTCATTAAGGTTGCTAGACCATGATCAAAGAAACTGAAAGGAACTGCCATCACTTTGAATTTTTACCTTTCAATTTGCAGAGAAAACTAGTTTCACTTCTAGGCTGCCATGGGCCTAGAAAGTTACTGATGTCATTTCCCCACCCAGGAGAAAGTTCTTCACTAACACTGAAAGAGTACAAATGCAAAACTTCTATTCTTGGGAAAACGCCCTAGTCTTTTCCTTAAATCAAAGCACCTTCTATCTAAAAAAACTTTAATTTTCTCCCATAACCAACAGCTGCTAGGGCTCCCCACTGAAAGAACACAGCTAAACAATAGTTCTCTTCAACCAGCAAGGTACTAAAAACTGTTATGAGCTGTGCCAACATTTTAATGCCTTAAGATAAATAATAAACATAAATACCTAGTACTGGAGTAAGGAGCTGAGAAACATTCTTTTAAATGTTTACTTGCTCTAATAACAAGAATCCTCATAACTAGTATTTATTAAGCAACTATAATGTGCTAAATAAACATCGTTCTAGGTTCTTTACAAATAGGATGTTTAATTTAGTCCTGATAGTAACCCCGAGGAAGTATTTTTATCCTCATTTCATAAATAAGAAAATTGAGGTCTAGAGAGATTGAGTAAATCATTTGTCATTGATCACACAGGTAAGAGTCCAAGTAATAACTCAGGCCTTTCTGAACTCAAATGTTCTCTCCTCTATTCCTCTTCGAAATGAAAAAGGAAGCCAGAAACTTGAAGAAACAGAAAAGACTCCTCTTACTTACAGAACACAAAAGCAATGCTCTGAAAAAAGCTGACTGCTCCTATAGTCCAAAAGAGGAAATATGGGGGCACCTAGGTGGCTCAGTCGGTTAAGCGTCCGACTTCGGCTCAGGTCACGATCTCGCGCTCCGTGAGTTCGAGCCCCGCATCGGGCTCTGTGCTGACTGCTCAGAGCCTGGAGCCTGTTTCGGATTTTGTGTCTCCCTCTCTCTCTGACCCTCCCCCGTTCATGTCTGTTTCTCTCTGTCTCAAAAATAAAAAAACGTTAAAAAAATTTTTTTTAAAAAAAAAGAGGAAATATGGAAAACAAAAAATTGTTCATAACAATCAGCAGTCAGCAGGCGTAAAAGACCCCACCATATCCCACATCTCAAATACTGCTTCCTGATTTAACAGTTTTCCCACTGATTCTGACTATAACCTTAGGATGTCAAAATTGAATGATCTCACCATGGAAAACCCCAGAAAACAGCAGTTGTGACACTGGAGAGCTCCCTAGACCAGGAAGGAAAACAAATCAGTTGGCAGGAAACGGTGCCTATCTAAAAACATAGAAGTCTTTAGCATTAGTATTAACATTGTAATTCCACAGCACTTTAATCTGAAGCTATTTCTGCATTCTCTTGCATTATTCTAATAATGTGTTACTAAAAGCTGATTCCCATTCTCCTTATGTCTAATAGGATCCTAAATAAGACTGCTACATAGCCATCACTGACCCTAATTTCCGTTTTGCTATTAAAAAAAAAAAAAAAAAATCCACATATACACACAAATTCAAAGGATTGTCCCTGAAGGAAAAGACCTCTAATCCATTAAGAAAAGTAGCATGTGGGGCACAAGCAAACATGTATTTCATCACCCAGTGGCCTATGGCTGGTGGAAATCTTAAATTCCTGACTGAGATATACATTCCTTATGCTCCTCAGGGCTCTGCCCAAAACAAATTGAAACTATAAACCAACAGCAGATTGATGGATGTA
Organism: Panthera onca; assembly: GCF_046562875.1. NCBI lineage: Eukaryota > Metazoa > Chordata > Mammalia > Carnivora > Felidae > Panthera > Panthera onca. The sequence continues at coordinate 35,583,022 of NC_138343.1, read as the reverse complement.
CAAATGCTAAGCTCTCAACATACATCAAAAAGGGGAGGGGAGTCGAGTAGCTTAAAAGGTCTGCTCTCCAACTAAACTACTGAAGAATGAAAGAATCTCGTGCATTTGCACAAGAACATTACAACGCAGAGGAAAGAGGTCACTTGGGGTTAAACAAATCCATAGAAAATGCTAAAGAAATAACCTCGATCCTTGAGTCACTCTGTAATAATTCCTAATGGGAAGCAGCCAACTTAAGATAAAGCAAGGTCGAGCTGGAGAATTTTCCTCACTTTTTCTGTCCCCCTGTATACGATCCCAAGCTCCCACCAGAATCTTTTGAGAGTCCAAGAAAAGATTCATACGTACAGATCTGGGGAAGCAAGGGAAGGGGCCAGCCCTTATGCAAGCAACCACCTGTGCGTGATAGAGACCCCCAAGAAGGAGTTTTATTTAAAGTGAGAGACAGCTTTGGGGATGACCCTCCAAATCCAGGACCGACACTGGCTATTCACCCAACTCCACTGTCCTTTACACCCAGACTCCGGCCACCTCCGGCGGAGGGCACCGGCTTCGGCGCCCTCCGCCCCCAGACCCTGGTGTGCTCCCACACCCAGCCATTCCCAAAGCTCGCTGCCCGCTACCTTTGCTCGACAGCTGCCCCGCCGCCACCAGGCAGTCCCAGCTCCCCCAGCCCAGGTTCCCCCAAACCGGCCTTTCGAGGTCGGTGGCGCCCCAGGGCCGCGGGATTTAGGGCTTAGGATCTGGAAGGGTTTGGTCCAATCTCTTCCTCTCGGCGTCCTGGGCTTACCTCCCCGGCAGCTTGGCGCTCCTCTTCCAAAACTGCTTGCTGTTCTCGGCGGCCATTGCTCTGGCCGGGGAAGGCCTTGCAGGCGGGCCAGGGGGTACCCGGCGAGATGCCCCCAGGACCCCGTAATCGGAGGGCCAACCCAGGCCGCTTCCCCGCCGCCGGTCACCCGCTCCCAGCTCCTGGGGGCGCCATCTTGGATGTGGGCACCCCCCCACCCAGCGCCGCTGCCATTGGTGGGTTGCGCAGGCCGTGGTCAGACAGACCAATAGAGAGCCGGAATCCTGCAGGCCGCTGAAGCCGAAAAGTGACATCAGGCACTGGGCACACAGGTGGACCGGGAAGGCGGAGCTTGGAAGAGCAGGGAGGCGGGGCTGAAAGTTCCTTAACCCTGGGAGTGGAAGAAGCAGGTAAAGAAAGGGACCTATGGGGAAGGAAGAAAGAGTACTGTTTTCTTTCGGGAGGGAATGAGGTTCCTGAGCCTAATATTTTTTGGAAAGACAGAGCATATGTATTTATACATATAAATCTTTGAACTAAAAATAACGGCCATGTGGTGGTTGCAGCCCATTTTTAACATCTCCCAAATCAATGTCACTCTGGTTATTATCCTCCTCACCTTTCCCTGTTCCGTTTGGAGTCCTTTTTTTTTTTTTTTTTTTTTTTTTGTTAAATCTATGAAGGAAGATCAATACGTATCCAATAGCCCAGGGTTGCTAACTGTTCAACACGTGAATAACGGTTGGTTCATAAGAGTCTTCCATTCGTCTGGTAATTGATCACTAGTAAAGGATTTGTTCTGGGGGTAAAATTCAAATGATTTAATCCGTGTTTCTATCATTAACTGCCACTTTCTGACTATGAGAAGCCAGATACTGACTGTTTAGGACATGCTCTTATTTTTTCCATCCAATTCAGACTACTAAGTAACATTTCCTGCCGGGACATAGCATATCTCCAAGGCATGAATCACAAAGATTAAGGATATACCCACAAACATCTTTAATCCCCTTTATTAATCTATTATAAATCTATCACCCTTGAATTCATTTTCAATCTAGTTTTCACTTGGAATGAGATTTGATACAGCGTTTTGAATCCTTTGAATGTCTTGTCAGTGTTTTTTGCTCTTTGTGAGTTTCTGTGGTTGTATACTACAGTGATTGGGGTGGGCAGGGAGAATGAGGGGGTGGGCAGAGAGCACACCCTAGTCCAAAGTAATTTTTGTCCTAAAAAAGAACTGTTGACGTGGGCTGCTTGTCCTCCATCCCGGCTTCTGTTTGCTGTTACAACACATCCTCCCACATATTGGAGAACATTTAAGGACCCCCTGTCTAAAAAAGAACATATGCCCTCCAATGGCCTTTTTCTATATAGACATTACCCCCATTTTCAAGCTTCTTTTGTAAATTTTGCAACCATGATACTGTATGAAACGGGCTATTTTACTTTCTGTGAATTTTTCAAGCTTTCATAGACTTTCATAGTCTCAGATAGTCACCTTTATGGGCATTTAATCCAAAAAACAAAAGCCCTTCTAGCCTTTTAATCATTTTAGCTGCCTTTCTTTGGCTTTTCTTTTTCTTCGAATGCAGTGACCAGCACTGCATACTGGGCTCCACGAGGAGTTTCCTGAGGTTTTTGTTGAAACTGATGCTTTGTCTTTATTCTAGACAGCCAGAACTTTTGCTGGCATTTTGGACTTTACAAGAGCTGGCATCTCAAAGGAATAATGTACAGCAACTTCTAGATCCCTTTCTTTGGTGGTAACTGGAAGTTCAGAATTGTGTCCCCCTGTGTTAGCTGCCTTATACTGTCCATGTGGCAAGTCACCTGCCACTTTCCAGCCTACTCACATAGCTTTAGAAATATTCCAGAAGATGCTCCCTATTGACTTGACATTTCACTATGTGGAAAGCAGAGTATAATGTGTACACCAAAAAATGTCTTAAAGTATTCCTTTTTCTTAATTGTTTATGAGATGTTAAATAACACTGATTCCCAGGGGATGCTGTTAACATCGTTCAATCCAGAGACGTGCTATTATTCCTACTCTTTGTTTTCTACATCTAAGCCAGTTTCTCATCCAAAGGGGAAAAAAATCACTCTTGTCATCTGACAAAAACTTTTTAAATAGTCTTTTTTTATGTTTATTTTTTTTAAGTTTATTTATTTTGAGAGAGAGAGAGTGATCAGGAGTGGGGTGGGGGCAGAGAGAGAGGGAGAGAGAATTCCAAGCAGGCTCCATGCTGTTAGCACAGAGCCCAGTGCAGAGCTCGAACTCATGAACCTATAGATTATTACCTGAGCTGAGATCACGAGTCACTTAACCTACTGAGCCACCCAGGCACCCCAGTGTTTATTTTTGGGGGGGGAGGGATAAGAGGGGGGTTTCTGTGCTGACAGCAGAGAGCCCAATGCGGGACTTGAACTCACAAACCGTGAGATCATGACCTGGGCTGAAGTCCAACCTTTAACCAACTGAGCCACCCATGTGGCCCTTTAAATAGTCTTTCTTAAGCACCCAGCCACCTCAACCCAAAGTCTCTATTAAGATAGTTGAGATTGTTGGGCCCTTTCTCACCACCACCACCACCATCATTATCAAAATCTAAACCAACCACATCTATACAGCAGCCTCCTATTGGTCCTCCCTGCTTATACTCTTTCCCCCTTAGAGTCTCTTCCCCAGAGAGCATCCAGAGAGAGCCTTCTAAAATGTTAGTCACAACTGACAACAGCCAAAGTATGTAAAGAGCCCATGTGTCCATTGATTGATGAATGGATAAAGATGTGGTATATATACAATGGAGTATTACTCGGCGATCAAAAAGAATGATATCTTGCCATTTGCAACAATGTGGATGGAACTGGAGGGTATTATGCTAAGCAAAATAAGTCAGTCAAAGAAAGACAAATATATGATTTCACTCATATGTGGAATTTAAGAAAAAAAACAGATGAGCATAAGAGAAAGGAAGCAAAACTAAGATGAAAACAGAGGAGACAAACCATAAGAGACTCTTAAATACAGAGAACAAACTGAGGGTTGCTGATGGCATGTTGGGTGGGGGGATGGGCTAAATGAACAACGGGCATTAAGAAGGGCACTTGTCGGGATGAGCACTGCGTGTCATATGTAAATGATGAATCACTAAATTCTATTCCTGAAATCATCATTACACTATATGTTAACTCACTTGGATTTAAATTTAAAAAAATAATAAACATGTATATTTCAGGGGAAGAAAAATAAAATGAAATAAAATGTCAGTCACCTTATGTCACTCCTCTGCTCAATACCTTGCAATGGCTCCATCACATTTGGCATAAAATCCAAGCTCCTTAAAAGACCCCTCCACTCTCTTTCTTGCTTAATCTGCTCCAACCGCACTTACTGGCAGTTTCCCTGTTCCTTGAATCCTCCCAGCATGTTCCTACCTCCAGGCCTTTGTATTAGCCATTTCCTCTGCTTGGAATTCTCTCGCCACAAATATCTGGATGGCTTGCTCCCTCAGTGTCTTCACAATTGGGGATGCCATCCCTGACCACTCATCTTAAATAGCGGTCCCCACCACTCTATTTTTCTTTAAAACCCTCTCGGGGCGCCGGGGTAGCTCAGTCGGTTAAGCGGCCAGCCTCACTCCGGTCATGATCTCACAGTCCGTGAGTTCGAGCCCTGCGTTAGGCTCTGTGCTCAGAGCCTGGATCCTGCTTCAGATTCTGTGTCTCCTCTCTGTGCCCCTCCCCTGCTCATGCTCTGTCTCTCTCTGTCTCAAAAATAAATAAAAACATTAAAAAAAAAAAAAAAGACATGATCACCACCTGGCCTATTATGCACTTCTCTGTTGCCCATCTCCATCCCTAGAATGTAAGCTCCACTGGGGCAGGGATTTTGTCTGTTTTGTTTCCTGCTATTCTCACCTGGGATAGCACTTGGCACATAGTCGGTGCTTAATATTGACTAAGTAGGAAAATGAAAAGTATAAACTGTTCTTGTCCTTTGGCTCTATGTTGTTCATAAACATTTTGCTGTTGTTGGAAAACATGTTACAAACCATGTGTTCTAACACCTACTAGGATGCGTCCACTTTACCAAAGACTACAAGCTTGCCTCTACTCTTGGTTGAAGAACAGTCTCCCTTCCTATCTTGGAAAGACTGTCCTCTTCAAACTCTTTTGCAGCTTCTAGGCCAGTCTTCTCATACTTTAATATACATGTGGATCACATAGAGATCACGTTAAAAGCCCAGATTCTGATTCAGCGTGTCTGGGCTACAGCCTACGATTCTGCATTTCTTTTTGGTTTTTTTTTTTTTTATGTTTATTTATTTTTGAGAGACAGAGAGAGACAGAGAATGAGCAGGGGAGGAACAGAGAGAGAGAGAGAGAGACAGAATCTGAAGGAGGCTCCAGGCTCCGAGATGTCAGCACAGAGCCCGACACAGGTCTCGAACCCATGAACCGCGAGATCATGACCTGAGCCGAAGTCGGTTTCTTAACCGATTGAGCCACCCAGGCGCCCCTACAATTCTGCATTTCTGATAAGCCCCCCTGTGACACTGATGCTGCTTATCTGTGGACCTCCCTTCGTAGATCTGTTTCAAGCACTTTATGGCCTTTGACCCTTGAGTTTATCTCAAGGATTTGATTATTTTTTAATATATTTTTTAAAGTAATCTCTACACCCAATGTGGGGCTCAAAGTCACAGCACCAAGGCCAAGAGTCCCATGCTCTACGGACTGAGCCAGCCAGGTACCCCAGGTTTGATTATTTTGAAAGTATGAATAGAAGACTCTCAATGTAATCTGCCTGCAAGGTTTAAACCTTTCCCTCCTTAACTGCATCTTCATTCAAAGCAGAGTAAAACAACTCAGTCGGGGGCAAAGTAGAGTTAAGGGAATGATCCATGTGTGGGTTGCAGGTGGATTCAAAAGAGGTGGGTGTATCCCAATCCTTAGAGAAAGTTCTGTGAAGAGATAAGCCCTGAGTAGAGACACCATAGGAAAAAGAAAGAGAGGGAGAGAGGGGGAGAGAGACTTGAAGAATAGTAAAAAGGAGCCTGGTTGGGGAAGATAAAAATCGAGGAAAAAGCCTTTGGACTTAGTTACCAGGAGATCACTGGCAGACTTTAACCTCTGCAAAGGAGTGGAGTGGACCCTGTGATGAGAAGAAGGGTTAAGACAGGAGAGCAAGGAGCAGCCCTCACAATGCACCACAGAATGTTCTATTGAGTTACCAAAGGGATGGTGAGGTCAACCTGGGATCTAAAGGCAACAGAGCTTTCTCGATATCTAAACAACCTCTAGAAAGAGCAAAATGAGAGAAATCAGTTATATTAGAGAAGGCAAAGCGATAAGCAAAAAGACTGAAGGAACAAGAGGTTGTTGGAGTAAAGGGAGTTAGAGTGGTCACAGGGGAGCCTGGGTGGCTCAGTCGGTTAAGTGTTCGACTCGGTTTCGGCTCAGGCCATGATCTCACAGTTTGTGAGTTTGAGCCCTGCATCAGACTCTGTGCTAACAGTGTGGAGCCTGCTTGGGATTCTATCTCCCTCTCTCTCTGCTCCTCCCCCGCTTGCACTCTGTCTCTCTCCATCTCTCAAAAATGAATAAATATTTAAAAATTTTTAAAAAAATAGATGGGTTTTGTCAGACTGAAGAAAACATAGGAAAACTAAGGAAATTTTGTTAGGTGGTGGAATTATATATCTTTCTATTTCCAGAATTTTTCTTTTTTGCTATTTTGAAATATATGTCAGATATTTAACCTGGGGTAGGTAAACTTTTTCTATAAAGGGCCAGACTGTAAATATTTTCCACTTTCCCAGCCATACGGGCTCTGTTGAAACTGCTCAACTCTGCCCTGTAGCATGAAAGCAGCCACAAACAATATGAAAATAAACTAGTGTAGCTGTGTTCCCACAAAACTTTATCTTTGGATGCAGAAATGTGAATGTTATGTAATTTTCACATCATAAAATATTAGTTTTTCAGTTTTTTTCAACTATTTAAAGATGTAAAGACTAAATAATAATAATGATATAATAATAATTAAAAAAATAGGGGCATCTGGGTGGCTCAGTCAGTTAGGCGTCCGACTTTGGCTCAGGTCGTGATCTCACAGTTTGTGAGTTTGAGCCCCATGTCAGGCTCTGTGCTGACAGCTCAGAGCTTGGAGCCAGGTTCAGATTCTGTGTGTGTCTCTCTCTCTCTGCCCCTCCCCCACTCACACTCTGTCTCTCTCTCTCTCTCAAAAGTAAATAAACATTGAAAAAAATTTTTAAATATAATAATAATAATAAATAATAATGTAAAAACCATTCCTAGCTCACAGGCCATACCAAAAAAAGCATGACAGATTCGGTTCATGTGTGGTAGTTCGCCAACCCCTGCAATAAAGAATAAATAATAAGGGCACCTGGGTGGCTCAGTCGGTTAAGTGTCTGACTTCGGCTCAGGTCATGATCTCACAGTTTGTGAGTTCGAGCCCCACATGGGGCTCTGTGCTGACAGCTCAGAGCCTGGAGCCCGCTTGGGATTCTGTGTCTCCCTCTCTCTCTGCCCCTCCCCTGCTCACTTTCTGTGACTCTTTGTCTCTCAACAATAAATAAACATTAAAAAAAATTTTTTTAGATAAAATAAACATAAAAAAGAATAAAGAACACATAAGAACAAGGTTAAGAAACAAAAAATTTACAGTAAACCTGAAGTCCCTTTTTTGTTCCTCCTTGGTCCTGTTCCCCTCCCCTTCTCCGTGGAAACCACAATCCTGAGTTATGTGTTCAGCTTTCTATGCATGTTGCAAACTTTTACTTTACGTATGAATGTCCATAATCATGTTTTTCACATTTTGAAACTTTATAAATAGCACCACACTACACGTAAACTTCAGCCACTGGCTTTTTTCATTCAGTATTCTGTTGATAAATGGAGCTTTAGTTGATTCATAGTAGCTCTAATATTGTGTTCCACTCTGTGAATATTCCTCAATTGTTGTCTCTAATTTTTTTTTAATTTTGAACAGTGTTCAGTTAACATTCCCCTTCCTCCTCACTTTAGGTACAACCACTGTGCAGGGTTTTGTATTGTCCTCTTGTCTTTCTTTATACTTTTCCACCTATGTTCATAACCTTAAATAATGTTTTCTTTATAGTAATGACATTGTATTGTACCTATTCTGTTTCTTGCTGCTTTAAAAAAAAAAAAAGATTTTTAACGTTTATTCATTTTTGAGAGAGAGACAGAGCATGAGTGGGGGAGGGGCAGAGAGAGAGTGAGGGAGACACAGAATTGGAAGCAGGCTCCAGGCTCTGAGCTGTCAGCACAGAGCCTGATGTGGGGCTTGAACTCACGGACCGTGAGTCCATAACCTGAGCTGAAGTCAGACGCTTAACTGAGCCACCCAGGAGCCCCTGTGCTTGCTGCTTTTAGACAACACTGGGGTTTTGAGATTTAGCTTTAGTTCACATTGATGAGTGTAGTTTGCTCATTTTCACTGCTGTACAGTATTCCATTTTATAAACAGCACAGGTTCAGGGAGACTGGGTGGCTCCGTCCGTTGAGCGTCCGACTTCGGCTCAGGTCATGATCTCATGGTTCATGAGTTCGAGCCCTGCGTCAGGCTCTGTGCTGACAGCTCGGAGCCTGGAGCCTGCTTCAGATTCTGTGTCTCCCTCTCTCTCTGCCCCTAACCCATTCACATTCTGTCTCTGTCTCTCTCAAAAATAAATAAACATTTAAAAAAATTTAGAAATAGCACAGTTTATCTGCGTGACTACTGATCAGCACTCAGTTGCTTCACATTTTGTGCTAGTGTGAACTCTGCTGCTATGAACACTCTCATCCATGTCTCCTGGATAAGTGGACAGGGGGAAGGGTTTCTCTAGGACATCAATGTAGGAGTGCAATTGCTGGTCTGCGTGCATGTGTTCAACTTTGCAAAATAGTGTTCAGTTGTGTTTCTTTTTAAAAATGTTTATTTTTGCCCTGCAAGCAGAGGCAGGGGGGCAGAAGAAGAGAAGGACAGAGCATCTGAAGTAGGCTCTACACTAACAGTAGTGAGCCCAAAGTAGGGCTCAAACTCAGGAACTGTGAAATCATGACTTGAGCTGAAGTTGGACACTCAACCAACTGAGCCACCCATGCACCCCTCAATCATGTTTCAGAGTGGTTGTACTACTTTATTCTTCTACCTGCATGGGATGAGAGTTCCATTTTCATCGCCTACAACATGGTTTCAACAGTAAATAAAAATTGAGGAGAGAAAGCTGGTTCAAAGCCAGATCCTTCAAAGTTGGGTTGAACAGGAAGCAGAAAAATAGAAATCTTAGTGTCTGTTCAGTCACATCCAAGTCTCTCTTCTTTCCTTCCTTTTTCTCGCCACCCTCTTGTGTGAGTGCTCCGTACTGAAAGCAAATGTTTTGTTGTTGAAAATTATGGGGATATCTTGAAGAGAAAATCATGGAGATGGGAGGTATTGGGCTTGTAATCAATAACAGGAGTGGACCACCTTGGTTTGAACTATTAGGAATCCTAGAAAAAAAAATCTCCTACGATTCTGTCAAGCAGGTCCTTCCTTTTTTCCTTCCCTTCTTTCCTCTTTCCTATCTTCCTTTCTTAAACTTGCACATGATACCAATTCAAGACATCCAAATAGGTATGTAATAGGTTGAATGGTGGCCTCCCAAAAGACATGTCCGCATCCAAATTTCTGAAACCTATGAATGTTACCATATTTGGAAAAGGGGGTCTTTGTGGAAATAATAACGTTAAGAATTTTGAAACGAGATTGTCCTGTTTTACTTGGTTGGGTCCTAAACCCAATGACAAATGTCCTTACAAGAGAAAAGACACAGACAGAAGAGGAGGAGGTGGTGTGACTATGGCAGCAGAGATTGGAGTGATGCAGTCACGAGTCGAGGAATGCCTGGAGCTACCAGAACCCAGAAGAGGCAAGAAAGGATTCCTCCTGAAATCCTCAAAGGGAGCACGGCCCCGCCAGCACTTTGATTGTGCTCTCCCAGCCTTCAGAACAGTGAGAGTACAAACTTGTGTTGTTTTATGTCACCAAATGGCAATTTGATGCAATAGTCCTAGGAAATTAACCCAGGATGTAAAGAAAAAGTTGGTCTCCCTCTCATCTTTGCCCCAGAGCCACCCATATATCCTTCAGCGGCAACCACTGTTGCCAGTTCCTTCTGTGCCCCCCTTCTAGAGATATTCTTACAGAGCCCCTTAGTAGGGGCAGGGACATCCAAGATCACTTTACAAGTGAGGAGTCTGAAGTTCAGAAGAAGAAATTGCTCAAGGACCTGGTGAAGAGGAACAGGAACTCACATTTCCTATCTCTTGGTTTAATCCTCCTTTGATGTAAAAGAAGTTATCTAGGAGCAGATTTTGATGTAAGGATAGGGAGAGAGAAGAGGAGGATATTGGGCGAAGGAAGAGTAGGTAATGTCATCGAGATGAAAAGGAGCGTAAAAACTGCTATTATTTACCCTCAGGTTGGCCACAGTTCAATGTAGCACTCCAGCAGATCATCGCCAGACTCTGTAGACAGAAATTAATGCTTCCATCCAACTAGCTTTTCCTTATCATGTACTATATTCTAGGCACCAAACTATATTAAAAGCTGTGAAGTACAGCTCTTGCCCTTAACAAATGTATAATCTAGTACAAGAGTCGGGCTCATAAGTAAAGCAGCGTGATAAGTAATAAAAGTAAGAAGTGTGCACTATATCCAAAAAAAAACCAGAGTGAAGTGTGGTCCTCTCTGTTTAGGAAGCTGGGAAAAGTCTGGAAGGATGAGTAGGAGTTTCGCAGGTAGAGAGGGCAGGAAAAGCATCCTAGGCAGAAGGATGAAACATTTATGGAATTGTGGTCTACAAGAGAAGTTGCATTTGAAAAACCACATAGGAGACGCTGTCAGTGCCTCACCCACATCCCTCGACCTCTATGTATGCTCTCTTTGCCCAAAGGCTCTTCTTCCAACTCCCCAAAACTGGAAAGAAAAAAAAAAAAAAAAAACAGTTCACAAACTCCCAGTGTACTATTAGTGCCTAGGAGTTAACTCCTCCCGGGAGCAGCCCTCAACCAACAACTCTCAGGAGTTGGTGTGTAAATTCACCAGCTCCTTCACCCCTCAGATGGGATCATTCTGAGGCATGTGTTGCCCAGTTTCTTAACAGGATTAAGCTCCTCTTAGTCACTGTGGTAGTTAGCTTAATAGCCCATCCTTTATGGGCTACATTCCTCCCCTGTATCACTTTCCACCTCTTCTCCACTGGTGTTTCCATCACCTCCCAAATAAACTACTGGCTCTCAAGTCCTTGTCTTAGAGATTGCTCCTAGGAGAGCCCAAACTAAAATAAAATCTAAGTGGCACTACATGGGAACAGCAAAGAGTGCGCAGAATGGGGTGCAGTGATGGTAGATACTGGAGCAGGGAACCATCATGGTGGACTTCTAATGCCACGTGAGAGTTGTGGTACCTTTTCCTGTAGACAAGTGGACATCCACTGAAAGTTTAAGTAGGGGCATAGCACGACCAGATTTGCATTGCAGAAAGACCACATATTCAACCACTAAATGGCTTTCACTACACTTAGTATAAAACCCAAACTCCTAACCATGCCCGAAAAGGTACTGCTGGCCCGGCACCTGCCTGCTCCCCCATCCTCTGAAAACTGTTTGATTTGGCAATTGTAGAGTTATTATGGACCCAAATGGCTCAGCTGGGCAGAGCCAGATGAAGAGTTACGGTAGACTGGATTACTGTCCTCAGTTCTTTCCTCCATCTTTCTACGTGACCTTGCATGCATGAGGGTGGATGGAGTATATAGTTCCCTGCTAGACTTCTTCCGGCCGATGGAATGTGAGCAAAAATGCCAATGTACCTGAAGAGGCATCATATATTTTTGTTCACTCCGCTGCACTCCTACCATTCGCCATCGTAGCATACTCTGGGAGCTGCTGGTCCCAGGTGGAGAAAAGACGTGTGTAACAGACAGAAACCCAGACTGGAGCCCGGAACTAAACCCAGCCGACATGCAGCCTGAAGCATGAGTGCAAAAAATAGGTGCTCGTGGTCGTAAACCACTGGATTTTGCCTCACTAGTGTGGTAGTAACTGATTACGACAGAAGTGAAGTGGGCCATGAGAAAAGCGAGCCAGGGGTACTCTTGCAAGAAATTTAGCTGTGGGGGCGCCTGGGTGGCTCAGTTGGTTGAGCGTCTGACTTTGGCTCAGGTCATGATCTCACGGTCCGTGAGTTTGAGCCCTGCGTCGGGTTCTGTGCTGACAGCTCAGAGCCTGGAGCCTGTTTCGGATTCTGTGTCTCCCTCTCTCTGTGCCCCTCCCCTGCTCGCATTTTGTCTCTCTCTCTCCGAAAAATAAACAAAAAAAATTAAAAAAAAAAGACGTTTAGTTGTGAAAGGAATGAGAGCCTAGTGTCCTCCTCCTCCTCGTTGTTGTGGCTCCCTTTCGGTTCTTTAGCCGCCCACGATATAAGCCCCTTTCCCATGTATGGAGAATTTTCCAGTCTATGAAACCTTGTGGGAAGCACAGCTCACCTCCCAGGACTGTGTAGCCCAAAACGCCCGCTCCTCACTTTCCCATCTTTCCTCGTGAACGAAGTCATGCACTTGTGTCATAGGCTCTGCTAATAAAATCTGCCCAGCCTCGGCTTTGAACGAGGAGGAGTTTGTGAGGCGAAGAAACACTGGCAGAAAAGAATCATTCTCTGGGTGAGCAGTGCCAGTTGTCACAGCCACGCTCAGTTTGGGGGGGGGAACAGCCAATGGCAGCGGCACCCGGGGTCGGTGCCCCAAGGTCTGTCGGTGGGACTTGAGCGTCAAATGCTCCTCGGTGGCACTAGCAGCGTCTGTAGTAGTCTGGCCCTGTGGTAAGATGTTGGCAACCCCCCGGACAGAGCTCCGAATGCGGGGCGGCGGGCTGACGGCATTCGTGGCCTCAGTTCTTCGCCTCTCCCTGCATCCATGTTGTCTTGTCAGACCTTCCCATTCTGAGGCCGGGCTCACCCCTGGGACTTGCTTTGGTCAAGGGATGTTAGCAAACCTGACAGAAAGAGGCTTGAGAAGCGCCTGCGTGATTGTGCTCGCTCTCTGTTCCAGCCTGTCTGGGCAGCTGGAACAGCACACGGCAGCCTGGGGGGCTGACACACGGCAGAAATTTACTTCTCACCGCTCCGGAGGCCGGAAGTCCAAGATCGGGTGCCAGCGTAGGTTGGGTCTGGTTTTAAAGGCCGTCTTCCGGGTTGCGGCCTGCTGACTTCTTGCTGTGCCCTTATGTGGTGAATGAAGCGAGAATCTCCCTGGGACTTCTTTTATAAAGGCACTCATTTTGGGGGTGCCTGGGTGGCTCGGTCTGTTAGGCAGCGAACTCTTGGTTGCGGCTCAAGTCATGATCTCACGGTTGGGGAGATCGAGCCCCACATGGGGCTCTGCGCTGACAGGGTGGAGCCTACTTGGGATTCTCTCTCTGCCTCTCTCTCTCTCTCTGCCCCTCACCTGCTCTCAGCTCTCGTGCTCTTTCTCTCTCAAAATAAATAAATAAACTTAAAATTTTTTTTAATTAAAAAAATAATAAAGGCACTAATTTCTTCATCTCTTCACGAGGGCTTCACCTTCATCATCTAATCACTCTCCAAGGCCCCACTTTCTAATACCATCACCTTGGGCATTAGGTCTTCAACCAGTGAATTTTGGGGGCGTATAAGCATTCATTCTGTAGCAATCGTGCTGGTGTCCTCACCATCGCCGTTAGAATATGTCCAGGCTAGCCTGTTGACTGATGAGAGACGCGCGACATTAGGCCTAGTCTCCCCGAGTCATCCCAACCGAGTCCATCCTAGATCAGCCAGCAACCAGTTGAGCCTCAGAATATGAATGAGCTCAGCCAAAATCAACACAACTCTCTTGCCAGCCAACAGTTGACCCCCAGACACTTCAGTGAATTCACCTGAGCCCAGCTCAGCTCAGCCCCAGATAAACTGAGCTCCATGGACTTATGAACGAAGTACTGTTCATTGTTACATGCCACCGGGGTTTTGGAGTTGTTTGTGTGGCGTTATTGTAGCAAGAGATAACTGACAGTTCTCTAGCCCTCTCCACAATCTATGAGCTATGCCCTTTTCTGCTCAAATCAGGCAAATGATCGGTATCTTTTGCCCTCTCCGACTAACACAGAGAAAGACTGAATGTAAATTAGAAACACAGGATCAAGGGAGAGATCAAGGTGGGAGAGATTTTAGCATGCTCTCAGACAGAGGATTGGAGGCAGTTGTATTTGTTAGGATGTAAGTGTGCCTGCAAAATAACAGTGCTTTATTTATTTTTTTAATGTTTTTTTTTTTTTTTTTTAATTTTTGAGAGAAGGAGCGTGAGCAGGGGGTGGGAAGAGAGAGAGGGAGACAGAGGATCCAAAGCGGGCTCTGTGCTGACAGCTGAGAGCCAGATGCAGGGCTCGAACTCATGAACCATGAGATCATGACCTGAGCTGAAATCCAATGCTCAAACGAATGAACCACCCAGGCGCCCCCAAAATGACAGTGCTTTAAAGATGATAAAAGTTGGGGTGCTGGGTGGCTCAGTCAGTCGGGCATCTGACTTTGGCCCAGGTCACGATCTCATGGTTCATGGGTTCGAGCCCCACATCAGGCTCCGTGCTAACAGCTCAAAGCCTGGAGCCTGCTTCGGATTCTGTATCTCCCTCTCCCTCTGTTCCTCCCCTGCTTGCACTCTCTCTCTCTCGCTTTCAAAAATAAATAAACATTAAGAAAAATTTAAAGATGACAAAAGTTTATAGTTTTTCTCTCTCATGTAAAAGCCTAAGCTAGTGTGGGTATCTCTGCTCCGTGAAATCTTCAGAGACCTAGGCTCCTTCTGTCTATGCTCTGCTATGCCCTTGCCCGGTGAGTCCAAAATGACTCCCAACCACATCAATGTTCCAACCACTGGGAAGAAGGAAAGGGAGAACAGGACTTTCTCCTTACTATCTGGTGTGCTTTTTTTTTTTTTTTTTTTGAGAGAGAGAGAGAGAGAGAGCGCATGCCCGTGTGAGCAGCTAAGGGGCAGAGGAAGAGGGAGGGAGAGAATCTTAAGGGAGCTTCATGGCCAGCACAACCCATGCAGCGCGTGATCTCACACCCATGAGATCGTGACCTGCGCTGAAATCAAGAGTCAGACGCTTAACCGACTGAGCCACCCACATGCCCCACTCTCTGGTACTTAGGTTCATTTTGTCCCCTTTCAACTCCTTTTTAGGAATTGGTCACATGACCACATTCAGCTGCAAGGAAAGTTGGGGAAAAGCAAAACTTTTCCTGGCCAACCGTGTATATACCTAAACATTCTGCTTCTGTGAAAGAAGGGGCGAACAGGTAGCCCTGGTTCCTTCTATGTCAGAGGAGAAAAAGAGTAGTTAACAGAGCAAGATATGTATGGCAGACTTTATCAGCCACTTCCTTGCTTCTCCTTGTTAAGGGGACTCTTGGGGGGGGGGGGGGTTGTGCAGCTGTATTCTGGGCATAAATCACAATATGACTAAACCAGTTATGGCAATTCTACTCAGCTTTGCCAGGAACTGGCTTCCCCAGCCTCTCTTGAAACTATGGGTAGCCACGTGAACCAGTTCTGACCGACAAGCCATGAGAGGAAGGCTGCTGAGGGGTTCTGGAAAGTGCTTTCCTTCCTATGAAAGAGACGGACACGGGGGAGAGCTTACTGGCACACTCCTGCTTGGGATATTGGTGCGAGGCGCTGTGGCCGTCGGCTTACGACCACAAAAGAAAGGCCAAGAGAATTACGGATGCCATCCGACAGCCCGACACCTTTCTGAGGATTTGAATGACCTTGAGAGGACTGCAGGGTCTCAACACCACCCATCACCTACACGGCCACCTCTATATTTTCTTTCTTAACAGAGAGTAATACCTTTATCATATAAGAAACTCATACAAATTGGAAAAAAATAACTAACATCTTAATACACAAATGTATCAGGTAAAGGACATAAATAACTCATAAGAAGTAATAAAAGTAGTTAACAAATACTTTTAAAATATTCAACCTAAAGAGTCATCAATAAGATGTACAAATCAGAACATGAATTTTCACTTACTGTATAGATTGAGTAGAAAGAATACATTTAAAAAATTAGTGTTTTTTTAAGTTTATTTCTTTTGAGAGAGGGAGCAAGAGAGAATCCCAAGCAGGCTCTGCACTGTCAGCGCAGAGACCAACGTGGGGCCTGAGGTTACAAACTGTGAAATCATGACCCAAGCCGAAATCAAGAGTCAGACGTTTAACCGACAGAACCACCCAGGCGCATCCCCCCAAAATAATTTTTATTTTTTTTTTAATTTATTTTTTAATGTTTATTTATTTTTGAGACAGAGAGAGACAGAGCATGAATGGGGGAGGGTCAGAGAGAGAGGGAGACACAGAATCTGAAGCAGGCTCCAGGCTCTGAGCTGTCAGCACAGAGCCTGACGTGGGGCTCGAACTCATGGACCGGGAGATCATGACCTGACCCGAAGTCGGACGCTTGACCGACTGAGCCACCCAGGCGCCCCCCCAAAATAATTTTTAAATAGTACTAAAGGATGGCCTGCCTGGCTGGCTCAGTCGGAAGAGCACGCAACTCTTGATCTTGGGGTCGTGAGTTCAAGCCCCACCTTGGGTGTAGAGATTACTTAAAAAAATAAAACATTTAAAGAAAAAAGAAAAGAGGAAGATGTAGGGATGGTGTCGGCCACATTTCCCTCTTTTATCAAGAAAAGCAGGGGTTCCTTGTTGGCATCCCACTCCTGATGTTGGCTCCAGATAGGCACGGTTCGTGAGTTCCAGCCCCGAGTTGGGCTCTGCACTGACACCACAGAGCCTGCTTGGGATTCTCTCTCTCCCTCTCTCTGCCCCTGCCCAGCTCGTGCTCTCTCTCTCTCCATAAAGAAATAAACTTAAATAAATAAATAAATAAAATAAACTTTAAAAAAAAGGGAAGGAAATGAGTATTGAGAACAAAGCTTATGACGTCTGCTACAACACAGCTTAATGAGGAGTAGTTTTGCGTGCATAATAAATAGTTACCCCTTGGCATAAAGCAAAATGGTGGCAAAAATACTTACACAGTGGAATGCTTACTAGTTTCCAGGCACTGTTCTGAGTGTTTTCAATATATTAACACATATATTAACTCATTTAATCTTCACAACGACTTGGAGGTAAATGCTATTGTTATCTTTGTTTTATGTATTTTTTATTGTACCTCATATACTCACAGTTAGACTTAACCATAATCCTTGGGGCATGACATATTCCTCATTGGTCCATTCATGGCTCTTTTATTTATTTTTTAAGTATTAGTTATTTTTAGTAATGTAATAGGTACCTTCAAATCCTCCACCCAAAATAAAATTAGGATCTTGTCAGTAATTCATACCTTATTGTCTGGTCTGCTTAAGCCATTTCACTTCCTCCCCTGGTCTGAGGTGACCATCATCTAGAATCCTAAATTCATCATTCCTCTGCTTTCCTTATATAGTTTCCTCATAGAGGTTTGTAAGGTTTTGTTTTTTTTTTTTTTATCATTTATTTATTTTTGAAAGACAGAGACAGAGCACAAGCAGGAGAGGAGCAGAGAGAGAGGGAGACACAGAATCTGAAGCAGGCTCCAGGCTCTGAGCTGTCAGCACAGAGCCCAAAGCAGGGCTTGAATCCATGAACTGGGAGATCATGACCTGAGCCGAAGCCAGACGCTTAACTGACTCAGCCACTCAGGTGCCCCCGTAGGGGTGTTTTTTAAGATTTTTAAAAAAGTAATCCAGGGGCAAGAGGTTAGAGTGGGAGAGAGCCAAAGCATAAGAGACTGTTAAAAACTGAGAACAAACTAAGGGTTGATGGGGGGAGGGAGGGAGGGTAGGGTAGGTGATGGGCATTGAGGAGGGCACCTTTTGGGATGAGCACTGGGTGTTGTATGGAAACCAATTTGACAATAAACTTCATATATTGAAAAAAAAAAAATAAAAAAAATAAAAATAAAAAAAAGTAATCCAGGGGCACCTGGGTGGCTCAGTCGGTAAGCATCCGACTTCAGCTCAGGTCATGACCTCACGGTTCGTGAGTTCAAGCCCCGCATCGGCCATTCATGCTCTGTCTCTCTCTGTCTTAAAAAATAAATAAAAGGGGCGCCTGGGTGGCTCAGTCGGCTAAGCGTCCGACTTCAGCTCAGGTCACGATCTCACAGTTCGTGGGTTCAAGCCCCGCGTCGGGCTCTGTGCTGACCGCTCAGAGCCTGGAGCCTGTTTCAGATTCTGTGTCTCCCTCTCTCTCTGACCCTCCCCCGTTCATGCTCTATCTCTCTCTGTCTCAAAAATAAATAAACGTTAAAAAATTTTTTTAAATAAATAAATAAAAATAAAATACTAAAAAATTAAATAAATAAATAAATAAATGTAAAAAAAAAAGTTTTTTTAAAAGTAATCTCAACACCCAATATGGAACTCGAATTTACAACCCTGATATCGAGAGTCGCATGCTCCACTGACTGAACCCAGACACCCCAACAGTTTTATAGTTTTATTGCACCTATACATATAGTCATAAAATGTGTGTATGATATAGATCTATAGTTGTTGTGTTTTTTTTAACGTTTATTTGTTTTTGAGAGACAAAGCATGAGCAGGGGAGGGGCAGAGAGGAAGGAAGACACAGAATCCGAAGCAGGCTCCTGGCTCTGAGCTGTCAGCACAGAGCCAGAAGTGGGGCTCAAACCCATAAACCGTGAGGTCATGACCTGAGCGGAAGTCTGATGCTCAACTGACTGAGTCACCCAGGAGCCCCCATCTATAGTTGTTTTTAACTATGTATCTTCTTTTGGTACTTTTCCCCCTTATTATTACCTAAGATCCATTCATGTTGTATGTTGCCACAGACATTCATCTTGATGACCATTTAACATAGCATTGTGTGACTATGTAGCAGTTTTATTCATCCTCATACCTTCTTTACTGAAGTACCTTTTACACGCTTTTACATTTTTTTCTTTTCTGGTTATTAACTGGCCTAACTCTGTTTCATATTTTCACTAATAGTTGTGTGGGATCTCAGCAGTTTTTCTACATCGTTTTAAAAAATTTTTTTCAATGTTCATTTATTTTTGAGAGAGAGAGACAGAGACAGAGCATGAGCAGGGGAGGGGCAGAGAGAGAGGGAGACACAGAATCCCAAGCAGGCTCCAGGCTCTGAGCTGTCAGCACAGAGCCCCACGCGGGGCTCGAACTCACAGACCTCGAAATCATGACCTGAGCTGAAGTCAGACGCTTAACCAAATAAGCCACCTAGGCGCCCCTAAATTTTTTTTCAGCATTTAAAATATCAATATTCAAGGCACCAGGCTGGCTCAGTTGATGGAGTATGTGACCCTTGATCTTAGGGTCGTGAGTTGAAGCCCCACGTTGGGCATGGAGCCTACTTTAAAAAAAAAATGTCAATATTCAAAGATGGAATCAGAATCACTTCTAGTGGTGTACTTGTTGAAATAATGTCTCATTTTCAGAACATTTCACAAATAGACAAAAAAGACTGTTGGGATCACTTTTTTTTTTTTTTTAAGTAGGCTTCAGGCTCAGCACAGAGCCCAGTCCAGGGTTGAACTTACGACTCTTGAGATAAAGACCGGAATGCTTAACTGACTGAGTCGCTCAGGCACCTCATCGCACTATTACCAACTACTTTTCATGGTAACATTTGTAGCTCTTGGTTTAGACGACGACAATTATCTGGCTGTCCTTCCGCAATGCTGGCTTAACCATTTGGGGGGCTACAAAGATACTGTATTAAAGAAAGCTACCCCGACAACATAAAGGGAGCCAATGGGAGATACTTAATGATCTGATTTATTAGACTTAATAAAATAATTATATTTTCATAAACCCATTTTTATTAAAATTGTGTGTATGTGTAGCACTAGTTAATATTGAAAGGCTTATAGTAAACACAGCAGTCCTCTGCCCCCCACTCCCAGTCATAGTTCCCACGGGCATCCACCTTCAGTTCATCTACTTCCCCTCCTACTGACCTCATTATCTCTAAACTATACACTTGTATTGATACTTCTTGCTTAATCATTTTTAGACAGTATCTATTGGCTTCCCACCCTGATAGATGAGGACTTCTTACCCCTGCACACATATCCACTGTCTTCCTCCCCACTCCCTGTAGCATCATTCATGACTGTATCAAGACTATAACTGGGACGCCTGGGTGGCTCCGTTGGTTAAGTGGCCGGTTTCGGCTCAGGTCATGATCTGGTAGTTTGTGAGTTGGGGCCCCCCGTGAGGCTCTGTGCTGACAGCTCAGAGCCTAGAGCCTGCTTCGGATTCTGTGTCTCCTTCTCTCTCTGCTCCTCCCCAACTCATACTCTCTCTCCCTCTCTCTCCCTCTCTCAAAAATAATAAATAAGCATTAAAAAAAAAAAAAAGACTGTAACTTCACAAGTGGTATCAGTCACAGTAGTCCAGAGAAGAACATGATGGTGATTGGACTATGGTGGTGGCAATGGAGGTGGGAAAAACAATGACTGATTCAAGAGATATGTGGGAGGGAGAGGAGATGGAACTTAGTATTTGGGGATGTAGGATAGGAGAGAGAGGGAAGGTATAAGAGTCGCCTCATTAACATAACAAAGGACACTTCTATCATTCTCTATACTTAGGAAGTTCCAAGGGCTTGGGGAGCTGTGAGCCAGAACCAGGGATGAAGACCAAATATATATTTCTTTTTTTTTTTTTTTTTTTAATTTTTTTTTTAACGTTTATTTATTTGAGACAGGGACAGACAGCATGAATGGGGGAGGGTCAGAGAGAGAGGGAGACACAGAATTTGAAGCAGGCTCCAGGCTCTGAGCTGTCAGCACAGAGCCTGATGCGGGGCTTGAACTCATGGACCGCGAGATCATGACCTGAGCTGAAGTCGGATGCTTAACCGACTGAGCCACCCAGGCGCCCCCCAAATATATATTTCTTATAATAAATCACAATATCACACTCAGCTATTACCTCTCCAAATATGCTACCCTATTCTTCTGTCTCCTCCCTTCCTTCTCCTTCCACCTCCTCTTTCCTCCCTCTTCCTCCTCCTCCTCCTCCTCCTCTTTCTTCTCTTCCTCCTTCTACTCCTTCTTCTTTCTCTCTCCATCTTTCTTTCTCCCTCCCTCTCTCTCTCTCTCGTCAGACCATCTTATTATATTCTTCATGTCTCTTAACTTCTCATCCATATTTTCCATCTTACTGCCTCTCCGTGCTACGATCTGGATAATTTCCTTTGACCTCTCTTCTGGTTAACTAATCATCACTTTGTCTGTGTCCAATCTGCTACCAAATACACCCATGAAATTTTAATTTCAGGTCTTGAGGTTTTCCTCTCTAGAAATTCTATTTGCTTCTCGTTCAGGTCTGCTAGGTTATTTTCTATGGATTCCTGTTTTTACATATACTTTCAATATTGCCTTTTATTTACATAAATGTGTAATCAAAGGGAATTCTGATATAAGCTATAACATAGATGAGCTTTGAGTAAATTACACTAAGTAAAATAAGCCAGAAACAAAAAGATAGATACTGTATCATTCCACTTTACTACTCTGAATATATATCATCCAAGTATATTATGTATTATATCCAGAATAGTAAAATTCATAGGAAAAAAAAGTAGATGGGGCGCCTGGCTGGCTCAGTTGGGAGAGCATGCAACTCTTAATCTCAGAGTCATGAGTTCAAGTCCCACATTGGGCATAGAGCCTACTAAAAAAAAAAAAAAAAAAAAAAAGAATTGTAGAATGATGCTCATCAGAGGTTGTGGGGGAGGGGAAATAGTTGTTTAATGGGCATCCAGTTTCAGTTTTGTAGGATGAAAAAGTTCTAGAGAATGGCTGCATAACAATGTGAATATAGTTAACATTGAACTGTACGCTTTAAAAATGGTTAAGTTGGTGAGGCACTTGGCAGGTTCTGTTGGAAGAGCATGCAACTCTTGGTCATGAGTTTGGGCCCCACATTGGGTGTGGAGATTACTAAAATAAATAAACTTTAAAAAATGATTAAGGTGGTACATTTTATGTGTACTTTACACATTAAAAATAAAATATAAATAAAATAAAAATTTAAGAAAATAAAAATTTTAATGCAAAAAATGTAGTAACTATAATTGTTTCATAAGTTGATATTTTTCGCAGTTCTGTTTCTGCTGTTATTTCTGCTGGTTCTCACTTGCAGTGCCTTGTTCCTTGCATGCTGGGTTCTTTTTTACTGTGTGGTACCCATCGTCTATGCAGTGATTAACTGCTGGAGATTCTTTGAGGACCAACACAAAGATGCATTCCTCCAGAGAAGATGTGAATTTGCTGCTACCAGGAACTTAAGAGAATTCCAGTTCAGGACTACTTTATTTTATTTATTTTTTAATGTTTATTTATTTTTGAGAGAGAGACACATATACACAGAGTGCAAGCAGGGGAGGGGCAGAGAGAGAGGGAGACACAGAATCTGAAGCAGGCTCCAGGCTCCGAGCTGTCAGCACAGAGCCCGATGTGGGGCTCTCACCCACGAACTGCAAGATCATGACCTGAACTGAAGTCCGACACTTAGCTAACTGAGCCACCCAAGCGCCAGGACTGCTTTAAACTAGACTCCTGGTAAATTAAAAGCTTTTTTGAATACTTCATAAAATTTGGGCTACAAATCCACAAAAAGATTAGCTATGGTTACAATGTCTCAAGGGGAGTTTTCTCCCCTTTTGTGCAGTGTAGTACTAAGTTGTCTTCCTTGGAGCTCTTGAGAGAAAGATGTGGGGTCAGGTTTACTTCTGATTCACATTTAATCATAGCCCTCTGGGGAACGGGCATGACAAATGCAAGGAAGGCTTTCTAATAGACTCCCCACCTTGGTGGATCCTGAGTTTTGATTTCATTCACCCTTAGCCTACAGCACATAATGTAATTCACATTTGCTCAGACTGGTAAATACCCTCAGAGCAAAATCGACTTCCATGCTTTCTTACCTCTCCCGTAGACTGTCTTCCCACCTCCTACTTTGTCAGCTCTTCTGTGCTTTTAAGAATATTTTAAAACTATGGTGTCTAGCATTTTTTAGTTGCTTTAAGCAGCAAGTTGGCCCCGATAACCTAACCAATCAGAGATCCCTCTATCTTTATTTCCTTTTCATTGATTTCTGCTCTTCTGTTTATTTTCTTCCTCCTATTTTTTTGTTGTTCTTATTATTGGGATTTTTTTCCCCTTAAGTTTTTTAGTTGAACACCCAGCTCATTGTTGCTTTTTCTTTTCTATTGTTAGGCAATCCTCTCCTGAAGGCTCCAAATTTCCCTTAAAGTATACCTTTCTTGTGTATTCTTTTATTTTATTTTATTTTTTAAGTATGAACTTTATTGTCAAATTGGTTTCCATACAACACCCAGTGCTCATCCCAACAGGTGCCCTCCTCAGTGCCCATCACCCACCCTCTCGTCCCTCCCACTTTCTTTGTATTCAGTTTTGATACGTAGTGCAGGAGTGATTGCGGAAAGCCAGTTGGTGTCCACCTGTTTTCGTCAACGCCTCACGCCAGCGGCGACACTGTACTGATTTTCTCCTGAGACACCTGCACTCAAGGTCTGGCAAGTGCCGCCAATTTTCCCTACCAGGGTGCAGCAGTGCTGGGAGAAGAGAAGAGCGTAATTTAAACTACCTTCTCTACCCAGTGTTTCCTACTACTGGCTACCTGTGAAAATCACCAGGAAGTCATGAAAAATACCGATTTCTGAGTAGCACACGCAGGATGTTCTAACTGGTCCGGGGTGGAGCCTGGGCCTGGGTACTTCATTGATTCTAATGTAAAGCCAGGGCTGAGAACCGCTTCTCTAATCACCTGCTCCTTGCCACCCGCCCCAGACTGCATCCTCCCTCCTCCCCACTCACACTCCCAAGCGATTTTATTTTTTTTCTTTCCAAAATTTTATTTAAATTCTAGTTAGTTGGGGCACCTGGGTGGCTCAGTCCATGAAGTGTCCGACTTCGGCTCAGGTCATAATCCCCCGGTTTGTGGATTCAAGCTCCACATCAGGCTCTCTACTGTCAGCATGGAGCCTGCTTTGGATCCTCTGTCTCCCTCTCTCTCTCTGCCCCTCTCCCACTCGCACTCATGTGCTCTCTCTCTCTCTCTCTCTCTCTCTCTCTCAAAAATAAACATTTAAAAATAAATAAATAAATTCTAGTTGTTAACATATGGTGCAATATTGGTTTCAGGACTAGAATTCAGTGATTCCTCACTTATATACAACACCCAGTGCTCATCACAAGTGCCCTCCTTAATACCAATCACTCATTCAATCCGTCCCTCACCCACCTCCCTCCATCAACCCTCAGCTTGTTCTCTATGGTTAAGAGTCTCTTATGGAGGGCCCCTGAGTGGCTCAGTCGGTTGAATATCCAACTCTTGATTTCCGTTCAGGTCATGATCTCACAGTTCATGGGTTCGAGCCCCACATCTGGCCCTGCGCTGACAGTGTGAAGCCTGCTTGCGATTCTCTCTCTCTGCCCCTCCATCGCTTGTGTGCACACACGCACTCCCTCTCTCCCTCAAAATAAATAAAAACTTAAAAAAAAAAGCCTCCTATGATTTGTTTCCTTCACTTTCCCCCCTCCCATATGTTCATCTGTTTTGTTTCCGAAATTCCACATGAGTGAAATCATACGGTATTTGTCTTTTTCTGACTTATTTCGCTTAGCATAATACAATCTGGCTCCATCCACATCACCACAAATGGCAACATTGCATCCTTTTGATGGCTGAGTGATATTCCATGGTATCAATACCACATCTTCTTTCCGTTCATCGGTCGATGGACATTTGGGCTCCTTCCATAGTTTGGCTACTGTTGATACTGCTGCTGTAAACATTGGGGTGCACGTACCCCTTTGATTCGGTATTTTTATAAACTTGGGGTAAATACCTAGTAGTGCAATTGCTGGGTTGTAGGGCTATTTTTAACTTTTTGAGGAACCTCCATACTATTCTCCACAGTGGCTGCCCTGGTTTGCATTCCCAGAAACTGTGCAAGAGGGTTCCCCTTTCTCCACACCCTGACCAACATCTGTTGTTTCTTGTGTTGTTAACTTTAGCCAGTCCAACAGGTGTGAGGTGGTATCTCATCATGATTTCGATTTGTATTTCCCTGACGATGAGTGCTGTCGAGCACCTCTTCATGTCTGTTAGCCATCTGGATGTTTTCTTTGGGAAAATGTCTACTCCTATCTTCTGCCCATTTCTCAACTGGATTATTCATTTTTGGGGTGCTGAGCTTGATAATTTCTTTACAGATTCTGGGCACTGAGCCTTTATCAGATATGTCATTCACAAGAAATTTTAAAGCCTTCCGTCTTTCCAAAGCTGTTGTTTCCTTGTTTCCATATTTCTCTCTATTGTTTTTCCAGGGTGCATTTGGGGCAGGAGGCAGAAACTGTGATCATTTATCACATTGGCAGGAACCAGAATTCTCCTGTATCTTGTTCGTCATCACAGGAAGTCTCAGCATGAGACAGCAGCACTGGTTTGGGATGACTGCCAAAATGGGCACCGTGTTATCAGGGGTCTTTACCATCGTGGCCACCAACATGTACCTCATCTTCGAACACAGATACATAAGGAACAACAATTGCACTGATAGCCACCTACAGAACAAGAGTGCAAGTGTCCTGATAAGCCAGTTCATCATCTGCTGGGCTTTCAATATGGTCTTCTTCCTGTCTTTCATTACCCTCATCATCAGCTGCTTCCTCCTGTACTCAGTATATGCTCAAATACACAGGGGCTTGGTGACCTACATCATCTGGATCCTTTTCTATGAAGCTGTAAACATTATAGTACAAATCTTTACCAACAATGACTCTGTCATTGAAGAGGTCAGAGTCGTGCGCTGGTTTGGCCTGATGTCCCGTATTTTCATGCACTGCTTCTGGATATTCTATGTCATCTCCTATGCCCACACAATCTATAAAAGTAAAAGCCCAGGGAA
Organism: Panthera onca; assembly: GCF_046562875.1. Lineage (NCBI taxonomy): Eukaryota > Metazoa > Chordata > Mammalia > Carnivora > Felidae > Panthera > Panthera onca. Next base: position 35,557,153 of record NC_138343.1, on the reverse strand, counting down.
TATAATTTCCTACAACAGACGTATTTCAACAGGCAATGGAGAGTTCCTACGACGGAAATCAAAGATCATCAACTTTACCCGACACTATCATGGATGATGTTTGCCCTTCTCTCCACTGATGGTCATTCTAGTTCCATCTCTTTCACTTTTGCTGATCTGTTCAGAATAGAGGCCCTACTGCCATCTTTTTGGGAGAAGTGGAGAGAAATGTAATTATAATCCCAATGGGGACCACCTGCTCAGTCCATAAGGGCGGTTAGTGAAAGGCCATTGTTACTTGCCAAGCACTTCTTGGGTTCCTCCTTCGTCTTCTGGTCAGTGCCACCTTAGAGGTCAAAATAAAGAGGGTAAGGGAATGAAATGAAGCTGAGTTGCAGTCTGGCAATCCTTTCACCTTGTTATATACCTTCATCAGCCTTCGACCCACAGCTCTCTAATTCAACCCTGGGACACGGGCATATCTGTATTTATACCTCAGGTAGCTGTAGTGTAAGGGAGACTGGTGGTGTCTTGGGGTAGCTTTGTGCCATGGTCTTTCCCCCTCTGTCCTCTGTGCTATATTCCAGATAAATAAAAGAATAAAAGTAGAGAAAACCGTTTTCCATTTTCTGTCTTGAGTACCCCCCTCCCCGAGATTTGTCAAAGAGTGCAAAATGCACTCGGTTAGCCAAAAGGTATTTGCTAAACTTTTCTGTGTCCATCACTATGCTGGACTTAGTAGAAGGATACAAAAAAAGTACAAGATACAAGGCCTGACCCTGAGGATTTTGCAGTTTAGTGAGAGAAACAAAACCACTGCTTATGGCTTAATAAGCTTAATAGCTTTCTTGAGGTATAATTGACATATAATAACTGCACATGTTTAAAGTACATAATTTGAGAGGCGCCTGGGTGGCTCAGTCGGTTAAGTGTCCGACTTCGGCTCAGGTCATGATCTCGCGGTTCGTGAGTTCAAGCCCCGCCTCAGGCTCTGTGCTGATGGCTCAGAGCCTGGAGCCTGTTTCAGATTCTGTGTCTCTCTCTCTCTCTGACCCTCCTCTGTCTCTCTCTGTCTCAAAAATAAATAAACGTTAAAAAAAAAGTCATAAAGTATATAATTTGATAAGTTTTGACATAAGTATATCCCAGTGACATCATCACAACTGAATTCCTAAACATATCAACCCCAAAAGTTTCCTCTTAACCCCTGCTCCCTCCCCTTCCTGCAGCACCCCCTACCATCACAAGGCACGGATTTGCCATCATTATCTATTAGGTTTGCATTTTCTAGAATTTTACATATATAGAATCATACAGTATGCACCGTTTTTTTTTTTTTGGTCTTGCTTCTTTCACTCAGCCTAATTCATCCATGTTGTTATGCGTATCAAGAGTTCATTCTTTAAGATTCATCCACGTCATGTGTGTTGAAAGTTCATTCTTTATCACTGAGTAGTATGCCATGGCATGAATATACCACAGTTTTTTAATCCATTTGCCCTTTGAAGGACATCTAGTGATTTGCCGTTTGGGGCAATTACAAATAGGAACACTATAAACATTTGGGGATAAGACTTTGTATAGACCTATGATTTCATTTGTCATGGATAAATACAATTTTAACTTCTTAAGAAACTAGCAGATGTTTTCCCAGAGTGGTTGTCCCATTTTATATTCCCACTAGCAGGATATGAGAATTCTAGTCCCTCCACATGCTTGCAAGCACTTAACACAAACAATAAATTTTTCATTTTAGCCTTTCTAATGGGTATAGAGTGGTTCTCATCGTGGTTTTTGCTTGCATTTCTCTCATGACAAATGATGTTGAACATCTTTTTATGTGTTTATTTAGCATCCTTGTATCTTTTTTGGTACGGTGTCTACTCAAATCTTTCGTCTATGTTAAAAATTGAGGTTACTGGGGCACCTGGGTGGCTCAGTCGTTTAAGCATCTGACTTCAGCTCAGGTCATGATCTCACAGTTTGTGGGTTCGAGCCCCATGTCGGGCTCTGGGCAGACAGCCCAGAGCCTGGAGCCTGCTTCAGATTCTGTCTCCCTCCCTCTCTGCCCCTCCCCCACTCTCACTCTGTCTCTTTGTCTCTCAAAAATAAACAAACATTAAAAAAAACTTTAAAAAAAAATTGAGGTTATTGAGCACCTGGCTGGCTCAGTTGCTAGAGCATGCAATTTTTTTTTCTTTTTTTGAGAGAGAGAGTGTGAGCATGGGCAGGGTAGAGAGAGAGATAGAAAGAAAGAGAGAGAGAATCCCAAGCAGAATCCACACAGTCATAGTGGAGCCTGATGAGGGGCTTGAACTCACAAACTGTGAGATCATGACTTGAGCTGAAATCAGGATTTAGATGCTTAACCAACTGAGCCACCCAGACACCCTGAGCATGTAACTCTTGATCTCAAGGTCATGAGTTCAAGTCTCGTGTTGGACATAGAGCCTACTTAAAAAAAAAAATGAGGTTGTTTGTTTTTTTTATTACGGAGGGGTTTTTGTTTTGTTTTGTTTTGTTTTTTTATTACTCAGTTTTGGAAGTTCTTTATATTTTCTGGATACAAGTCCTTTATCATTTTTCTCCAGTTTGTGCCTTGTCTTTTCATTCACTTAGTGTCTTTTAAAGAGCAGAGATTTTCAATTTTTTAACTGAATTGAATTGAATTGAATTTTAGAGAGAGAGAGAGAGCAAGCACAAATATGGGCGGGTGCAGAGGGAGAGAGAGAAAGAAAGAGGGAGGGAGGGAGAGAGAGAGAGAGAGAGAGAGAGAGAGAGAGAATCTCAAGCAGGCTCTACACTCAGCATGGAGCCCAGGGTGGGGCTTGATCCCACAACCCTGGGATCATGACCTGAGCCAAAACCAAGATTCTGATGCTCAACTGACTGAGCCACCCAGGTGCCCTAAAAAGCAGAGATTTTTATTTTCAAAGAAGTCCAATTTATCAATTTGTTCCTTCATGGCTCACATTTTTGGTTATCATATATAGGAAATCTTTGCTTACCTCAGGATCATAATGGTTTTATGTTTTCCTCTAGAAATTTTAGCTTTCACACTTAGATATATAATCTCTCTCTCTCTTTTAAAGATTTTATTTTTAAGCAATCTCTACACTCAACACAGGACTCAAAATTATAACCCTGAGATCTGCAGACTCTACCAACTGAGCCAGCCAGGCGCCCCTATAATCTCTTTTGAGATATATTTTTTATATATATGGCAAGAGATATAGATCAAAGTTCCCTTTTTTGCTCCTGGATGTCTAATTGTTCTAATATTAATTGTTGAATAGGTTATCCTTTCTCTACTGAATTGACTTTATATATACACACACACCTATTTCTGGACCCTATTTTATTCCATTCATCTATTTGTCTATCTTTATGCCAATGTCATCATGCCTTGATTATGGCAGTTTTATAAGTCTTTATTTTTTTTTTAATTTTTTTTTAACGTTTATTTATTTTTGAGACAGAGAGAGACAGAGCATGAATGGGGGAGGGTCAGAGAGAGGGAGACACAGAATCTGAAACAGGCTCCGGGCTCTGAGCTGTCAGCACAGGGGCCCGATGCGGGGCTCGAACTCACGGACCGCGAGATCGTGACCTGAGCCGAAGTCGGCGCTCAACCGACTGAGCCACCCAGGCGCCCCAGTTTTATAAGTCTTTAAGTCGCATTCCTCCATCTGTATTATTTTACAAAATTGTTTTGGCCATTCTAGGTCCTTTGCATTTCCATGAACTTAGAATCAGCCTAAAATTTTTATTTTAAAAAATGCCTGCTGGGGATTTGATTGGGATTACATTAAATCTATACATCAAATTGGGGAGAACTGACATCTTAATAATATTGAGTCTTCTAACCCCTGAGAACAGTATCTCTCTTCATTCACTTTTCTTTAATTTCTCTCAGCAATGCTTTGTGGTTTCAATGCATGAGTCTTTCACATCTTTCATCAGATTTATCTCTAAGAATTGTGTATCTTTTATGGTGTTGTAAATGGTATTATTTCTTAAATTTCATTTCTGGTTGTTCATTGTTAGGATATAAGAATAATTTTTTTGCCTGTTGATTTTTTTTATCCTGCAACACTGTTAAACTCACGTATTAGGCAAAGTAATGTTTTTGTGGATCTTCTGTATACTCGATCATATGGTTTGCAAATAATGACAGTTTTACTTCTCCCTCTTCTTTTTTAAATTTTTTTTAACGTTTATTTATTTTTGAGACAGAGAGAGACAGAGCATGAACGGGGGAGGGGCAGAGAGAGAGGGAGACACAGAATCAGAAGCAGGCTCCGGGCTCTGAGCCATCAGCCCAGAGCCCAACGCGGGGCTCGAACCCACGGACCGTGAGATCGTGACCTGAGCTGAAGTCGGACGCTTAACCGACTGAGCCACCCAGACGCCCCTACTTCTCCCTCTTCTTGCCTTACAGGGCTGGCTAGCACTTCCAGGGCAATGTTGAGTAGAAGCAGAGAAGGGACATTATTTTCTTTAAGATTTTATTTTTTAAGTAATCTCTACACCAGACATGAGGCTTGAACCCACAACCCTGAGATCAAGAGTTGCATGTTCCACCAACTGAGCCAGCCAGGCACCCTGAGAAAGGACATTATTGTCTTGTTCCTGATTTTAGAGGGAAAGCACTCAGTCTTTCTCTGTTAATAATGGTGTTAGTTGTAGATTCTTCATAGATATCCTATATCACGTTGAGGAAGTTCCCTTCTATTCCAGGTTTGCTTAGGTTTTTTTATTTATTTTTTATTTTTTTATTTTTTTAATTTTTTTTTAATGTTTATTTATTTTTGAGACAGAGAGAGACAGAGCATGAACGGGGGAGGGTCAGAGAGAGGGGGACACAGAATCTGAAACAGGCTCCAGGCTCTGAGCTGTCAGCACAGAGTCCGATGTGGGGCTCGAACTCACAGACCGCGAGATCATGACCTGAGCCGAAGTCGGCCGCTTAACCGACTGAGCCACCCAGGCACCCCAGCTTAGGTTTTTTTAAAATCGGTAACAAATGCTTCATGTTGCCAAATGTTTCTTTCTACATGACATGATCATATGGTCTTTATTTTTTAGATTGTTAATATGGTAAATTACTTTCATATATTTTCAAACATTAAGCCAAACATGATATTCCTGGAATAAACTCTACTTGGTCATGCTGTATCATCTTTTTTATATACTGTGGGATTAGATTTGTTCAATTTTGTTTAGAATTTTTGAATCTATGTTCATAGGAGATGTTTGTCTGTAGTTTTCTTATAATGTCTTCATCAGGTTTTGATAGTAGAGTAATACTTGCTTCATAGAAAGAAGTATTTCTTCCTTTTCAATTTTCCTTAAGAGTTTATGTACACGGTATTTATTTCTTCCTTAAGTGTTTGGTGGGATTCAGCAATGAACTTATCTGGACCTAGAATTTTCTTTTTCTTTCTTTCTTTCTTTCTTTCTTTCCTTCTTTCTTTTAGAGAGAGGGTGCAAATGAGCAAGGGGCAGCAAGAGAGGGAAAGAGATAAAATCCCATGAGGGGCAGAGAGAAAGAGAGAGAGAAAGAGAGAGAGAGAAGCAGGGCTCACCCAAAGCAGGGCTCAACCAAAGTGGGGCTTGAGCTCACCTGATGCAGGGCTCAAACTCATGAACTGTGAGATCATGACCTGAGCTGAAGTCAGATGCTTAACCAACTGAACCACCCAGGTTACCCAGGACCTGAAATTTTCTTTGTGGGAAGTATTAAACTACGAATTCAACTAAAAGAAAAACAAACAAACAACAAAAAAAAAAACAGATATAGGACTACTGAGGTTATCTATTTCTTCTTGAGTAAGCCTTAGTAGTTTGTGTCTTTTAAGAAATTTGTCTGTTTTATCTAAACTGTAAAGTTTATTACTATAAAGCTATTCACAATATCCCCTTATTATCCTTGTAACATCTTTAGAATGTGTAGTGAGGTCATTGATCTCATTCCTGATATTGTTAATCTGTGTTTTCTCTCTTTTTCTTTTTCTGATCAGCCTGACTAGACATTTTTAAGTTTTTAATAAAATCAGCTTTTGGTTTCATTGATTTTATCTCTTCTTTTTCCTGTCTTATGTCCCATTGATTTCCACTCTGATCTTTATTATTTTCTTTCTTCTACTTTGAGTTTAATTTGTTCTTCTTACTATATCTTCTTAAGGTAGAAGCTGAGGTCATTGATTGAAGACCATATTGTTTTCTTTTTTTTTTTTTTTAAGATTTAAAGTTTACTTATTTATTTTGAGAGAGAGAAAGTGTGTGTGTGTGTGTGTGTGTGTGTGTGTGTGTGTGCACGTGCACTGGAGGGGCCGGGAGAGAGGAGAAAGAATCTCAAGCAAGCCCTGCATTGTCTGCACAGAACCTGACACAGGGCTAAATCCCACAAACCATGAGATCATGACCTGAGCCAAAATCAAGTCGGACACTCAACCGACTGAGCTACCCAGGTGCCCCAACTTTACTTATTTTCTAATATAGTCACTTAGTACTATAAAGTTTCCCCTAAGTGCTACTTGAATGGCTTCATACAAATTTTGATATGTTGTGTTTCATTTTTAGTCAGTTAAAAACACTCTCTAATATCCTTTTGATTTTTTCTTTGATCTATGGGTTATTTATAAATGTGCTACTTTGTTTCAATACTTGGAGATTTTCCAGAAAGCTTTCCGTTATTAATTTCTAACTTATTTCAGTATAATCAGAGAACATAAATTTATTATATGAATCATTTTAAATTTATTGAAAATAGTTTTATGGTCCAGAATATGTTATATCTTGATATATGTTCCATGTGCTTTTGGAAAGAATATTTATTCTGCTATTGTTGGGTGCACTGTTCTCCAAACGTCAAGTAGATCAAGTTGGTTGATGGTATTATTCAAATCTTTTAATATATTTTCTAATTTTCTGTCTACTTGTTCTATCAATTACTGAAAGCGATGCATTGAAATCTCTGATTATAATTGTGGATTTGTCTATTTCTCTTTATAATTCTATCAGTTTTTGCTTCATGTATCTTGAAATTCTATTAGCGGGTACATAAATGTTTAGAATTGTTATATCCTTCTGACGAATTGACCCTTTTATCATTATGAAATGACTTTCTTTATCCCTGAGATTACTCTTTGCCCTGAAGTTTTCTTTATTTGATATTAATGCAGCCACTCTAATATTCTTTTAATTTGTGTTGACATGGTATATCTTTTCCCATCTTTTTATTTTTAGTCAATTTATGTCTTTATGTATGAAGTATGTTTATTATAGGCAGTAACTAGTTGGGTCTTCCTTTTTTAAAAAAAAATTTTTGGGGGGCGCCTGGTGGCTCAGTCGGTTGAGTGTCTGACTTCAGCTCAGGTCACGATCTCACGGTTTGTGAGTTTGAGGCCTGTGTCGGGCTCTGTGCTGACAGCTCAGGGCCTGGAACCTGCTTTAGATTCTGTGTCTCCCTCTCTCTCTGCTCCTCCCCTGCTCACACTCTCTCTCAAAAATAAATAAACATTTTTTTAAATTTTTTAAAATATTTATTTATTTTTGAGAGAGAGACAGAATGTGAGCAGGGAGCAGGCAGAGAGAGAGAGGGAAACACAGAATCTGAAGCAGGTCTCAGGCCCTGAGTTGTCAGCACAGAGCCCAACGTGGGGCTTGAACTCACAAACCGTGAGATCATGACCTGAGCTGAAGTCAGCTGCTTAATCGACTGAGCCACCCAGGTGGCCCCCACCAAAAAAATTTTTTTTTTAATTTTTTTAAGTAAACTCTACCCTCAACATAAGGCTTGAACTCACGGCCCTGCAATCAAGAGTTGCATGTTCTAGTGACTGAACCAGCCAGGTGTTCCTGTGTCTTCCTTTTTTATCCAATCTAACAACTTCTGCTTTTTTGTTGGGAGTATTTAGATCATTTACATTTAGTAGCCATCTTGTTATTTGTTTTCTATTCGTCACACCTTTTCTCTTTTCTTTTTCCTCTTTTTTTTTTTTAACCTCCTTTTGGATTAATTTGATATTTCTATGGTTTCATTTTGTCTCCTTTGCCAACTTATTATAGATATGTAATTCTTTGTTGTGTATTTTAGTGGCTGTTTTAGAGTTTATGGTATACAGCTTTAACTTAGCACAACTCCCTTCAGGTGATATTATGCTACTTCACATGTAGTATAAGACTTTTTTTTTTTTTTTAATTTTTTTTTTTTTTTAACCTTTATTTATTTTTGAGACAGAGGGAGACAGAGCATGAATGGGGGAGGGTCAGAGAGAGGGAGACACAGAATCTGAAACAGGCGCCAGGCTCTGAGCTGTCAGCACAGAGCCCGACGCAGAGCTCGAACTCACAGACTGTAAGATCGTGACCTGAGCCGAAGTCGGCCGCTTAACCGACTGAGCCACCCAGGTGCCCCAAGACTCTTATAACAGTATACTTCCAATTTTCGTCTCCTATTTGTGCTATTGTTACCATACATTTGACTTTTATAAACCTCCTCATATATTGTTATTATCTTTCCTTAAATTATCTTTCAAAGAGCCTTAAAAAACAAGAAAAATATCTTTTTTATTTTTATATTTGCCTATGTTGTTACCATTTCCAGGGTTATTTGTTCCTTTGCATAGATCCAGATTTCTACTGGGTACCATTTTTCTTCTACCAGAAGGACTTCCTTTAACATTTCTTGTAGTGCAGGTCTGCTGATGATTAATCCTTTCAGCTTTTTTTATGTCTGAAAAAGATTATTTCACTTTCATTTTTAAAAATTTAAATAATTTAAAAATTTTAAGTTATAGTGAAATACACATAACATAAAATTTGCCATCATAACCATTTGCTAAAAGTTTATTTATTTAGAGGTTCCTGGGTGGCTCAATCAGTTGAGCATCCAACTTCAGCTTCGGTCATCATCCCATGGTTCATGGGTTCGAGACCCACATCAGGCTCACTGCTGTCGGCCAGAGCCCACTTCGGGTCCTCTGTTCTCCTCTCTCCTCCCCCACTCAAGCTCTCTCTCTCTCTCTCTCTCTCTCTCAAAAGTAAAAAAACATTTTTGAAATGTTTATTTATTTATCTTGATAGAGAAAGAAGTGCACGCACACAAGTGGGGGGGGGGGGGGCAGGCAGATAGAGAGGGAGAGAAAGAGAATCCCAAGCAGGGTCCACACCATCAGCACAGAGACTGATGTGGGGCTTGAACTCATGAACTGTGAGATCATGACCTGAGCTGAAATCAAGAGTCAAATGTTAAACCAACTGAGCCACCCAGGCACCTCCCATCATAACCATTTTTAAGTGCCGAGTTTAATAATGTTAAGTACATTCACATTGTTGTACAACAGATCTCCAGCACTCTTTTTATCTTGCAAAAGGGAAACTCTATCACCATTAAACAACAGCTCCTCGGCCTCTCCCCTCACCCCCTGGCAACCAACATTCTGTTTTCTGTCTCTATGAATTGACTACTCTAGCTATCTCGTGTAAATGGAATAAAAAAGCCTTTGTCTTTTTTTTGAGTGGTTAATTTCACTTAGTATACCATCCTCAAGGTTCATCCATGTTGTAGCATGGATCAAAATTTTCTTCCTTTTTAAGGCTGAGTAATATCCCACTGTATGTGTATACATGTTGTTTATCCAGCTCTCTTCCCCCCACGCCCCAACAGAGCATTCAGTTCCTAATGCAGGAGTGTCCCTAAGACAGAAGCATATAATTGTCCTCACTCACGGTTCCAAAGCCATGGCTCAGAGATTTTGGCTGGGACAGGAGAGAAGTAAGCCATAAAACAGATTGTTCACAATCTCTTCCCAAAGGAACTGGATTCATTTCCAATAGAGCATAGAGAAGTTCAAACCTAAAGACATTCTTTAAAACAGTGAAGGTTGGGGGCACCTGGGTGGCTCAGTCGGTTAAGCGTCCGACTTCGGCTCAGGTCATGATCTCACAGTCTGTGGGTTCGAGCCCTGCGTCGGGCTCTGTGCTGACAGCTCAGAGCCTGGAGACTGCTTTGGATTCTGTGTCTCCCTCTCTCTCTGCCACTCCCTGCTCTCTCTCTCTCTCTCTCTCTCAAAAGTAAACATTAAAAAAACAAAAAAACAATAAAAAAAAAAAAAACAGTGAAGGTTGTGGCAAAAGGCAATTGATAGGAGATGTGTAGCTCCAATGAAGATAGAGGCTAAACTTTAGGCCAGCTAGTTTTCAGGAGAGAACCAGAAGAAGAAATAACTAGGAGGGGACACCTGGGTGGCTCAGTTGGTTAAACGTCCGATGTTTGATTTCAGCTCAGGTCATTATCTCAGTTCATGAGATAAGCCCTGCATTGGGCTCCGGGCTCTGTGCTGACAGCTGGAGCCTGCTTAGGACTCTCTCTGCCCCTCCCCCTTCACCGTGCAAGCATGCGTGTGTGTGTGTGTGTGTGTGTGTGTGTGTGTGTGTGTGTGAGAGAGAGAGACAGAGAGAGAGAGCAGGCTCTCTCTCGCTCTCAAAATAAATGAATAAACTTTAAAAAATAAAACAAGCAACCCAATTAGAAAAAAAAAAAGAAAGAAAGAACTAAGAGAAACCCTCCTAGGGTCAGAAAAAATATCAAACACCAGCTTCTTTTTCCACCCCCCCCCCCCCACACACACCCTCAAACACTGACTTCTGAAACTATTCCTTCAGAGGAGCCCAAATTTTATTGGATTAGTCTGTAGAGCAATTTATGCCCTAGGGCATTATTGAAAACAATAGAGCAATCAGCCAGAGATTAGTGAATTTTAACAACTAAGGCATGGCTGGAGAAAGAGGAAAGACAGCACTTCCAAAACCATTGTCATCCTAGAGTGACTGTGGGCATACCCTAAGCTGCACCTCCCTGACAAACAATATCAGAAGCTTCACACTGTGGGATATTGGGGTGCAGGGGAGAATATAGTTTACCAAAGTAATCCAGCCAGTCACTAAACAAGTAAACAAGCAAATAACAAGCCTAGGGGAGGGTTGGGGCATCCCATTACCCAGAGTTGCTACAGTATATTGTCTACAATGTCCACTTTCCACCATGTCTTACATCGCACACAAAAATAAACTCAAAATGGATGAAAGACCTAAATGTGAGACAGGAAACCATCAAAACCCAAGAGAAGAAAACAGGCAACCACCTCTTTGACCTCAGCCGCAGCAATTTCTTGCTCAACACGTCTCTGAAGGCAAGGGAAGTAAAAGCAAAAGTGAACTATTGGGACCTTGTTAATATAAACAACTTCTGCACTGCAAAGAAACAACAAAACTAGGCGCGCCTGGGTGGCTCAGTCAGTTAAGCGTCTGACTTTGGCTCAGGTCATGATCTCGCGGTCCGTGAGTTCGAGCCCCAAGTCGGGCTCTGTGCTGACAGCTCGGAGCCTGGAGCCTGCTTCCGATTCTGTGTCTCCCTCTCTCTCTGACCCTCCCCGTTCATGCTCTGTCTCTCTCTGCCTCAAAAATAAATAAAACGTTAAAAAAAATTAAAAAAAAAAAGAAACAACAAAACTATAAGGCAGCCAACGGAATGAGAGAAAATAATTTGCAAATGATCTATCGTACAAAGGGTTAGTATCCAAAATCTATAAAGAATTTACCAAACTCGCCTGTGACCCACCGGCTCGGCGTTCGGAGCAGCTGTCGCCATGTTGTCGGTGGCCACCCGTTCGGGCCTGTTCGCACCCGTCCTATGGGCCACGTCCCGCGGGGTGGCGAGCACGTTGCGGCCTCTGGTTCAGGCTTCGGTGCCCGCCACCCTGGAGCCGCCAGTGCCGGACGTGAAGCGGCCCTTCCTGTGCCAGGAGTCGCCTCCGTGGGCCTCAATGTCCCTGCTTCTGTCCGTTATCCCCACAAAGACATCAGAGTGCCTGACTTGTCTATCGACGCACCGAAGTGTTAGATGGTACAAAGTCTTCAAAAGAGAGCAGTGAGGCTAGAAAAGGTTTCTCCTATTTGATAACCGCAACAACGAGTATAGGTGTTGCATACGCTGTCAAGAATGTCGTCTCCCAGTTTGTTTCCAGCATGAGTGCTTCTGCTCACATGTTGGCCGTGTCGAAAATCGAAATCAAGCTCTCTGATATTCCAGAAGGCAAGAACATGGCTTCCCAATGGAGAGGAAAACGGATGTTTGTGCGTCATAGAACCAGGAAGGAAATTGAGCAGGAAGCCGCAGTTGAAGTGTCCCAGTTGGGGGACCCACAGCATGATTTAGATCGAGTAAAGAAAAACCTGAACGGGTTATCCTGATAGGTGTTTGCGTTCATCTTGGTTGTGTACCCATTGCAAATGCAGGAGATTTTGGTGGTTATTACTGCCCTTGCCATGGGTCACACTATGATGCTTCTGGCGGGATCAGGAAGGGGCCTGCACCTCTCAGTCTTGAAGTTCCCTCATATGGGTTCACCAGTGATGACATGGTGATTGTTGGTTAGAGATCTGGACTCAAGTCCAAGGCTCCTTTCAGTCGTCTTGTCACCTCAGAAGACCTATGAGCAAGCCTTCTATACTTAAGTGAGTTGATTTGAAATATTTAAGAATTGCTAATAATGTATTTGCAAACATTAACGTGAAGTAAATTGGGGCGCCTGGGTGGCTCAGGCGGTTAAGCTTCCGACTTCGGCTCAGGTCACAATGGTTCATGGGTTTTAGTCCCTCATGAGGCTTGCTGTTGTCAGCGCAGAGCCCGCTTCAGATCCTCTGTCCCCTCTCTCTCCGCCCCTCCCCCACTTGTGCTCTCAAAACAAAATTTAAAAAAAAAGAAGAAAGAAAGCCTCCCCTGATTTTCATTCTGGATTAGATCTTTTTTAAGTTTATTTTAATTGCAGTTAATTAACACAGGGTGTTATATTTGTTTCTGGTGTACAATAGAGTGATCTGGATTCGATCTTGCTACATGTTGAGGACGTTGGACCACCTCCTCCGTGGCATTTATCACAACGCATCGTAAGTTTTCCTTAAAAACATCGAAAACATTTTATTCACAGTTTGTTTTGTTTTTGTCTAGCTTCCTCACTAGAATGTTTACCTGTGCCAAGCTCAGTATCCAGCACATAGTTAATGCTCAGTACGTGTTTGCTGAGTGAATGCTGAATGACTAAAATGGGCCAGAGGAACAGGACAGGAGGCAGAAAGGGAAGTCAGGCAGTTTTTATGGTGACCGTGGGACAGCATTAAAGGCTAAGCCCAAGGCTGGGGTAGCAGGGACAAAGAACCAAGGGGATTTACAAAGACAAGCCTTGAAATCTGCAAAACAGTCTTAAACCAAGGGAAGACACCTGTGTGGCTTGGGGCCTTCCTTTTGAATGATGCAGGAGAGTACCCCTCTGGAAGCTGTTCTGTGGGCAGGGACAATGGGAGGTTTGCTCGGCGGGGGGCAGGGAAGGATCAGCGCAGTTCTCCACCAGCCAGCACAAAGCTTCTCCCACCCTACCTGGGAAACCACTGGGGCCTGGAGTGCAGCAAGAGGTTCGTGTACCAAGGACTAAACTCTGGAGACACACGGAGTTGGGAGGATAGTGGGGAATAAGGTACAAGAATATTTGGGATGAACTTGAAAAACATTATGCTAGAGTTGCCTGCGTGGCTCAGTCGGCTAAGAGTCCGACTTCGGCTCAAGCCACGATCTCACGGTTCGTGAGTTTGAGCCCTGCGTCAGGCTCTGTGCTGACAACTCCAAGCTCGGAGCCTGGAGCCTGCTTTGGATTCTGTCTCTGTCTCTCTGCCCCTCCCCCACTGGCACACTGTCTTTCTCTCTCAAATATAAACATTTAAAAAACTAATTAAAGGGGGTGGCTCAGTCGGCTGGGTGTCCGACTTCAGCTCAGGTCATGATCTCGTGGTTTGTGAGTTTGAGCCCCGCATAGGGCTCTGTGGCTGACAGCTCGGAGCCTGGAGCCTGCTTCAGATTCTGTGTCTCTCCCTCTCTCCACCCCTCCCATCCTCATGCTCTGTTTCTCTGTCTCTCAATAATAAATAAACATTAAAAAAAAATAAAATGTTAAAAATAATTAATTAATTTTAAAAAAGAAGCAAAATATGCTACATGAAATAAGGCGGGCACAAAAGTGTATGATTGCACTTCTATGAGGTGCCTGGAGTAGTCATAATTCACAGAGACAGAAAGTAGATTGGTGGTTAGCAGGGGCTGGGGGTAGGGGAATGGGGAGTTAGCATTTTCTAGGTACAAGACTTTTTCTTGGGGGATATATAAAAGTCTGAAGATGGATGGTGGTGATGGTCGCACAACAATGTGAATGTACTTAATGGCATTGAACTGCACACCTGCAAAGGGCCAAAGTGGTAAAAATTATGTTATGTATATTTCACTACAATAGAACAATTGCACTGACCAAACAAACAAAAACAAAAAAAATCAGGGGTCATTCCAGGCCCCCATTCAAGGAGCCATGCCAGTTTTCTGACTTCACAGAAACAAATATCCCAGAGCTGCCTTCATCATCATTCCAGATACAGGAGCCTCCTAATTCCCACAAGCCTGGCACTGACAGGAGCATGCTTTTTGCCCCCTTAAAGCATAGCTGCCTCTGAAACAGCAGAGCTGTGAGCTATCCCAGGGGTATCCTGGGCCAACGACGCCCTCAATTCCCAGTGACTTGGTCGCCTATAGCTAGTCACGTCAGAGCAGGGACCAGACGCCCATGTCCCTTGACCTCTGGCCCACTGCCTATCCATATACCAATCTTACTCTTAGCTCTCTTCCATTTACATCCGGGGGCTCAAGGAATTTGTCTAGGGTTACCTCTACCACCGTATCATTTATCTCCATTTTTTTCCCCTGCAGCAGGTGCTGTGATAAAACATGTATAAAACAAACAACAAGACGGTCTCCCTCGTGGTGGGCATCTTCTCTCTCCTTAACACCATCCAGTTCCTCATCTTTGAGTTGAACCACATTACGTACTTTGGCTACGAGGACAAAGTCAGTATCTACATGGACACAAACTCTGAGCTGGTGTCTTGGGTCATGATCCACAAGAGGGGCATCAACGTCATCTCATCCACCATCACCCTCGTGTTCAGCGTGTTGCTTCTCTATTGCATCCGCGTGAACAACTACGTGGGGCTGCTGTGCTATGCCCTATGGATCATCACGTATGAGCTCATCAGTGTCTCCGTGACCGTGATCATCAACGGCATCATCAAAGATGAGTTCAAGGAGGTGACGTACCTCTACCTGATCTTCCAAATCTCCCGTATGCTTCTGCACTTCTTCTCTCTGCCTTTTGTCACCAAGTATACCTACGTCCTTTACAAGGACCCCAAGATTTCAGTTAAAATAGGCCGCCACAGGCACTCCTCCATCAGTACTGTCGATTCGTGGCGGCCTGTCGGGCTGAGAACCTTGTACCGCAAGTTAAACTGAACTGTGCCAGGAAGGAGAGAAATAAATAAACAGTGCTCCCCAGCGATAGCTCCCCTTTTCCCTGCTTGCCTTCTGTTGCTTCTGCTTACCTTTTCAGGGTCCTTGAGTTTTATGCACCTAAGAGTATTCTTGGGGGAGGGACGTTTGCATGGATCAATTATTGTGCATGTGTGTATTTGTGACTTGTTTTAGCCTTTAATTATATTCTGCCTTTGTTCTTACTTAGCCGTCTCAGTATATGCCATTACTTCTCATGGTCCCCTCCTCCCTGCGTGTCCCTAGTTTCTAATTTTTCTCTTGCAGATTGTCTCACCCATGCCTGGTTCTGCTGAGGTTTTTTTTTGTTTTTTTGTTTTGTTTTGTTTTGTTTTGAGTAGTGCTTATCCTGTAGAACTTTCTGTGCCAATGGAAATGTTCTATATCTGTGCTGTCCACTAGTCACAAAGTTACTAAACACTGGGAACGTGGCTATTTCAACCCAGGGATCAATTAAAATTTTTTTTCCCATTTTAAGTAATTTCAACTTCAATAGCCACACGTGGCTGGCGCCTGGCTACCATACTGGAGAGCACAATAATCTGGACCCTCATTTTGCTCCTGCATATAATCGTAGAAAGAATCCCTTTCCAGCTTCATGCATCACTCTGCTTTTCTCTTACTTTTCAGAAAGAAATTCCTCGTGTTGGGCCATACATGGCAAGAAGAATCCTCATTTTTAAAAGCTCCAGGATTTTTTCATTTTAAGCACTATTGACATTTTGGACAGGATAATTCTATCCTGTAGGGGCTGTTCTATGCATTGATGGATGTTTAGCATCTGTGACCTCTACCCATTAGATGCCAGGAGCATCCCCCCTATCCTTGTGACAACCAAAAATATCTCTAGACATTGACAAATGTTCCCTGGGGAGCAAAATCGCCCCCCGTTGAGAACCACTATTTTATTTTATATTTTTTTCAAGTTTATCTTTTTTGGTAATCTCTACAGCTAACATGGGGCTTGAACCCGAAACCCCAAGATCAAGAGTCCCACACTCTTCTAACTGAGCCAGCCAGGTGTCCTGAGAACCACTGTTTTACCATACACCCCGGCGTTGAGAGCTGCTATGTCACTACTATTAACTCTTTTACTGAGAGCCCTTTACATTCACTGCCTGGTGTACCTTTAACGCTAACGCTCCCATTTTATGGTTTGATGAAACCGAGACTCAGGGTGCTTAAGGGATGTGATCAAGGTCACACAGTGGCTAAAGCCGGATTTGAATCTAGATCATCTGACCGTCTACACAATGTCCTGCTTGGTTCCCTGAAACAGTCTTATCTTCATCAAGATAAAAAAGAGGGACCTCCTTTTAGAGCATTTGCTTTTCGCTCAAAAAAATGTTGGGGGTGAGGGGTACCTGGGTAGCTCAGTTGGTTAGGCGTCCAACTTTTGATTTCAGCTCAGGTCATGACTTCACAGTTCTGAGATCAAGCCCCAAGTAGGGCTCTGCACTGACGATGCTGAGCCTACTTGAGATTCTCTCTCTCCCCCTCTCAGCCCCTCTCTCACTTGCAATCTCTTTCTCTCAAAATAAATAAACATTAAGAAAAATGTTGTAAGTGAAATCAAGGGACACTTCTTTTTTTGAGAGACAATGAGAGGGCACAAGTGGGGGGTGGGGCAGAGAGAGAAAGAGAGCAAGGGACAGAGAGAGAGAGAGAGAGAGAGAGAGAGAGAAGGGGGCTGCCGGAGGAGGGGGTTCTTGTTTACCTGAAGTGGGACTCAAACTCACAAACTGTGAGATCATGACCTGAGATGAAGTCAGATGCTGAACGACTGAGCCACCCAGCGCCCAAGGGACACATTTATTTTAACCACACTCCTCCAAACCAGGAGCATAACGACAGTAGCCCACTTTTACCAAACACTTAATAAATGCCTGGTGCTACTCGGAGAACTCATTAAATTCTTCCCACCACCCTACCCCGTCACAGACTTGGATCCAAACCAGTTCCCAAAATGTCCACCAGATGGCAGTCAGTCATAAGCTTTTGCTTCGCGCTGTTCGCCTTCCCAGCCAGTCCTCTAAGTGGGGATGATGAGGCATTTGGGGAGCCTCAACCTGATAACTGAGGACTAACAGTGTGCATCCCCGCCCTAGTCTCACAAAGCACGTCTTGACTGGTACCAGATAATAAAAAATAAAACATGGGCTGACAACAGGCTCTAATCCCCCCTTCCCAGCTGGGGTGGCGGTGGGGAGGTTGGGAGACCCGAGACGGTGTGCAGAAGAGGTGGAGAGGGAAGCCAAGCTCCAAGAATCAGCTCAACTCAGAGTTACCTGGTGCAGGAAAGCTTAAGATGCTCAGATACAAGGCTGTGCGCCCCTCCACACCAGGACTCCTCGGAAGCGCCGTTCTGTCCGCCTCCCGCTTCCCCGGGTCCCAGCTTCCCATTCTCTCTAGAACCCCC
Source organism: Panthera onca (assembly GCF_046562875.1). Taxonomy (NCBI): domain Eukaryota; kingdom Metazoa; phylum Chordata; class Mammalia; order Carnivora; family Felidae; genus Panthera; species Panthera onca. The sequence goes on along the minus strand of NC_138343.1, from coordinate 35,539,325 downwards.
TCCACTCCACCGAGTCTGTTCCTGTTAAGGTGGTCCCCACACTGCCCAGTCCTGAGCTCAGCCTTCTCTTGCTAGACCTCTCCATGGCTTTTGACCAACTGATACCTCCCGGACCTGCAAACAGCTTTTTCTCACCAGGACCATCACTCTCCATTCACCACCTGCCTCACTGGCCTTCATCTCCCTGACCTTCAAACATTGGAAATGCTTCCTGTCATCCTTCTGATTTCCTTTCTCACCATCGTCCTCCCTCCCTCTGCTCCAGCCACACTGGCCTCCTTGCAGTTCCTCCTACACGCCCAGCACACTCTAGCCTCAGGGCCTTTGCACCCGTTGTTCCTTCAGTCTGGAATGTTCTCACTCCAGGTATCCAATAGCTTCCTCTCTTTCTTCCAGGTGTCTGCTCAAAAGTCATCAGAGACGCTTTCCCTACTGACCTAGGAACCCAGCCCCTCCCCACTCCCTCCCTCTGTAACCCACTTACCCTGGTTTATTTTTTCCATAACACATCGCCTGACTTACTATAGTTAACCTCCACTGCCCCCCAAAATATGAGGGCCATATTTTCCTCATCGCTGTTTTCCCAACACCTAGAACGACACCTGGCGCATACATGTGCTCCACAAATATTTGTGAAACGGGGGCACCTGGGTGACTCCGTCGGTTAAGCATCCGACTCTTGATTTCAGCTCAGGTCATGATCTCACGGTCGTGGGATCGAACCCCACATCAGGCTCTGCACTAGGCATGGAGCCTGCTTAAGATTCTCCCTCTCTCTCCCTCTCTCCCTCCACACCCCGTCCCTTGTGCGCACACACACACTCTCTCTCACTCTAAAAAAGCATTGTGAATGAGTGGACAGACCCTCAGCAGCATAGAATGAGCCATTTTTGCCAGCTTCCCCCCTGGTGGTTATAGTAGGCGGGCCAGTGAGGAGCAAATTCTTATGCCCTTCAGCCTGCTCTTCCTGTTCCTTTCTTCTCTCACTCCCTTCTGGAGTCTGCAGATAGTTGCAGGTGGGAAATACTCACAAGGGGTATGATTTCAGCTTCCTTGTCCCTCTCCTTCTTCCCTCTTTTCCTCTGCACCAGCTGCTGATCCTAGAAACACCACCCCATCTTCCAGCTCACCTCACCAAGCCTACAACAAGCCTTTTGAACAGTGCAGGTGTCCCTGGGAAGGGTATATTCTGAGAGCTGTCACCATCACCTCCTTATCTCCCCTCGGCCCCCGCCCCCATGAAGATCTCTGGCCTTCCATCCCCCCCTGCTTTACTAGGTTTGCTGAGTGCCTACTGTTGTAGCAGGCCCTGAGCCAGGAACTGGGGAATACCCTAGAAAGTAAGATACAGCCCACATTTCAAGAGGCTGACAGGCTCGGGAGGGCTGAGTCACTCAGGGCCATTTGGATCCATAAGATGGGTGCTGAGGGAAGCACTGGGGGGACCGTCGGAGGAGGCCTAATTCTTGGAGACTGGAGAATCAGGGAAGTCTTCCTGGAGGAGGAGACATTTAAGCTGCAGCTGGAAGAGAGCCCTGAGAAGGGAGGGGAAGAAAAGGAAAGGTGGCAGCCTGAGAAGGTGCCGACACCCCGGGATAGTAGAGCTACCCCAGGGTGAAGGAAGCTACTCTGTGTGGGAGATGATGGTGTCAGGAGGAAGCAAGCAGACATGAACTTCCCCAGAGAGAAGAGGGTCTCCCCTTTTCCCACGGCCTCTGCTGGCTGCTCCCAGAAGGCGTTCGCTCTTAAGTACACAACCACTGAATATTTCTGAGCACCGTTCCCACCTCATTGCTGTCACCTATAACTCCAAGTTTCCCCTAGCAGCCATGTCCTACAGACTTCATTCTGCGTCCACTTCTCCCCATCTGTTTCGAGATGTGTCAATGTTTCCATCTGTTTGACTTCTTTTTTCCCCAGGATCTAGGTTTCCATTTCGTTTGCCTCCTTTCCCCTAGAACTGCCCACATTGATTGCTACTGTCCTCAGCCTTCAAAGCTCTTTTTTCCCTTTCTTTGGTCTCTCCTGACAGCCAGTCTCTACGTATCGTCTGATGCTTTGCTGTTTTTTCCAATTCATTTGGCCACCGGACAAGAGGTTAATGAAGGCCTCTGAGAGCCAGGCCCTGACTCTCAAGACAGCCTTTCCCGTGGGTGAGCGGCTCGGCGAAACTCGCCTCAGCTTCCTTTCTCTTCTCTTCCATCCCCTCACCAGTTGTTAGTAAAATAACTTGTTTAAATCCTTAAATTGGGGCACCTGGGGGCGCCTGGGTGGCTCAGTATTTGAGAGTCCGACTTCGGCTCAGGGCATGATCTCACGGTTCGTGAGTTCGAGCCCCGCGTCGGGCTCTGTGCTGACAGCTCGGAGCCTGGAGCCTGCTTCGGAGTCTGTGTCTCCCTCTCTGCCCTTCCCCCACTTATGCTCTGTCTCTCTCTCTCTCTCTCTTTCTCAAAAATAAATAGACATTAAAAAAAATAAAAAAATTAAAAATTGGGGCACCTGGCTGGCTCAGTTGGAAGACCATGCAATTCTTGCTCTCAGGGTTGTGAGTTCAAGCCCCATGTAGAATATAGAGATCGCTTAAATAAATGAAACTTTTAAAAAATGCTTACTTTCTTATTTTCATAAGTGAATTATGATTTTCTTCCCTGGGAAATGGTTTTCACAAATGCCTTCTGTGTATGTGTTTGTGTGTGTGATTGTGTGTGTTTGTGTATCTGTGTTTGTGTATGTGAATGTTCGTGTGTGTTTGTGTATGTTGTGTTTCTGTGTGTGTGTATTTATGTATCTGTATTTGTAATGTGTGGTCTTCATGTTTGTGAACATGTAATGGCTGAGTCAAACAATTATTTGCTGGTGGTCAAAAATAACTTACATATTGGAGCTCCTGGGTGGCTCAGTTGGTTAAGCATCCAACTTCGACTCAGGGCATGATCTCACGGTTCGTGGGTTCAAGCCCTGCATCAGGCTCTGTGCTGACAGCTCGGAGCGTGTAGCCTGCTTCAGATTCTGTGTCTCCCTTTCTCTGCTCCTCCCCCACCCATGCTCTATCTCTCTCTGTCTCTCAAAAATAAATAAACATTAAAAAATAATAATAAATAATAATAAAAAAATAACTTACATGTTAAAGACATAAAAAGGTCAAAGAAATGCCCAGGCTTTATGCTCTTCTAAAATTTGCTTCTGACTCCTACCAACACTGCCTTTCCTCTTCAGAAATACATCCCAAAAGGGGAAACACTAGAGGGCATCTTATTTAAAAGATGTTTGGGGGGGCGCCTGGGTGGCTCAGTCGGTTGGGCGTCCGACTTCGGCTCAGGTCATGATCTCACGGTCCGTGAGTTCAAGCCTCGAGTCGGGCTCTGGGCTGATGGCTCAGAGCCTGGAGCCTGCTTCCGATTCTGTGTCTCCCTCTCTCTCTGCCCCTCCCCCGTTCATGCTCTGTCTCTCTCTGTCCCAAAAATAAATAAACGTTAAAAAAAATTTTTTTTTTAAAGATTTAAAAAAAATAATAATACAATTAAAAAAAAAAAAAGATGTTTGGGGGCACCTAGTTGGCTCAGTCAGTGGAGCATGAGACTCTTGACCTTAGGTTTGTGAGTTCGAGCCCCACATTGGGTGTAGAGATTACTTCATAATAAAATCTTTAGGGATGCCTGGGTGGCTCAGTTGGTTGAGCACCTGACTCTTGATTTTGGCTCAGGTCATGATCCCAGGGTCCTCGGATCGAGCCCCTTGTCGGGTTCCATGTTGAGCATGGAACCTGCTTAAGATTCTCTCTCTTTCTCTGCCCCCCTGCCTCTCTCTCTCTCTCTCTCTCTCTCAAATAAAAGAATAAATAAAACAAAATCTTTAAACAAATAAACACAATCTCAAAATAAAATAAAAATAGGATACTTGGGGGCGCCTGGGTGGCGCAGTCGGTTAAGTGTCTGACTTCAGCCAGGTCACGATCTCACGGTCCGTGAGTTCGAGCCCCGCGTCAGGCTCTGGGCTGATGGCTCGGAGCCTGGAGCCTGTTTCTGATTCTGTGTCTCCCTCTCTCTCTGCCCCTCCCCCGTTCATGCTCTGTCTCTCTCTGTCCCAAAAATAAATTTAAAAACGTTGAAAAAAAAAGAAAAAAAATAAAATAAATAAAAATAGGATACTTGGTTTTTCTCTTGCCCCAACAGCATGACACTGACAAGACATAGTCTATGAATGATGCAGAGAATGAAACTTGAGCAGTCCTGCTTCTCAGAGTTTTAGGGGAACAGATGATCCTTTTCAGAGGGATTGGGAGAAAGCAATTATAAAAAGTGCCCAAGCAACTAGAAAGCCTCTCAATTCTGAAAGTGACCTTTGCAGCTCCAAAGCTTCCCTAGCTCTTTGCCTCTTCCTCTGCCCAGGCTGAGCTCCCGCCAGCCACCCTGAACTTGGCCCAACCCCACCTGCTCTACCCTCTGACCCAGGGATAGCTTGCATTTTCTGGACGAACTGAGGCGATTTTATCTAGCATTGTGTCACCCTTGTACAGTCACCACCCTCTTGGGGCGCCTGGCTGGCTCAGTCGGTAGACCATGCAACTCTTCTTTTCTTTTTAATGTTTCTTTATTTTTGAGAGAGAGCGCATGAGCAGGGGAGGGGCAGACAGAGAGGGGGACAGAGGAGCCGAAGCAGGCTCTGTGCTGAGAGTAGAAAACCCGATGCGGGGCTCAAACTCACGAGTTGTGAGATCATTACCTGAGCCGAAGTTGGACGCTTGCCCAAGCCTCCCAGGTGCCCCAGAGCATGCAACTCTTAATCTCAGGTTCCTGTGCTCAAGCCACATATTGGGTATGGGGCCTACCATAAAAAATAAATAACTAACCACCCTCCTTCCCTACCTTTGGCCATCCTGGAACACACCTATGCTTCCTAAACACTCTCTTTCTTTTCTTTCTTTCTTCTTTCTTTCTTCTTTCTTTCTTTCTTCCTTATTATTTTTACTTTTTAAAATTTACATCCAAATTAGTTAACATCTAGTGCAACAATGATTTCAGTAGATTCCTTAGTGCCCCTTACCCATTTAGCCCATCCCCCCTCCCACCACCCCTCCAGCAACCCTCAGTTTGTTCTCCGTATTTATGAGTCTCTTATGCTTTGTCCCCCTCCCTGTTTTTATTTTATTTTTGTTTCCCTTCCCTTATGTTCATCTGTTTCGTCTCTTAAAGTCCTCATATGAGTGAAGTCATATGATTTTTGTCTTTCTCTGACTAATTTCACTTAGCATAATACCCTCCAGTTCCATCCACGTAGTTGCAAACGGCAAGATTTCATTCTTTTTGATTGCCGAGTAATACTCCATTGTATATATATACCACATTTTCTTTATCCATTCATCCATCAATGGACATTTGGGCTCTTGCCATACTTGGGCTATTGCTGATAGTGCTGCTATAAACATGGGGGTGCATGTGTCCCTTCAAAACGGCACACCCTGGAGCCTGCTTCGGACTCTGTGTCTCTGTCTCTCTCTCTCTTTCTCTGCCCCCCCCCCACCCCCCTGCTCACACTCTGTCTCTCTCTCTTAAAAATAAATAAACATTAACAACTACAACAAAAAAGATGGGGCGCCTGGGTGGCTCAGTTGGTTGAGCATCCGACTTTAGCTCAGGTCATGATCTCGAGGTCTGTGAGTTTGAGCCCCGAGTCGGGCTCTGTGCCGACAGCTAGGAGCCTGGAACCTGTTTCGGATTCTGTGTCTCCCTCTCTCTCTGCCCTTCCCCTGCTCACGCTCTCTCTCTCTCTCTCTCTCTCTCAAAAATAAATAAACATTAAAAAATTAAAAACAGGGGCACCTGGGTGGCTCGGTCGGTTGAGCGTCCGACTTCGGCTCAGGTCATGATCTCACGGTCCGTGAGTTCGAGCCCCGCGTTGGGCTCTGTGCTGACAGTTCAGAGCCTGGAGCCTGTTTCCGATTCTGTGTCTCCCTCTCTCTCTGCCCCTCCCCTGTTCATGCTCTGTCTCTGTCTCAAAAATAAATAAACATTAAAAAAAATTAAAAACAAAAAGAAGAGGGACATGTGAGGAAGTTATTGCAACATTATATGATAAATCGGGTAATGGAGGTAAGTGCAAAGTGCTATGTTATCTCTGTTTCTCAGTGGTTCGTTCAACAAATGTTTGTTAAGCACATGCTATGCTACACATCAGGCTCTGTTCGAGATGTTGGAGCTTCGGGGAGAAGAAAACAGATAAAGTTCCTCTTCTCATGAAACTTACATTCTAAGGAGGGAAGACAAGGGATAAGCAAGTGAACATGCAAGTACCTACAATAATTTCAGGGGCACCCGGCCAGCTCAGTCAGAAGAACATGCGATTCTTGATCTCAGGGTTCTGAGTTCGAGCCCTACGTTGTGTGTAGAGATTATTTACAAATAAAATCTTTAAAAATAAAAAAATAACGATAACGATTTCAGCCAGTGATGGGTGCTAAGAAAATGAAATGAGGTGACGTGATAGAGCTTCATCCCAGATAGTGAGACTTAGCCAGTCCTAGCATTGCAGCCTCTTATGATTGAATGTTTCAGGAACAGGTCCAAGACCCAGTGGAGGGGGGCATCTAGGAGGCCTCCGAGTAAGGAATGTCTCTCTGGAGAAGTGATGCTTAACAGGACTTGGACACTCAGTGGGAAGGGCATTCCAAGCAGAGGGAACAGCAAATGCAAAGTTCTAAGCAGGGGGAGCAAATTTAGTGTGTGCAAAGACCAGTCAAAAAGCCAGTGACTAGAGTACAGCGGGTGACAGCCTGGAGGATATGGTGGCTCAACTGGTCCTGTGTTCCTTTCAACTGCTCTGGCGTGCCTCCCTGTGTCTCAGAGTGGAAACCTAACACCCAACGTTCCAGACTCCCTTGCAGCTACAGTCCTGGAGACTGGCCACGGAGTGTGAACTTGAGAAGGTAGGAGTGTGACAGAGGGTGTGGGGGTCAGGCAAAATGGGTGAAGGCGAGTGGGAGATACAGGCTTCCAGTTATGGAATGGATAAGTCACGTGAACAAAAAGCCCATGGACTAGAACCAACGATATTGTAATAGCGATCTATGATGGCAGACGGCAGCTATGTTGTGATGAGCGCAGCATAATGTATCAACTTGTCGAATCACTATGTTGTACACTTGAAACTAAACGTGCCGTGTCAACTGTACTCAAATATACCAGAAGTGAGGCAGAGGCCATGCTCCTGCCGCCATTAATTTGCCACTGGCAATGGGGTAATGTGTGGAAACCCTCTCTCTCTGCAGCCACCTTCCAGGGTTTGGTCAGTAGCCTTGGTATCTGCTGTAACTTCCTGATCCCTGGGTTACAGCTGTGGTGTTTCCTGAAAATCAACAGTGCCAAGGGTGGCCCCTGTTTCCCACTTTAACGAGGGGGCAACGGCAACCGCTCTCCCAGTGGGGCGGTTCGGCACTGTTATTCCAGGAGTCATCCCAGAGGCCCAGCCCGAAACCTCTTGCACCCTTCCAAAGATTGTGAAGGAACCGATTCCTTATATTCAATCCCTTCCTGCCTCAAATACCCGTGGGGGTCTCCAGTTTCCTGCAGCTGATCCTGATCCTTGGGAGGCCCAGCTCTGCCCCTCGGGAGACCCCTCTGTTACACAGACAAGCACCTGTCTACCTCTGCCCACTGTTTCCCAGCCAACTCCACGCTTGTAACAAAACATTTCCCCTCACTCCCTCAGGGTAGTTCAGACTTGGTCAAAGAATTGTTGCAGTCTAGGGGCGTCTGGGTGGCTCAGTTGGTTAAGCATCCGACTTGGGCTCAGATCATGATTTCACGGTTCGTGGGTTCGAGCCCCACGTCGGGCTCTGTGCTGACGGCTCAGAGCCTGGAGCCTGCTTTGGATTCTGTGTCTCCCTCTGTCTCTGTCCCTTTCCTGCTCACACTCTGTCTCTCAAAAATAAGTAAACATTAAAAAATTGTTGGCAGTCTTAATAAACAAGTCCACAAGTTTTCCTTTGTCTGCCACGCTTGTTGAATGGCTAAAAAAAATGTGAGTAGATGTTGCAGGCTTGGTTTCCTCTGGCCACCTTTCCCTGAGTAGGTTATACTTGGCAAGATATTCATTAACCTGCCCTTTATCACAATTCCCACAGGCTAACCAGACCTGGAAACGACACTGGTCTGAACTTCCAGGTGATTTGCCAATTAAAGTCCGCATTTAAGGAGTGCGACTCTAAGCAAGCCTGTACAGAAAGCACCAAGGGAGATAGAGGGCTTCCCTCCAGGTGCCGAATGTCCAGCGGAGAGAAATGCACGGATAGACCAAATAACTAAGGCTAGGTGAGTGTCTCCTAGGCAGTGCTCCAAATGAACGAACCCGTTTGATCCTCACAGCAATGCTATGAAATAAATCACATTGTCCTCCCCATCTCACAGATGAGAAAACCAAGGCCCGGGAAGGTTAAGTCTGTCTTCTGGATTAACGCATAGAGTACACTTCTGGGATTTGAGCCCAGGCAACCTGGCTCCAGAGTGTCTGCAACTGATCAGATCCAGGCAGCATGTGAGGCTCCGTGAAGGCATTCCGAGTGCAAAGCAAAGACACAAGTAACTCAGCCTAAGGGGATCAGGTCAGGCTTCCCTTCCTCCAAAAGAGATCGGAAGATCTTCTGGTCAGTTTGGCAAATGTGCATTGGACCTGGACTTTGTGCTGGTCCTTGAGAAGGGTACTGGTTGTAGAAGAATGAATGAGACCTGCCCTCCTGCCCTTGAGGGGCTCACAGGCAGGAGGGGAAGCTGACAGCTGACATTCACAACATTAATTGTGAAGCTGGGCAAGAAGTGGCTTCTATGCAGGGGGGAAGCAGAGATACCACCAAAGGAGGTACCAGCCCTGCAGGGGACTTACAGGTAAGAAAAGGCTTCTTAGAAGAGGAGACATACGAGTTGGGCTTTTAACAATGAAGACGGTTTGCCAGGCTGATAGTCTGGGGGGGGGGGGGGGGGGGGCGGGGCGGTTGGCGTAGGCGAAGATTGAGGGAAGGGCAGAAGGCATCCCAGATGGAGGGAACAGCCAAGTGCAAAGACAAGGAGGTGGGGAACATGATGATGTGTCTGAGGGTGTGGGAGCTCCGCGGGGCTGCCACAGTGCTCGTGGCAACAGCCAGAAGGGAGGTGGCAGAGCGAGCGGCAGCCGTGTCTTGAAGAGACCACCGCACTGTGCCAAGGCATTTGCACTGTGCTCTGGGAAAGTGTTGCTCACGCTGAGGGTTGTAACCCATCTGAGTATGTGAAATCAGGTAGGTAGGTCAAGACCAGTACTTTTAAAAATGAAAAGAAAATTGAGTGGAATAGACGAGAATAAACAGACACAATACTCTTTGCGTGAAGAGTAAGCAGCCTTTTAGGGGTGCCTGGCTGACTCAGTCAGTAGAGCACGCAACTCTTGGTCTTGGGGGTCGTGAGTTCGAGCCGCACGTTGGGGGTGGAGATTACTTAGAAAAATAAAAAAAACATAGACATCTAAAAAAATTGTTTAAAAAGAGTAAGTACCATTTTGTGAAACTGTTATCTCATTTATATACATTGACCCAGATGCCACAAGTTTTCCATCAACCCATTCTCATCTTTGTTTTAATATCGGATCCCCAAGTGTTGGCACATGGCTGCCGAGCTAAAAGCCACATTTTCCAGCCTTGGGGCACCTGGGAGGCTCAGTCGGTTGAGCGTCCAACTTTGGCTCGGGTCACGATCTCGCAGTTTGTGAGTTCGAGCCCCACGTGGGGCTCTGCTGTCAGCGCAGAGCCTACTTTGGATCCTCTGTCTCCCTCTGTGTCTGCACCTCCTCCGCTCTTGCTCTCTCTCTCTCTCTCTCTCAAAATTAAATAACCATTTTGAAAAATTTACATTTTTCAGCCTCTTTTGCAGTCGGGTGGGTCCATGTTAGTAAGTTCTGGCCAGTGCAGTGTGAGCATGGTAGGGAGTACCACCTCTGAGTCATGCTCCTAAGAAAGAATGGACTTCTTTGTCTTTCCCTTTTCCCGCTGGCTGGGATACAGACATGATGGCAGGAACTGGAGCAGTCACTTTAGGCCCAGAATTAGAAGCTATGTATGTGTTCAGTGTGTCAGTGCCCTGAAAAGCATACCCCCGGATTATGAAAGAGAAGTCAAGTTATGTGAAAGAGAAGTTAACATCTATCTTATTGAAGGCACGCTAACATTTCTAGTACGTTATCTCAGACCAATCCCTAATACACATACGTGTGTGTATGTCTATATGCATGGGTATGTGTTCATATGTGTACATGTGCTTATACACACACCCCAGGCCATATTGTAAATGACACTCATTATGATGGATTGTATTAAAAAGAGGGAGCGAGAGAGAGAGAGAGAGAGAGAAACTTCCTGTCCTTACGAGAGGTTTTAAGCAAATGAGCAATGTGATGTTTTGTGTTCCCAAGCTGAAAAAAAATCTTAAAGATCATTTAGCCCACTTGCTGCCCCTTCTAATTGATGGGGAAACTTAGACTCATAGAGGTTAGGTAACTGACTCAAGGTCCTGGGGCTATACATGGCAAGCGCTGGTCCTAGAACTCAGATCTCTGAATCCAAGACTGGGCCCCTTCAGACTTTTTTTTAAAGTGAGCTCGACACCCAATGTGGGGCTTGAACTCATGACCCTGACAGAGTCACATGCTCTATAGACTGAGCCAGCCAGGCACCCTCAAGCCTGGGCCCCCTCAATGTCACCATCGACAAAAATTCCTTTGTCTTGCTTTCTTTCAATCTTCAAACACTTTTCTGCATCACATTGTTCTCTAATTATCTAATTAATGCAATTCAAATCAGAAAATATTTATTGTAAACCTACTATATACTACACTGTAAAGACAGGAACGACCTTCATGAAAATCTCCTTAAGTGGCACCTGCATGACTCAGTCGGTTAAGCGTCCGACTTCGCTCGGGTCATGATCTCGCGGTTCTTGAGTTTGAGCCCCGCCTTGGGCTCCGTGCTGACAGCTCAGAGCCTGGAGCCTGCTTTGGATTCTGTGTCTCCCTCTCTCTCTGCCCCTCTCCTGCTTGTACTCTGTCTCACTCTCTCTCAAAAATAAATAAGCATTGGGGCGCCTGGGTGGCTCAGTCGGTTAAGCGGCCGACTTCGGCTCAGGTCATGATCTCGCAGTCCGTGAGTTCAAGCCCCGCGTGGGGCTCTGTGCTGACAGCTCAGAGCCTGGAGCCTGTTTCAGATTCTGTGTCTCCCTCTCTCTGACCCTCCCCCATTCATGCTCTGTCTCTCTCTGTCTCAAAAATAAAATAAATGTTAAAAAAAAAAAATTTTTTTTTAATAAATAAATAAATAAGCATTAAAAAAAAAAAAAGTGCTCCTTAATCGGTATCACGGATAGATACAGAAGTAAACACAGAGCTGTGCTCATGCATGGATGAGTATGTATGCGTGTATTTCCTAGCTCTGACCCCTGAGAAGGTGTAGAAGCAGTAACACCCCAGTAGCAATTGAGCACATCTAGGGCCCAGATTTTGCTTTTAAAGATTTTTTTAAGTTTACTTATTTATTTTGAGGGAGAGAGAGAGAAAGTAAGGGAGAGGCAGAGAGAGAGGGAGAGAGAGGGAGAGAGAGAATCCCAAGTAGGCTCCACACTGTCAGTAGAAGAACAAGATGCAGGGCTCGATCTCACAAACCTTGAGATCATGGCCTGAGACAAAATCAGGAGTCGGACACTTAACCAACTGCACCACCCGGATACCCCATAGAGATTTTGTTTTTTATTTGAGAGAGAGAGAGCATGAGCAGGGGAAAGGAGTGGAGGAGAGAGAGAAAGAGAGAGAGAGAGAGAGAGAGAGAGAGAATATCTATCAGGCTTCATGCTGAATATGGAACTCCACTCAGGGCTCAATCCCACGACCCTAGGGGTCATGACCTGAGCCAAAATCGAAAGCTGGGCACTCAACCGCCTGAGCCAGCCAGGCGCCCAGATTTATTTTTTCAAAGCCTTTCTTCAGGGAAAGAAACCAAGGTTCCTTGGAGAAGTGGTTGATTCCAGGGCTGGGAAGGGAAAGCACCAGATGAGCCTGGAGCACCTGAGTTCCTGGAAAGGACACGAGAACCAACCTGAAAGCACTCTCAATGGCCAAGGCGGGGTCAAGGCTTGAGCCACAAAATAAGTAACAATCGTATTGGATTTTGTAACCCACAAAATAAATACCCGTGAGTCCATGCTGCTATAAATAAATCATTGCAGAAACAAACGACTTCCTTCACTGAGTCTCTAGATGACTGGAAATATAAAGATTTCAAAATTCAGTTGAGTAGGCTTGAATAATGACACTTTGTGGTAATCGAAACCAAAATACACTTGTGGTGGACAAGTCCTGGGATAGAAGGGTAAAATCCTGGCACTAGTCTTATCTCTGACACTCAAGCCTTGTCACTCTAAACATTTATAAAGTGCGGAGACGACCATTGTCCTTGGGGCGCCAGGCTGGCTCAATCAGGGGAGCATGTGACTCTTGATCTCAGGATCGAGTTCGAGCCCCAGGTTGGGTGTAGAAATTACTTAAAAAGAAAAAGAAGGGGCGCCTGGGTGGCTCCGTCGGTTAGGCATCCGACTTCGGCACAGGTCACGCTCTCGCGGTCCGTGAGTTCGAGCCCCGCGTCGGGCTCTGTGCTGACAGCTCAGAGCCTCGAGCCTGTTTCAGATTCTGTGTCTCCCTCTCTCTGACCCTCCCCCGTTCATGCTCTGTCTCTCTCTGTCTCAAAAATAAATAAACGTTTAAAAAAATTTTAAAAAAAGAAAGAAAAAGAAAAAGAAAAGAAACAAAACAAAAAGGGGGGGGATATCATTTCCCTGGCCTACCTCATGTTTCTCCAAAGAAACAAAATATATGAAAGAAAGTTCAAATGCAAAACAAAACAAAATGAATCAGTATTTGTGATATATTTACTGCTGTGTTTTTCACATTTTTGTGCTTTTCAAAAAAAATATTTATTTATTTTTGATTGAGAGAACATGAGCAGAGGAGAGGCAGAGAGAGAGGGACAGAGGATCTGAAGCAGGCTCTGCACAAATAGCACAGAGCCTGATGTGGGACTCGAACTCACGAACCATGGGACCATGACCTGAGCCAAAGTCGATGATCAACCAACCAAGCCGCTTAGGTGTTGCCATTTTTGTGCTTTTTGTTGGTGACATTGTTGTTTAAAACTGCCCCAAATGTGATGATGAGGTGCTGTCTAGTGTCCCTAAGTGACCATGCCTCATGGAGAAAACACATGTGTTGGATAAGCTTCCCTCAGGTGTGAGTTACAGGACTATTGGCCATGAGCTCAATGTGAATGAGTTAATATATACATTAAATAAGATGTCTTGGGGGGCGTCTGGGTGGCTCAGTCAGTTAAACGTCCGACTTCGGCTCAGGTCATGATCTCGTGGTCCGTAAGTTCGAGCCCCGCGTCGGGCTCTGTGTTGACAGCTCAGAGCCTGGAGCCTGTTTCAGATTCTGTGTCTCCCTCTCTCTGACCCTCCCCCATTCATGCTCTGTCTCTCTGTCTCAAAAATAAATAAACGTTTAAAAAAATTAAAAAAAATAAATAAGATGTCTTGGGGGGTGGGGGAGGAGATGTCTTGGGGCACCTGGGTGGCTCAGTCCGTTAAGCATCTGACTCCTGGTTTCAGCTCAGGTCATGACCTTACAGTTTGTGGGATCAAGCCCTGCATGGAACTCCATGCTGAGCAAGGAGAGTGCTTGGGATTCTCTCTCTGTCCCTCCCCTGCTCTCTCTCTCTCTCTCTCTCTCTCAAAATTAATATATAAACATTAAAAAAAAAATAGATGTCTTTAAGCAGGAAAACACATGGAATGTTTGTAATCAGAGGCTTGTAGGAACCCGTATTCCCCTAGAAGCAAGGTGGTCCAGGGTTCACAGCCACTTTCTAGAACACAGCTACCACGAATAATGAGAATTGATGGTATTCAGTAACACCTTCTGTACGTCTGGCCCAGCCTGTGCTTTCTTTGACATGGTCTCAAATACTCCTTACAACAACCTAGAGAAAGGGTTTATGTCTTAGGCTCCTACCAGTCATGTAAGTGTTGCAGTTGGCTGGCTCTTCTCTCACGCTCTTGCCCCTGATAAATGTCTGACGAGCTGGGTACGTCGTGGTCACGTTTTTGTCAAGAAGGCCAATAATTTTTCCCGATGACTATATTCTGTCCTTGCCAATTTCACAGAGAAAATACTCATTTGAAATTTTTCCCAAAATCTCCTACAACTTTTTGTTATGAAAAATGTCAAACACACAGGAAAGGTGAAAAAATAGAAAAATGAACATTCATAAACTCTTTGAAGACTGGTCACATGAGAAAGCGATCGGGTTCGTATGGAGTCTAAGAATGGACCTAGGACCGAGGAGGGGAAGGTAGCAGAAGACAAACTTCAGCTTGAAACCAGGGAGAATTTTCTATCTAGCAAGAGGGATGGGACCCGGTTAACGCAGAATGCGTGTGGACAGGGACGCGGTGGAGCAGATCCCCATACCGTGTAGGACGGAGGTCTAGACGACAGCTTAAGTTGTCTACGAGTCCACAAGCCACTGTTTTGTCTGAGTTCTAGAATTGCCCCTGCACTGTTTTCATAGCGGTTGTATAGTATTTCAGCCACCTCGTGTGTTAACTCAGCATTTGAGGGAGGATCTGAGTGCCCAACATCCATTTGTAATGCGGTTTCTCTGGGAAGATGTGTTGAATCCCAAACAAAGGATATACAAACAAACTTCTGAAACATGACCCTGTAGAAGCTGGAGAATTGTCTCTTCTTTTCACTTGTCCTTAAACTCCTTGAAGTGTCCCGGCTGCCCTCCTCCTGCCACTGTTCTGGGGTTTGGGGACTAGGTCTGTGTTTGCCTTATTAAATTATGATTCCAACATGGGTTTGACCAGACAGGAAGGAAGAAGACCTGAGATCCACCCCTGCCCCCGCCCGCACGAGTCAGATTTTCCCAGCTCGGCTTCGTGATTTTGTCCAAAGTAAATGTCGAGGGTGATAGATGGATAACCTCACTAAGAACCTGCCCTGACAGTTTAGCCAACCCTCTCTTCTTAGACCTCCAGCAGCTGTTTATATCTGTACAATGCAGACAACATATTTGTGGCGCTTGGTTACAATGCATTTTAACATTTGATTACTGTAGCCTCTTGTCTGTTCTCCAGGTGTTCCATGTGCCTTACTCTTGCTTCTTCATGATTGTAAATATTTTTTTTTAATTTTCTTTAATGTTTATTTATTTATTTATTTATTTTTAACATTTATTTATTCTTGAGACAGAGAGAGAGCGCGCGCATGAACAGGGGAGAGTCAGAGAAAGAGGGAGGCACAGAATCTGAAACAGGCTCCAGGTTCTGAGCTGCCAGCACGGAGCCTGACGCGGGGCTCGAACCCACAGACCGCGAGATCATGACCTGAGCCGAAGTCGGACACTTAACCGACTGAGCCACCCAGGCGCCCCTAATGTTTATTTATTTTTGAGTGAGAGAGAGAGAGAGAGAGAGAGACAGAGTGTGAGCAGGGGAGGGGCAGAGAGAGAAGAGACATAGAATCCAAAGCAGTCTCCAGAGCAGAGCCCCATGTGGGGCTTGAACCCACAAACCGTGAGACCATGACCTGAGCGAAAGTCGGATGCTTAACCGACTGAGTCACCCAGGTGCCCCTGTAAATTTTTTTTTTAATGTTTATTTATTTTGAAAGAGAGGGAGAGAGAGAGAGAGAGTGTGTGTGTGTGTGTGTGTGCTCGCGTGTACAAGAGCGGGGGAGGGGCAGAGAATGAGGGGGAGGGAGGATCTGAAGGCGGCTCTGTGCTGACAGCACAGAGTGGGCCTGATTCAGGGTTTGAACTCACGAACTGTGAGATCATGACCTGAGCAGAAGTCAGACACTTAAACCAACTGAGCCACTCAGGCGTGCCCCGCTTTTTCGTGACTGTAAACTTTGACTTTCCATCTGCCCCTAACATATTAATCTTTTAAGACGTTTGCAAAACCGACAGTGGCGGTGTGGTGTATAAGGAAAGGCCCTAAACTTGCAGACAGAGAAACTTAACCAGAATTCTACTCTCTGCCATTTACTAGCCCTGTGACCTTGGTAAATTTTATTTCGTTCCTGAGCTTGGTTTTCTCACTTCTGAAAGAGAAATGATTATACATTTGTAAAGTGTCTGTCGCCCAATAAATGGTCATCCTCACAAATGAGCCCATGCTGTTTGACACCATTAAATGCAATTCTAGAACAGGCAAGACTAATCTATAGTGATGGAAAGTGGATCAGTGGTTGCCTGGGGCTGGTGAGGGTGGGATGGACAGATTGACTGCAAAGGACCAGGCGAACCTTTGGGGGTAGTGGAAGTGTTCTATACCTTGATTGAGATAGTGGTTACATGGGGCGTGCATGTTTGTGAAAATACATCCAATCATGCACTTAAAATGGGTACTATTTAGTGTATGTAAACGATCCTTCAATAAAGTTGGTTTAAAAAAAAAAAGAGGGGCACCTCCTGGGTGGCTCAGCCAGTGGGGCACGCAAATCTCAATCTTGGGGTGATGAGTTCAAGCCCCTGTTGGGCATAGATCTTACTTAAAATAATAATAATAATAAATTTTTAATTAAAATTAAAGATAGATCTATATTAAGGAAGGTCATGTGACCAGCTAAAAATCAGGGGTTCTGTTACCAAGAAAGAAAGAATAATGGATCGTGGCCTAAGCAACCATTAATCTCTGCCCAAAGCCTTATCCGGTAACAATATTTCATATATAATGGTAGAAAATTGGAAATTACACAAATTAATAATGTACATCCATATTATGGCCATATCAAAATGATTATATTTATCTATAGTTTTTTTTATTTTTTTAATGTTTATTTATTTTTGAGGGAGAGAGACAGAGTGTGAGTGGGAGAGGGGAGAGAGAGAGGGAGACACAGCGTCTAAAGCAGGCTCCAGGCTCTCAGCTGTCAGCTCAGAGCCAGACGTGGGCCTCGAACCCACAAACTGTGAGATCGTGACCTGAGCCAAAGTCGGATGCTTAACCGACTGAGCCACTCAGGTGCCCCTCTATAGTTTTGTTTTGTTTTGTTTTGTTTAATTTTTTTTTTTAACGTTTATTTATTTTTGAGACAGAGAGAGACAGAGCATGAATGGGGGAGGGTCAGAGAGAGGGAGACACAGAATCCGAAACAGGCCCCGGGCCCTGAGCTGTCAGCACAGGGGCCCGATGCGGGGCTCGAACTCACGGACCGCGAGATCGTGACCTGAGCCGAAGTTGGCGCTCAACCGACTGAGCCACCCAGGCGCCCCTAGTTTTTTTTAAACATTTATTCATTTTTGAGAGCCAGAGACAGAGTATGAGTGGGGGAGGGGCAGAGAGAAGACGAGACACAAAATCTGAACCAAGCTCCAGGCTCTGAGCCTGTATAAGCTGTCAGCACAGAGCCCAATGCAGGGCTTGAACTCACAGAATGTGAGATCATGACCTGAGCTGAAGTTGGACACCCAAACAACTAAGCCACCCAGGTGCCCCTATAGTTCTTTTTTTTTTTTTTTTAAGTTTACTTATTTTGAGCAAGAGAGAGAGAGCGCAGGAGGGATAGAGGGAGAGGGAGAGAGAGAGAGAGAGAGAGAGAGAGAATCCCAAGTAGGCTCCTCGCTGTCAGTGCAGAGCCTGATGTGGGACTTGAACCCAGGAACTATGAGATCGTGACCTAAGCCAAAACTAAGAGTTGGATGTTTAACCTACTGAGCC
The DNA here is from genome assembly GCF_046562875.1 of Panthera onca. Classification (NCBI taxonomy): domain Eukaryota; kingdom Metazoa; phylum Chordata; class Mammalia; order Carnivora; family Felidae; genus Panthera; species Panthera onca. The sequence goes on along the minus strand of NC_138343.1, from coordinate 35,521,539 downwards.
ACCCAGGAGCTCTGGAAACTTTTCATTAGTATGTTGTTAAGGGGGGGCGGGCGGAACAAGTTACAAAAAATTAACCTCTGTTCCGTAAAAGCATATATAGTAATACAAGTGTATGTATAAAAATATTATACATATATGTATGGATGGCTATATATGTATGATGTCTGGATGTGCTAAAAAGATTTCATCACATAGCTTTTAATCCCCTTTATACCATTATTTTTACTAAAAAGCATGTGTCATTTTTATAAGCGGAAAAAAAAAAACTATTTTTTACCTGGGAAATATGTGGGCATCTGTGTCTCTTGGAAACTTCGTGAGTGGATCTGGGAGGAGAGCTATGGCCGGGTGGGATTCAGAGGCTGGAAAGGTCACAGTCATTTTCCTGCGGTCACACGAGTGATATTCAGCTCCTGGGCTCCTGGGAGATCCTGGGAGTATATCTGGAAGGCTATGGATCCCCTGGCCTGGAGCTCAGAGCGCAGTCTGTACTGGCTTCATGGGCATCATCACGGAGAAGATGGTCAGTGAAGCTAGGGGACAAGGCACGGTCCTGCCATGACGGTGCGGGCGCCTTCCTCTGCCTCCCCAGCGCCACTCCCCAAGATTCTCCATCTTGCTCTGCGCCCCCACACGCTGATCCTCGAGGACTGCATCACTTCAGACTCCCTGCCTTCTGGCTCCGCATTGGGTTCAGCCAAGGGGTTCAGATCCGAGGGTGGAAAAGAGAGAGCTTCCAGGGCACTTAGTCCTCTGGCTCCCTCCACGTGGGGTGATCACAGGCCAGACTGCTTTTCTCCCATGAAGGTCACAGCTCCTGTCAGGCAGGCTTCTCCACACTGATCCGGTTCCAGTCCCTGCCCCCTTCTCTATTCCTCAGGCCCGAGCCAGGTAATTCTCCCACTGTTGCTAGCCCCAGGGTATAGCACTGCACCTCAGGGTTTCCCAACACCTGCCCCACACACCTTTGTAAATCGCTCTTTTTCACACTCTCCTCACATGACCCAATCTGCCCACGGCACGCCATCTGTTTCCTGCAGGGGTTCTACCCACACAGGGCACTTGGGGGTGAGGAAGGGAAAGAACACCCCAATTTATTTATTTTCTTTCTTTTTTTTATATCTTTATTTTAATTTTTTTTTTGAAATGTTTAAAAATGTTTATTATCTTTGAGAGAGAGAGACAGAGACGGAGAGAGCACGAGGAGGGGAGAGGCAGACACACACACACACACACACACACAGAATCCGAACCAGGTTCCAGGCTCTGAGCTGTCAGCACAGAGCCCGATAATTGGGCCGAACTCACACACTGTGAGATCATGACCTGAGCTGAAGTCGGATGCCTAACCGACTGAGCCACCCAGGTGCCCCGAGAACACCCCAACTTAAAGGCAAGGCGGGGTTGGGATGAGCACTGGGTAGTCTACGTAGGGGATGAATCCCTGGATCCTACTCCTGAGATCCTTATTGCACTATATGCTAACTACCTTGGATGTAAATTTTAAAATATAAATAAATAAATAATAAGTAAATAAATAAAGGCAAGGAGAGGGAAAGGAAACTGGGCCTAAGGGGCAAAGACGTCTAAGGCAAAGCAGGGGTTATGAAACCAGAGGAGGGAGTCTCCAGAAGGAGGGAGGGGCCAACAGCTCTTGGAGGTTGCAAAGGTGGACCTCAAAGGTGTATTGAGATGGGCCACCTGGAGGAGGGAGCAGGGGACAAAATGAAGAGAATCGGGAGGGCGGTTATGGAGGAGGGGACTGAGTTGGAGATTTGGAGGAAGATAAGAGATGAAAAGAGGTGAGAGAAGAGAATGGGGCAGACGTGGGGCAGAGAGGCAGCCAGGCCACGTGGTGAAGACACAGAACTCTCTTCCACGTGGGGTGAGCAAGCAGTCACTCCAAGAATGAGTGTGCATGTACAGAGGCACACATGTCCACACACACCACGTACACACCCACCTCCTGCACCACACACGCTACCTCGCACACACATCACACCACTTACACACCACCAGTCACTGGCTGATCTGTAGAGCTTCCTGGGAGCCCGCACGACCACAGATCTTCGCTTTGCCCTGACACTCGTCTATTGGCTGGCATCACGCTGAACGCGGAAGGGGACAGATGAGAGAAGCCTGGTTCTGTCTCCTGATGCATAAGGAGTTCTCAGTGTTTACAGCGCGACACCTGGAACAATGGTAGGTGCTCCGCGGATAAATCTGGAATAGCCACACAGTCACTAGCTTTCATCCTGGGGTATCGGGCAAGGGCTACGCCTGGTCGCATGCGCTGACCTCCTAAGTAATTTAACCTAGGCCTCCCCTAAAGAGTGGCCTTCGCTAACCACGATCCAAATGCCTGTCCATACGGTGGAATATTCTAGCGTGAAAGGGAACCATGTGCTACAACTGCATGAATCTTTACAACATGATGTTGGGTGAAAAGAACAAGTTCCAGATCACTACCTACATACGTGATACTCTTTTAATAACGTTCAAGAACAACGAACACTAGACATTATATAATTCGGGAACATGTGCCCATTAAATAGAAAAATTTTAGGGGCGCCTGGGTGGCTCAGTCGGTTGGGCGGCTGACTTCGGCTCAGGTCATGATCTCGCGGTCCGTGAGTTCCAGCCCCGCGTCGGGCTCTGTGCTGACTGCTCAGAGCCTGGAGCCTGTTTCACATTCTGTGTCTCCCTCTCTCTGACCCTCACCCGTTCATGCTCTGTCTCTCTCTGCCTCAAAAATAAATAAACGTTAAAAAATTTAAAAAAAAAGAAAAGAAAAGAAAAATTTTAGAGAGATGTAAGAGACTGCTAAGTACAAAATTTAGGACAGTGAACTGCATCTGGGAAAGGCAAAGGGTGGGCCAAGAGAGGATCATCTAGGTAGCTGGATGTCATTGTTAACGTCTGCTTCTCGAGTTGGATGGTGAGTTCACCTAGTATAATAAAATATAATAATACAGTAGGTCATGCTGGGAGCTTGAGACTGTATCATGAACCAAGGATTACGATTAATAAAAATTCTGTACATCGGATATCCTGTTACGATAAATAAAAATAAGGACTGTCCCCTCAGCTTGACCCTAGTTCTGCTTATTTTTGCACTTCCTCCCACAGCGATGCTGAGGGGTCACTGCAACCTTGCTCTTGGCAATCGGGGTTACTAGCGCAAGGCTGGGCAGGAAATGAACTGGGGGATGAGGCCATATCTGCTTTAACACTGTTGTCGATAGGTCCTTTGTGGTGAGGGTTTCCAAGAACCAGCAGAGCAGTTGAAGGAGCTGAGCAACATTTACAAGAAATGTGCCCCTGCCCCACCCCTAACCCCCGCTCCCTGCTCCTCCCCACCCCATCCTCCTTCTCCTCCCTTTACCGCCTCCAACTCTTCCTCCCCACCCAGGCTCAAGCAAAGGGCAGCTCACTAGAGCCAACAATGAATATTTCCACAGAACAGAACTGCTTACCCGATTCTCTGAAGTCTGGGGAAGAACTTTCTTGACCTCCAGATCCTGGGCCCTGAAAGAACCTTGAGTTGACTAATTCATACAAACAGTTTTTTTAAGTGGCAGTATGACAGAGTGGTAATGAACTTGGACTGCCTGGGTCCAAACTCTGACCCGGCCACTTCTTAGGCAGGTAACCTTTGACACGGTACTCAACTGCTCTGTCCCTCAGTTTTCCCCATCTGTAAAATGGGAATAAATAGTATCTACCTCATGGAGCATTGAAAGATTAAATAAGTTAATATATGCAAAGCATGCAGAACAGTGTCGGGCACACAGTAGGTACTGGATGAATGTTAGCTCTTCTCCCCTAAGTGTTATGAAAAATGTAGGTCTAGTGCAGGGGTTAGCAAACTTTTTTTGTAAGTGCCAGGTAATAAATATTTTTCCTTTGCCAGCCATAAGGTCTTTGTCGAAACTACTCAACTCTTCCATTGTAGCATGAAAGCAGCCTTAGACAATACCTATGTGGACGAGCTTTATTTATGAACACTATTAAATTTCATATAATCCTTACACGTTACAAAATATTATTCTTCGTTTGATCTTTTTTCAACCATTTAAAAACATAAAACCCGGGGTGCCCGGGTGGCTCAGTCGGTTGAGCGTCGAACTCTGGCTCAGGTTGTGATCTCTTGGTTGGTGAGTTTGGGTCCCACATCAGGCTCTCTGCTGTAGGTGCAGAGCTCGCCTCTGATCCTCCTGTCCCCCTCTGTCTCTCTGCACCTCCCCTGCTTGTGTTCTCTCTCAAAAATAAACATTTATATATATATAATGTATATATATATATAATGTATATATATAATGTATATATATATAATGTTATAATTTATGTGACATATAAATTATATATATATATAATAAAATGATATATAAAATATATTTATATATATATATAAAACGCAGCCTTGGCTTGCAGGTTATATAAACCCAGGTGCTGTGCCAGACTTGGTCAGTAGGCCGTAGTTTACTGATCCTTTGTTTAATAAGGAAAAAAATTAGCCTCTGGATTTCTTAGCTCAGTCTGCATGTTCAATGCCTTACTTTACAGATGAACAAACTGAGGCTCATCCTTCAAAGCCAGTTGAAATGCCGCTTCCTCTTTGAAGCCTTCCCAGATCACCTCAGTCAAGGGCAGTAATAACTCGACCTTCTGCCTCCTATGTGATAAACACAAATTTGTTTGTTACTTTTTAAAATCTATCATGGGGGCCCCTGGCTGGCTTAGTGGGTAGAACATGAGACTCTTGATCTCAGGGTTGTGAGTTCAGGCCCCACGTTGAGTGTAGAGTTTACTTTAAAAAAATTAATTAATTGGGAAAACAGTGTGGAGGTTCCTCAAAAAACTGAAAATAGAACTACCCTATGACCCAGCAATTGCACTACTAGGCATTTATCCAAGGGATACGGGTGTGCTGTTTTGAAGGGACACATGCACCCCCATGTTTATAACAGCACTGTCAACAATAACCAAAGTATGGAAAGAGCCCAAATGTCCATCGATGATGGATGAATGGATAAAGAGGATGTGGTATATATATACAATGGAGTCTTACTCGGCAATCAAAAAGAATGAAATCTTGCCATTTGCAACTATGTGAATGGAACTGGAGGGTATGATGCTAACTGAAACTAGTCAGTCAGAGAAAGACAAAAATCATATGACTTCACTCATGTGAGGACTTTAAGAGACAAAACAGATGAACATAAGGGAAGGGAAACAAAAATAATATTAAAACAGGGAGGGGGACAAAGCATAAGAGACTCATAAATATGGAGAACAAACAGGGTTGCTGGAGGGGTTGTGGGAGGGGGGATGAGCTAAATGGGTAAGGGGCATTAAGGAATCTACTCCTGAAATCATTGTTTCACTATATGCTAACTAATTTGGATGTAAATTTTAAAAAATAAAAAATTAAATTAAAAAAATTAATTAAGGGGCGCCTGGGTGTCTCAGTCGGTTAAGCGGCCGACTTCAGCTCAGGTCATGATCTCGCGGTCGAGCCCCGCGTCAGGCTCTGTGCTGACAGCTCAGAGCCTGGAGCCTGTTTCAGATTCTGTGTCTCCCTCTCTCTGACCCTCCCCCATTCATGCTCTGTCTCTCTCTGTCTCAAAAATGAATAAACGTTAAAAAAAATTTAAAAAAAATTAATTGGAATGCTTGGGTGGTTCAGTCCATTAAGCATCGGACTCTTGATTTCCACACAGGTCATGATCTCACGGTTCATGAGATGGAGATGTGCTGTCAGCACAGAGCCTGTTTGGGATTCTCTCTCTTCCTCTCTCTCTTCCCCTTCCCCATTCACTCACACTCCCTTTCTCTCTCTCTCTCTCAAAATAAATAAACTGTAAAAAATTAAATCAAAATTTAAAATTTATCGTGCAATATTTAAGACCAACCAAAAGCTATAAAGAACAACACAGGGGGGTGCCTGGGTGGCTGAGTCGGTTGAGTGTCCGGCTTTGGCTCAGGTCATGATCTCACAGCTCGTGAGTTCGAGCCCCCGCGTCGGGCTCTGTGCTGACAGCTCAGAGCCTGGAGCCTGCTTCAGATTCTGTGTCTTCCTCCCTCTCTGCCCCTAACCCACTCGCATTCTGTCTCTGTCTCTCTCAAAAATAAATAAACATTAAAAAAAACTTTTTAATGGAACAACGCAAGGGCACCTGGCTGGCTCAGTCAGTAGAGCATACCATTCTTGATCTTGGAGTCATGAGTTCGAGCCCCATGTTGGGCTTAGAGCCTACTTTAAAAGGGGGGGGGGGGGGATCATGCAAATATCTTCATCTTTATCATCTAGCCTCTGAAAGAAAGCATCGCCCAGTCAAAGGCCCCCAGATACTCCTCCCCAAACCATAGCTTCCCTTCCTCCTCCCCAGAAGTAAGGACCACTATCCTGTCTCTATTGCCCTCCCCACCTCCATACTTTCATCACATCTATTTGGCATCCCTAAGCATAATCCCTAGTGTTTGTTTGCAAGTAGTACACCCCTTATTTAATTCCTTCTTCCTTACAATCCAATCAAGAAATATCTCTATTTGCAGATTAGAACTTGCCCAAGGCATCCAGGTAATGGTGATGGAATCAAAGCTCAAGAGTGAGTCCCAAGCTAGTGCTTCTAACCATCACTCCCCGAATATTCCTGTGGCCACAGTCTTACTAGACATGGACTCCCTTTCTTCACTAGATTGTCAACTGCCAGTGAGAAGAGACTGTGCTTTCTCCCTTCCCATACAACCCCTAAGATCCTGCACCCTGTAATAGGAGCACGATATTGTATTTCTTTAAAGAGACACTGTCTTCCATCACCCCTAGCAGTCCCAGTAGGGGAAACTGCCAGAAATTCACTTCAAGGGAGGGATGGGTGGGGTTTTGCAAGATTTCGTTAGAAGTTTGGAGCAACTTTTGAGTGTTCAAGTGTCAACTTTACTGGAAAGGATGAGGCATCCAACATTCATGCTCCAAGAGATTGGGAGTTTGTGTGTGTGCTTGGGTAGGGGTGGGGAGGAAAGAGGAACTCAAAACATCGGCCCCCAAAACCGAAAAATACTTCCTTTCCCACAGCCACAGTGGGGCTGAGCTAGGGCTCGGGGTCTAGTTCAAGCTTAAGGGCAGACAATGAAAAGTATCGTGACCCCGGACCCTCAAGCAACCTGAGAAGACATCTGGCCAGCGTCCAAAGGGTGTTTGCGTGCACCGAGGGGAGGGAGCAAGATGACCCATGGGGAAAGAATATTAGAGGCGCTTGCTGATGCTTATGCAGAAAAAGAAACCAACATTTACTAATACTTAATATGCAAATTAACAGCAGCACACGTTCCAAAACGTGCTTGCTGCCTATCAGGGTGTATTCAGGCCACGTGCACTAAGTGGATTCATAGGTTCCACCATCCAGTTTACACTAAACTCTGACAGGGGCGCCTGGCTGGCTCATTGGTAGAGCCTGCGACGCGAGGTCTTGTGAGTTCGAGCCCTCCGCTGGGGGTAGAGTTTACTTGAAAAACAAAAAAAAGAAAAAGAGAAAAGAAACTCAAAAAAGGGGCAAGGGGCTTGAGCAGATTCCTGCAAAGAAATCATAGACTAAAAATACTAATCCCAGAACAAGCAGTAAAATGGCAGAGCTAACTTTTCATCTACTCCCATTATAAGCTCTGTGTAAAGCACATCGGAGGGGAAAACCCGGTCTGCTTAAGTCAAAAACATTTCCACCCACCTATTAATGACTCAAGCCCACACGAAAGGCGAAGGGACCTCGAATCGGGAACTGAGAGCAATACAGGTATACAGGTTTTCAGGAAGCTGAACACGTCAGGTATGCGTGCTCAGAATGTTTGGCTGGTGGGAACGACGGCTGAAAAAGAAGCTTCCACTGTCAGTTTAGCAATAGAGCGGTTTGCTCTCTCTAGGTCAGCCCTGTCCGATAGAACTTTCTGCAGCGATGAAAATGTTCTGTAGTTCCACCTCCACTAGTCAGGAGAGGCTATTCCAGGAAACGTGACTGACACCAACTGACTAGGCCGTATAGTGTGTTGAGGGCTCTAGAATCTGCATCAGAAATAGAGGTTGGACCCCTCAGGCCGAATTTGCCCACCGAAGGCTGCCCCCCACCAAGCCTTTGGCAGCATATTTATTTCAGAAAGGCTACTAGCCCACATGTCCTGTTGAAGGAAACCCAATTTAGGCTTAACGCTCTCTTTTCTCTCAGGAGATTGAGGCACCCGCCAGGAATTCAACAAATGAGCCTCCCCTCAGCACGGACAACACTTTAAAAGCCACAAGTTAAGACAAAGGTTTTTATTCAAAAAACGCCAAGTATAAAAAAAAAAAAAAATAATAAGATCTCTTTTATTCCCCTGTACAGTATTTCACTCAGATAAAACCAGCAGGCTACATACTGCTCAAAACACAGCCCCAGAGAGGATCCGGAAGGCACACCATCCAGAACTGCTTTTCATATATCTATCCTATGTACACCAGTCAGCAATGCCCCTTCCCCTCCCCCACGGAACCCATACCCACTTGGGCGAGTAGGTGAGGGGGCCCCGCAGCAGTCAGGGAGCCGCAGCAGCTGCCCCGCCTGAGTCCCCGTCACCCTACAAACAGAGCGAGCCCTCCCCTAAAGGTCCCCAAGTCAGAGGAGGAAAGGAGGAAAGAAACTATGGCAGCAGCCGTGGAAGCTTGGAGCAGGAAGGGAACCAAATAAATAAATAAATAAATACATAACGTTGACCTCCAGGTTAGAATGCGCATCTTTTCCAAAAAAAAAAAAAAAAAAAAAAGAAAGAAAAGAAAACAAAAACAGGTAAAATAACTTAAAGGCAAAATTAAAAAAAAAATTCAATCAACTACAATCCTTTTGTACACTACCCATGCCGACTGTACACACATTTACAGTTTTTCTGTTGATTTGCATTGTTTGTGCATTTTTGTGTGTGTGAGGTCTTGGCTTTGAAACAGTTAAGTAAAAACCAAAAAGGAAGACCAGTTCACTCGGAGTTTTACTAAAGGAGGCAGAAAAAGGGCAGGTGGCTCAGCGTTTGGCCCTGTAGCCTCTTCCATGGCACCTTTCATAGGAAGGATGGGGGGAGGGGGACAGGAGAGAAAAATAGGGAACCAAACCCAGGCAGATTTTTGGAGAAGCAGCAGGTAAAAGAGGCAAGTTCAAGTATTTCTCCCAGCACAGCCGGAGTCCCCACAGAAGGCACTCAGAAGAGTCGGAAGAGGTGACAGGGACTTCAAATGTTGCTAGTCCTATCCTACCCCAACCCGTTTCCCCCCTACCCGACCCATCGCGGCATTCAGCAGAACTCGTGATGAAGGGAACAGTTCCATGGCAGGGTTCTGACCCTCCCCCCCCCCCCCCCCCCCCCCCAGGATTTTGCAGAGTCCAGCCAAGCCGGACCTCTTTGAATAGGAGAGAGCATCTACGGGAGGAGTTGAGGCCTAGGACGCCTGGAGAGGAGTCTCTTCCCCCACTGTTGGGAGGCAACCTCCAGGGGCCTGGGGTCTGGAATGAGTTGTAAATGTTGTTCCTGTTATCAAGCACTGTCCTGCTTGGCGAGAAGTGTCACTGGTACTCTGGGAAGCTGGAAACAGAAGCTTCCCCTCCCTCGAGCATCTGAGGGGGAGGGGAAGACCTGCCAGAAAAGCTGCTATTTGCTGGGCCCTGGTGACAGGCTGTGCAGATGGATCTCGGCTGTTTCCTGGGGCAGGAGGACATCTTGCATCCAGGGATGGTTCTGGATTTCTTCGAAGGATGGCCGATCTGACGGTCTCAGGGCCAAGCACCATCTAATGAGGTGCTGACACTCTGCAGAAAGCAAGACAGACAGAGGTTACAAATGACTCAACCTGTTTCTGCGATGCAAAGGTCTTGCTCATTTGCTTCCCAGGGGCCCACTACAGTCTGGGGTCCAACAGAGACCACGAACCTCCTAGAACTAGTTTTCAATGGGAAGGTATGAACTATAAGAGCTGGATCTTCCAACTTGCTTTCAGCTAAAAAAACAGCTCCCCTCTTAAACCTGTGGTTTTCAAACTTCAATAGCTGGGGCCTTTCCCACGACACCCACTCACTAGAAATAGGAAGAATGATGACAAGGGATTTTGATGAGACATCAGTGAGCATGATGAGGTGATTCAATTCACCTACAACTTACAAATATGAACACCACCCACAATGAGGTCACTGGAACCACAACATTTAGAGAGTCTGCCTTAAGGGAGAAGGCTCAAAGAACCCTCAACTTTTCACTCTGTGGCAAAAGAGCCAGGAGTTGAGGGATCAGGACTGCTGGCACAAAAACAGAAAATAACAAAAAAAAACAGCTTTCGGCCAAACGAGATGGTCTTTTCTTTACAATATTCTCACACATGGTCTTCCTATGGCCTCCCAGGGAATGCTCAACACAAACCATTCAATTCCTGAGCGTGCTCTCCGGAATCACTGGCCTACGACTCTGCTAAACCAAGGGTCGCGGCATCCCCTGGAGAGGTGAAGCTCTCCAGAATTCAAAGACTGTCCCCTGAGGCCTAACCGCCTTGTGATTCCTGCTTCTCTTCAACAAGGGGCTTCCCAAAAGTTACCTGAAGAGACCCTCTGCCTGAAGAAAACTTGGCCCCTGATGATCTCTTCATCATGCTCAAAAGGAATATCTCCACAGACCATATCATACAGCAGGATCCCCAGAGACCAGACGGCGGCCGACCTGCCATGGTAGCGATGGTAGCGGATCCACTCTGGGGGACTATACACTCGGGTCCCTGCGAGCCGGGGGAATAGAAAGGAAAACACGCTTTTAGCAAAAAGAAACAAAGCAACGCATATAGCGAATGACTCTTACAAAATAACAGCACCACTCCACTTCTCCCGGGACAGGAGCTGGACTAACTCTATTTCCCCCCTAGGCTAAAAGGAGTGGATGAGTGGCATCTTTCCAACACAAAGCCTTCCCCACCTCTCTACCAGCTCAGACCATACATCAAAATTCTTTACAAACTGCCCCTACAGACAAACAGCGCTGGCCACAAACCCCAAGCCTGAGGCCCGCATGCGCTAGGACCACCCACAATGGGACGAAGGGATGAAAGTCTGCACAACCCAGGGAGGTATCCCAGAATATCCTGAAACTGCATGAAGGTGTCCCGGGAGCCTGGGTGATTCTCTTCTCAGCTGCCATCCAGTCCAGGGCCCTTATACAACATACTACATCCTAAAAGACAGGGTGCCCTTTGAGAGGCCTTCCTCCCCTCGCTCTGAGCGCCGCGACAGACATCCACACCCTGTCTTCCCCCCACTGCAAAGGTAGACAGCGCTGCAGAGCCGGTTTCAGACCACGTGATTCCTGTTTACAAACTTTGGGTTGTAAAAAAAAAAAAAAAAAGGTGGGGGCCATCCCGCTTGTGCTCACCAGGGGGCAGCAAAGACTCGGAGGAAAAAACAAGGGAGGACCCGGCCAGCCATTAACTGTTAAATACAAAAAAATGCTGCCCAACCCAGCGTCCTCCAAGGGCAAATAAACACAAACCACAAGCCCCAGTCACAAGTTTTGAAAGGCTGTAGTTGGTTAGGTTAAGCCGCTCAGATGATGACCCACCCTCCTTTGCTTTGATCTCAGGCTCTCTATTCCATCTTTTCTGAAAGAACCCGCTCCAAGCCCCTCCCTAGGGTAGGTTTTCATCCTCTCTGCGGAGACACCCAACTAATTTTCAAACCAGCAAGAGATCTTATTTCACAACATTTGTTCCCGACTCCCTCACCCCACAATGACAAAAAATAAATAAATAAATAAGGAGGAAGCACAATAAAATGAGTTATTTAGTGAAACTACTGTTTCTATCCCTTTATCCGTCCCTAGATCAAAGGGGAGAGAAACTGCAGCTCTAAAAACTACATCACAGAAAACTCCTTTATAAAACAAAACAAAAATTACAAAGCCGGCGTCAATTTTCATCTCTCCCGCTCTCTCCTCCCTCCCCCCCCCCCCCCATCCCTTTACTGGCGGGGAAACTGGGTCAGACTTCAGAAATCTGGGCTACGGCCGGTTGCCCACAACCTCTTATTCATCGGAAAAGCTTGGAACCCACTGAATTCCACTTAAAAAATAACATCATGCCAGAAACATGACAGGTTCAGCTGGCTGGAAATCTCCGGCTTTACTACGCTGGGAAGCTCTTCTTCGCCCCACCCCTGCTAGCACCGAGCCAGACGGCCCGATGACCTTTACAAAGGGCCGAAGAGGGAAGCCGGCCGAGGCCTCCAGGCAAGGCCAAGTCACCTGGGCAGCTCCCTCCCCGGCAGCTCCCTCCCAGGCCTGGCTCACCATCGAAGTCCGTGTAGACGGTGTCCTTGAGCAGCGCCCCCGACCCGAAGTCGATGAGCTTGAGCTCGCCGCGATTGAGGTCGATGAGGATGTTCTCGTCCTTGATGTCGCGGTGGAGCACCCCGCAGTTGTGGCAGTGCCGCACAGCCTCCAGCACCTGCCAGAAGAAGCTGCGGGCCAGCTCCTCCTGCAGAGCCCCCCTTTCCGTGATAAAGTCGAAGAGGTCTTGCACCGGCTCGGGCCTCTCCAGGATCAAGACGAAACTGTCGGGCCTCTCAAACCAGTCCAGGAGCCGAATGACGCCGGAGAAGCCCGAGCTCACCTTCTTCAGCAGGACCACTTCCATGGGCACTCGGGTGCCATTGGGCTGCAGGGGCGAGGAGGCTACGTTAGGGCGGGAGTCGGAGGGGACCCCTCACCCCACCCCATCCTTCAGGGTCGCTCACTCCAAGGCACTCACCAGCTCTCCCCAATCGGAAATCCGGTCCTTCTCCACGTGCTTGATGGCCACCTGGAAACCCCCCAAAGAGGCTCCATTAGGTCCTCTCGCCGGGGCCAAAGCACACCCGAGAGTCTCCCGCCCGGCGCGCCCTCCCCACGGCGGGGCGCCCACTCACCGGCAAGTTGTCGGCGACCCGGATGCCTGAGTAGACCGAGCCGAAGCCTCCGCTGCCCAGTAGCGGGCCCACCTGGTACTGCGACTCCAGGGGCTCCTTCTCCTTGCCTAGGAAAGGGGGAGGCAAAGGGGACTCAGTGCCGGCCCGTGAGGGCCCCCCCTCCCAGCTCCCAACCCTAGGGGTCTAGCCGCCAACCCATCCCGGGATGGGGGGTGGGGGGTGGACGCTCACCGGGCGCCAGCTTGGTGGCGTGCAGGTCGTTGCAGGGCGCGGTGCGCAGGTGGGCAAGCGAGTTGATTTTGGACAAGAGCATCCCAACCTCCAGGGTGTCGGCGTAGGGACTGTGTCTGGAGGAGCTGCAGCAGGAGCTGGGGCTGGGGTTATGCCGGTGGCTGTGCCGATGGCTGGAGCTGAGGCTGCGGCTGGCGTTGCGGCTGCGGCTGCGGCTGGCGCGGAAGGCCGAGGGCGAGTCGGAGGACGACTGGGGGCGCTGCCGGGGCTGGCGGCTGGCGGACACGCCGGCGGGGTCAGTCAGCGCCGAGGGCGGCGGGGTGGGCGGCTCGTGGCGCTCGTGCGGCAGCGCCGCGGCACTGGGAGCTTGTAGCTGCTGCTGCTGCTGCCGGTCCCGCCACCGCCACCGCCGCCGCCGCCGCCGCCGCCGCCAAGTCCTGTCGGGCCTCCTCCGCCACCGCGGCCGCTGCAGCAGACGCCCGGCTCGCCCAGCCGCCAGGAGTAAAGGGGCGGAGCGCGCCCGCGGTGGCGGGGGGGGTCGCGGGCGGGCGGGGATGGGGCGGGGCCTCTCCGGGAGGCCTAGGCGGGGAGCCGGGCTGCCGGGCCGGCTGAGGGAGGAGAGGGGGTGGGGAAGCGGCGGGACAGGGCGACTCCCCTCGGCCCCCGCCCCGCGCGCTCCTTCGCCGCGCCCCGGCCCCGCCCCCGCCGGCGCGTCTCCAGCCAACCAGAAGCTGACTGATCTGCATAACGCGGCGCGCCCCGCCCACGCCCCGCCCCGCTCTCGCGGTCAGAATGGTCTCTACGCCGCCACGACGTGGCGGGAAGGAAAAGGCGCCAAAATGGAGGGGGAGGGGCGCGGGGCGTGAGGGGAGGCGGGAGCTGGGTGTCGAGCCGCGAGGGAGGAAGGATGGGGAGGGGCGTATCGATTCAAACCCAAACAATAACAAAGCCATCAAAGGCCGCCGGAGGCCGGCTCTGCGGCTCTCTGTTTCTCGGAGGTTTTTGGGTCAAGGGCTCGAGCTGGAGCATAACAAGTTGCGCGGGGACGACGGGCGTCGGTGTGTCAGGCGGGGAGGCCGGCGCGCCGGGGAGTGAGGGACTGTGTGTGTGTGTGTGTGTGTGTGTGTGTGGGGCGGGGTGCCGACGAGGGTGGTCCTCCTGTGTGACTCAGACCCGAGACCTCCAAGTCAGCTTGGGCGGCTTCACGAGGCGCTGTGGGCTCGGGTTGGGTCCCCGGGGGTTGTGTGTTGGGGGCGCGTGGGGGGCGAAGGAGCTGCAAGATGTGAGTCACGGCGGTTTCACCGAGGGAGTGGAGGTGTCACAGGCCTGGAATAAAACCGGGGGAGAGCTCGGCTTATTCGGGGGAGGGGTCCAGATCGCGGTTGTTCCAGCTGGTGGAAAAAAAATCAGCCCCCAGATTCTCGAGCCGGCGTTTATTTTAAAAATGCAGACAAGTACCAGTGAATCCTGATTCCTGAGAAGTGATGTGTGTTAGCGTGCCCGGCAAAGAGGAATCACGAAACAAATGTTGGTATTATGATGCCAGATGCTGTCTCAGCCCCTCCTGTGAGGGCGGGAGAAAGAGGAAAATTCCTCACCGAAAACGAGGGTGGGAGGGCGCGCTTGATTTAATCAGAGTTTTCGCGTTGTGTTCACCTTTTCATCAGCCTGTTATTACCAGTCTGGCAATACTAGCAATTATTGGCTGCACCGAGTCTTGTCTCAAAGGAAATCCCCCCACTCTTTGCCCCACCGTGGAAATAACGCGGAAAACTGGCCAAATCCACTTTCAGCCTTTGTCCTTTTAAACTTCACGTAGAGTTGATAACGACGTGTGAAATGAGTCCATTAAAATTCTGTGTAATCCATACATTGAATTGTCGGTGGCCTAAGTCATCGAAAGCTAACTGCATCCCGTTTTAATATTTTTCAAGTGCCTGTCACTTAAAGGAGAAATGGAAGTTCGAGGATCTTAGCTGTAGCGGCAGTCACTAGTGAATTTAGGTGTTTCGTTAAAAGTTTTCGCCGGCGCTTGTTTTAGAAAGATGTGCCCCGATAGTTCAGCTTTTACAAATCTATCTTATAAAATATTCCATTCTCCTTTTGTTTGTGTTCTGTGGCCTAACTCTTATGGTTGATGACTAGGAGAAAACCCAAGAGAACAAGAATTGCTCCCTTTTGTTCAGACAGGAAAATGAAACATAAATAGGATGACACAGGGTCATACAACAATGACCCAAATGCAACTTGGAGTGTTCAAAGATTGCCTTTTATCAGGGTCTACGACTGTCCTTGGTACTAAGACATCAAGTGTAAATGTAAGTGACCCAGCTCTTCCAATCCCCTATACCCTGTTCTCCTTTGTCGAGCCCTACAGGACAACCCCGACATGCTCCCACTCACCCAGCACTTGCCAGACTTTCTGCCTCTCCAGAGGCATCCAACCTATTTCCGAGGGCATCCTAGGGATGCCCTCACCTCTTCACTTTTATTTAAAGCCTTTCCAGCCTCCAGGACACCAGACTGTTAAACAACGCCAAGCATTCTTCACTGTCCACTCCACTCATCTGACAATCATGTGTTTGGCTTTTTATTTTTTTAGATCTCCTTGTTGATTAACTCCTCAATTAGTTATACCTTGTTTCCCTATTCTTTGAACATTATATATATTTACATATTTTTAAAGTATTTTATTATTATTTTTTAAATGTTTATTATTTATTTTTGAGAGAGAGAGTGTGAGAGGGGAAGGGGCAGAGAGAGAGAGGGAGACACAGAATCTGAAGCAGACTCTAGGCTCTGAGGTGTCAGCACAGAGCCCGATGCCGGGCTCGAACTCCTGAACTGCGAGATCGTGACCTGAGCCAAAGGTGGATGCTCAATGCACTGAGCCACCCAGGCGCCCCAAATGTATATGTTTTTGTTGTCCAACATCTGTTGGACAACATGTGTCGTTGAGGAGAAGGAGAAGACCAAAATGAGTCTCAACAAAAAGGTCATGAGAAAAGTCAACTGATACTAAATTTAAGTGAATTAAGCGGGCTTGGGTAAAATAAAGGGAAGGTGAGGAGCAAGGGGCTTAAAAATATGGGATTTGGCACCTACTAGTTCTGTGACATTCGTCACGTTACTTAACCTTTCTAAGCTTTAGACTCTGGATGGAGATAATAGCACCTACCTCATAGGACTGTTGTAAGGCGCAACTAAAATTCGACATGTAAAGCACGTAACCTAGCACAGAGTAAACTTCTAATAAATGTTAGCTGTGATGACAATAATGACGATTGTGATTATGACAATAATGATTTTGGAATGGTCTTGTACCTTGGAGGTTCCAAAGGTGAAATACTAGATACATCTGATTGTAATCATCCAGGGACAGAATGTGGTTCAAAATAATTGTATACATTAAATCAAGTTCAACCTTTTTCACTTTCTCTAGATCTTTGCAGGGCTAAATATTTAATTAGGTGGAGCTAAAGTGATTAACATTTAATATGCTGCTTCGTATGGTGGCTGCTTCACAGCTGGAAATTACAAAACATGGACCTTGCTTGGCAAAGAGCTTTTATTTACTTAAAACTGCTTTTAAAGATAATTATTAAACATTCAAGTATGTATTGCATTAAAAGTTACTCTTCCAGGGAGGGTAGGGAACTTGATGTGTTTATTCATCAAAATGTAGTTTTAATAATAAAAACAATCGCAGTCTGTGCTGTTTCAAAGAATCTAACAAAGAATCAGAAAAATCGTGCTAATAATTAAATAACAAGAGCTTTTGGAAAGATAAAGGCCATAATTATGCTTACAATTCTCTGTAAAGGGAAGAATTTGTTAATGTTAATTTGAACAATAGCCACATTAATCCTTAGGTAGTTTCCATATTCCACCTGATACAGAGTTGATTAACTCTCATTGTCAAAAGGAATGACTTAAAAAAAAAAAAAAGGAATTACTTAAGCAATTTCTGTAATACCAGAAGCTTAGAAGAAGTAAGTTTGAAAGGGATGCCTGTACACTTTTTTAAAGTACCTCTGAGTCTAGTTGAGGCACTCATATAATAAATAGGTCTGTATAGCATTTTCTCTATAAGCTATTTGCAATTAATCGGGTGGAAATAATTGGGATCTATTTCTTTCCTAAAAAAAGAATTACTGTATTTTTTTTTTTAATTGAAGTTTGGTTGGCACACAATGTTACATTAGTTTCAGGTGTACGAATTACTGTATTTTTTTAAATGTTTAATGGTGAAACACCACTATTTTTTATTTTACTCTTCCTTGTTTGGGGAAATAAAAAGAAAGGAGAAAATTTGGAGAACGCCAACCCCCTCAACAGTTTAAAAATAACTCCAATCACCTCAACAGTTGTAAGATTATTTAGAAAAATTTAAATTTCACATGTATTTCCTATGTATGGAATATATGTAAAAATCCACTACAAACTGTAAGTCATGGAACCGTAAATTTTAAAAGATTGAAGTAAAGCCTCTTTTTTAAGTTGTCATAATCATGATAGTAGTGGACAGCTAAGACATCCACAGTGTCCCAAATTCAGAAAGCTCAGGGAATCTATGTTGTCAAGCTAGAACTGGTTCTTGTCCTTGATAAGATGTGACATTTGTTTCAAGTGTATAAATCACTTGGTTTTCAGTTTCCTCAGCAAAGTTGGAGAAAGAAAGTGTTTTTATTATCTGGCAAAGTGATCTAAGTTCATTACCAATTCATCTTTTTTTTAAGAAATTAAAAATAACCTATGGGAATGCAAGCTGGTGAAGCCACTCTGGAAAACAGTATGGAGGTTTCTCCAAAAACTAAAAATAGAACTACCCTATGACCCAGCAATTGCACTACTAGTCATTTATCCAAGGGATACAGGTGTGCTGTTTCGAAGGGACACATGCACCCCCATGTTTATAGCAGCACTATCAACAATAGCCCAAGTATGGAAAGAGCCCAAATGTCTGTCAATGGATGAATGAATGAATAAAGAAGATGTGGTATATATATACATATATATATAAATGTGTATATATGTGTATATATGTGCATATACACACACACACACACACACACACACACACACACACACACAGTGGAGTATTACTCGGCAATCAAAGAGAATGAAATCTTGCCATCTGCAACTACGTGGATAGAACTAGAGGGTATGATGCTAACTGAAATTAGTCAGTCAGAGAAAGACAAAAATCATATGACTTCACTCATATGAGGACTTTAAGAGACAAAACAGATGAACATAAGGGAAGGGAAACAAAAACAATATAAAAACAGGGAGGGAGACAAAGCATAAGAGACCCATAAATATGGAGAACAAACTCAGGGTTGCTGGAGGGGTTGTGGGAGGGGGGATGGGCTAAATGGGTAAGGGGCACTAAGGAATCTACTGAAATCATTGTAGCACTATACGCTAACTAATTTGGAAGTAAATTTTTAAAAATAAAAAAAATTAGGGGCGCCTGGGTGGCTCAGTCGGTTAAGCGGCCGACTTCGGCTCAGGTCATGATCTCGTGGTCCGTGAGTTCGAGCCCCGCGTCGAGCTCTGTGCTGACAGCTCAGAGCCTGGAGCCTGTTTCCGATTCTGTGTCTCCCTCTCTGTGACCCTCCCCTGTTCATGCTCTGTCTCTCCCTGTCTCAAAAATAAATAAAACGTTAAAAAAAAATTAAAAAAAAAATAATAAATAAAATAAAAAAAATTAAATTAAAAAAGAAAGGGAAAAAAACCCTCTCAATCAGTACCATACTAATAAAGGAGATATAATTTGTTTACACACACACACACACACACACACACACACACAAAGAAATAAAAATAACCTAGATTGGGGTGCCTGGGTGGCTCAGTCGGTTAAGCGTCTGACTTCACTCGGGTCACGATCTCACGGTCCGTGAGTTCGAGCCCCGCGTCGGGCTCTGGGCTGATGGCTCGGAGCCTGGAGCCTGCTTCCGATTCTGTGTCTCCCCCTCTCTCTGCCCCTCCCCCGTTCATGCTCTGTCTCTCTCTCTGTCTCAAAAATAAATAAACATTTAAAAAAAAAATAATCTAGATTTATTTTTGGAATTTTACACATTCAGCACTGAAAATTTGAGCAAAAATAGCCAATATTTATTGAAGGCACTGTATACAAAGATTTTACAGTTCTTGAGTATTTATTGGATAGGTTAAAAACAAAAAAGAGTAGTTAAGAATATAAAGGCTACAGAGAGCTTGGAGACTGTTATAAGATACCTTATTAGACTACGAAAATATATGCCTCAGATGAAAAAGACCAGGCACATGAATAAAAACCCTGCATGTCTAACTGATAAAGAAAAGGGGCCCGGGCACCTGGGTGGCTTAGTCAGTTAAGCATCTGATTCTTGGTTTCCGCTCAGGACATGATCTCACAGTTTGTGAGTTCAAGCCCCGAGTCGGGCTCCACACTGATAGTGCAGAGGCTGCTTAGGGTACTCTCTCTCCCTCTCTCTCCCTGCCTCTCCCTCTCTCACTCTCATTCTCTCTCAAGAATAAATAAATAAATTTTAAAAATAGGGGCACCTGGGTGGCTCAGTTGGTTAAGCTTCCAGCTTCAGCTCAGGTCATGATCTCACAGGTGGTGAGTTCGAGCCCTGTGTGGGGCTCTGTGCTGACAGCTCAGACCCTGGAACCTGCTTCTGATTCTGTGTCTCTTTCTCTCTCTGCCTCTCTTTTGCTCACACTCTGTCTCTGTCTCTCAAAAAATAAATAAAAATTTAAAAAAATATTTTAATAAATAAAATACAGTTGAAAAAGAAAAAAGAAAAGGGGCCATCGTGTATGTGTGTGTGTGTGTGTGTGTACAAGGGAGAGAGAGAGAGAGGAAGCAGGCATGAGAGAGAGAGAATGTCATATATTTGGAAGTTGGTGAGGGGATTGTCTGCCATGTTTTAAAAAGTATAGAACTGTTGGGCACCTGGGTGGCTCGGTCCATTAAGCATCCGACTCTTGATTTTGGCTCAGGTCGTGATCTCACTGTTCATGGGTTTGAGCCCTGCATAGGGTTCTGCATTGACAGCGCTGAGCAAGCTTGGGATTCTCTCTCACTCTCCCTCTGCCCCTCTCTTGCTCACTTCCTCTTTCTCAAAAATAAATAAATAAACATTAAAAACATAAAATAAAATTGCTGATGTGAAACTTGGAAAAGCCACAGAAAGCATCTAGGTAAGTGAAAAAGAAAATTTCTCACAAATATTTCATAAGATATCTTGCTAAGGCACTTAAACAGATGCTACTGAAAAACGTGTTTATTGTATATCTCATTTGTCATTTAATAGTAAGCAGCCTTACCTTTCTGTACGTGTTTCGTCTCTACAACTAGATTATAAACATACTAAGGGCAGAAATCATCCTTTCATTGAACATAAAGGCTAAGTGCTAAAAATGGGTCTGGTGAAAGGGGCAAAAGACATTGTAATAGCAGCCAACATTAGCTGAGCATCAAAAATGTCTTAGGCATATTTCTAAGTACTTTATGTGGATCCTCATATAAATCTTAGGGTTTGGGGGCAGTTTTACTGTCTTCACTGGTTTCCAGATAAACAGAAACTGAGAGAAGTAATTTGCCCAAGCCTATATGGAAGAGCTATCTGCTACCCACCATGACATTCCACTTTTCCAAGGAACACAAGATGAGTTTAAGGGATCTGGCGAGTATTCTATGATTAAGTTCTGAGGATATCATCCACAAGGGCAGGGTTCAGAGGAGGCCGAAGTCAAGAAAGTCTCCATGAGGATGTAGAAACTTAATGTGGATTTTTTTTACGAAGTTTTGTGTTTTTTTTTAATGTTTATTTATTTTTTAGAGAGAGAGAGAGGGGGCAGGCAGAGAGAGAGGGAGAGAGAGGATCCAAAGCAGGCTTTCTCTGCTCTACCCTGACAGCAGAGAGCCCAATGCAGGGCTGGAACTCACAAAATGTGAGATCATGACCTGGACCAAAGTCGGACACTTAACCACCTAAGCCATCCAGGTGTCCCTGAGCTTAATGTGGATCTTAAAGGATGAGTAAGATATAAATAGGTAGAAAGGAGAGAGGGAATGGGCTGAGTAACATCAGGAATTGAAGCAAAAGTTGCTTTGTATTATGTTCTTCGCATTCCCTATAACATGAGAAATGAATGAGTAAAAGTTTCTTTAAATAAATCAAAAGCAGAAAGCCAGAGGAAGAAATCAGTAGGACCTCCTGATGTCATGATGCAAAAGGTGAAAGATAAAAAAAGATGGAGACTTTATTTCAGTCTTTATTGAAGAACAAACTAGGAAGATTCTCTATTCAAATAGTCTCTTAAAGCTTAAGGTCTAAGAATAATAGTTTACTCTGTGGTTAACACATAGAGTGTTCAAGATCCAAATGTCAAAGACAGTATGCATTAACATGATTGGATAAAATCCACTCGATAATTTGGAGAAACATTTTCTTTTATATATGTGTATACACACACACACACACACACACACACACATATATTTTTACATTTAGTTATTTTTGAGAGACAGAGAAGGACAGAGCACAAGTAGGGGAGGGGCAGAGAGAGAAGGAGACACAGAATCCGAAACAGGCTCCAGGCTCCGAGCTGTCAACACAGAGACCAACGCGGGACTCGAACTCACAAACCATGAGATCATGACCTGATCCGAAGTCGGACGCTTAACCGACTGAGCCACCCAGGTGCCCCTGGAAAAACATTTTCAACATATACATCCTATTTTCCAGCTCTGTTTTAGTGCTCTTTTTCAGTCTGGATGCTGCTAAAACAAACATAGACAGGTCCCCACAGCCAGAAGTAAGACAACCGTACTACAAACATGGAGTCATTTTTTACAGCCTTCAATGTATCACTTTGTCAAAGATTCTTTTTAACATACAGTCTTGCTCACTCTAGGGTGAGCTGTGTTGTCCTCTTTATAGAAGTGATGTTACTTTCCCCTGGATAGGTTAAGCTCATGTCTGTGTTCAGTGATGCTACTTTATTAGATACCCACTCACTAAATGAGAATCAAACTTCTCATTGGCAGTCATTAGCGCTGTCTCCCAGTCATTCTTATTAAGGGGAGTTATACTGGCAAATAGCCAGTCCTCTTGGATAGGGCTATAAAGGCAACACAGATTGCATACTTTGCCCAAATTACACACACATCCCCAATTTCAGTCTACCGTGTCTGACCAACTCAAGACCGTTTGGACTTCTTGTGGTTTTTCCTGATCATTCCAGGAAGTAGTTTGGAAACTCACAGCAATGATTTGTGCTGGTGATCTGACACACTCATATTCTTCTACCTGAGTGTTGGTTGTTTTCACAGCATCATCTTTAAGAGCAGCGAGCATTGAGCGTCTGTGGTGAAAGAACCCATGTTTCCCCAGTGGAACCATAAGCTCTTCATGTGCAGAGACTATATTGTAAAAATTTTTTTTTTTTTTTTAATTTTTTCCCAACGTTTTTTATTTATTTTTGGGACAGAGAGAGACAGAGCATGAACGGGGGAGGGGCAGAGAGAGAGGGAGACACAGAATCGGAAACAGGCTCCAGGTTCCGAGCCATCAGCCCAGAGCCTGACGCGGGGCTCGAACTCACGGACCGCGAGATCGTGACCTGGCTGAAGTCGGACGCTTAACCGACTGCGCCACCCAGGCGCCCCTAAAAATTTTAAGACCACATAGCTCCCTTTGGGAGATACTAAACAGATAATTTTTTTTAATGTTTATTTATTTCTGAGACAGAGAGAGACAGAGCATGAGTGGGGGAGGGGCAGAGAGAGAGGGGGACACAGAATCCGAAGCAGGCTTCAGGCTCTGAGCTGTCAGCACAGAGCCCCACGCGGGGCTCGAACTCACAGACTGCGAGATCATGACCTGAGCTGAAGCCGGACACTCAACCGACTGAGCCACCCAGGCGCCCCCAAACAGATAATTTTTTTAAAAACTAAATTGAGGGGCGCCTGGGTGGCTCAGTTGGTTGAGGTTCAACTTCAGCTCAGGTCATGATCTTGCGGTCTGTGAGTTTGAGCCCCGCGTTGGGCTCTGGGCTGACAGCTCAGAGCCTGGAGCCTGCTTCATATTCTGGGTCTCCTTCTCTCTCTCTCTCTGCCCTCTCCCTCTCATGCTGTCTCTCCTGTCTCTCAAAAATAAATAAACACTAAAAAAAAAAAATTTTTTTTAAATAAAAAAATAAAAAAAAAATAAAACCTAAATTGAGGAGAGCCTGGGTGGCTCAATCGGTTAAGCATCCGACTTAGGCTCAGGTTATGATCTTGCGGTTCAGCACAGGCCCCGCGTCGGGCTCTGTGCTGACAGCTGGAAGCCTGGAGCCTGCTTCAGATTCTGTCTCTCTCCCTCTCTCTCTGGCCCTTCCCCACTCATGCTCTGTCTCTCTCTCTCAAAAATAAACATTAAAAAATTTAAAACAAAACAAAACAAAACAAAACCCAAATTGAAAGGTGCCTGGGTGGCTCAGTTAGTTAAGCATCTGATTCTTGATTTTGGCTCAGGTCATGATCTCATGGTTCATGGGATTGAGCCCCATGTTGGGCTCAGTGCTGACAGCAAGGAACCTGTTTGGGATTCTCTCTCCCTTTCTCTGCCCTTCGCCCACTTGCCTTAGTGCTCCCTCCCCCTCTCTCAAAATAAAAAAGCAAACATTAACAAATAATAAAATAAGGGGCACCTGGGTGGCTCAGTTGGTTAAGCGTCCAACACTGGCTCAGGTCATGATCTCGCAGTTTGTGGGTTTGGGCCCCGTGTCGGGCTCTCTGCTAACTGCTCAGAGCCTGGAACCTGTTTCGGATTCTGTGTCTCCCTCTCTCTCTGCCCCTCCCCTGCTCATGCTCTGTCTCCCTCTCTCTCAAAAATAAATAAACACTAAAAAAAAAAATTTTTTTTAAATAATAAATTGAATGAAACCCTAAAGAGAGCACATAAGACCCTGTGAATTTCCCCTGCCTTAATCTTTGCCCCTGCCACTATTTACTATGTGTTATAATGAAAAGACAGGTGACTGCTCTTTGGAGAATATGGACGTCAGAGAAAATTTTTGCCTTTCTCAGAAAAGCACCTTTATAAATTAAGATTGCCAGATTCCCAAACCAAAGGCTTAGAGAAATACGTATAGTCAAATTTATAGAGATAACATCTAATATTAATTGACAATTTACTATGTGCTAAGCACTAGTCTAATTAATCACTTCATATACCTAATATATGGTACTTATATAGTATATATATAATAGATATTCATGTGGCACATATATTTATACTTTTCCTTTAATCCTCTATTATTTTTAAAAAATTTTTTTAATGTTTATTTATTCTTGAGAGAGAGAGAGAGAGAGAAAGACAGAGCATGAGCGGGGGAGGGGCAGGGTGAGAGAGGGAGACACAGAATCTGAAGCAGGCTCCAGGCTCTGAGCTGTCAGCACAGAGCCCATTGCAGGGGTCAAACTCACAAACCATGAGATCATGTGACCTGAGTAGAAGTTGGACGCTTAACCAATTGAGCCACGCAGGCGCCCCCTCTTTATTATTATTATACCTAGGAAGTTAAATAACTTGTCCAAAGTCCACAGGTGAGAGAGGCACGAGCCATGATTCATGGAACATAAACTGATTAAGAGAATAAACAATGTTTCAGGTAGCTCTTTTTGTTGTCCTTGTTGTTGTCTTTGTTATTGTTGTTATTGTTTCAGGAGTAGAATTTAGTGATTCATCACTTACATATAACACCCAGTGCTCATCCCAACAAGTCCCCTCCTTAAGGCCCATCATCCATTTAGCCCATCCCCCCACCCAACACCCCACCAGCAACCCTCAGTTTGTTGTCTGTATTTAAGAGTCTCTTATGGTTTACCTCCCCCTCTCTTTTTATCTTAGTTTTCCTTCCCTTCCCCTATGTTCATCTATTTTGTTTCTTAAATTCCACATATGAATAAAATTATACGATATTTGTCTTTCTCTCACTGACTTATTTCACTTAGCATAATATGGAATTCTAGTTCCATCCACATTGTTGCAACTGGTAAGATTTCATTCTTTTTGATCACCGAGTAATAATATTCCATTGTATATATAAATGACATCTTCTTTATCCTTTTGTCAGTTGATGGACAATTGGGTCTTTCCATACTTTGTCCATTGTCAATAGTGCTGCTATAAATATTGGGTTGCATGTGCCCCTTCAAGTAAGCATTTTTGTATCCTTTGGATAAATACCTAGTGGTGCAATTGCTGGGTCATAGGGTAGTTCTATTTTTAATTTTCTGAGGAACCTCCATACTGTTTTCCAGAGTGACTGCACCAGTTTCCATTCCCATGGGGTAGTTCTTTGTGTGTTAGAGGTAATACCCAGAGCACAGAGTGCCATGAGCCAGATTAAATAAAATCAGGAAGCAAGGTAATGAATGGAAAGACAATGGGATCCATGGATAATTTCCTTCAATATTGTGCCCAAGAGAAATGAATGGGGATTGAAACAATGTTGAAAGTTAACCGTGTGCATGAGTGGTGGCCAGGAGGAACGGCTGCTGAAAACCAGAGCTCCTGGCAGCTAAGCTTGTGTGGTAAGGGTTAGCCTGAGGGTAAGGGGAAGCTATAATCTTTACAACAGTGAGGCAAGAACCTCTTGTGTCTTGCATTGGTCTTGAGTGATTCAGTCAATTGGTCAAATATTTCCTGAAGAGCTACTAGGTTCAAGGTACTGTGTTAAGTACTACCGAGATGCATGGAGACAAAGGATATGGTCCTAGTTCTGTTTAAGGATATTTTTTTCCTGTTAAAGCAAGATATAGAATCATGAAGATTGAGCTGTTGGGAAACTTAAAAATCTTCCCAACTAATCCTTTTAGTTTTACAGATGACCAGAACTAAACCTCACAGACAGGGACTTTGCGAAAGTTCCCATAGCATTTTCGGAGCAAAGATAGAGCCGAGACTGGGTTGCTACCCCAAGCATTTTCTATTTTCTTATATAGATATAATTAGTAATAAAAGGTAGTATTTACCAAGCAGCTAATTACTGGTATAGACAATGCATTGCTTCTTACCATAATATGTTTCCAAGGTCAAGGTCTAAAAGCTAAAACTTTTTCTGGGTAATTTTCAGGTGCAAAGGGACTTTCCCAGTTGTCTCCTCAGCTGTTTTAGCATGAAAACAGAAAATGGCCCCTCTTCTGTGCTCCCTGAACACCTGTGCCACCTCAATCATATACGTCACATGTGATCTTGATAGGTCTAGCTCCGTAGTTCTGAAAGTATGTGGTCTCTCCAAACTAGCAGCACCTGGAAACTTGCTAGAAATGCAAATTCTTGGGCCCACTCCAGACCCACTGAATCAGAAACCCTAGGGGCGGGGTCCAGTGATCTGTTTTTTTTAAAGTCTTGAAAAAAATTTTTTTTAATGTTTATTTATTTTTGAGAGAGAGAGAGAAAGCCTGCGTGTGAGCGCACATTAGTGAGGGAAGGGCGAGGGGGTGGGGAACAGAGGACCTGAAGCGGGTTCTGCACTGACAGCAGCGAGCCTGATGTGGGGCTTGAACTCACAAACCACAAGCTCATGACCTGAATCAAAGTCAGATGGTCAACCGATTGAGCCACCCAGGTGCCCCAAGCCTTTTTTTTTTTTTTTTTTTAGTTTATTTATTTATTTTTGAGAGAGAGAGAGAGAGAGAGGGCACAAGCAGGTGAAGGGCAGAGAGAAGGAGAGATAGAATCCCAAGCAGGTTCTGTGCCATCAGCGCAGAGCCCAATGTAGGCCTTGAACTCACGAACCGTGAGATCACGACCTGAGCAGAGATTAAGAGTCTGACTTTTAACCAACTGAGCTGCCCAGGTACCCCCAGTGATCTGTATTTTAACAAGCCCTCCTAGTGACTCAGTTGGGCAAGCGTCTGACTTTGGCTCAGGTCATGATCTCACGGTTCGTGGATTCTAGCCCCGCATTGGGCTCTTTGCTGACAGCTCAGAGCCTGGAGCCCGCTTCTGATTCTGTGTCTCCCTCTCTCTGTCCCTCCCCTGCTCGCACTCTTTCTCTCAAAAATAAATAAAACGTTAAACAAACCAAAACAAAAGAAAACCCTCTGGTTTCTCTGAATGGCTCTCCAGAGAGATTGTAAGCTCCTTGAAGGCAGGCACCATGTCCTCCACAGTTTTTGTTTTCTTAGCTTAGTAACAATTTTTGAGCACAGCACATGTGGCTCGGTCGGTTGAGCGTCCGACTTCGGCTCAGGTCATGATCTCACGGTTCGTGAGTTCGAGCCCCGCATCGGGCTCCGTGCTGACAGCTCAGAGCCTGGAGCCTGTTTCGGATTCTGTGTCTCCCTCTCTCTCTGACCCTCCCCTGTTCATGCTGTCTCTCCCTGTCTCAAAAATAAATAAACGTTAAAAAAAAATTTTTTCTGAAACAACTATAGGAGTGAACGTGCTAAGGTAAGATAAAAGGCATGATAAGGATACTATTATCCAACTCTCTTCATGTAACGATTAGCACCTTTAGTTTTACCTTATGTTATGGGCTAAATTGTGTTTCCTCCACTTCAAAATTCATATGTTGAGCTCCTAACCTCCCAGCACCTCAGAATGTGTATTTGGAGATAGGACCTTCCAAGAGGTAATGAAGGTAAAATGAGGTCATCTAGGTGAGCCCTAACCCAACATGCTTCGTGTCCTTATAAGAAGAGGAGATAGGGACATAGGCATAGAAGGAAGGCCACACGAAGACAAAGAAGGGAAGAGTGCCATCTACAAGCCAAAAAGTGAGGCTTCAGGGGCACCTGTGTGACTCAGTCAGTTATGTGTCCGACTCTTGATTTCAGCTCAGCTCATGATCTCATGGTCATGGGATTGAGCCCCACAACGCTCACCATGGAGCCTGTTTAGGATTCTCTTTCTCTCTCTCTCTCTCTCTCTCTCTCTCTCCCTCTCTCCCCCCCCCGCCCCTCACCCCCAAAAGAGAGAGAGAGAGAGAGAGAGAGAGAGGCTTCAGAAGAAACCAACCCTGTCAACACCTTGATCTCCGACTTCTAGTCTCCAGAATTGTGAGAAAAAGAAATTTTTGTTGCTTAAACCACCAGATTATGGTACTTTGTTATGACGACCTTAGACAACTAATTCACTTTTTTTAAAATTTATTTTTCAATTAAACTCTACCCCCAACATGGGGCTTGAACTCAAAACCCCAAGATCAAGAGTTACATGCTCTGTCGATTGAGCCAGCCAGTTGCCTCTGAACTAACATGCTTTGTAAAAAATTTACAAAATTACTGGCTCTGAAATCCAGGAATTCTCATCCAAGCCTCTGACAAGACAATCTTATTTTTAGATGACTCTATAACCATCTTTGGATGTTAACCATTAAAGTGTTTGTTTAAGAAATTACTCTTTCATGCTCAATATGAGCACAGATTTTGGAGTCAGACAGAGATAGGTTTCAATCCTGACTCAGCCACTTAGAAGTTATGTAATCTTATCCTCTAAAGACTCAGTTTCCTTGTCTGTAATTTGGGGCTAATAATAGCTCCGTCCTAGACATAACTCAATAATTGGCAAGTATATCGTAGGCACTCAGTTTATGGTGACTTAGAAATGATAATTAACCAAATTATTCAGATTGGCCTCTGAGAGATAGAATTGCAACAAAAATTTTACCGTAATGCTTGAATCAGTTTAACAAACATAGTACGGTGGTGCCTTTTGAAAAGACTGTATAAAATGACAGATTAAGATTTTTCAAGAGAGGGGCACCTGGGTGGCTCAGTCAGTCAAGCGTCTGACTCCGGCTCAGGTCATGATCTCAGGGTTCATGATTTTGGAGCCCCGCATCAGGCTCTGTGCTGACAGCTCAGA
Source organism: Panthera onca (assembly GCF_046562875.1). Lineage (NCBI taxonomy): Eukaryota > Metazoa > Chordata > Mammalia > Carnivora > Felidae > Panthera > Panthera onca. Next base: position 35,492,492 of record NC_138343.1, on the reverse strand, counting down.
ACCTGGAGCCTGATTCGGATTCTGTGCCTCCTTCTCTCTCTGCCCCTCCCCCACTCGCGCTCTGTCTCTGTCTCTCTTAAAAATAAATAAACATTAAAAACAATTAGGGGCGCCTGGGTGGCTTGGTCGGTTAAGCGTCCGACTTCGACTCAGGTCATGATCTCGCGGCCCGTGAGTTCAAGCCCCGCGTCGGGCTCTGTGCTGACCGCTCAGAGCCTGGAGCCTGTTTCAGATTCTGTGTCTCCCTCTCTCTCTGCCCCTCCCCTGTTCATGCTCTGTCTCTGTCTCAAAAATAAATAAACGTTAAAAAAAATTATTAAAAAAAAAAAAAAAACAATTAAAAAAAAGATTTCTCAAGAGAAACAACTTGAAGAGTCATGAGGAATAAAAGAATAAGAATGCCTGGAATGTGGTAGAAAGAGGCAACACCCAAGAATAGTTAAATTGTCTGAAATTGATGAGTAATTAGACTGCATGAAGATAGAGATTGCTGATTTTGTTTTGCGTCCCCAGTGCCTACTATGGCACCTGGCATCTACTATAAACTCAACAACTTTTGGTTGAATGAATGAATGAATGAATGGCCTTCTGCAAGGACGATTATACAGATTATACAAAGACATTTCAGCCCAAGTACACGTACACAGAACTGACAATTCCTAGCTTTTTGGCATCGTGCAATCAAAATTTTAATATTAATTTCGTTATTATTTTTTATTTGAGAGAGAGAGGGAGAGAGAGAGAGATTGACAACCTTAAGCAGGCTCCACACTCATCACAGAGCTCCACACGGGGCTTGATCCCACAATCCATGAATCATGACCTGAGCTGAAATCGAGTCGGCTGCTCCACCGACTGAGCCAGCCAGGCTCCCCAAAGACATTTTCAAAAAATGACACTTCTTTTGGGGTGCCTGCCTGGCTCAGTCGGTGGAGCACATGACTCTTGACTCAGGGTCCTAAGTTCAAGCCCCCATGTTGGATGTAGAGATTACTTAAAAATAAAATCTTTTAAAAACATAAAAAATAGGGTGCTTGGGTGGCTCAGCTGGTTAAGCATCCGACTTCGGCTCAGGTCATGATCTCACCGTTTGTGAGATGGAGCCCTGTGTCAGGCTCCATGCTGACAGCTCAGAGCCTGGAGCCTGCTTCAGATTCTGGGTCTCCTTCTCTCTCTGCCCCTCCCCTGCTTGCATTCTGCCTCTCTCAAAAAGAAACATTAAAAACATATTTTTTAAAAACATAAAACATAAAAAATAAAAATGTCGGGACACCTGGGTGGTTCAGCTGGTTAAGCATCTGACTCTTGATTTTGGCTCAGGTCATGATCTCACAGTTCGTGAGTTCAAGCCCCAGGTCAAGCTCCTCTTCGGGCTCTGCGCTGACAGTCCCTCTCTCTCTGTTCCTCCTCCACTTGTGCTCAATCTCTCTGTCTCCCCAAAATAAATAAATAAACTTAAAAAAACTTTTTAAATGTCTTCAATTGAAGTTTTATTCAAAATAGAGAGACAGTGTTTGGAGCCTCTCCCACCCCTATCTGTACTTCTCCTCTCCTGCCTTTCATCTCAGCCCTCCCTTGCTGCCCCCAAACTGTTCTGACCATCCTCACAGCCCCCCATCTGAATGGCCCGGTGCCCCATACTTCTGACCCTTTGGGACCAGCTTCCCTCTTTGAAACTTAACTAGTCTTGCACCTGCTTATCTTTGGGATCCTCAACCAACTAACCTGATAACTTCATTTAAACTGAGGTGCTAATGAATGATAGTGGCTGAATGTTGAGTCTACTCCTGGATAACAATTGATTTCAGCAGCACCTTATTCTGAAGAGTAAGTCATACGTTTCAGGCATGTGTCCCAGCCATCGGGGGAAGATATTTTAAGCAGGGGGATTTCCTCAAACCCCTCAAATTACACCATGTAGACAGCTGCCTATCCCACATGATCTGGCCAACTCCTTGGCATCCAACTATCAGCACTCAGGGGACACTAAGAGGAAACAGGTCTGTTCCTCTTCTTAACAGAGCTTGGAAGCAGTGACTGGACTATTTATGTCACTTAAAGGAAAAGGGCATTTACTCTGGAACCGACCCAGAAAGCACACATTCTATGGGCTTAGAGGTAAACTTCTCTACCTAATCTCTGGGGATGGCTGAATGACTAGTGCCTAGATTCACCAAAATGAGTGAGCTGGGTCATGCAAACACTGAGAAAGGACTGGTAATAGTTTCACAGGTAAAAAGATCCTAGACATTGATCAGAATTTATGTGAGCTCACATATAAAGAACATTGAACCTAATAATAAAAATAGCTGCCTTTTATCAGGTGTTAACTATATTAACTGTACTTGCACACTTGAAAAGATCTAACCCTCTGGTATTGAGGAAAATAGCAGTCATTATCCCCATTTCAGATAAGGAAACCAAGGCAAAGATAGGCTAAGCAACTACCCCACAGTCCAATGGGAAATGAGATCAGAAGCCAAGTCTTTGAACTCCCAAGTTCATGGTTGGAACAGAAATTTAACAACCTTTCATGTTTCTGAGTCAAGAATCTTTTTTTTTAATGTTTATTTATTTATTTCTGAGACAGAGAGAGACAGAGCATGAGTGGGGGAGGGGCAGAGAGAGAGAGAGACACACACACACAGAATTTGAAGCAGGCTCCAGGCTCTGAGCTGTCTGCAGAGACCCCGACGCGGGGCTTGAACTCACAAACTGCGAGACCGTGTCCTGAGCTGAAGCCTTTCTACGTGCCAAGAACAGTGCTAAGTGCTTTATAAACACTTTCCCCACTCCCGACCCAAGCACTCCATGAGACAGGTCCTGTCATTACCCCAGTCTTACAGATGAGGAAACTAAGACCCAACTATTCTGAGGTCTTCTTCTCATAATTGCGTGTCTTTTTTTTCCTCTATGATGTGAGGAGACGGTAAGGGCAGGATAGAACTTGCTGTCCCCAGAGTGAGACTTGCCTTTTCCCATCTCTCTTTGCTTACACACCGCCTCTCTCCATTTGGGCTCGTTTCTTCATAAACGTTTAATAAACACCTCTCACATAGTCAAACACTTAATCTACAGTGACTGGAGTTAGGACATAGTGTGCAAAGAAAGTTATGATACCCTCTAAACCCGATCTCCAGGGTCAAGGATCTTCAGAGAGGAGGTAGCACCTGATGTGGGTTTTGAAACATAAATAGGAAGACAGGAATCAACCAGTCAAAGGACAGGATAGGGAAATTCAAATTTCAGCAAGAAGGAACAGCATGTGTAAACACCTAGAGTCACGAATTTGCATGAGAGGAAAAAACCCCACCATATCCCTGTAAGTAGGGTCCAAAATTTTACAAGCCTAAAACAGAGGTAAAGGTTGCATTACTGCAAGGTTAAAGAAAAATGGTTATTTTTCAGTTGGATCTGTGCTGTCACAAAAAGCACACAAAGTAAGTGTGGTGAAACTCATTGTGTACACGACTGATTGCTGATTGAAGCGAAGTACAAAGGGTCCTGAGACAGTCATTTCCAGTTACCCCCTAAAACGCTCCACCCAGGGGTGCTTGGCGGCTCAGTCAGTTAAGTGTCCGACTTCAGCTCAGGTCATGATCTCGCGGTTCATGGGTTCGAGCCCCGCATCGGGCTCTGTGCTGATGGCTCAGAGCCTGGAGCCTGCTTCAGATCCTGGGTCTCCCTCTCTCTCTGCCCCTCCCCCGTCCGCACTCTGTCTCTCAAGAATAAAGACATGTTAGAAATAAAAAATAAAATGAAATGAAACACTCCACCCAAAGAGCTCTTTGGTCTGCCCCCAATTTTTACAAAGCAGTAGAGTGCTTGGGAGAGGGTTAATTGTCGATGGCAGTTACATCTGACATTCAAATCATCACAGGCTTTTTACACCCAACAGAGGTCTCCAACTCATGACCCCAAGAGCAAGAGTGGTGTGATCTTCTGCCTGAGCCAGCTGGGTGCCCCACATTATCACAAACTTTTACTTTGCTGCAGAGTATGGCCCCTGGGATGTAACAGAAGTAGAGACAAATCCAATTGTACAGGTACCCATAGGGGATCATAGGGTTGTGTGTGCTGTTCTGTATGAATTTTATCTGAAGGGTGATTGAAAGCCATAGAAGGATTTTGAACAGACCCAGCTCAAGTGCCTCCTTCTGTAAAAGCATTACCTGGCCACCTCGCTTGGTGGGGAATTCCTTTAACCCATGTGGTTTGTAGCATTTGGTCTCCTCTCCCCTTAGGGGCAATACCCTGTATTATATTTTTGTTACATGTTATCCATACATATGTGCTCCAAATATATTTGTTGTTGAAGGAAAGAAGCAAAAGCAGAGGAATCCTTTGCGTTTTTCTGATTGCACAGTTCAGTCCATCGGAATCCACTTCACAATGTGGACGAACTACTGAAGTTGTATACAGAGACAAAAGAAAACATTTAATGTGTTTATAAATATGAATGTGAATTATACAACCATATGTATTCAAGTGAAGCCTTTACTTTTTTATTTGCTCAATTGTATTGAATCCCAAAGTGCTTGGGACCATCGGACACAAAACGAGTATATATGCCATCAGTATAATGTTAATCATGGATGGAATTGATTGATCAAGTTAATCTATTTTGTAAAATAAGTCAATGGGCTAAGATAGCTTACTGGGGCTAATTCCACTGTCAAAATCCCAGTTACATACAGGCCTTACACTTGCAAGTCTATGTATCCCACTTGAGGAAGGGAGCTTAGATTCTACAGAAAGCAAACCAGATTGCAGAAAGACCCCCGCTCCCCTTCAGGCCACTGCTCCTCCAAGTATGAGCTCTGAGCCTCCAACAGCAGCACCCGGAGAAGTGTTCAGAAATGCGGAAATGCAAATAATCAGGCCCCACCCCAGCAAAGCCAACGGCATCAGAGATTCTGGTGGGGGGTGGGCAGGCCTGGCAATCAGTTTGAAAAGCCCTCCAGGTGATTCTGATGCAGGAAGCTCAAGTTTCTCAGAGCCGCTGCTTCTAGTTAGTTACTCTGGCTGGCTGCCCTCTGCGAGGAAAGGTGGAGATGGGGAGTGCAGGAACCTACTCCCGGCTCTTCAGGGATCCTTATTATCTATTGGTTTGCTTTGCCATTACCCTAATACAGATGGAACGTAAGACCCATTAGACAAAACATGAACCAGACCTGTTCCACAGAACTGTGATGTCAGTTTTCCTTGGCTTTGCCTTTGGTCATTAAAAAAAAAAAAAAAAAAAAAAAAGTATTGCTTCATGAGCCACACTGGACTCTGAACTTTTCCCTTTTCTAGTAAAAGTACAAATTTCAGCTGCAGTTCTGGACCAACAACATCTTTCTACAGAAGTTGCTGTCTTCTAAGCTTTGCAGAGTTCCAGAGATAAGATAAATAATTTACCAAATGTAGGTTTCTGATTACTCACTCTATTAGCATTTAGAGCAGAGAGCTCCGGCCCCTGGGGAGTTTGATTCGTTCAGATGCAGCCCATCTGCTTTTGTTTTTTTGTGGGGTGTTTTTTTTTGGGGGGGGAGGGGGTGGGGTTGTCTGGAAAAGCCAGGGAGCTCCCAGCATCCCACACATACTTTAGGGATGAACTGCCTAAATCTTAAGGGTTTTACTGGAAATTCTGGGGAATGCTATTTTCTTATTTAAAAAAAAAAACAAAAAAAAAACAAAAAACAGCTGCTAAGACTCTTTCTTCCTCCCTGTACCCTCTTTTTTTTTTTTTATGCTGAGTAAAAACAAAACTCCACAATTCATTCTCATTTATTATACGAAATAAGATAGCTGAAAGGGTATTTTCAATCTTGTGCAATTTATTTATCCTAAATTTATGCTGCACACTACAAGAGTAATTTCAGGGAATTTTATAGAGGGGGCGGCAGGAGAGTTTCTCCTCAATCAAGTGACTGTTTGAGGGGGTTGAGGGTTGGGGGGGAAGGAACAGCCTGTTACAACAAAGTATCATTCCTCACTCACATAATTTCTATAGTATAGCAGCAATATCAGTAGCGATAGATGTAATAGATTTGCACCTGTAGTTATTCCGTGGTCTCTTTCCTATATGGTAAATACACATCATTATTATTTTATACAATTTTTAAGAATAAGCTAGGGTACAGAAGAAACAGCCAAAATTGCTGATTCTGTGGATCGTCTATTGCAAAAGCAGAGGAAAAATTTGAGGCAAACCCAAGAAGCAATGTGTTGGATATGTAACACATGCTCCTTTGGTTCCCTTCAGGATAACTTGATCAGCAATCTACTTCATCCCTTTGAAAAGTACTGAAGTATGTGTCGGGACGGTATCGCATAGTGGTGAGAGGGTCTTATTCTGGTAATCTCTGACAACTAGAAATTGCATTTGGTCTCCCATGGAAGATTGTATTTTCAAGGACTGTCTTAATACAAAATCAAGGCTGCATTATCCTGCTTCCTCTGGTGAACACCCAGTGTTTAAGTAAAACAATGACCTGATGACATCTTACCACAAACCTATTGGTTTTTTTTGTTTGTTTTTAAAGTTTATTTACTTATTTTGAGAGGGAGAGAGAGGCAGCCGGAGAAGGAGAGGGGCAGGGAGAGAAAGGGAGAGAGAGAATCCCAAGCAGGCTCCACACCACCGGCTCAGAACCCAACACAGGGCTCCAACCCACGGAACAGTAAGATCACGACCTGCGTTGAAACGGAGTCAGACGCTTAACCCACTGAGCCACCCAGGTGCCCCAAACCTGACTATTGTTGTCCCGTCAGTGATTTAATAAAAAGTTGATTGTCTCCCGATACCAAGTTGTACTGAAAATCCTTTGCCTGGAAATGGAAATCGTGGGGTTGGTTTGGGGAGTGCGCCTAGCAGAGCAATTAGCTCTGGAACAAAAACAATACATTACATCGGGGATACCCCTAAAAGGTAAAGTAAGGACACAAAAGGAATTCCTTGTGCTTCACAGCTCTGGGTTGGAAGCAATTAAAAAGTGAAAGGTGTAAAAATGGTACTCGCTACCTATTTTGTGTTTCTCTGGGAGATTAACCTACTTTCTTGGCTCATTTTCTTCTTCCTACATCAATTGGTGTAAAAGCTGCGGTAGCCGGCAGCCTCAGAAGACTCTATCTGCATCTATCGGTATAGTTCAGGGTCTCTCCAGGACACACAGAATAATTTACCTCTATTTCCTTTGCTTTCTCCCCACAGCAGGTGAAACGGCTGTCCCAAGCTTAGACACACTCTCCCTTGTCATGAGAATGTGCCAAGCCAAGGATGGTGAGTTAATAGTTGGAGCGTGTCCTCCTCCTCTCTTTTCCTGTCTAATGACATATCCAAGAGGCTGGAGCAGTAAATCTGAGAAAAGCAGGACGTAAGTACACACACACACACACACACACACACACACACACTCGCGAGGAGAACTCGGACCCGGCCACTTGCTCTGCACTTCAGCTTGCCGTATGCTGCATTTCAGAAGGTTTCATGTGGCTCCTGCAACATTTTTTTGGTTGGTTGGATGGCTGAATGAAACACAACCTTCCCTGCAGACATCAAAGCATGTCTCCAGCATAGCAAACTCTCCATCCAGCCTTTCGTCTCTCCGGCTACATTCCAATTTAACCGGGGCTGCCTTGCATGATAATCAGGCCTAATTACCGCTTTATCCCTTGATTGTTGTGCTGAGTTTTGGAACTGCAGAGTTCTTTTCTCAGTTGGGTCCTGCCTCTTCCCGCACTCTCCCTCCTATTATTTAGCATACCCATCCGAGAGTTCTCAGATTTAGCCTTCATAATTAGCAAACAGTCGAAAAGGGCAAGATTGTGCCTTTGGGATCTCATCGCTGTGTCCACTTAGTAAACCTGAATTCCTTTCACAACTGTGGGAAGACCTCGCCGTGTACAGGATATTCTGAATACCTCAGGAACTTTAAGAGATTTATTACCAGGTTAAAGAGTAAAACAGGCCCTGAGATGATATCCTCATTCCCCAGAGCTATTTTCCTACCTTTGCTCTTACCGCGCACACACACAAACACAAAATCATTTACAAAATGTTGAAACCAAAAGGAAAGAGATGTAAACAAGGACTTTTGGAAACTCTCCACCAGTTATTTCCCTTGGTAAGATGCATTGTGATGCCTTAATTTCTCTAACTGAAGAAGACGTCACAGGCAAAAACATTGAAAAAATGGGGGATCGGATAATCCCGTTTACCTCCATCTGAAACCATCCAGGTAGATGATAATTTAGGTTTTACTTGGAAGTTCTTTTTAATGTAAAAATAAATAAACAAAAAATAAATAAAATATTGCAAGCAGGGGCACCTGGCTGGCTTAGCAGGTAGAGTATATGACTCTTGACCTTGAGGTCAGGGTCGTGAGTTTGAGTCCCATGTTGGGCGTAGAGTTTATTTAAAAGCAAACAAATAAGTAAATAGACAAGCAAACAAACTGAGATGACTGGGAAGGTCGAGATGCAAACAAACATTCTTCAAAAATACTATCCGAGTGAAACAAAATTGACCTTGAGTTGATAATTTTGAAACATGATGGCTCATTATTACTATTTTGGCTATGTTTTGTGTTTGAAATTTTCCATAATAAGAAGTTGAAGAGGGGCGCCTGGGTGGTTCAGTCGATTAAGCATCCAACTCCTGATATTGGCTTAGGTCGTGATCTCACGGTTCGTGGGGTCAAGCCCGGCATCGCGCTCTTGTGCTGATGGCACAGAGCCTGCTTAGGATTCTCTCTCGCCTCTCTCCCTGCCCTTCCCTCACTTGCCGTCCGTCCTTCTCTCTCTCTCTTTCCCTCTCTCAAAATAAATAAATATTAAAAAAAAATTTTTTTTTTAAGTTGAAGAAACGAATGTAACCTGGGAACCATGATCTGTAGAACCACCTGGAGGAAACTGGCTGAAATGCAGATTATCTGGCCCCGCCCCATTCCTAGTCACTGTTTGTTGATGGGGTTCAGGAATCTGCATTTTGAATAAGCTCCTCATGCAAATCGGATGCCTACTGAAACTTGAGTTCCTTGGCAGGGGAGACAGCAAGAGGAGGCGTAAGAAAGAAGAGAAACCATTTAGCCCAGAAGAAAAACTTCCCTGGAAACCACTTAAGGAGTCTGGACAATTTCAGAACTAGAAAGAGGACCTTAGAGATCCTGAGTCTAGGCCAGAGCATCTCAAATTGTCACGTGCTTGGGAATCACTTGGGGATCTCGTTCAAACGAAGTAGGTTGGGGTGGGGCCTGAGAGTCTGCATTTCTAGCCAGCTCCCAGGTGCAGCCTTGGATTAGTACTTCACAGATAAGGAAACCGAGACTCAGAGAGTAATACTTGCTCCTAGCTGCAGGCATCAGGCGCATCCCTTTGTGCTGCTGTTGTCTAAGGAGGCCGAGCCCGTGTAGGAGCCCGTTACCAGCTGGATACCGGCAGCACGCTGCCTTATTTCAGGACTGCAAACGTGGGCCAGTGCCGGAGCTGAGCTACAGTACAGATTTCTCCTCGGCACCATAGGGGTGATCTGAGGAGCCGCCATGTGGCTGTTCTGCCACAGTCTGTTGTTATGTCTTACCATCATTACTGCAACTCCCAGGTCAGACTCTTGAATTCTTCTTGCGATTCCATGAGACTCCTTGGGTAATAATTAGATCTACTAGAATGCATGACCCAACGCCTGTGCCTAGATTTTAACATAGTTTCGGTGCAATGCTAGTGCATTGAGCAAGTTAGCTATCCTGAGTCGCAAAGACAATGTGGTTTAGAATCTATTAAATATACTCCGTTGTATCAGGACTGGGGAGCATTCTCTGACCCAGGAATCCTGTTTCACACCGTGGCTGGTAAACTGAGAAACCTGATTATCCCAGACCTGGTACAGATTCAAATATCTTTCCCACCCTCCCTGAAGGACGGATAAGATAGTTTATCATCCTTAAAGAAAAGAGATGCTTGGGGGGTACTTCCTAAACTTTGAGGTTGAGGTCAGAGAGGCTGTCCCTGCCCTCTGTTTCCCTGTCTGTGACAACTCAGGACAGGGCTGCTAAAGAACAGAGGTGAGGGCATGTTTTATAATCACTGATTTCTGGGTAAGGAAGAACTAGCATAGGATATTTGGACTCAAGAAATTCCTTAACAAAAATGTTACCAGAACCTCCCTCCCCAGACAGACACACACACACACACACACACACACACACACACACCCATTCTCTGCCTATCCCCTCAAATAAAGTGTCTTTTCCTCTGGCCTCCAAACAATTTCTGTTGGAAGGAAATGTGTCTGGGTTAGAACAGTCTGTGATCTTTCTCAAAGACGGGAGCCTGTCCTCTTGAAACATCACATGTAACATTTGTATCTTTTCCCCCTGGTCCAATGACACATTTTCCCTAAGCCTTCTTATCTAGAAATGCCGAGGGGACAGATGAATGGTAGGCACCAGTCCTGACAGTCCCAATCAGAGCGAAGTTTGAAAGCTTCCCTTAGGATCAGAGTCCAGGGAAAAGTTAATTTTTGGTTCCAGGCATGTGGACTTAGGTTTTTGTGGGGGTGAAGAGTGAGGGCTTGGAATGAATAAACTCTTGGAGGGGGAGGGGCGGTGCTGGGGCCCTGGGGTGGGGAGGGGAGCGGGGCCTCCCTGGAGCCCCGAGCCTTTAGTAATCTGCTTTGTGAATGGAGCTAAAGGGGGAGGGGGATGGACATACTTGGAATTCCTTTATCTGGGTGGGCTCCTTCTCTAAGGACTTTCAGGATGTGGGAAATGGGAGATCAAAGAGGCTGCATTTCCAGCCTATCAGGTTACAGGGTGTTAAATGGAGAGGGAAAGAAGTGGGGGGTGGAGAGGGGGCCTGGGGAAGGCCGCTTCCAGGGGGGCCAGGGAAACCCAGTTTGGGAACTGGCTGGGGCGAGTGAGAAAGAAAGAGAGCCGGGGCGTGCTGAACACGTTTCACATCACCTCAGAGCTGTGGAATTTCCTCTCTTCTGGGGGGAGGCCTGTGAAGATGCAGTTGGTTTAAGGTTAGTCGGTGATGCATAATAGCCCAGAGGCGTCTGATTGAGGGTGTTACTAAGTGACCGGTGTTTACAAGCAGAGATTCGGTGGTGGGGAAGGGAGGTGGGAGCCGAGGCCATCTTCGGTCTGGGTCGGTAAGCAAATGCTGTGTGACCTGAGAGGGGAGTCCATGTATGGGGTTTTTATTTGCGTCTAACCCCGGTGGTATGCAGAGCCTGGACTGCGGGCTCCGGAGGGGGGCAAGAGGAATGGGAAGGTCGTTAGAAAAGGCGGGAGAACCTCCTATGTGGGTGAGGGATCCGGGGCCCTGCGGCCACGAGCCGGGCTCTGCTTTGGGTCTCGGGCGTCCCCGGGGCGGTCCCTTGCAGCTCGGTTTCTGGGCTAGTCTGGCCACGTGCTCCACGCCACCCAGCTGTCGCTGCCTCGCTTTCCGAGGCCTTACCTCCCAAGAGTTGGGCTTATTTCTTAAATCCTCCCCAGGCTGGTGTCCCTCCTTGTTTAAAGAGAGCACCCACCCCAAACCCTCCACCCCAGTGTGAAAGTGTGCAAGGCAGGGTAGGTGGTTACCGAGGCCAGGGACACCTCTTTCAGGGAAGAATCGAGAAAGTGGAGGACCGTCGGATGAAGTGCTAGTCGAGACAGGCATGAAGGACAAGGGGGTGGGAACCCGGAAGCAAGCAATTGGGAAAGCGCGTTTAGAGAAAAAGGATCTTTATGAAAGCCTGCAACCAACCTTAATCAGGCAACGTATTGTTCTGATAATATGATGAGTAGAAAGTTATTAGATGGCCTATAAATCACCCCGTACTACAGATGACAAAAATATTGCATGTTTGGGAAGAATTAGAATATAATAAAATACACTTGTCACAAACCAAGCTTCATTTAATCTTTTTTTTCTCTTGTTTCAGAAAGCTGTTTAGGATTTTGCAGCCTACTGGGGTCACCATTTTCAGACATCTATTAGTGCCATATTGTAGTCGCATGAGAGGCTCAGTTAATAAAGATTTCTGGTTGATAGACTGCTAAGAGCAAGCAGGCTTGGGCACTATCTTTTTTGAATTGCTAACTGAGCTACAGAACACTACACTCAGTCCATTTTTTTTATCATTTTACAAACCGAACACACATTCTCCCTCTTTTCCAAACACCTCCCCCAACAGTTTTGGAAAATAAATATGGTGTTTCTTCCTCTGTGTTACCTGCTCTCTGTAGCCTTGACCCTTGCCAGACCAAACTGAGCTTCCCTAATCTATACTGTTCCTTTTTTTTTTTTAAGAATTAAAAAAATTTTGGGGCGCCTGTGTGGCTCAGTCGGTTAAGCGTCCGACTTCAGCTCAGGTCACGATCTCGCGGTCCGTGAGTTCGAGCCCTGCGTCGGGCTCTGGGCTGATGGCTCAGAGTCTGGAGCCTGTTTCAGATTCTGTGTCTCCCTCTCTCTGCCCCTCCCCCGTTCATGCTCTGTCTCTCTCTGTCTCAAAAATAAATAAACGTTAAAAAAAAATTAAAAAAATTTTTCTTTAATGTTTTATTTATTTTTGAGAGAGAGAGAGAGAGACAGAGCACGAGTGGGGGAGGGGCAGGGAGAGAGGAAGACGCAGAATCCAAAAAAGGCTCTAGGCCCTGAGCTGTCTGCACAGAGCCTGACGTGGAGCTCGAACTCACAAACCGTGAGATCATGACCTGAGCCGAACTCACACGCTTAACCGACTGAGCCAGCTAGGTGCCCCAAGATTGTATTTTTAAGTAGTCTCTGCACCCAGCGTGGGGCCAGAACTCACAACCCCAAGAACAAGAGTCGCACGCTCCACTGACTGAGCCAGCCAGGCGTCCCTCTGCTATTCCTTCCTGACACTCACAGTGATTCCCCAAGTTTGACTTTTTTTTTTTTTTTTAAGGTTGATGACATTTGGGAATAGGAACTACTATTTGAACTGGCCCTTCTGGATTTCTTAGTGGCTTCCTAAGAACAGGTAAGGGAGATAAATCAAGTGATATTTCCTTTGTGCCCAAGTAAAATAAGCCAACAGCATGTTTTCTATTCTTAGTTGACATGAAAATTAATTTTTGAAAGTCCTATAGTCAGCTTAGTCCATCATAACCTGCTGTTGACCTTAGTGGAGGATCTAAGGACTCGAATGTTAAAATTAGAACTGACTTTGAGTACTGGCCCTATTTACCAGCTGCGCACCTTATTTTTATTTAACTAACACTTATACAGCATTTACCATGTGCCAAGCACTGTTCTAAGCGTTTTACAAATATTTGCTTGGCTAATCCTCATACGAGTGTTATTATTATGTAACACTATTATGAAGTGGTGTTATTATTGTCCTTGCTTTACAGATGAGGAATCTGAGACAGGGAGATGTGAGGGAATTTGCCAACCGATGAACATGACTTTAACCTTACTTCCGTAGCCCATCCCCTGTCAGGTGGGAGATGTGGCTCCGTTTCCACATCCGCTGCCACACAACCTTGGACAAGTCACTTGGCAGTGCTGGGGGCAGGGGAAGCGTGTGAAACTGCCACAGCAGGGAGGGCAGGGCAGGGCGTTTACACACGCACGAAAACCCAAAGAGCAAAGCCAGAGGGAAGGGAGATTTCGAGGGCTGCTCCTCCCACCCCCATCCCCATGTGGAGCAGCATACCTTCTTATAATTCAATTCACAGCCTCAGTCCTGTACCATTTCCGTTTCCTTGAACTGCATCTAGACATGATTCTGGTCCCCTCCAGCTTCTGACCTCATTACTCATTCTGTTTACGGCTTGGCCTCACCCTTCAGACTGCCCTGATTTCCCAGATAGGAATTTGGCTGCCCTCATTGACTATGATTCAGATTTTTGCCCCAGCCACATTGCACTAATCCCTCCTGGGTGCACGGCCCTCTCGTCAGACCGACACTGGGACCCCCTTCTCCTTCCTTCCCCGAACCCCCTGTCATGATAAGGGGGGAGGCTCTATGAATACATCTCACTCCGGAGAGTTAGGGCGGGGTTACAAAGAACACTGAATGAAATCTGGGGGGAAACCACGGAAGAACTTGAAGTTGGGGGGTTGGATAATGTGAAGGAGGAAGATTCAGGCTCTGGAGGCAGGGGCCTCCATGAATAAGGTACAAATGACAGACTAGGAAGGGCTGAGGTGAGGTGCCCAGTGGAAACCGCAAGGGAGAAGCATGTGTGGGAGACAGAAGAAAAATCTCACGACACTTGGTCATTGCCTGGATTTGAAGGGCAAGAGGCCGTGGCGGGTCACACACGGTGACTCTCCGAGGTTTCACAGCTAACGCCTCTGGGAAGCTGCTAGGGTAGTTGTGAGAAAGTGGAAGGGGCTTAGAGTAGTGCCTGGTAATTGGGTATAGGCTTAAGAAATGTTTACAGAATGTGATATATTTATGTCGACTCTCTCTCGGGCTTGTCATTAAAATACTAATACCCCATGGAAATCTAAAACAAAGAGCCTTGAACACCTTTGTCTTAAGGGTAAGAGGAAGGACCGTGGGAAGAGGCTGCCAGGGCTCCCCTGTTTGGGTCACTGTGAGAGCATACAGAGAGGGAACGAGGAACCCAGAAGAGAAGCCTCATCTAGTATATCCCTGTGCCAGGAGAAGTGAAGGATGGGAGAGGCCAGGAAGGATGGAGAGGCAGGGTTGGCCGCAGAGTGGTTAGAAGGAGGCGGCCTTCAGTCAGTCGCTGACACAGAAGTCTGAGTGTGGGGGGCACCGAGGGTGCTGGGGAGGGAGAACCGCAGTCGGCGCTGGGCGAGCACGTGAGCCACTCTGAGCAGGCGGTGGTTGTTGTCATGGTCTTGCCCGGTGTGTTCTTTACATTTGAAGTAGAGAGCCAGCCTGTCGTCCCTTCCAATTCTAGAGAAGTCCACTGCTCCCTTATGACTCAGTAATAAGTTAACCTCCTTCTCCTCCCTGATGCCCCTTCACTTTCCATCTATTGTCTCCCACTTAGTCCTCTCTTCTGTCCGTCAAAGCTTATCATCTGTCTCTTCTCCTGGAAACGTAGGCTGCAACTGAAAACAGTTTTCCCGAAGAGGCAAAACTCTAAACACTACCCGTTTTTTTTTTTTTTTCCTGTGCCCATGTTTGAACCATATACATGTTTTTTAATTTATTATTTATTTTTTCGTAGTTTTACTTTCTTTTTTTTAACCCAGATGCCTTTTTTAAAGTTTTTGTTTATTTACTTTTGAGAGAGAGCATGCACACACAAACAGGCAGGGGAGAGGCAGCGAGAGGGGGTGAGAGAGAACCCCAAGCAGGCTCAGCGCTGTCCGCACAGAGCCCTACGCAGGGCTCCATCCCACGAACCGTGAGATCATGGCCTGAGCCGAAACCAAGAGTCTGATGTTCAACTGACTGAGCCACCTAGGCTCCCCAAATATGTATTTTTTTTTTTACGTGTCCCATTTTTAACTCTGTATTACGGTTTGTAGGGGTCCAAGGACTGTGTCAGGCTTTGAGAAGGTGTTAATACATCAGGCCTTCCCTACAGATCACAGTTTGATTGATGGACAGGACAGTCCCAGCAGCCCCCATTTATTTTTCCGGTGCTAGGTGCTGTGTGAATTGCTTAATATTTGTTCTCACTGAATCTTCGCAGCGACCCTGTCAGTTACATATGCTTATCCCCATTGGATGAGGAAACGGAGACTCAGGGATTAAGTAACTTGTCCAGTTACTGCTGTGTGTTGGTTCCAAGCTGATGTTTATTGAGCACTTACAACATGCCAGGCCCCAGACCAGAGCTCCACGTTGAATTCTCAGGAAAACACTATGAGCTAAGTATTCTTATTTTCCAGGTCAGGAAGCAGGCTCAGAGAGGTTAAATAAGTTGCAAATATACCACTCCTGGGAGGCCGCGGAAGCAGCCTGCCATCCTGAGCAGTGGGACTCCTCCTCTTTGCTCTTTGAACCCTGCATTTAGTTATTAAAATACCAAAAGAGGTTCTGTGCGATCTGGTTTTACTCTTGAAGCCATCCCAGGGAAGGACCCTCGGGACAGCACTGTTTCAAGGAAGGGTCCGAGGTGTGCCCTGACTGCAGAAGAGAGCGGTGGCAGGCGAGGGCCGGGAGGGTGAACTGGTTCATGTCTGCAAAGGGCAGGAGCAGCTAAGCCTCGGGAGGACTGCCTCTGTGCGCGCCCTGGAAATGCAAACAGCTCTCGGCTTGGCTTCCCCCGCTGGCCCAGCCTGGGAGGCTGGCGGGAAGCCTGCTGGAAGGGAAGCCCCATCTGAGGGAGCAGCCACAGGACCCTGGAGCAGTGGCTTCCCCCTCTCTGACCTTTAGCTCGAGCTGATGAATTGGCAGCAACTGTGTGACATCAGGGAGGCATTTTCTTTTTTTGTGAGCTCAGAGCTTCCACGTAAAAATCCCTCAGTCACAAGACGGAGGCTGCAGAAGCCCAGGCACACTTGTGGCCGCAACAGGTGATGGGCACCTGCTCCAAGCCCTCCAGAAGTCTGCATAATCCCAGGGATTCCGGGCAGCCTTGGGGACGGCCATGTAAGGGTGATCGCTGGCCTTATTTATCCCTGCTGCGTCGCCAGCTCTTAGCCCTGCAGGGGCAGGATCTCAGGGGCTGGGCACACTGGGCGGGCGCCCAGGAGCCATCAGCCTCCAGCACTTTCTTCTATGTGACCACTCTCTTCTTGTCCTCACCCTTGGTGAAAACTAGCACTCAGTTAAAATTAAGGGAGCTCAAAAGGTATCCAAACATGTCTTTGCTTGACTTTGTGTGTGAGCTGGGTGTGTGTTTGGGGGAGGGGGGCGCTCAGGGAGTGAGGAATCTAATGCCTAAACTTGAGAGTGGTAGAAAGAACCATTATTTTAATACAGCAAAAGTCACTTGGAGGGAA
Organism: Panthera onca; assembly: GCF_046562875.1. Lineage (NCBI taxonomy): Eukaryota > Metazoa > Chordata > Mammalia > Carnivora > Felidae > Panthera > Panthera onca. The sequence continues at coordinate 35,475,617 of NC_138343.1, read as the reverse complement.
CTTAGATCTCTAAATATTCCAGACCCCTCATTTTACAGAGCCTACATTTACTGCAGGCTCAGAAAGGGACCTGCCCAAAGACCTCACAGCACATGGGTGGCATAGGTAGGACTAGAATGATGACCTTGGGCCTTGGTTCCCTCACTGATAGAATGGTGTGGTGGGATTTAATGATGTCCAAAATCTCCTTCAAGATCTTAAAATGTAAGGGGCGCCTGGGGGGCTCAGCTAATTAAGCGTCCGACTTGATTTCGGCTTAGGTCATGACCTCATGGTTCATGAGATTGAGCCCCGCATCGGGCTCTGCACTGACAGCGTGGAGCCCATTTGGGATTCTCTCTCTCCCTCTCTGCCCCTCCCCCACTCTTTCTCGCCCGCACATACACACTCTCTTTCTCTCAAAATAAATAAATAAACATTAAAAAAAAAAGAACTTAAGATGTAAAATCATAACTGAGCGGCTCTCTGAGGCTCCCTGAGAGATCCTAGTGAATCTAGCAGAGCAGGGCCCAGGACAAGACAGGATACGTGGCTAGGTAGATGGGGGCCATTAGATGACCAGGTAACTTCCAGACTTTGGGATAGATGATTGCATTACCTTTGATACCCACCTGTTCACTTCAGTCCCTTCCCCCGCCCTTGTCCCGGACACTAACATTTACCCTAGAGCAGCCATTTCCCCTTTTCCTTCCCTTCCCACCCACACGTGTACATGTTCCCTAATTTCTGCTTGTTTACTGGACCTCTATCACTCCAGTTTATATGCCTAGCTTTCCACTACCTTTAAAAAATTTTTTCTTTAAGTTTATTTATTTTTGAGACAGAGAGAGACAGCATGAGCAGGGTAGGGGCAGAGAAGAGGGAGACCCAGAATCCGAAGCGGGCCCCAGGCTCCGTGCTGTCAGCACAGAGCCTGACTCGGGGCTCGAACTCACGAGTCACGAGATCATGATCTGAGCTGAAGTCGGACACTCAACCGGCTGAGCCACCCAGGCGCCCCTCCACTACCTTTTATTAAGGAGTCGCTCACTGCGTGATATATCACTCACTGTCACATTTAATCCTCCTACCTTTGTCCTCTGATTCAGGTGATCATCCCCGTTATGTAGATGAAGAAAGCCAAGGCTCAGAAATGTCCATACCTGCATATTCCCATAGTTTATAAGGGGTAAATTCCTACAGTGACTGAAATCTAACTGGAGACCAGGCTTCATTTCTTACATCACCTTAGTATCACCGCCCTGCATTACGTCTCCAGCAGGCCTGAAGCTGTGTCTGTGGCCCATTAAGTTCACTTGGCCGTAAGAGGTGCTAAAGAGATGGAGGTCACTGGCTTTATCCCTGTGAGGACCCAATATCTTTGTCCTATTCCAAGACCGCAGACTCTACGTACCCTCGAATTTGATGGAAACTCGGAATTAAGGAGAAAAACCAGGATTGTCTGTGTCTTTCATGACTACTGGACAAAAGTAGAAAGTAATCGGTTATCATTTTGTTCCTCTGAGCTTCCTAGGAGCTAAAGAGAATGCAAGCCCACCAAGTTGTCAGTGTTGATAAAGTGCGTTACACAGATCGATTTGCACACATTTCCTAAAGCAGCAGTTTGGGCACTATCCTGTAACTGAATTCTGTAGTTTGGGGAGTAAACTATCTTTTGGCCACCCTGAGTCATGCTCCCTGTGGCATCTCCAGCTGGTCAGCAGGTCACACAAGGTGGGTGGAGGCCACAGCTGAAAATGTAATAATACCCTGGTAGGTTCCAGGGAGCCTCTGGGAGTAGCGACTCTCTCAAACAGGTGTCGGCGAGGGTCTGACGATGGAGAGGCTGGGGGGTGGGGGGTGGGATCTGGCATGAAACCATGCAGGTACGGCCATTCCTTTGTTCATTCTTTGCTCATTCCTTCCAAAGGTACTTACTGAACACCCATATGGGCGAGTTAGATCTGGGATTGTGTTGGACACTGAGAATTCCAAAGCTAATAATGGGGTTAGAAGTTAATATTCTAACTCTGGAGACCAACATAGAAGCAAGCCATTATTCTACAATGTGAGACATGCCATCAGAGAGCTATGGTCCCTTAATGGAAGGAAGAATTCGTTCTGCTGGGCTGGGTAGGTGTCCTTTGAACCAGAGATAGGAGGAGGGGAGAGTACATTCCAAACCCAGAGAAGAGCTGGGGCAAAGGTACAAAGCCTGAGTGAGCACAGCCTGATCAGGGAACTTGGAGTCCAGAACGTTCCACAGAGAGCAGTCTTGTTTTTTTTTTTTTTTTTAATGCAAAGAAGAACTTTGGCAGGTGTCAGTCTATATCATCATCATCATCACCATCAGACCTAACATTTATAGAACTGTGCCAGGCAGTCTAAGTGCTTTACTCACATCTCGTGTTTTAAGTACAACAACCCTAAGAGGTAGGTCTTAACACCTTTTATAGGTGAGAAAACTGAGGCCTAGGGAGCCGGGAAGATACTACCCCAGGTTGAAGAGCACCTATGCTGTTGTTTTCCCAATTGCTTCTTCTTTTCTTTGCAGATTTTTGTTTTGGAGGCATGAGCCTTTTTCTCACGTGTGTGTTTGTACGTTCGTGTGCAGGCCCCCTCCTGTCTGACGGGGCACTCTGGGAGGTCACCCATTTGGCCTTGGCCTTTACCTCCCCACAGTGTTCCAGCAAGTGATCGTGTGTGTGAATTGAACCAAGCCTGAAGTTCCGTTTATTGGTTTTTTTTTTTCCATGAGAAAATTAACCCCAAAGAAGAACTGAAACATACCGAGAAGACTTTATTGAACACACTGTTGCTGCCCAAGGCATTTGCCCTGAGATCATGCTCACGAAGATGGGAATATTACTGGAAAGTGGTCCTTTAAATATGTGTGTGGTGGGGGTGTCATGGGGGGGAGTGTGTATGTTACAAATTGAAAGTTAAGTAGGCTCCGATTTTGGAGAGCTTTAGATGCCATCTGGAGCTTAAACTTGATTTTAGGTGATACTCAAGAAAAAGAGAAGGGAGAGTGTCCTGCCGGGACTCTAAGCTAGCACATACCTTTTCACATTGCGCCTTGGTGAGCAGCGAAAGTTTTTGAGGGCACAGATCCACGCAGTTGAAGAGGAGTCTGTTGGATGCAGGATTGGTCAGAAGGGAAAGGGCTTGAGAAGTTTCCGGTTTACAAGTCATGAACAAGTCTAGGGGTGCAGGGTGGGGAGTTAGGGCCTGAATTCCGGTGACGCTTGATGATCGTGGAAAGGGGATGTTGTAAAAGGATGCTAACACATGGTAAATATATTTTTATATATAAACCCTGGCTCATCAGTTTTCCAAATTGGATTTGGGGGGGGATTCGGTTTTTGTTTTTTTTGTTTTTTTTTTTTACCGTGGACCCCACTTGTATCCTTATGATACATTCTTTTTTTGCAGATCTTTCCTTTGAGTCCAGGCTGTCACTTGTTGCCTGTACCTGAATGAAACGCAAACATGGGTGTATAAAGGCTTGAATCTGCCTCTAAACTTAGCCCCCCCCCCCCCCCACCCCCGCGCTGACTTGGAAAGAATCTAAACTTGGCAAAATGCCTTCCTCTCTCTTCAAGTAGCAGGTCTAAAAAGTAGCTCTCTAACCCCCCCCCCCCCTAACTAATGAACTATATCTAATAGCCTCTCTTTACAGAGTCCTTTGAGAAAGAGATGGCGTTTGTTTTTGACCTCATTATCCATTTCAGCCTGTCCTTGATGAAAATAATCGCCCCTTAGGCAGGTACATTCCTCACATTCCTTTCTCCGCTAGCTGCTAAGACGTTGTTAACCCCAGCGACCATGGGAAAAGGCTGCTGTCTGCTTCAGAGAGTCTGAAGGGAGTGGGCACAAGATAACAAGAGGTGAAGAGGTCAGAGTGGAAGTCTCTTTCATCTTTTCAGGCTGTTTCCAACCCAGACAAAGGATTCTGTCCAGGGGTGCAAGGCCCACGCGGCTTTATTTTATGGTCTGGCCCTGAAAGGGGGTTGGGAGGGCCGTGGCGTATCTGGATATTGTTTTGGAGGCGAAGGCCTGGCTCCCGGGAAGTCCTCGACTCCTGGGGGAATGCTAAGTGGAAGGAAGAGCAAGCCGCCCCTGCTTCGGCGGAAGAGACCACCCAGCTACTCAAAGGGGAGTGTGAAGGGCTTGAATGGAATGAGCTGTCCTGCAGGATTTATCATTCAGACAGTGAGATTAAGGGTGTGAGGCTGTTTAGCGGCTTCAAGTCGGAGTAGCTCCAGGATTTGCAGAAGAGAAGGGGGAGGGGAGAATTGAGAAGGGGGGAGTGGGGAGGAGCGGCATGGAGATGAATGGAGAGGTAGGGACAGTTTGCAAACGGGGTTTACGGGGAGTGGAATCCAAACTCCCAGCTCGCCGTGAACCTGCTTTATGACTTTGAACAAGTCATTTCTCCCTTTTGTACAATGAAGCGATTGGAAGGATACAAGAAGGTGCCTCAAGAGGCTGCCTGCTCCGCTCCCCCCCCCACCCCCCCCGCCCGCCATATGCTTTTCTTCAGCTCGCTTCATTGATTGTGTTTTATTAGAAAAGTAGCGTGGCCACATTATCAATAATTGAAAGTGAACAACCCTCCATTTTACCAAAATCCCCAGTCCAGTCCCCACTGCCTTCGTACAAGAACGACTGCCTTTTGGATAGAATTCCCTTCGAGCTCTTTTCATATGTATGTATAGTTTAAAATTTTTTTTTATTTTTATTTATTTATTTTAAAGACTTATTTATTTTTTTTTAATTTTTTTTCAACGTTTTTTATTTATTTTTGGGACAGAGAGAGACAGCATGAACGGGGGAGGGGCAGAGAGAGAGGGAGACACAGAATCGGAAACAGGCTCCAGGCTCCGAGCCATCAGCCCAGAGCCTGAGGCGGGGCTCGAACTCACGGACCGCGAGATCGTGACCTGGCTGAAGTCGGAGGCTTAACCGACTACGCCACCCAGGCGCCCCATTATTTATTTAAGTTTATTCATTTCTGAGAGACAGAGACAGTATGAGCAGGGGAGGGGCAGAGAGAGAGAGGTAGACACAGAATCCAAAGCAGGCTCCAGGCTCCAAGCTGTCAGCACAGAGCCTGATGCGGGGCTCAAACTCACCACGACATCATGACCTGAGCTGAAGTCGGACACTCAACCGACTGAGCCACCCAGGCGTCCCAAGACTTATTTATTTTTGAGAGAGAGAGAGAGAGAGAACTCAAGCAGAGAAAGGGCAGAGAGAGAGGGACAGGATCTGAAGCAGGCTCTGCGCTGAGGGCAGCCAGCCCCAAGCAGGACTCGATCTCACAAATTGTGAGATGGTGACCTGAGCTGAAGCTGGATGCTCAACTAACTGAGCCACCCAGGTGCCCCCTTAAACATTTTTTCAGTGGTTATTTATTTTGAGAAAGAGAGGGAGGGAGAGCAAGTGGGGGAGGGGCAGAGAAAGAATCTCAAGCACGGATTGGAGCTTGGAGCTCAACGCGGGGCTCATCTCACCACGCCTGAGATCATGACCTGAGCTGAAATCAAGAGTCAGGTGCTTAACCAACTAAGTCCCCCAGGCGCCCCTCGTCCGTATACACAGTTTTAACATCTCTGTACTGTACCTACAATTCAGCCTTGTGGATTGTTTTCCCTCCCCGGTAAATTCATGGTGCTGGGTATCTTCTGTTTGCTCCTACGGGTTTTCTCACCAACTGCCTTCACCCTGCTCTGCACTCCCGCAGGCTGCCATGCACTCCTTTGCCTCCTTGGCTTCCGGTTGGGTTTGAGAGATGTTTCTACCCCACCTCCCTCCCTTCCAGGTCACTGCAGACTAGCTGAGTCCCTCCATTAAAGGCCGCAGGTCCTGGCTGGTGACCCTCTAGGCCTTCCTCCATGTAGTTCTCTCTCCATGTTCCAATAGGGCCCCACTTACCCCTTCAGGCCCAGCCTGCAAGTGGAAACAGCCCTCCTCTCTGTTGCTTTTCCAAATGCTGCTCACACCGTTGCAAACAGTTCCTTTATTAAACTCTCTTCAAAGTTCCCAATTTTGATTGTGCCATCTGTTTCCTGCTGGGACCCTGATGGTCCCAGAATGTATATCATTAGTATTTTCCAGATTACTACACACAATCTAAGCTCACGGTGGTTGCAAAGCACAGTGTTGAATACACGCATACAGTGTATACAAATGCCGTCGTGCGCCTAGCCATTCCCTAATCCGTCCGCGTGTACTCTGCTTCCTGTTTTTTGGTGTGTGTTTGTTTTGGTTTTGGGTTTTGGGTTTTTTGGGGTTTTTTGTTTTTTGTTTTTTTCCCCCAGTATCAAAACCTCCGTGAAGTCCTCCCCCCCACCCCCCCCAAAAGAGACATTGTGGTTTCATCGCAGGCACTTCCTTTCCTTTCTGGGCTAAAGCTCAAGGCACCCATGCTACTGATCCTTTCAAGTTTGTTTTCAATTGCGGCCTTTGGCTGCCCTCAGGGAACTTACCAGTTGGTAGTGCAAAATTGAGAAATGTGATGCTAGAGGAATAGCTGAGCCAAATGATGTGACACAGGTAGACGTTCTGGGGTTGAGGAGGGATGGAGATGAGAGTTATTGGTAAAGGCCTCCTGGCTGGCTGGGCTGTTTCAAGACAGGGCTTTCTAATTATGACCCAGGTTCCTTTATCTGAATCCAGAAGTGGGCCCTCATCTGACTTTTTGATTCGTGTATCAAGTAAAAATGCCAGGTGTTTACTTTCAACTAGAAAAATGTCTGTCGGGTGGACGTGAATCTTTGCGTCAATATGCCTGGTGCGTCATGTGCTATAAGCAGAAGCCAAGTGGTAACTGGAGTAGCGTTTGGGGAGTACGGGTTTATTGCAAGGAGGGGTCAGATGACTTGAAAGCTTAAGGGCATTAGGCTGGGTACCCAGGCTCACCCACCTCCACGGTAGGGATGACCTTGCCCGTGGGACCTTAACATTCCCAGTCTGTTGGCCAAGACCCCCTTCTCTCTGCCCAGATAGTGTTCCGATATGCATGGTCAGCTTGAGCCTTTGTAACTCTTCCTTTTCCTTGCCTTTGACCCTCCCTTTCACAGAGGCTTTACAATTGCATTCTGCACAGGAATCACCTGGGAATCTTGTTAAATACAGATTGGGATTCAGTAGGTTTGGGGTGGGGCCTGAGAATTTGCAGTTTTAATGTATGCCAAAATTCCTTCAATCTAGTACGACCTCGTCTTCTGGAGCCACTGAGCCCTTTAAGAGAATGCCTTTCTTGGGGGTCCTGGCTGAGTCAGTTGGTGCAGCGTGTGACTCTTGATCTCGGAATAGTGAGTTCGAGCCCCGTGTTGGGTGTACAGATTACTTAAAAATAATCTCTTAAAACCAAATGGATGTCTTTCTTATCTCTGCTCTAGTTGTGATAATAGTAATTTCTAATTTAATATTCGGATGGGCAGTCTTCTGTTTCAGTACCTGGTAGGGGGGTGGAACAGTGGTGGTAGCTTCCTAAAGCAGCAAGGGGAGATCTCTGAGGAGGTGGGACCTTCCTCACCTGGGGGCTGAAGGACTGGCTCAGGTATTCTTTCCTGCTCTTCTCTGTTGCCTGGGAGCCATAGACCAACCACTCACCCATCCTTTACCTAAAGCCGGAAAACCTCATCACCTGAGGTCTTTGCTGCTTCTGTTTGTGAAGTGACTTAGCTTGAACCTTCAAAGACAGTCTCCTCATAATTTTAAATGAAGAATTGAACAGAATAGGATGGGGAATTAATCATAAGCATGTTGCTCACACCGCTTTACCTTCTAAAAACACTTGACAGTTTACAGATCACTTAGATATCCACAAACTTTGGATCCTTACAATGCTGGCAGGTGGGGCAGGCATTATCCCTATTTACTAGATAAAAGGAGTCTCACCGAGGGCAAATGACATATCCAGTCTCAACCAGCTACTGGATGGTGGAACTTGGGTTCAACTTGTAAATGCCTTCTTAGCTCCGGGGCACCTGGGTGGCTCAGTTGACTTTGGCTCAGGTCATTATCTCACGGTTCTTGAGTTTGAGGCATGCATCAGGCTCTGTGCTGTCAGCACAGAGCCTGCTTGGGATTCTCTGTCTCCCTCTTGCCCCTTTCCTGCCCTTTCAAAAATAAATAAATAAACATTTTATTTATTTATTTTTATATTTCTTAATGTTTATTTATTTTTGAGAGAGAGAGAGAGAGAGAGCAGTGGAGGGGCAGAGAGAGAGACACAGAATCCAAAGCAGGCTCCAGGCTCCGAGCTGTCAGCACAGAGCCTGACGCGAAGCTTGAACTCACAAAGTGTGATATCACGACCTGAGCCGAAGTCAGATGCTTAACCGACTGAGCCACCCAGACGTCCCCTAATAAACATTTTTTTTTTAATATTAAAAAAAATAAACACCCTCTTAGCCTGGATTGCACGTCTTCTTGATTTTCTATGTAAAAAGAATTGCAGTGCTCCTGGGTGGCTCAGTTGGTTAAGCATCTGACTTCGGCTCTGGTTGTGATCTCATAGTTCGTGGGTTCGAGCCCCACATCAGGTTCTGTGCTGACAGCTCGGAGCCTGGAGCCTGCTTCGGATTCTGTGTCCCTTTCTCTGCCTCTCTCCTGCTTGTGCTAGCTCTCTCTCTCTCTCTCTCTCTCTCATAAATAAATAAAATATTAAAAAATAAAATACAAAGAATTGTAACAATTGCTGCCTCTCCCCCAGCTTTCTATGATTTGACCCTGCCCATTCTCACTGTCACGGTCCCTACCCAGGCTGCCATCATCACACACTGGAATTATCACCAGAGCAGTCAGTCTAGATTATTAAGACTAGAACAAATGCTCATGGAGCCCTACTATGTGCCAGGCCCTGTGCCAAGCTCTGAGGGTAGGGATGACTTTCTCCTGACCTTCCAGGAGACACAGAGACCTGAAACAGGTCACTGCAACAGGACGAGGAAAGAGCAGTGATGTAAGATGTACAGGCACCTGCGACAGGGCTAGGTGATGGAAGGCTGTTCCTTCCCATGGGTCTTCTGGATGTCAGGTTTTCTTCATCACAGGCACCGAGTGCTGTGTGTTCCCTGGTCAAGATCCTCTAGTGATGTCACAGTGCCAAGACTCCAACATGTGCCACGTCCTCCATTATCTGCCCCTGAATCTTAACTTTCCTTACTACAGCACTCTAAACTGGTCACAAGTTTATTCCTGATTGGCCCAGACACATATTCTTATGATTCTGGTCAAAGAGTCATAGTGATAACCTTAATACTACTAATTGCTTGTCTGTGTCTCTCTACTAAGCACTTTTTAATGTTATTTCATGCAATGCTCCCATCTCAATGGGGGTAGGTATCATCTTCCTCATGAAAGAACCTTGGTTCAGAGAGGTTAAGTAACTTGCCCAAGTCACACAGCTAGAACATAGCTGAGTAGAACTAACCGCCTAGGTCAAACCCAAAGACATCCCACACTTGCCATCCCACTCTGCTGAAATGAGGGCAGAGAATGCTGTGAATTAGGGATAGTAATTTTTTTTTCATGTTTAATGTTTATTTTTGAGAGAGAGAGAGAAACAGAGTGAGGGTAGGGGAAAGGCAGAAAGAGGGAGACACAGAATCCAAAGCAGGCTCCAGGCTCTGAGCTGTCAGCACAGAGCCCCACACAGGACTCAAACTCACCAACTGTGAGATCATGACCTGAGCCGAAGTCTGATGCTTAACTGAAGGAGCCACCCAGGCACCTTGGAATTAGTAATTTTGTCTCCTTACTCCTGCTGCTACCCAACCTGAAATACGCACTTTCTGCTTCAGGGATCTCAATGTTGCACTTCTCAAAACACCCCAGAGACTTTCCTCACCTTGAATTCCCTGCATTGTTGCTTGCTGTCTTTATACTGTATGATCTTGGATTACTTAAGCTTCCAATGCCCTGGAATTGTTCTCTAGTGATTTTGTGGAGGTACATTTGAGCCTGACTACAAACTGCTATTCAGACTGGCTAGAGGGCCAACATCCATAATAATAACTAACAAGTAATGTTGCTGAAAATGGAGACAAGTTATTCCGAACTTGCAAGGTGTCAAGAAAGCCTTGCAAAAAAAAACAAAACCAAAAACAAAAAAGGTGAGCAGTATAATTAGCACAGTCATATCTCTGGGCTACAGTTTTCTCATCTGTAAAGTGCATGGACTTGAACTAGATGGTCTCTAGGCAACAAATATTTACTGTATTCCCCCCAGGCACCAGGCACCGTTCTAGGTACTGGGGATGAAATAGACAAAAATTCTTGCTGTTATTCTAGTAAAAGGAGACGACAATAGACAAAGTAAATACGTAAATACATGAAGTATATATATTATGTCAGATAGTGATAAGGGTGAAAGAGAAATATAATGCAGGGAGGGGGAAAGGAAATGCCCAGAAGGGACATTATCTGACTTGTATTTAAAAAGGCTCACTAGCTGGGGTGGAGAATAGACAGTAAGCGGATAAGCGAGTAATCAGGGAGACTGGTTAGCAGATAGTTGCTAGCAGTCCAGTCCATGACTGGTGGTGTGGCTGGGACAAGGAGCAGAGGTTAGAAGTGGTCAGAGTTTGGGGGCGCCCGGGGAGCTCGGTCGGTTAAACATCTGACTTGGGCTCAGGTCACGATCTCGCAGTTCATGAGCTGGAGCCCCGCATCAGACTCTGTGCTGACGGCTCAGAGCCTGGAGCCTGCTTTGGATTCTGTGTCTCCCTCTCTCTCTCCGCCCCTCCCCTGCTCATTCTCTCTCTCTGTCTCTCTCTCTCTCTCTCTCTGTCAGAAATAAGTAAACATATAAATAAATAAATAAATAAATAAATAAATAAATAAATAGTGGTCAGATTTTGAATATATTTTGAATGTAAAGCCAGCATAATTTACTGATGGATTGTATGTAATGCTGACTCAAGCATGTCTCCCAGGTCTTTGCCTTGGAAGGAAGGAACATCTGTGAAGATAAGAGTTGCCATTAATGAAGATGGCAGAGACTATAACTGGAGCAGGTTTTGAGGAGACAATCAACTGCAAGTATGGAGTAAGCAGTGGAGACATGAGTCTGGAGTTTAAGGGGGAGGTCCAGGCTAGAGAGATAAAGGTGAGGGCCGTCTAGGTATAGATGATGTATCAGACACTTCCTTAAATTCTCTTGGCCTTATCTTCTTCTCCCAGCTTGATGTCGTGCAGTTGGTATTGGCCAGATTTGCAATGGGTACAAACTGACCGTGCCTCACCCCTGCCTCTCTGTGTATTTCTTGCTTCCGGTACAAAGTTGGCTGTAGGACAATCATGGAAACTCACTCAGCACTGCCATATTATGTATAACTCAGAGAGTTGAGTTGATGGGGGAGTTGACACTCATGGGGCCGCCCTTAACCAATGTTGAAGAGAAGCTGGTGGATAAATGTGGATCCCTTTTTATCCCTTAACAGCCAGTTCTGAATCTCCTTGGAAGGTTGTGTGGAGAAAAGCGTCAGTATCCTATAGTGGTTGTCACTCATTAGTGCTCAATAATGCACTTGAATTGGTTTATCCTTTCTTCTCTGTTTCTGTCACCCTGTCCCTCATTTCTGCTCTCTGGAATTTCATTCCCATATAAACTACCTGCATGCAAACCTTTTATGAAGGTTCTGCTTCTAGAGGAACCTAGGCTAAGCCCCACGGCATTTAACATGAGACTGAATGAGATCACCAAATGGATTGGTGAAGATTGGGTACAGATACAAGGATTGAGCCCCAGGACCCTCCAACATGTAGAGGTGAAAGAGATGGAAAGAACCCACCCTAAGGAATAGCCAAGAAAACGCAGTGTCTTGGAAGCCGAGAGAAACAAGTGTTAAAGGGAGAAGAAGCGGTCAGGTGATCCTCGGTGGGTCAAGTAATATGAAGACTAACGATGACCTTTAGGATTAACCACAAGGGCGGGGGTGGGGAGGATTGCTGATCTTAACAAAGAGCAGTTTGGGTAGAGGTGTGCAGTGATCGAAATGAGTTTGAGACGGGTGCCTGGGTGGCTCAGTCGGTTAGTTGCCAACTCTTGGTTTTGGCTCAGGTCATGATCTCACCGTTTGGGAGTTCGAGTGCGGAGCCTGCTTGGGATTCTCTCTCTCTCTCTGCCCTTCCTTGCTCATGCTCTCTGTCTGTCAAAATAAATAAACTTAAGAAAAAAGAAAAAGAAAAAAAAAATGAGTTTGAGAGAGATAAGCTAGAGGGGAAGTAGAGTCAGAAGAAACTCTTTTTTTTTTTTTTTAATGTGTATTTATTTATTTTGAGAGAGAGTGTGCATGTATGGGAGAGCAGAGGAGGGGCAGAAAGGAGAGCGAGAATTCCAAGCAGGCTCTGCACTATCAACGTGAGCCCGAGTCGGGGCTCGAACCCATGACCCACGGAGGGTTTCTCCTGTGCTGAAATCAAGAGCTGGATGCTCAACCAACTGAATCACCCAGGCGTCCCGGGAGAGACTCTTTTCAAGATGGGTGGAATTGTAGCATGTTTAAATACATTTATATGCTGTGGTGAATGATTTAGCAAACAGGGAAATACAGATGATACAGGAGAGAGGAGAGAGCTTTGCTGGAGGGAGGGGATGGGATCTAGAGGCCAGTGAAGGTGTCTGCCTTAGATAGGAGCCAGACAGTTTATCCCCAAACTGCAGGAGAAGCAGAGTATGCGGGTAAATTCTCACATTCTGCGACTCACGGAGCGCTTGAGTCGCAAGATGTCACTCACTTGGGCCTGTGCCATCCACACACCATTGATGAGAAGCAGATCTGCAGTTAGAATCCAGGTTTCCCCTGCCCTGCCCAGCACCCGAGGGCTCTCCCCTTGGGGACAATCCTGACCTTACTCAGCTATCCACCCCTCCTGTGCTCCTAGTCTAGCGGACTCCAGAAAGGACAGCAGAACAGGGAAATGGAGACATGGGCAAGCTTCAGAATAGAACCACCAAATCAGGAGAGTTAACTTGAAGGTCTGCCGGTGAGTTTTGGTGAGTTTCCTAAATACCTAGGGGTATTTAGGAATCAATGTCATCACCGTAAGGAAAGCTGTAAACGGGCAAACTGGGTTGAGCAAAATGCAGAAGGAGGATATTATAAACCCAAGTACAGACCGAAGGGCACAAATCCTTCTGGAACCTAAATTCCTGGTTTCGAATACTGTCAGGCCTGGTTTTCCTGATTTGAAGTTTGGAAACATGGTCCCTCTAAGCTTAGAGTTGAAGTGGGTGGGCAGTGAGTGTCTGGGGTGGGGGGAGGGGGGTGTCACAGAGAGGCACAAACCGTGGGGAAGAGCCACACACACACACACACACAGCTTTGCCTTGACCTCCAGGAAGCTTGCAAAAACCCCTGCATTCTCTCTCAAACATTCTCCGTGCTTTTGTGTGACGTCCTGTGTCAGGTATGCAGGGCAGGGGAGTGGAGGGATATACAAAACAGGTAAACTGAAAGAGGTCCTGTCCTCAAATTTTTACGGTCTTTTTTTTTTTAATATTTACTTTTGAGAGAGAGCGAGTGAGTGGGGGAGGGGCAGAGAGAGGGAGACAGAGGATCCAAAGCAGGCTCCAGGCTCTGAGCTGTCAGCACGGAGCCCGATGCGGGGCTCAAACTCACGAACCACGGGATCATGACCTGAGCCGAAGTCAGACGCTTAACCGACTAAGCCATCCAGGCGCCCCCAAAGTTTTACAGTCTTACAAGAAGAAGCTATTTGCTCATTTGACTAATTTTGGTCTCTTGTTTCTCAGTTATTTCAGGCCTGGACAGAAGGAAGCATGCAGTTTATGGGGAGTCTGTGTCTCTAGTCACTATAAAGGTAGTTCCCTCACTATGGATTCAAAAATATAAATTAGAAACTGCTCTTGGGTACGAATTTCTCCCATGTGAGCTTGTTGAGTGCGATCCACTTATCTCCAGGGCCGATGGCCAGTTAAATGCTGCCCAAGTAGCAGAAAGCCCGTTTGTTTTACGACAAACAGGAAAAGGGGGCCCTCGCTGAAATTCGGGCCTCGGCTAGAACCTGAAGCCAGTGCTGTGCTGATTGTTTGGGGAATACTTAAGCTGGGACAGTTTGTGACGCCTCTCTTCCCCCTTTCCACCAGGACAGTATTTGACGACGTGTGTGCAGGCCCAGGATCTGACCCCCCAGTCGGGTGCTGAGGGTGGGCCGGGGATTTGAAGAGCTGGAATGTCACCGTGTGATAACCCAGGAATGCGTCTCTGACAAAATCATCCTGATGTCTTCATTTCTGTCGCCCTTTGCAGCTGTTTCAAAACACTTGCCGGTATCAGTGATTTCATGGAATCCTCACCTCCTTCTCGTGAGGGAGGCGGAGCAGGGTTTATTATCACCGTGGTACAGCTGGAGACACTGAGGGTCCGAGGGGCCCTGTGACTCAGCCCAGGTCACGGGACTAAGAAGCAGCTGAGCTGGAACTCAGGCTGGGTCTCCTGACGGTGAGTCGGATGCCCAGGTGACCGGGAGCCTCCACGGCCACTTGGTGCTCAGATGAGGGTGTGGCCTTCCTGCCTGTGACTCCCAGGACCGCCTGGCTTTGGGTCCTGGCTCTGCCCATACCAGCTGTCTGGCCTTGGACAGGTTGGTTAAGGGTCTCTGTGCCTCTTTCCTCATCTGTAAAATGAGCGAAATAATAGTACCCGAATCCCCAGAAGGTGTTTTGAGGAGTAAATGAGATATCATAGAGAAGGCAAAACATATCTGTCCTGGTGCAAGACATCCATACATGTTACATCCCCTCCCCGCCTCAGAAAGCCTTTTCCTTAAGGCACAACCCAAAAGACTTGTTTAAGAATTCTGCAGGGGCACCTGGGTGGCTTAGTTACGCATCTGACTCTTGGTTTCGGCTCAGGTCATGATCTCACAGTTCGTGAGTTTGAGCCCCGTGTCGGGCTCTGAGCTGACATTGCGGAGCCTGCTTGGGATTCTCTACCCCTCTCCTCCTCGCTCTCTATCCCTTTCTCTCTCAAAATAAATAAATAAACATTAAAAAAAAAAAAAAAGAATCCTGCAGAAGCTTTCCTGCTTTGCTACCTTTCCTCACCCACCCTGCCCTCTCTCTGTGATAATGCTACCCTGTGTTACTGCTTTTTACTTTTCATAGTGCTTTCCTAGCCACACCTCTTGAGATTTTCCTGACAACCCCGTAAGGTCATAGAACCCAAAAGTCTTCTTCACTCTCTTCTTACAAATGAGGGAAAACCAAGGCAAGAGAGGCGACTGCCCTAAGGCAATGCCTCTGATGGCCGCAGTGCTGGGACTCCGGCCCCCTTGGAGTTTCAACTCTTGGTTACTGGAAATCGTTAATTGTCTGGGTTTCCTTTTTTGCCTTTGGAAGTGGCAGCTAAGGGACCTCACTGAATCTCTGCAAGCTCAGGATTACCTTTCAGACTGAAAACAACCCAGAGCAGAGCAATTGGCTTGCAGCTAACAGACGCCTTCCAGCCCACGCAACCTCCCTGCACATCCTTGGGCCTGGGGGGGTTGGAGAGGCAAACCCGGGTAAGGGATGAATTCCAGCAGACTCCCTACAAGTGGGTGACAGTTGAAAAGGTCAAAAGGGTGCTGCTCCCTCCTGATATTCCATCATTAGCTCTGCTGCTTGATATCTGAGAACACCTTGGACAAATCAAGGTGCACCTCAATTTCCTCACCTAAAACGGGATGACTGGATTAGATAATGTCTCCGCTGCCTTCCTGATAGTCCAAAAGGGACTTGCTTAAGGACAACAGTAAAACATTACAGGCAACTAAAAAAAAAAAACAAAAAAAAAAAAAACAAAAAAAAACCAACAACCTCTTTTGGGGCGCCTGGATGGCTCAGTTGGTTAAACGACTGACTTCTGCTCAGGTCATGATCTCCCAGTTTATGAGTTCAAGCCCTGCATCAGGCTCTGTGCTGACAGCTCAGATCCTGGAGCCTGCTTCAGATTCTGTGTTTCCCTCTTTTTCTGCCTATCCCCTGCTCATGTGCTCTGTCTCTCTATCAAAAATAAATAGTAAAATAAAATAAAATAAAATAAAATAAAATAAACCTTTTTTTAAAGATAACTTATTTATTTTTAAAAGAAAGAGAGCATGGGGGAGGTCAGAGAGAGGGAGAGAGAATCCCAAGCAGGCTCTGCAATGCCAGCACAAAGCCCAATGTGGGGCTTGAACCCACCAACCAAGAGATCATGACCTGAGCCGAAATCCTACACTGAACTGATTGAGCCACCCAGACACCCCCCCAAAAAACTTTTTTATTATGAAAAATTTCAAACCAAATTTAATGTCAACAAAACTCCCACTTATGCTTTACCTATCATTTACATTCTTTCTTGTTTCTTCTGTACCTCCAGCCCCTCCCACTTGGTTATTTTGTATAGTTGCATAGCTAGTTTGTATAGCTCTTGTTGTAAGTGAAATTTACAAACATTGAAACAGAAATATTTAAAAAAATTTTTTTAAATTTGTTTTTATTTTTGAGAGAGAGAGACAGGGTGTGAGCGGGGGAGGAGCAGAGACAGAGGGAAACCCAGAACTAGAAGCAGGCTCCAGGCTCCGTGCTATCAACACAGAGCCTGATGAGGTGCTCAAACCTATGAACTGTGAGATCATGACCTGAGCCGGAAGTTGGACACTTAACTTAGCCACCCTCTTGTTTGTTTGTTTGTTTGTTTTTTAAAGCTTATTTATTTTTGAGAGAGAGAGAGAGAGGAAGAGAGTGCAAGTAGAGGAAGGGCAGAGAGAGAGGAAGAGAGAGAATCCCAACCAGGCTCCACACTATCAGTGCGGAGCCGGATTTGGGGCTCGATCTCACCAATTGTGAGATCATGACCTGAGCTGAAATAAAGAATCAGACGTTTAAACTACTGAGCCCCAGGGGCGCCTGGGTGGCTCAGTCGGTTAAGCGGCTGACTTCGGCTCAGGTCATGATCTCACGGTCCGTGAGTTCGAGCCCCACATCGGGCTCTGTGCTGACAGCTCGGAGCCTGGAGCCTGTTTCAGATTCTGTGTCTCCCTCTCTCTCTGCTCCTCCCCTGTTCATGCTCTGTCTCTCTCTGTCTCAAAAATAAATAAACGTTAAAAAAAAAAAAAAATTAAAAAAAAAAAAACTACTGAGCCCCAAACGCAGAAATCTTAACCGTGTAATACTGACAAATAGATTTGCCCATGTAAACTATATCTCTTTCACAATATAGAATATTTACACCTTTCTAGAAAGTTCTCTCCTGTCCATCACGGTCAAATGGATAACTGAACTTATTAAACAATTAAATTAAACATCAGTGTGAGCTTAGCACACTGAGGGGTTAGCACACGCTCTCTTTACTCTGGCTAGGTCAGAGTCAGGTCTGCTATCTTAAGCTATTTTTCTCCTTCCAGCTTCTGTCCACTCCTGCCATCCTGTGGGTCCCTAGAGGTGATGGTCTTCTGCATGTACTCTGTGTCCACTTATTCTATTACCCTGGCTGCAAATTCTTAGAAGCTTTCTTTTGGGACACCTGGCTGGCTCGGTCGGTAGAGCTTGCGACTCTTGATCTCGGGATCATGAGTCCGAGACCCATGTTGGGTGCAGAGATTACTAAAGATATAAACTTAAAAAAAAAAAAAAAAAAAAAAAAAAAGCTCTCTTTTGTTTTTCCTAAACACTTATTCTCCATGTTTTTTCTTTTGTTTTCCTCTTTTTCTTTTCTTTTCTTTTTTTAGTATGTATTTATTTTGGGGAGAACACAAGAGGGGGAGGGGCAGAGAGCGGATCTGAAGCAGGCTCCGCACTGACAGGCTGACAGCAGAGATCCCGATGTGGGGCTCGAATATATGAACCGCGAGATCATGAACTGAACCAAGGTCAGACCCTTAACTGAGCCATCTAAGTGCCCCCTTCTGTTTTTCTTTGCTACGACTGTTTCTCATAATGCTGTTTCTCTCCTTTAGAGCGCTCTCACTCTTCTGAGTTCAGCCCATCTTCTCTGAGTTCACTGCCCTTTGTTTTGGACTGTTTATATCCTGGACATTAGGCACTGAGCTGTAACCCTAGGGCCTCCCTCCCCCACACTAAGGCCAGGCACTTAGTCCACATGAGGAAGAGAGGGAATGAATGCAAAGGACGAGCTCTAGAAACACCTGCAGTCCACTAAGGAACCCCAACCTGTCAGCTTTGTCATTTCTGGACCACATCTTTCTCTGTGCATTGAGCAAGAAGCTATTTATCTGCCCCTCTGGAAGCCCCAGCATTTCAAGGGAAGGAGGCTGATTTACTGGCAAAATGTGACCCAGAGGACCATTCTCCCCCACCCCCACCCCCACCCTCCATCATTTAAAAAAAAAAAAAAAAAAAAAAACAGAGCAAGCTGGGCTATCAGGGATACTTCCTGTTTTCCTCTCTTGAAAGCATCCTGGATAGATGAAACAGGGATCCAAGGGACTGTCTGCCTCTGGGGCTTCGGGACTGGCAGAATGGCTTTTAACCCTGTGCTGTCTCCAGCGCCTGAGTGCCGTAGGTAGTTTATGTGTTCTATTTCCTGGGTAGATTTAACTTCTTGAGGGCAGGGGCCTTGCATTCATGCTTTCGTCAAACATTACTGTACTCTACTAAATGCCAGCCTTTGTTTGAGGATCTGGGGATACAGGGATGAATATATGACACAGTCCCTGGCCTCATTCATCAAACAGCAATGACTACAAGTGCTGACAAGATTAAGCACTTTCTCTGTGTCATGCATTCGCTACATGCTTTTCATGCATTCAGTCCTCACAACGAGCTTATGGGGCATTATTATGCCCATTTTACAGATAAGGAAAGCAAGACTTATGAAAGTTAAATAAGCTGTCACAGGCACACGAGTAGCAGATGCCAAGGCTGGGGTTAGAGTCCGGTGGTCCGACAGCTCAGTCTACCTTCTTCGCTGCTATGCTAGCCTGCCCTCTGCAGAAACTACCTCCGTGTCTTAAACGTGGTAATGACTCACTGCAAGTAATTTTTACAAACGCGGTTTATTGCTTGGGCTTGGTCAGGGTATCTTCCGATGACCAGGTTTGTTTGCAATCCACTTACTGCACTGTATCAGACTAGATTGGACGTGAGGTGGTTTGCAGCCCCTGAAGACTGGAAAGCAAGGCTGAGAAACTAAGAGGTCATGTTTGGCCCCCGTTTGGAAGATAAAGACTGTTTCAGTCTCTTTCATTCCCCTGCCATTTCTGGAACAGTTCTGATTCCCCCTACCTTTTTCTTTTCTTTATTATTATTAAAAAAATTTTTTTGTGTGGGGTTGGGGGAAGAATATTTTTGAAAAAAAACTTGATGGGAAGTTGATACATTATAACAGCAACGAAGTGAACTGTATATACCGAGGAATTATTCTACGCCTTTGCTTATATCATCGTTTAACATCCTCGCAACAATAGTTGGTTTTGTTTTTCCATTTCTGGGGAGGACCCGAGGCGCGGACTGGTTTAGTTAGCATACCCCAGATCACACAGCTAGACAGAACCAGGTTTTTGATCCTAGGTTTGCCTAACTCCAAAACCTACATTTTAATCATGCTGTCTCCCTGATGCTGGAACTTGGCAGAGGGAGGAAGGAACTCCCTTCCTGCTGACCTTCCTGACACAGTTAAGTGGCTGGTGAGGATACCCAGTAACCTTGAGATCTGTTGGTTAGGGATCCTGGCACAAAAGGATCTTAAGGTGCTTCTGAGCTGCAATTTTATCTCTTTAAGACCCAGGGCTCCCATGCCAAGGCTGTTCCGTGATCCTCGGAGATTTCAGGGGTGGGGAAACTGGATGGAACGCGCTGACATACAACAAGCAAAAAAAGACCTCAGCATTTTTGCCTCGCCTCGGTGGCTCCTGCCTTTTTTTTTTTTTTTTCCTCTCTCCCTCTCTCATTTATTTATTACTATGCTATTCCCTGGCCCTGCTGCTGTGTCAATACTGATAAAAGCAAATCTCCCCACAAACAGGTGCAGCCAGAGCTGCCCCTTGGACAGCTGCCAGGGAATGTGATCGCTCAGCTGAGGTGACCTGCCCCTGCCCAACCCCCTTCTCGGGTTCCAGCCCAGGGCATGTGTCCTTGGGCGGTTAATGTCCGCGTGTTCAGAGCCTGGTATCTCAGCTGGCATCACGGACTCAAGATGGCAGATGTAGTTGCGGTGGGGTGGGCGTGTGCAGGACAGAGGGGGGCCTCCGGGAGTTACTTATTTTCCCTTTCGGTTTCTTCGGAAATTACATGGACAATACTATGTCACCAAGTCCCTCCTGCAAGTATTTGAAAATATTTCCTAAGAATATCACCCCCTGATTTTTCTAGATAAGAAATATTTTTTTCCAGGCCCACCCGTTTCCAACTTCACATATACACTTGCAATTTAATGACCCGAAAGACATTATCTGAGCACCTCCTAGGGCTCAGTGGAGGGTTCACCTACAGAAACATTTTGTGAGGCAACCCTGTTACCCAGGATGCGTTTTGATGCTGCCAAGCCCTGTGACTTTGACTCCGGTGTGTAAAAGATTATATTCCATCCCCCCTCCCCCGCCCCCATGTCTGTGTTTTGTCCCCAAGCATCATTTCCCCACTTCCCTAGGGCACCAGCCTTTCCGGAAATGCCCCAGCTCAGCAAGCGGCCTCCACCTCCCCGGGAAGTGAGAGGGGGCCGTGTGGCGGTGACAGCACAGGGCGGGCCTGGGGCCGGGCCGAGCCGGGCCGGGCCGGGCCGCGCCGGGCCGAGGGCAGGGGCCGGGGCCGGAGCCGGAGCCGGAGCCGGAGCCGGAGCCGGAGCCGGAGCCGGAGCCGGAGCGGGAGCCTCCCGCCCCGCTGAGCGGCCCGCAGAGCAGCGCGCGGCTCCGGGAGGGGAGGACGTTGCTATGCAAATGCGCCGCGGCCTGCGGGCCCCCTTTACCCAGGGGCCCTCCGGTTGCCAAAACAGACCATTCCCCAGAACAGTCGCCTAGAAACGGGCGCTGTCATAGCAGCCTCTCAGCAGCGGCGAGCCAGCCGCGCTGCCAGGAGGAGCTGGGTCAGGGTGTTCAGACCTCCTCAGCACCCCCTCCCCACCCCGTCTCCACCTCAGGGAGGGGAGTGGTGGCTTGGGCCCCTCCTTGGAGCAAGGGAGGGCACTAATTGGATTGGAACACTCCAGAAACACATCAGCTGCTCCTCCCTGGGGGAAAGGAGTGTGAGGGGGAGGCTTCAGACTGTCTTTGTGATGGGTCTCAGCCTCACCCTCCCTGCAGCCTCGCCCTGATTTGGTCCTCACCAGCCTCTGCCCACCCGGAACCTCCCTCAGGGCACCACAGCCAGCTAGGGGTGGAGGGGAGGGGGCAGACAACAACCAGATAACCCCGCAAAGAAATTCAGCCATAAAGAGGGGTACGCGATGCGACAGCAATTGAAGATACAGGGTCTGACCTGCTTTGAGGGGGTTAGGGAAGAATGCAGGTTTGCTGTGATTCCCAAGCCGGTGTCCTGGCCACTACCTCCCCCAGCCCTTCCCCTTCTCAGCAGGCTCCTCTCACTCAGCCTGTGGGGCCTGGCCATCCCCCCAGGCCCTGGGAGCAGGGACGTTTTCCTACCTTATTTGGCAGCAAGAGAGCTTGTCATTTAAGTGCATGTATCTTGCCTCTTAACAATTACAGTATAAACTTCTAAAAGGCAGGACCCATATAATTCTGTGATGGCACACCTTGACCATGAAGAACACGACTGATTTGAACAGATCTGCTTGAAAGTGGTGCCAGTGATGTTTATCACCCTGGGAGGCCTCTAATGTTGCCTTTGCAGCAACTGTTTTAGAGTGGCCCTCAGAGACTACTTAAAACCTCATGAAACTCTGGGATTGGGGACGGGAGAAGATTCAGTGTCAGCCTGAGTGACATTAAGCCAACAGGTGGGCTACAGAGAAAGTGACTCCTCAGGATACAGCATTCCCTGGGGTCTAGATGCTGCACGCCATGGCCAGAGCACGAGCCTGACGGCTGGGGGCAGCTTTGTACTAACGTGCTGGGCGAGAGACCTTCCTTCGTAATCCACGGACAGCCTTGGGAGTTGTATGGACTCTATAAACTTGAAGTCTTCGTTCAATCTTGTTTAGTAAGGCAGCATGTAAACGTGTAATCTCTCCCTTCTCTTTCTCCTTTCCTTCTGCATTGAGTGCCTACTGTGTGCCAGGCACTGGAGATTCAGAGAACAATTAAATTGATATCATTCTATATTTGTAAGGAGAAAAATAATGCATAGTGCAGGCGACATTTGCCCTGCATTAAAGTCATCAGTATGTATCTTTTGATTAACTTTCTTGTGTTTGTGGGTTTTCCCTAGATCATAAATCTCACTTCTCTGGAGGCCAGAAATTTACTTTCCCAGACTCCTTTGCAACTAAGGCGTAGGCATGTGACCTAGGTTCCACCAATCAGATGCATGCACATGAGGTTTTTGATTTGGAAGAGGGCAACAGGAAGCAGGTGTCCTGGGGAAGCTGGTTAGAGGAGGCATCTGGCCTTCAGAGCAACAGGAGGGATGGTCTGAGATCCAATTCCCACCATTGTTGAAGGGGGTGAGTTCAGGCAAGTTGCAGAATTTATGCTGATAGCTGCCTTGGTGGTTTGGCTAGAAAAGTACCCTGAGGTGGTTTGGGCATCATCCCTGAATTCTGAGCCTCTGTGCCTGTCTTCCCTTTTGGATTCTGTGAGCTACTGAATGTTTTTTAATAAGTTCCTTTTCTGTTAGGGGCACCTGGGTGGCTCAGTCCGCTAAGCGTCCGACTCTTGATCTCAGCTCAGGTCATAATCTCACAGTCCTTGAGATCAAGCCCCACTGTCAGACTCTGTTGACAGGGCAAAGCCTGCTTGGGATTCTCTCTCTGCGTCTGACTCTGCCTCTCCCTCAACCCCCATGCCACTTAGCTTTCTTTCTTAAAAACTGAAAAAGGGGCTCCTGGGTGGCTCAGTCGGTTAAGCGGCCAACTTCAGCTCAGGTCATGATCTCGTGGTCTGTGAGTTGGAGCCCCGCGTCGGGCTCTGTGCTGACAGCTCAGAGCCTGGAGCCTGCTTCTGATTCTGTGTCTCCCTCTCTCTGCCCTTCCCCTGCTTGCTCTCTGTCTCTCTCTCTCTCTCAAAAATAATAAGCATTAAAAAAAACAAAAAAACAAAAAAAACCATAAAAGCAGCACCTGGGTGGCTCATTCGGTTAAATGTCCGACTTCAACCCAGGCCATGATCTCAAGGTTTGTGAGTTCAAGCCCCACATCAGGCTCCGTGCTGACAGCTCAGAGCCTGGAGCCTGTTTCAGATTCTGTGTCTCCCTCTCTCTCTGCCCCTCCCCCGCTCACACTCTGTCTCTCTCTCTCTCTCTCTCTCTCAAAAATAAAAATTAGAAAAAATAATTAAGGGGCGCCTGGGTGGCTCGGTCGGTTAGGCGTCCGACTTCGGCTCAGGTCATGATCTCATGGTCCGTGAGTTCGAGCCCCGCGTCGGGCTCTGTGCTGACAGCTCAGAGCCTGGAGCCTGTTTCAGATTCTGTGTCTCTCTCTCTGCCCCTCCCCTGTTCATGCTCTGTCTCTCTCCGTCTCAAAATAAATAAACGTTAAAAAAAAATTTTTTTTTAAATAATTAAAAAAATAAAAATGAATAAACTGAAAAACCAAATCATCACAAAAAAAGAGATAAGTTCCTTTTCAGTTAGAGTGGATTCTGTCATTTGCAACTAAGAACTCTGACACAGATGGATGGATGAATGAATAGGTGGATGGATGGGTAGGTTGAAGGGTGGGTGGAAGAGAGGATAAAGGGTGGGTGGGCAGGCACCAAAATATGGAGTGATTTGGGGCGGTGGGACTTTAGGTTATTTTTTCTCTTTTCTCTGGATTTTCTTTTCCTTCTCCCTCCTCCTCTTGCTCCTTATTTCTTCTATGAACGCATGTTACTTGCATAGTAATAAAAAAAGTTATCAGAAACCAGCATCTAGAAGAGTTCCCAACACAGGGAAGATAAAAAAAAATGGAGGTTCTAAGCCAGTAAGAGCTCTGGAAGGGCTCTGGCTCTGGACTTCTATCCCACTGTCTCACCACGCATGCCCTGACCCCCAGCAAGCCTTGAATTTCTCTCCCTCCTCCACACCCAAGGCTGTGCCCACCAATCAGAGGCATGCACTGGCTCATCCTGCTTTGTGACATTTTCCTGTTGTTACCCAACAGTCCTAGTTTACCTTGAGCAAGGATGACACACACACTTGTGACTCACCCCATATTGTTCTGCCCTCTCCCAGCTCTGGCCTTCCAGTGGCACTGACTATCCCTTGGCTGGCAAGTACAACAACCTTGTTCTACAGCTATGTTTCACATGGCATGTCCCATCACCCGCCATAGATTGTCAGTTCCATGGAGGCTGGGATTGCAACTTACATGATGTTTGCAAACTCCCAAAGCTTGGTGGGAAGTAGGGTTTTAAGATGCGCCTACAGAAGATGAGGATTTTATGGTTTCTTTTCACTTTGGTGACTGCCACAGTAAACTTCTTTTATTAAGCAAACTCTCTGCCCAGCATGGGGCTTAAACTCACGACCCTGAGATCAAGAGTCCCATCCATGCTCTGCAGACTGAGCCAGCCTTGTTCCATAATGAAATTTTAAAGTTTTTGCAGTCAGGGCCCTTTTCCTCTCTCTTTCCCTCTCACCCACCCTTCTTTTCTTCCTTCCTTCCTTCCTTCCTTCCTTCCTTCCTTCCTTCCCTCCCTCTCTCCTTCACTTTCTTCCTTCCCTCCCTCCCTTTCTTCTTTCCCTCCTTCCCTTCCTTCCTTCCCTTCCTTCCTTCCCTCCTTCCCTCCTTCCCTTCCTTCCCTCCCCTTCCTTCTTTCCTTCCTTCCTTCCTTTCTTCCCTTCCTTCCTTCCTTCCTTCCTCTTTCCCTCCTTTCCTTCCTTCCTTCCTTCCTCTTTCCCTCCTTTCCTTCCTTCTTCCTTCCTTCCTTCATTCCTTCCTTCCCTTCCCTCTTTCCTTCCTTCCTTCCTTTCTTTCCTTCCTTCCTTCCTTCCTTCCTTCCTTCCTTCCTTCCTTCCTCTTTCCCTCCTTTCCTTCCTTCCTTCCTTCCTTCCTTCCTTCCCTCCCTCCCTTCATTCCTTCCTTCCTTCCTTTGTTTCCTTCCTTCCTTCCTTCCTTCCTTCCTTCCTTCCTTCCTAAATGTCTCTGATGTGCCAGGTGTTTACTGTTTAATATCAAGAAACAAATATAAATAGGCAAATAAGTGGGGGGAAAAAGTGGCAGAAGAGCTTGGATGGCCAAGTGTGCAGGGGAGAGGAGTGTTAGTTGGGAATAGAAACCGCTTTTTTTACTTAAGTTTTTTTTTTAATGTTTATTTATTTTGAGAGAGAGACAGAGAGCATGAGCAGGGGAGGGGCAGAGGGAGAGGGAGAGAGAATCCCAAGCAGGCTCCACACTGTCATTGCTAAGCCTGACACAGGGCTCAATCCCACAAACCGTGAGATCATGACCTGAGCCCAAATCAAGAGTCAGACACTCAACAAACTGGGCCACCCAGGAGCTCCGGAAAAGGCTTCTTCATAGGAATAATATCAAGCGTTTATTCTAGGACGCCCTGTTCTCAGTATTTAACATATGCTCATGCGCCTCATCCTCGAAATAGCATCAGGGCAAGTACTATTGTTACTTTCGTCTTACAGGTGAGGAAACGGAAGCCCTGAGAAGTTTAATGTCGTATGGGATTGCTGCAGAGCTGGGACTTGCACCCAGGCCTCTGGGTTCTAACGTCAATGAGCTTCACTGTGGCATTGTACTGCATGGAGAAGATCCTGGAAAGGTAAGGGATCATCAAGCATGGAGGCTGTCTACATAGTCAAGGGCACGGAGGGCCGCCTGTCTGTTCAGCTCGGATGTGGGTGCACAGGGGATCGGGATGGTGCAGGGTGGAGGGCACACTCAGTAGCAACTGAGAACCCACTACGACAGCCTTGGATGTTCTCTTTATTTCTCGAAAGGTAATTTCATTGCAAGTTCAAACCTCTTGCATGATCTGTCTTCTAGGCCATCCTCTCCATTTCTAGTCTGTTTCTTTAAAAAAATTTTTTTTAATGTTTATTTATTCTTGAGAGAGAGGCAGAGAGACAGCGTGAGCAGGGGAGGGGCAGAGAGAGAGGGAGACACAGAATCGGAAGCAGGCTCCAGGCTCCAACCTATCAGCATAGAGCCCGACGCGGGGCTCGAACCCACCAATTTTTTTTTTTTTTTTTAATGTTTGGTTTGCTTCTTTACCCCAACTGCTGTAGTGGCTCTTGGGCATCCAGAATCAACCTTTTCCTCCAAAAGAAATACACAAACACCCACGTGCCCTGTTGGCCTCTCCACTGACCTGCGGCCCTTATCACGCCCCTTTGCTCCCAGCGCTCCCCCCACACCACTTTCCACCAATCCCATTGAATTTTGGTGCTTCCCCCCAACCCCACCCCCACCTCGCTCTGATCGAGAAAATGGACTTGGGAGACGTGTCCTCCTCTGAACTGCTCTGGCAGTGGGGTCTCAGCCAGTGGCTGCCTGCTCGTGGGCTGCAGGGTTATTGCAAGAAGTCTCTGTGTCTATTTGTACTCCAAATACTGTCTGCCGACTGTATAAGTAATGTCTGGGTATAGCTAACTGTGCTGCTGCTCTTTGGCGGTGCTGCTTCCCTGGTCGTTTTTCCACTGTGAATTTCCCTGGTTGACTAAAACCCTAAATAACAGCTCCATTCATTTGCAGGCTTGCAACAATTTCCAAAGCGGGGAAGGAGTCCTCCTGTTAGAGCAGGTTGGAAACCACTGAGCCGGGCTGTGGAGGCAGCATGTTATACCCCCTCAGCAGAGACGGAGTCATGAGACCTGAGGTCAGGTTCCAGCCCCTCCCCTGGCTGGTTGGATGAATTTGGGGGCAATCCCATGTGACTTGGAGAGCTTTGGTTTCCTCACCCTGGAGCAGAGATCACAAAAATTATTTGGCTGGATTGTCAAGAAGATTAAATGAGATAGATAAAGGGCTTTGGAAGCCGTGAGGCTTTGCAGAAGTGGAAGGATTGTTGTGGTCATCTTCTTACATGCATTATCAGCTTCTTAAGGGCAGGGACAGTTCCCTCAGTGACGCCCCTCACCCCCATCACCTCTTGCACTCACACGGGACTATGAGATGACCTCGTAAAAACACCACCAAGTGACTAAGCACAGCGGTTCAGCACACAGCAGGTGCTTAATAAATGGTAGCTGCTACGTATGCGTGGGCATCTGGTTGAAATCTTCTCTCTGCCACTGCTGAGTTAGGGAGCCTGGCCGTGGGCAAGGTTAGCACTGACATGCCCTAGTGTCCTCGTCTACCACATGGCTGAGAAGAGCAGCTAGTTCATGAAGTGGCTGTGACACAGGAAGAGTTGTGTGTATAACAGAGCCAGGCACAAATCAACCACTCTGTAGGCAGCAGCTGTTGTTATTATTATTTTTCTGAATTTTTTAAACATTTATTAATTTTTGAGAGAGATGGAGCGTGAGTGGGGGGAGGGGGAGGGGCAGAGAGAGAGGGAGACACAGAATCTATTTTTTTTTTAATTTTTTTTTAACGTTTATTTATTTTTGAGACAGAGAGAGGACAGAGTATGAACGGGGGAGGGTCAGAGAGAGGGAGACACAGAATCGGAAGCAGGCTCCAGGCTCTGAGCTGTCAGCACAGAGCCCAACGCGGGGCTTGAACTCACGGACTGCGAGATCATGACCCGAGCCGAAGTCGGCTGCTTAACCGACTGAGCCACCCAGGCGCCCCGAGACACAGAATCTAAAGCAGGCTCCAGGCTCTGAGCTGTCAGAACATGGGGCTTGAACCCATGAACCGTGAGATCATGGCCTGAGCTGAAGTCAGACGCTTAACCGACTGAGCCACCCAGGCACCCCTGGTGTTATTTTACTATTATGCACTGAGCGATTCTTTTTTTTTTTTTTAACGTTTATTTATTATTGAGAGACAGAGAGACACAGAGCATGAGCAGGGGAGGGGTAGAGAGAGGGGGAGACACAGAATCCGAAGCAGGCTCCAGGCTCTGAGCTGTCATCACAGAGCCCAATGCAGGGCTTGAACTCACGAGCTGTGAGATCACGACTTGAGCTGAAGCCGGTCGCCTAACCAACTGAGCCACCCAGGCACCCCAGAGCGATTCTTTAAGAGGTGATGTGCAAAGGTCGCCAGACTGGAAAGGAGGCAATGTAGCTCCTGATCTTTGTTCAGAGTCATCAAGGCCTTCAAAGACAGTTAGATGCTCAGGCCAGCCTCTAAGGGTCAGCACAGATGATAGAGCCGTGTGCCATTTCTAGGTGTGGCCTAGATCCCCACAGCAGACATTGTTAGGTAAAGGGGTGCACCTGTAACATGTGGGTTAATACCACGATTGTCCAACATGCACATATTCCTGTTTGCATTCTTTCCTATCCGAGCAAAAGGGTCTGTCTCCCCACAACCCCACCCACCCACATTTTCAAGTTTTAATTTTATTCATTTTTTTTGACTAGGTAATATTTGCAGTCGGCACATAATTTTAAAAGGTGCAAAGGGGCGGGTTGCCTGGCTGGTTCAGTCAGTGGAGCGTGCATGTGACTCTTGATCTCGGGGTTGTGAGTTCAAGCCCCACGTTGTGGGTAGAGATTCCTTTAAAAAAAGAAAAAAAGGTACAAAGAGACATGCAGTGAGAAGTCTCCTCACCCCATCCCAGCCAGCCAAGTTTCCTCCTCAGAAATACAAACTTTGATCTCAGCCTACCTGGCAAGTGGAAAATGCTATCTGACTAAATGAATCTCACCATTCATTTACTTATTTTTAAAATGTTTATTTATTTTTGAGAGAGAGAGAGTGAATAGGGGAGGGGTAGAGAGAGGGAGACTAAGGATCTGAAGGGGACTCTGTGCCCTCAGAGCCCAAGGAAGGGCCTAAACTCAGGAATCATGACAGTATGATTTGAGCGAAGTTGGTTGCTTAACTGACAGAGCCACCTAGGGCCCTTTAAATCTCACTATTTATTTGTTTGTTTGTCTTTAATGTTTATTTTTGAGAGAGAGAGAGAAAGAGGCAGAGACAGAATCAGAAGCAGGCTCCAGGCTCTAAGCTGTCAGGACAGAGCCCAATACAGGGCTCGAACCCACAAACCATGAGACTATGACCTGAGCCAAAGTCGGACGCCCAACTGACTGAGCCACCTAGGCGTCCCTGAATCTCACCATTTAAAGACTATTTCGGGGCGCCCTGGTGGTTCAGTCGGTTAAAGCATCCGACCGTCATGCTTTCACAGTTGGTGAGTTCCAGTCCCACATCAGGCTCTGTGCTGACAATGCAGAGTCTGCTTCGGATCCTCTGCCCCCCTCTGTCTCTGCCCCTCCCCCGCTCATTCTTTTTCCTTCTCTCAAAAATAAATAAAACATTAAAAAATAAGAAAGAATATTTTGCGTTTAAAAATCTTTCTAATTTATTTTATAACTGGAAGTTTGTACCTTTTAATCCCCTTCCCCTCTAACCTCTCCTCTGGCAACGACCGGTTTATTCTATTATTTTTATGTGAAAACAAACCAGAATATACTTTAGAGTAGAATGTTGCATCTGAATGAACTCTGAGATAAAACCTGAAACTTCAAAGAAGTTTTATGTTCAAGGGTGGGGTGGGGTGGAGACGTGCTTCTGGTTCCGCCTCCTACCTTCTCGTGGGGGGAAAAGGTTGACACAGCTCTGAATTAGTGTATAAAGCACAACCTTGACGATGCCTCTGCCCCTCTCGGTGATCCTGGGGTTTTTCCTCTTCCCCTGCCACCTCTATACAATCCTTCCCTTACGCCCCTTCCCTGCCATGACTTGGCCACCACCTTGTTGCTTGACCTTCAGTGGGTCACCTCCACTCTGGGCTTTGGTTTCCCTCACTTGTAAAAAGAGGGATTGGACCAGGCGCATTCCAGGTGAAACATTCCAGGACTAATCAACTAATTCACATTAAGGTGTAGATGACTGATAACAGCTGAATGTATTACCTCTCTGGTGGGTGGGAGTATTTTAAAAGATGCAGTTTCTCATCCTAAAAGAATGAACGTGCATGGTGCAATTTCAGGCAGGGTCACGGGTGGGTGGGGATGATATGGGGAGAGGGGGTGCCTCCCCTGACATTTCTCCAGTGATCACCGGGGTGAGGGGGGCACTGCTCCAGTCAGGGGTGGGGTCTGCCCTGCGGGAATGTGCCTGTTGGTTTCCCTCCAGAACTTACACCATCCTCCTCCCTCTTTGGCAATGGCAAGAGCAGGGTTTTGTCATACCGAAAACTGCCTCATCAGGGAAACCCACGTGTGTGGCCTAGGAAGCTACCCTGTCCCCTGGGGCAAGGGGTGCGGTGGGGGCGTTCAGCAGCCTGGCTTCCAGGTTCATGGGTCAGTTCTCATCCTGGGCAAGTGAAGAGGCCTCTGTTGGAGGGCAATCCACTTTCTGCCAGAGCAGGTGGTCCCGCCACACCTGAATCCAAGACATCTGCGTTTCACCCAGGGAGAAAGGCTGTGCTGAATGCTGTCTGGTTTCATTTTCTGTAGGAGGTTTGATTTGGCTTCTGAATTTTCAGGGAGGGCATGAGAGAGGGTGTGGCCTGCAGCCACCATTAGTCCATCAGAAATAGGAATGTGACTCTTGATCTTGGGGTTTGTGAGTTCGAGCCCCATGTTGGAGGTAGAGTTTATGAAAGAAGGAAGGAAGGAAGGCAGAAGAAAGGCATTTATTTTTCTGGTTGGTGCCATCTCCTACAGCTCCCTCTGAGGCACCTGCTATCTGGGCCTCCCTTCAATGGAGGCAGTATGGGAGTGCGTCTGTGCTCCAGGCAAGAGAGTGGTGGGTAGGAATGGAGACCCGGGATGATGGTCAGTGGTCCCTACTCTGGCAGCAATGCTAACTAAGGGGCTCAGACCAGCCCGAGGATCGACGTGCCTCTCTCTCTTCATGAGAATCGCCACCATCATATCCCTTCCTCTTCTCTAGAGCAGGACAGCTTCTCGAGACCTCTCAGTGCTTTGGCCATGAGCCTCAGCATGGAACACACAGAGCTCTAGACCCTCCCTGCTCAGAGAGTAGTCTGAGACCAGCAACATTAGCTCCACCCGGGAGCTGGTTAGAAATGCAGACTCTCGGAGGCGCCTGGGTGACTCAGTCAGTTGGGCGTCCAACTTCAGCTCGGGTCATCAACTGACGGTCTGTGAGTTCAAGCACCACATTGGGCTCTGTGCTGACAGCTCAGAGCCTGGATGGAGACTGCTTCAGATTCCGTGTCCCCCTCTCTCTCTGTCCCTCCCCCACTTATGCTCTGTCTTTCAAAAATAAAATAAAACATCTAAAAAAAAGAAAAAGAAAAAAAAAAAGAAATGCAGACTCTCAGTGGCCATCGTAGGCTACTGAATCAGAGTCTGAATTTTTACAAGATACCAAGCTGATTACATTAACAGACATTAATGTTTAAGAAAAATCGGTCTTGATGATGCATTCCTTGGGGAGAGAGGCAGAAAGAAATATAAGCTCCCCACGGCGGCCTCCTCGGAGAGGAAGACTTGCCCACAAGCCTCAATGGAGGGAAGTGAACGCAGAGGAAAAGGCTGAGGAAGGCACTCCAGGAAAACATGCTGAAATAGGCAGGTGCCTTTAACGTTTTTAGTTTAATTTTAATTTTATTTTTAATAGGCAATTCACTTACACCGTTAAGATTCTAAAGATGCAGAAAGGTATGTCAGACAGTTTCTTTCCCACACCTGTCTCCCAGCCACTTCCTGTCTCAAAAGCAACCTATGTTACTAGGCGAGAGGTATAAGATATTATGCAAATGAACCCTGTGTGTGTGTTCTTAACTCACCAAACCCCCTTTAAAAAATTCAGCTGCTAGTTTGCCATACACAGTGTCTAGACCTTGCTTTTTCCACTCAATAGCTCTTGGAGAGCATTCCCGTATCATATGGAAAGAATGCTCCAGATTGCATTTCAGCTGAATGTTATTCCAAAACGGGGTTCGAGCTCACGAACCTTGAGATCATGACCCGAGCCGAAGTCAGATGCTTAAACGACTGAGCCACCCAGGCGGCCCCCTACTTAGGTATTCTCTCGGAGCCTCCTACAGGACTTCGGAGACCCAGGGTCACCCCCTCTGGGCAATTCCACCTCCTTCTCCCTCCTATCCCCCTTGCCCACAGCTTTGGCAGAACCCTAATCACATGATAGTATTTAGGCAAAGGCATGAGAACATCTGCTCTTGTGTCCTCTCGCCACGTCCCGTCACAGTGCATAGTAGGTACTCAGCCGACATGAACAGTATTGAATTGACCATCCCTGAGAGAGGAATTCTCCAAATACTGCTGCCTGATCCTTCTAAGGGCAGAGACCCCACTTCCTCAAACGCTCATTCTGCCTTTGAGAGCCTGTATCAAAAGGTTCTCAGCTGAAGCAGGGTCTGTTTGCTGGTGACTTTTCCCTCGGGTTCTAGTGCATCTTCTAAAACAACATAGAAATTTAGTCCCTTTGACAGATACTTAAGATACCCATCTGTCTCCAAACCAAATACTCCCAGCTCCCTGTGGGTCCTGGGTCCAGATCCTTCCCCTCCAACTTTTTCTTCCATATATTTTTTGGTTTGTAATATTGCCCCCCGCCCCTCTTTTTTTAAGTAAGCTCCACATCCACCTTGGGGCTCGAACTTACCACCCCAGGATCAAGTCTCATGCTCCACCGACTGAGCCAGCCAGGCGCCCCTGTAATATTACCCTTTTAAAAAGTGATGTCTGGGGGCGCCTGGGTGGCTTGGTCGGTTAAGCGTCCGACTTCGGCTCAGGTCATGATCTCACGGTCCGTGAGTTCGAGCCCCGCGTCGGGCTCTGTGCTGACAGCTCGGAGCCTGGAGCCTGTTTCAGATTCTGTGTCTCCCTCTCTCTCTGCCCCTCCCCTGTTCATGCTCTGTCTCTCTCTGTCTCAAAAATAAATAAACGTTAAAAAAAAAATTAAAAAAAAAAAAGTGATGTCTGACCCCTATACACTTATTAGAATGGCCCAAATTAAAAGACAGGCCCTACCAGTACTGGCAAGGATGGGGAGCACCTGAAACTCTCCAGCTGGGTTTGCACTGGAAACATAAAATGGGACAGGTACTTTGGAAAGGAACTGGCAGGTTTTTAAAAAAGTGAAACATACAGGCTAGCCATTCAACTCCCAAGCTATTTACCCAGAATAAATTAAAGCATTTGTCCAGGCGCTCCTGGCTGGCTCAGTCCATTAAGCGTCCGACTTCGGCTCAGGTCATGATCTCGAAGTTCATGAGTTCAAGCCCCGCATCGGGCTCTGTGCTGACAGCTCAGAGCCTGGAGCCTGCTTTGGAGTCTGTGTCTCCCTCTCTCTCTCTCTGCCCCTGCCCCACTCGAGCTCTGTCTGTCTGTCTCTCACTCAAAAAATGAATAAACATCAAAAAAAAAAAAAATTAAAACAGAAAACCAAAAAACAAAGTGCACAAGGAAGCTCTGTGGGATGATGCTTGTACAGGTTTATACATATGTCAAAACTTATCAAATTGCATACTTTATTATTTTTATTTTTTAATTTTTAAAATTTATTTATTTTGAGAGAGAGAGATGGGAGAGGGGCAGAGAGAGAGACAGGGAGAGAGGATCCCAAGCAGGCCCTGTGCTGTCAGCGCAGAGCCCGACATGGGGCTTGAACCCACGAACCATGGGATCGTGACCCGAGCCGACATCAAGAGTTGGTCGCTTAACCGACTGCGCCACCCAGGCGCCCCTATATTTATTTATCATTTTAAAAGTAGGCTCCACACCCAATGTGGGGCTGGAACTCATGACCCTGAGATCAAGAGTCACACGCTCTACCGACCGAGCCAGCCAGGCGCCCCTCAAATTGTATACTTTAAACACACACGGTTTATTGTATGTCAACGATACCTCAAGAAAGCTGTTTAAAAAGCCTGCTATTTGGAACTGGTCCCACCTTCTCAATGTCACTGACTGGTGGGGTGCACAGAAGGGTAGCTGGCTCCCTCAATGTGGTCACTGTGCTTTGTGGTAGAGCCCGAGGTCATGTGAGCTTTTTCAGGAGTTATATTGCCGCTGTCTAAGTTCAGCAGCAATGCCAAGATTTTGACATCATGAACATTAGAACCAGGTCTCCTCTAGCTTTACCATGCGTCGTATCAAGGTCACTTACCCCTTTCGTGTTCATTTTGTTGGCGGAACCGAGTAGGAGACGGCAGAGCGTGGTGGAAAGGGTATGAACTCCGGGGTCAGGTTCTTTTGAATGGAAGCTCGGAGTGGGTAAGTGCCTTAGCCCCTCTGAGTCTCACGTTCCTCATCTGTAAATGGGGTCACGATTTCTGATCTCACGGAGGGGCGACAATTAAATGATACAGAAAGGCACTTAGCACCGTGTGTGGTCTGTTGAGGTGTCTGATGAAGAGAAGCTAATTTTGTAGCTGTGTCACTCCTGCCTGTCACAATAGTTTAAATCTTGGTTATGTGTATGCCAGACTTCTCAGAACATAACACGCTCTCTGTATTTGATTAGCAGACCCACACATCTTTATTGGAGCGTCTAATACAAACACCGAGATGAGCCGGTCAAAACCAACCCCATGGCGCACCACCGCTAAGTTTCCTCCAGCTTGATCTGCATTCCTTGGATTGAAAGTAATGGGTTTGGCCCTGCATTTAAAAAGTTTGTTTATTTATTTATGTTTTAATGTTTATTTTTGAGAGAGTCAGAGACAGAGCGTGAGTGGGGGAGGGGCAGAGAGGGAGAGGGAGACACAGAATCCGAAGCAGGCTCCGGGCTCTGAGCCGTCAGCACAGAGCCTGACTCGGGGCTCGAACTCACGAACCGTGAGATCGTGACCTGAGCCGAAGTCGGACGCTTAACCGACTGAGCCACCCAGGCGCCCCTGGTGACGTTTCTTTAAATAAAAAAAGGTGGGGGGGCCTGGCTGGTGCAGTCAGTAAAACATGTACTTCTTGATCTCCAGGTAGTGAGTGCAAGCCCCACCTTGGGCTTGGAGCTACGGATAAAAAAGAGAGAGAGAGAGAAAGGAAGAAAAGAAGAGGGGCGCCTGGGTGGCGCAGTCAGTTAAGTGTCTGACTCTTGGTTTCGGCTCAGGTCATGATCTCACTGTTCATGAGAGAGACTGAGCTCCAAGTCGGGCTCTGTGCTGACAACGTGGAGCCTGCTTAGGATTCTCTCTCTCCCTCTCTCTCTCTGCCCCTTCCCTGCTCTCAAATAAATAAATAAACTTTAAAAAATAAAAATAAAAAATAAAATACAACTGAATGCAACATCAGAAATATATTATATATATAATATATATATAATAATATATATAATATAATATAAAATATATTTCAGTTCCTAAGTTGTACTTAGCCATAACCGGGGTGCTGTTTCAATAGCCACAGGTAGCTAGTGGCTATCGAATTGGAGAACGCAGATATAGAATGTTTCCATCAGCACAGGCTCTTGATTTGGACAGCGTGCTCTAGAAAGATTAGGGAAAAGCCCAAGTGGGTCAGTTTGTTTGTTTATATCCTGACTTGTTCCTGAAAGGATCAGAGGCTGCCGAGGACAGCCCGAGGCCATCAGAACGGTGCCCTCTGGCCGGAGATGGGAAGGTTGACATGTGGGCTGAGTCATGAGTGGAGTAGCAGAGAGAAGCCAGGCCCCAGTGGAGCACTGACCTCCCCCCAGTGGAGCACAGAAAGGAAGTGGGCGGGAAAGCGGAGGTGGGCATGTCATGGGAGTGAGGGTCAAAGGACAAGGCCATGAGCTGTCCGATGTTGAGCAACGAGCAAGCTTCGGGAAAGAAGCTCGCTCCTCTCAACAATATATGCTTATCTGACCTGTTTAATCAAGGAGTCCCCGGTGCCCTTCAGTTCTCAGATACAAATTCCAAATTCCAGCTAATCAGATGCAATTAAGGGATATTGTTGGTCGGGTGCAAGTTCTGACTTGCAGCACTGTGGGTAGGATGCCAGGCCTGGGTCCGCGCTCACCACCCGCTGGCTGTTTCAGCAGCCGTTGCTGGAGGCAGCAGGGCCGGGAAACATCCTCCCAGTGGCTGATGAGAGTGGAGAAGCTCTCAGGCAAGGG
Organism: Panthera onca; assembly: GCF_046562875.1. NCBI lineage: Eukaryota > Metazoa > Chordata > Mammalia > Carnivora > Felidae > Panthera > Panthera onca. Next base: position 35,439,465 of record NC_138343.1, on the reverse strand, counting down.
AGCCAGGCCCCGAGTGGTTTCCTGCGGCACTTTTAAAGCTCAGATGCACTCTGGGGATGGGTTCTTTTGGAGGGCAAATCAGAGTTTTTTACCTGTTCACTAAATTTGACTTTTGCATTAAACTTGTTTCTTGGGATTAAAGATGAGCCAAACATATGTGACGATGACTTTAAGTTTTGTTGGGAAGTTCAAAAACATCATAGGGTGGGATGGGGTGCCATGGGGAGCCGTTTATTGCTTAATTTGAGATAACAGATTCCCATAATCTTTATTTTTACTTTTGTTTTGAGGTGTAACCGACTTAGAGCAAAGTGCAGTACGCTTTAATGTACAGCTTGGTGAATTTTTACATATGTATGTACCTGTGTGATCTCCACCCAGATCAGGATACAGGACATTTCCAGCACCCTGCAAGGTTCCCTCGTGCTCCCTCCTGGTCTATTCTCCTCCCCAGAGGTAACTGATATTCTGATTTCTACCACTGTCAGTTTGCTCCGCCTGTTCTTGAACTTCATAGAAACAGGATCGTATCCTATCTGTGTCTGTGTCTGGCTCCTTTTACTTGTAAGCCGATGACACTTTTTTAGGGAAAATTTTGTAAATACAGATCTATAATCCTTTACCTAAAACCATTGGGGCCAGATAGTTCAGAATTCAGAATTTTTCATGGTTTAGAAAGGTGTCATGAGGGGCACCTGGGTGGCTCAATCGATTAAGCATCCGACTCTTGGTTTCAGCTCAGGTTGTGATCTCACGGCTTCATGGGTTCGAGCCCCACATCAGGCCCTGTGCTGGTAGTGCGGAGCCTGTTTGGGAATCTCTCTGTCTGCACCACTCACCACCCACCCCCCCCACCCCCCCCCCCCGCCCCAGCCCTGCGCCGTCTCTGTCTCTCTCAAAATAAATAAATACACTTAAAAAAAGAAAGAAAGAAAGAAAAGTGCCATGATGGATTCCCTTAACACTGTATGTTACAAAATACCCCCAGCAGGGTGTGGGGCAGTACCTGGTAAACATATAAACAGTTCTGAGCAAAGTCCGCCAACATTCACACACTAAGTGGTGGAAAGAGAAGCCGTAAATGGCCTCACATCAGTGGAGGCTCGTTTTGCTGCCAAATGAGTTCACGTCAGGTCAGGCTTTGTAGTAAAACGACTTACGATAAAAATGGCTTTATCATACAGATTTCAGCAGTTTGGGGATTTTGATACTGCGAGTAAGGGAGAGTGGACCTGTTAGTTCCCAGCAAGCCATCGGCCCTGTGGGAGGCAGACTTACTGGGTAGCAGGAGGATCCGGTGCTGATAGAAGGTTGCAGAAAGCAGCCGCCCCCGCTGGAGTGTGTTCACGCTGGGTCTGCGGGGACCATTTCTCTCGGTCAGGACGATCAGGCAGTCCACGCATCAACTGCTGACACAGAAGGCACACCTTTGCCAGGTGCCTGTGTCTTTGGGCATTCTTCTGAGATCCCGATCTTGGCTTAGATTTTCTTTTTCTTTCTTTCTTTTTTTTTTTTTGAGAAAGGGAGAGAGAGAGGGAGGGAGAGAATGAGTGGGGGAGGGGCAGAGAGAGAGAATTCTGAGCAGGCTCAGCGCTGTGTCAGGCTCCCCCGCTGACGTAGCGCAGAGCCCAGCGTGGGGCTCAAACCCACGAACTGTGAGATCATGACCCGAGCCGAAAGCAAGAGTTGACGCTCGACCGACTGGGCCACCCAGGCGCCCCAAACATGGTCTTTCATGTGGCCAACAGTCCTACTGCTTGGAATGTTTCTGTATAACAAAGGAGGAGTATGAGGATGGTCATCGCAGAATTATTTGGAATAGCGATAAATTGAAGGGATATTGAGATAAACTGTTGTGTTCTCCGCAGCCCTATAAAGAATGTTGCAGAACAGCATTTCCTGTATGATGCTCCACGGACCCAAGCCTCAAGAAGATTCCTCAAGGGATTTCATAGTGAAATATGTTTAGGAAATGCCAGTCTCCTCTTGATGATTCACAATGTACATTAGTAAATTAAAGACTCTGAGAAATTCTCCAGGAAAGAAGCCCATTTCAGTTGGCATAAGTCAGTACATCCCAAACAGGTGGGGAAGGACTCTGCTCTCAATAGCAAAATGGCTCTGGGGTTCTGTGGGACCAGTTTGGGAAACACTGTGATAGCCGACTCACGAATAAAGAGCTGAGTGAAAAGGACAGGTTCTGAGAATCTCCGCAGCATGATTGAAACTAACCAACCAACCTAAGTACATATTTGTATTTGGAAAAAAAAAAAAAAAGTCTAGCAGGACACATTCCAGAACTTTAACGGTGGTTGGGGTGCTGGAATTATTAGGTGATTTTTATTTTTACCTTTTGTTTTCATCTTTTAGCTTATTTGGGTTTCTTTCTTTTTTTAATTAACTAATTAACTAATTAATTTAATTTATTTTTTTAATGTTTGTTTTTGAGAGAGAGAGAGAAAGAGAGACAGTGTAAGAGGGGGAGGGTCAGAGAGAGGGGGAGACACAGAATCCGAAGCGGGCTCCAGGCTCTGAGCTGTCAGCACAGATCCTGATGCAGGACTCGAACTCATGAACCGTCAGATCATGACCTGAGCCGAAGTCGGATGCTCAACCGACTGAGCCACCCAGGCGCCCCTAGCTTATTTGGGTTTCTTAACTGCTTTTAATTACTGTGTATAACTTTTTTTTTTTAATTTTTTTTTTTAACGTTTTATTTATTTTTGAGACAGGGAGAGACAGAACATGAACAGGGTCAGAGAGAGGGAGACACAGAATCTGAAACAGGCTCCAGGCTCTGAGCTGTCAGCACAGAGCCCGACGCGGGGCTCGAACTCACGGACCGCGAGATCATGACCTGAGCCGAAGTCGGCCGCTTAACCGACTGAGCCACCCAGGCACCCCATGTGTATAACTTTTAAAGATAGCCAAGAAGAAGAAGAAGAAGAAGAAAGAAAAGAGAGGAGAGGAGAGGAGAGGAGAGGAGAGGAGAGGAGAGGAAAGGAAGAAGAGGGAAAAAATTGCCAAAGATCCTGGGACAGCCGGGGAGGCGCGTCCACGGCGCGGCTGCACCTAGACTTGCTGGGGCCTCCAGCTCCAGGAGAGGCCAGGCCCTTATTTAGGCAGAGACATCCCAAGCTCGCATTCCAGTGGGAATCCTTCCCAGCGCATTCCTCCTCTGCACGGCCGCGTCCAGCTGCAGCCTGGCTCCTCCCTCCCAGGGCCTCCCTCTCCTTTGGTAGCCGCCACTGGCCCAGGCCAGGCCGCACATCTGGACCTTGTTAGGGGCCGCCGGCACCAAAGCCGGCACATCTGGCCGCCTCTAAGCGAAGCTCTCGGCGGGGCAGCAGAGGGGAAGGGGCACGTCAGGACAGGGCCGCCCGGCGCGCTCCGAGGCATCTGGAAGTGGGAAGTCGGTGGGCGGCTGGCCGCAGACAGTGCCCTGCCAGGCAGGCCGGCCCTGGCCTCCAAGAGCCAGCAGGGTAGCGCCCTCACTGGCCGGGCAGAGGCCCGCTGAGGCCTTCCCAGGCTGACGGGGGCAGGCCCAAGGAGAGGCAGGGCCTCTGGACCCCATGCATGGTGCTCTTGCCCTCAGGGAGGCCTGGGCTGGGTCCTGGGGGGCTGCTGGGACGGGGAGCAGAGGGTAGTTTCAGGACACTGCAGAGAAGGAATGCACAGGGACAGGCACTGCCTCTGTTCCTGGTGGCCAAGACGTGGGGCAGCCGGTTGGAAAGCAGGGTCTTGTACATTAGGATGGAGAATCCACTCGTTTGAAATGAGAAAGGAAGAAGGTGCAATGTGCCGTGTTGGAAGCGGAGCGTCCCCACTTCCTTTTTCTTACACTGGGACATGACCAGGTCCCTGGCTGTCCCCGTGTGGTGCCATTATTTGTCCCCTTTGGGGCCTGTTAATCTAAGGCTTTACCAGCCCTGCCGATTCTTTCCTTGAGACAGCAGCAGCCGCTCCTGAGATCCTTTGCAAAGTAAGGCAGAGATAAAACAGCCGGTCAATGAAACGGAAAGCCCGTCAGCTCAGCCCTTGTCCCTCCCTTTTGTCCTGTGGCCTTGGACCTTGCGTGGCTCCCACCTGGATGGTCCCTGTGATCACAGGAGCCCCAGTTTCCCCTGCCTCTTCTCTCCATCTCCCCACCTCCTCTCCACCCACCGGCCCTGCCCATCACAGTGAGTGGCTCACTCATGGGCCCACCCACACTAGGGTCCTTGGAAAAACTCTCAGGAAGATGTGATGGGATGGGTGCCAGTTGTGAGCCTAGAAGCCAAGGGCTTCTAACCAAACACATAGGCTCCCAAATCCCACCACTTATCCCTCTGAGCACCAGTTTCCTCTTCTCTGAGAACAAGATCTCTTAGAGAACTTTTTTTTTTAATGTAAACAATTTTTTTATTATTTATTTATTTTAATTTTTTAAATGTTTATTTATTCTTGAGAGAGAGAGACAGAGAGACAGAGAGACAGAGAACAGAGCATGAGCGGGGGAGGGGCAGAGAGAGAGGGACAGAATCCGAAGCAGGCTCCAGGCTCTGAGCTGTCAGCACAGAGCCCAGTGAGGGGCTCAAACTCACGAGCCACGAGATGATGACCTGAGCCAAAGTCGGACGCTTAACCGAGTCGCCCAGGCGCCCCAATTTTTTTAAAATTTTAAATGTTTATTTATTTTTGAGAGAGACAGAGAGAGTGCTAGCAGGGGAGGGGCAGAGAGAGGTAGACACAGAATTTGAAGCAGGCTCCAGCCTCTGAGATGTCAGCACAGAGCCCAATGCAGGGCTCGAATCCAAGAACTGTGACCTGAGCCGAAGTTGGACACTTAACCGACTGAGCCACCCAGGCGCCCCTCTTAGAGAACTGTTTTAAGCCCTGCATCGGGCTCTGTGGTGACAGCTCAGAGCCTGGAGTCTGCTTCAGATTCTGTGTCTCCCTCTCTCTCTGTGCCACTCCCTCCCAGCCCCCCTCCCCCACTCATGCTCTGTCTCTCAAAAATAAATAAAAATGCTAAAAAAAAAAAAGATTAAAAAAAGAAATATTTGATCTGTAGTTAGATTTCCACAAAATTTACAGTTGAAAAAGTAGATTCATGTACCCAGATTGTTCCAAACATTCTTAAAAGTTTTCTGAGAACTGAATTATCAACTTTTTTATTTAAAATTATATTAAGTTAAATTAAAAATGTAGCTCCTGGGTTGCTCCAGCCACTTTTTGTTTTTAATTTTTTTGGTGTTTATTTATTTTTGAGAGAGAGAGAATGTACATGCCCCAGCGGGGTAGGGGCAGAGAGAGAGGGAGACAGAGGATCCGAAGCGGGCTCCATGCTGACAGCACAGAGCCTGATGTGGGGTTCGAACTCAGGGAACTGTGAGATCATGACCTGAGCCGAAGTTGGACGCTCAACCAACCCAGCCACCCAGGCGCCCCTTTTAATCATTTTACCAAGACTTTTGTGCCCATCGACTGCCAGGTGTAATAGAAGGAAGCAGAGAAAGACATTGGTCTGGAAGGAAAAAATTAGGAGGAGGGACCAGATAAGGGGACCCTAGGTCCGTTAGCCCCTCCATGTGCGAGGCTGCCACAACACGGGCCCCTTTGCCCTCTCTTGCATTCAGTGCCCTGACAATCTTCAGAGCAGGAACTGGTACCTTTGTTCACAAGTGAGGCAGCCAAGACCCTGAGAGATGAAGCAAGGGGGAGGCAGGAACCCTGGGTTACCACTCAGCCACTGTTCGCCATATTCTGAGATCTAGGTGCTTCCCCCCGACCCCCAGCCTCAATTTCCCCAAATGGGTTACGTAAATGAGAAGGGGGTTGGTTTGGGTTACTGGGCCCATCGGAACATTTTAGAATTATTCAAATAGGGGACATTTGGCCGGCCCTCACTTCTTGAAATTTCCACAATGCTGCTCTGTAAATGAACAGATAGGAGAGAGAAGGAGAACTTATCTTTCAGTTCACATGTAGTTTGTAATATTTGTGTCCACAGGTTGGGACACCCTCTCCCAGTCTCAGGGTGCCTAGGAAACCTAATTAATTATGGAATTATGGAGCGCTGCTTGTGCTAATATAGAATCAGGGCCGAGGGAGTTAGGTGTCTCAGGGGATATTTATAACGAGCTGTGGCAGTCTGGTGAGTCACTGCTCTGCTCTCCAAGAGGACGCACCTGCCTCCCAGGAGGGGAGGCTGTCGCTCACTGGTCAGGCCCCCTTTCCTGGCCGGGCTGGGGACACATGCCATGTTGGGGAATCCCCCCCCCCCCAACTTCCCCAGGCTCCCCTGGGACACTGATCAATACAACCCACTCCCCTTCCGCCTTTTAGCAGGATTTCCCAACAGCCTCCCACTTCCCAGACTGAGGCGGTGCTGTCCGTCACCGTCATCGATGATGCTACGGCCTGGCTGCAACCTGGGAACACCTCACAGCAGAGGGACTCCTTCTGGGAAGGGTTTCTACGGTCAGGCCCAGCTGTGCAGCCAGGCTCTTGAGCTGCTTCCATCCAGGGCTCATTCTTCCGGGATGCAGAGAAGCAAAGGCCGGAGAGGAGAGGGGAACTTCGAGCCTCTTCTCTGTGCCAAGCCCTGGCCGGCGCACTTGGCATCTCTTAGTTCACTGAAGTTTCACAATAAGCTGTGTGACATTTTACACACTGGACAGCCAGAGAAACAGACTTGGGGAAAAGCAGCTAGGAAGGAGCACACAGCTAGAAAGTGCTAGAGCCGGGAGATGGAAGCAATAGAAAGGAGAGTAGATTTAATCCCAAATATATTTTATAATTACATTAAATGTAAATGGACTAAATGCTCCCAACCAAAGATACAAATTGTCAGAATGGAGACAGGACAAACTCGCTGGGGTTTACAAGAGATACATCCAAAACATAAAGATTCAGAAAGTTCGAGGGACCCGGAGGCTGAAGCAGGGGTCTCTGAGGCTGCAGGAGATGATCCTTTTCCCAAACCCGAGCCCTCCAATTTGTCCCTTTCTTTGTCTTGGCTGCAGTGGTCCCATGAGCGTGTGGTTTAACGGGAGACATTCAGGCACTAGCATTAAATGAACAAACCATGTGACCCTGGACTTTCTTAGGTGATCTGAGATTCAGCGTCCTCCCCTGTAAAATGGAACAATAATCCATACCTAATAAGGCTGCTGTAAGAGCTAGAGAGAACTTGTTCATGGCACCTGGCACCAGAACTCTTACTATGCTTATTTTTTGTTTATGTTTCGGTAATTTAAATGTACCTATGTAATTGAAAAGACTCTATGGACGGTCCCTGACAGTCTGATAAAATATTAAAATCTTTTCCCTGTGCGTTTTTGCTGGGGCTGGAGCATGGAGGGCTCTTCCTTCGAGGCTGGGAAATTTAAGGGGGGCCAAGAGGTAACTCCAGGATGCCTTCTTCCTGTTTGTTTGCAAGTCTGACTAATCTGTTGCTCTGTCTTTGATTAGGTCACACTCTTGCTCAGACCCTAACCTTGACAGTTTCCTACAGTCTGTGTGTCAGGGTCTCTCCTGTCTCCAAAGCATCTAATCGCTTGCTTTCTGCCCTCTCCTCCTGACTATGGACTCACCCGTGCAGGCAGGCAACTGCTCAGTCCTTCCCTGCACCCTCCTTCAAGACTGGCAATGTCTCCCCACGGTCCCCACCACGGCTGCCTCTCCCCCTTTGTCGTCGCTCTCCCTTTTCTGCAATTCTGAATTCTGAGAGCTCTAAAAACCAGACTTTAAAAAATAAGCCTGATATAAACTGATTTGGCCGCAAATCTGGTCTGCCTGCCGTGAGGTTATTTAAAGGCTTTATTCTGTCTCTTACTGCTCGTACATTTCACCACAGAAACTTCGCTGTGTTTAATTGAGGGTGCTGCCCCAGACCCTGCCGGGATGTTATGTAGTGTCAGCATGTGCATCACGTGACCCTTCTGAAATCTGGAAAGCTCTGAAAACCCACACGTGTTCTGACCCCAGGCTGCAGTAATGACAGCCTGAGGGCCCACCCTCTGCTTTATGTACTCACCACTCATCCTGGTTACAACCTGGAAGCGGGCATGAGCCCCTCCCTTTCACAGATGAGGATACGTAGAGTTGAATAAGACTCAGCCCCTGCTCTCATCACGCTCCCGCGCAAGAGCTCTATCTGTACCTGACTGGGACATCAGATGGGTGGGTACCATTATTATCCTCATTTGACTGTTAAGGAAATGAGCACAGAGAGGTTAAGTAACTTGCCCGAGGTTACACAGCTTAGAAGTGGCAGAGCCTGCATTCGAACCCTGTGAATCTGGCTCCAGAGTTCATGCTGTTAACTAGCACACAACACACACCTTGGAGAGACGGACCCTCTCGGTGCAACGCAATGAGACCATCATTGCCGGCAGGACAGGCAATACCAGAGCACTGAGGGGAGGACTGGGTACCTTTTTATTTAGCCCATGGTGAATCTTCAGGGTAGCTGGAACTCTTCCCTTTAAAAAAATATTTTTTTAAGGTTTTATTTTTAAGTCATCTCTGTACCCAACGTGAGGCTCGAACTTACAACCTCAAGATCAAGAGTCTTATGCTCCACCAACTGAGCCAGTTAGGCACCCCTGGAACGCTTCTCTTTAAACACCCAAACCGGGGCGCCTGGGTGGATCAGTCGGTTAAGCATCCTACTCTTGGTTTCGTCTCAGGTCGTGATCTCACAGTTCATGGCATCGAGCCCCACGTCGGCTCTGCACTGACAACACGGAGCCTGCTTGGGATTCTCTCTCTCCCTCTCTCTCTGCCCCTCCTCCACTTGTGTATGCACACATGGCCGCACAGCCGCTCTCTCTCTCTCTTTCTCAAAATAAATAAAAAACATTTTTAAAAAATCTTAAAACCCCACCCAAACCATTATCTTCTTTAGGAGCTCTTTCTGCACAGCTTAGAAGTGGCACAGCAATGAATTGTATCTTACTGCTACATAATTCAACCTTGTCTTCATAACTCAAGGCCATGATTATGATTACTGATGTTTGTTACTATTCTGAGACCTCAGTTCTCAAACTATCAGCCAGTTTCTCATAGCTGTTCTTATGCTTGCTTCCAAGAAACGGTGGGCTGGGAATTCAAGTGACCGGCCTTGTTAGCATTATGTATAAAGCAAGGGTACATAGGTGCATAGTGAGGCGAAAGCTTTTTTTTTTTTTTTTTAAGACAAGTGTGCTTGGGGCGCCTGGGTGGCGCAGTCGGTTAAGCGTCCGACTTCAGCCAGGTCACGATCTCGCGGTCCGTGAGTTCGAGCCCCGCGTCAGGCTCTGGGCTGATGGCTCGGAGCCTGGAGCCTGTTTCCGATTCTGTGTCTCCCTCTCTCTCTGCCCCTCCCCCGTTCATGCTCTGTCTCTCTCTGTCCCAAAAATAAATAAAAAATGTTGAAAAAAAAAAAAATTAAAAAAAAAAAAAGACAAGCGTGCTTTAGCTTTTGTGCATGGAACTTATGAGATTCAGTTTGGTTACTTATTCACATATCTTTCCTTATTTCCTGGTTCCTAGATGTGTTTTTGAGAGTTGAGGGGCCTGGATAAGCCTCCCGTATATCTGATTTCAGACTGGAATGTGATCAGATTCCCAGGGAAATTTTTTCAAAGCTGCCTAGAGGCCCATTCTGGACCCTGAAGTGGGACGTGGGCTCTGCGTTTTGAGAAACTGCATTGGGAGCCACGTGTACTTATTGAGCACCTCCTGTATCCTCCACGCACTGGGCACTATGGGCCAGGAAACCCGTGAGCCCAGTCCTCATGCATTACAACATCCAGTTGAGTAGACGGATTGAAACACATGATGTCAACTAAGGCTAGCTCACTTTCAGAGGGGACCGGTGACAGTGGTACGGCGGTATACGAGGACATCGCCACTTGGTGTGGTGCGAACAGTTTGGATGTGGAGTCGGCAAACTTGGCCCTGAGTATCTGCCCCCTGACCTGTCGGCAGACTCGTATCCTCTGTCAACGTCAGTTTCCTCATCTGTAAAGTGGGGATAAGCCACTTTCCCTCCTAGGGTTGTCATGACAAGAGACTGCCTGGGAAAGCACCATGCAAACTGTAAAGTGCGGTCCAGGCATGCTCAGTGAGACTCCTGCAGGCCGCAGGGAACACTGACCCACTCTGGTTACTCCCCGTCATGAGGCTTCATTGTGAAGCTGTGCAGGGAAGGTAGGAAGCCCGGGAGGCGGTCCCAGCAGACAGAGAACAGCTCTCTGGAACAACTGGGTCCTCGTTCTGGAGTCCTGGGATGCTGACACCGAACCTAATAATGGACTCTCTCCGCTAATGTCTTCTGCTGCCTCCTGGCTTCCGCCTTGGCTCCAGTCCACTGCCTTCTCCTCGAGTAGCCCTCCCCTTCTGCCCACTTGATGGTTCTCCAGTGTTTAAGCATCCCTGCGAGAGGGAGCTGGCTGGGTAAGCCACTGTCCGATACAGAAGGGCCCCACTGGGCAGGGTGTGAGTGCTGGGCTGCCCCTCCCCCAGGCCCCTCCTGCGTATCCAGCCTGTAAATGGCTGCTTTGTGTCAGGCCAAACCTTGGCTGGGACAGTTGTGGCCAGGGTGTGGGCTCCTATGGCCCGGCAGCGTGAGGTTGTGCCTGTGGGGGCTGTGGCTGCAGCTTGCCCTCAGAGGGAACCGTGCAGACACTCCATCGGAGAATGTGAGCTATTTTTATAGAAGGAGGACAGCACTGAGGCATTTAAGCTGGCCAGGAGACAGCACCTGCCTGTCATGTCTCACGTGCCACGCAGTGAAGGCCAGCCACAGCCCACGGTGTGCGATCTGGGGAGGCTGCGGTGCCCTCTGTCTCCGTGTTCTTCAGGCTTCCCTGGTGGATGACCCCCTCTTCTCGGTGGCCCCTGCCCCCACACACTGGCCGGTGTGGCTACGCGTGTTCCCCGATCCTGTGAGTGGAACCTGCTTGTGGTACTTCTCCACGAAGTTGTTCACCCCAACACTAGATGTGGCAGAGAAAAGTTAGAACCAGCTCGTATGTTCAGCGGAAAGGGGACTAGTTACCTGTACTGTATTGGGGTATATTTATATGAGAGTGTGCATGTATACATTAAGAGTTATGTGATCAAAGAATATTTAATGATGTGGTAAAATGTTTTTTAAAAATGACAATTTCAGGGGTGCCCGGGTGGCTTGGTCAGTTAAGCATCTGACATTGGCTCAGGTCAGCGATCTCACAGTCTGTGAGTTCGAGCCCTGCGTCCAGCTCTGTGCTGACAGCTCGGAGCCTGGAGCCTGCTTTGGATTCTGTGTCTCCCTCTCTCTCTCTGCCCCTCCCTTGCTAGGTAGTTCGCTCGCGCTCTCTCTCTCTCTCTCTCTGTCTCAAAAATAAATAAACCTTAAAAAAATTTTTAAAGAATGACAATTTCGGGGCAGCTGGGTTGCCCACGAACCGTGGCTCAGTTGAGCATCTGACTTCAGCTCAGGCCATGATTTCATGGTTCGTGGGTTCAAGACCCACGTTGGGTTCTGTGCTGACCGTGTGGAACCTGCTTCAGATTCTCTGTCTCCATCTCTCTCTGCCCCTCCCCCACTCGTGCTCTCTTTCTCTCAAAAATAAACATTAAAAAAGTTGTTTTTATGCCAATTTGGCATTCTTTATATGTGTGTATGCAAACGTGTTTGTGTGCATTTATCTAGACATATATAATTTACATAGAAAGAAGTAGATTTTTATTTTATTTTTTTTCATGTTTATTTATTTTGAGAGAGAGAGTGCATGTGAGCAGGGGAGGGGCAGAGAGAGAGAGGGAGAGAGAATCCCAAACAGGCTCCACGCTCAGTGCAGAGACCAACGTGGGGCTCGATCCCACGAAGGTGAGATCATGACCTGAGCCGAAACCAAGAGTCAGACATTCAACTGACTGAGCCACCCGGGTGCCCCCAGAAGAATTTTATATAAAAAATGTTGGTAGGGATAGGAGCAAATTTTATTTTGTTTTCTTATTTATGCTCTTTTTCTACATTTTCTTTTTTTTTCAAAAAAAAATTTTTTTTACATTTTATTTATTTTTGAGAGAGAGAGACAGAGCACAAGTGGGGGAGGGGCACAGAGAGAGGGAGACACAGAATCTGAAGCAGGCTCCAGGCTCTGAGCTGTCAGCACAGAGCCCAATGTGGGGCTCGAACCCACGAACCGTGAGATCATGACCTGAGCCGAAGTCAGTTGCTTAACTGACTGAGCCACCCAGGCGCCCCTCTTTTTCTACATTTTCTACAACAGATGTGTTATTTTATAATCAGGAAAGAAAACCTAATTATCATTAAACAAAAACAACATGCAAAGGCATTTGGTGGCTCAGTCAGTTGAGTGTCTGACTCTTGTTCTCACTCTGTCGGCTCAGGTCGTGATCCCAAGGGTCGTGGTGGGATGGAACCCCACATGGGTCTCTGGGATGAGTGTGGGTCCTGCTTAAGATCTTCTCTCTCTCTCTCTCTTTCTCTTTCTGCCCCTACCCACCCCCCACCCCACTCACATGCAGGCACAGGCTTCCTCTCTCTCTCTCTCAAAAAACAAAACAACAACCCCCCCCCCCCCAAACTCCATCCTCAGGAAAAAAGCTTACAACACATTGTCTATTCCACACTTTTAAAAGATTCATAGTTCCCATGAGGGAGTTGTATTTTCAGGGAAAATGAAGTTTTCCGTTAACATGATGACCCTCAAACGGTGGGATTTCCGGTGTCAGTGCTCTACGAGGTGTTTGGAGGACAGCAAAGCCTCCTGGTTGCCTTGAAGTCAAAGCCCAGAGGGCCCCTCCTCTGGTTTCCTGCACGGGGACGTTGTGAGGGTGGCTGGAGGTAGGGGAGGCGGAAGTGATCCAAGTGGACAGAGCCAGGACGCTTCCTAGACAGAGCGCGTGTTCCCAACATTAGAGTGAAACGAACATTTATGTTGTCATTAAAAACGGTGACTGGGTTCTTGCTTCCCTTCCTGGGAAAATCCATCCCTCCCAGGGGGAGAGAAGAGGAGGGAAGGAGCCTTAACAAGCACTACGAAGCCACTGATGACCTCGGGTGTGTGGGGGAGGGGAGAGTTAGGGGAGGGAAGCAGAGGGCATTTGCTTTTTAACTTTTGTCCTTTATAACAGTTCAAAAAGAGAGCATTACAGGTGATTTTTATTGTGCGCATATGTGGTTTTTTGGGTAGTCTGCAATACATTTTTTTATTTTTTAAAGATTTTTTAAAAAGTTTATGTATTAGGGGTGCCTGGGTGGCTCAGTCGGTTGAGCGTTCGGCTTCGGCTCAGGTCATGATCCCACGGCCTGTGAGTTCGAGCCCCACATCGGACTCTGTGCTGACAGCTCGGAGCCTGGAGCCTACTTCAGATTCTGTGTCTCCCCCTCTCTCTGATCCTCCTCTGTTCATGCTCTGTCTCTCTCTGTCTCAAAAATAAATAAACATTAAAAAAAAAGTTTATGTATTTATGAGAGAGAGACAGAGCATGAGCATGGGAGGGGCAGAGAGAGGGGGAGACACAGAATCCGAAGCACACTCCAGGCTCCGAGCTGTCAGCACAGAGCCCGACGTGGGGCTCGAACTCATGAACCATGTGATCGTGACCTGTGCTGAAGTCAGACGCTTAACTGACTGAGCCACCCAGGTGCCCCCTAATATATTTTTTAAGATGTTCATGTATTTTTGAGAGAGAGCGTGTACACATGTGGGGGAGGGGCAGAGAGAGGGGGACAGAGGATCCTAAGTGAGCCCTGCACTGACAGCACAGAGCCTGATGTGGGACTCGAACTCAAGAACCACAACATCATGACCCGAGCTTAACCAACCGAGCCACCCAGGCACCCCTGGTCCTCAATATTTTTTATCGTGAACACAAGATACTTTTGTCAGGGGAAAGAATGTCATAACGAAAGGACCAAACAGACTGGGTGGCCATCCTGCTACCCCCCACCCCACAGGCTACCGACTGCCCTCAACGGAGGGTCAGAATCCTTGGGCTCGCAGCTTCGCACACTTGGCAAGGGGGTGGGAAATAGGGCAGAGAACAGGCAGCGTTGGTCTTCTTTTTTTTTTTAATTTTTTTTTTTTAACATTTATTTATTTTTGAGACAGAGAGAGACAGAGCATGAACGGGGGAGGGGCAGAGAGAGAGGGAGACACAGAATGGGAAGCAGGCTCCAGGCTCTGAGCCGTCAGCCCAGAGCCCGACGCGGGGCTCGAACTCACGGACCGCGAGATCGTGACCTGAGTTGAAGTCGGATGCTTAACCGACTGAGCCACCCAGGCGCCCCAGGCAGCGTTGGTCTTCTGCTCTGCCCACTCCAGCCCCTCTGGACACATCTCTGACCCCTGGGTGGCAGACCCAGTTGGCTCTTATCGGTGCGATGGCTTTAGCTAGCTCCCCAAGCTTGACCTCTTTTGTACCTCCCTGCCCTGAGCCAACTGCCTGGCCTCCGTGCTTAGCTGGACTCCGGCCCGACCCCTGTCTGACCAGCGCTTTCCTGGGGCTGGGAATGCCCAGCCTTTCACTCACTGGCACATGGCTGAGCGTTGATGCTACAACTGCAATCTCAAGAAAGGCGCATCCAGCCTTCACACGGACTACCCAGAGTTTATTTGGCCTCGAAGGTCAAGGCCCAATCTTTCAGCCAACAGGTGAGCGTAGCACGAGATCAACAGACACCCCTGAGTGAGATAGCGTGCCTGGCCCTAACTTTACGAGGCCGCCTGCAAAAGCATCACAGACTTCGAGGTCCTAAGACACCTGTCGAGTCATGCCTCCAGAAATGGCAGTCCCAGCTGTGGGACCTTGAACATGCCCCTCTGAACCGTGCATCCCTCCTCTGTAAAATGGAGACCATAAGGATCTCTTTTACCCCAGAATTCCATTAGGAGCAAAGAGGTTAATGTATGTGAAAATGCTTCGTGAGCTGAAAGTCCTTATGTGGTATTTTCTGTAAAAACCCATTTTGGTGCTGTGAGAAGTTTTAAAAAATCAACTAGTTCTCAAATGTTTGTTACCTACTAACTACATGCCCCCAGGACTTGACTTAATTCCCCTAACAGGTCAAGAAATAGAAGACACATGTAACTTGTCACCAAGGAACTTCTACTCAATTTGGGGAAATGGAACAGTCATATTAAAAGTCTGTCTTCTTTCTGGGGCGCCTGGGTGGCTCAGTCAGTTGAGCGTCCTACTCTTGATTTCGGCTCAGGTCATGATCCCAGGGTTGTGGGACTGAGCCCCGCATGGGGCTCAGTGCTCAGCGTGGAGCCTGCTTGGAATTCTCGCCATCCACCCCTCTCTCTCTCCCTCTGTCTCGGGGCACCTGGGTGGCTCAGTGGGTTAAGCATCCGACTTCAGCTCAGGTCACGATCTTGGGGTTCTTGAGTTTGAGCCCCGAATTGGGCTCTCTGATGTCAGTGCAAAGCCCACTTAGGACCCTCTGTCCTCCTCTCTGTGCCTTCTCCTGATCATGCTTTCTCCCTCTTTCCCTTAAACATAAATTAAAAAATATAATAATAGGGGCACCTGGGTGACTCAGTCGGTTAAGCGTCCGACTTTGGCTCAGATCATGGTCTCGCGGTTCGTGAGTTCAAGCCCCATGTTGGGCTCTGTGCTGCCAGTTCAGAGCCTGGAGCCTGCTTTGGATTCTGTGTCTCCCTCTCTCTCTCTCTCCCCCTCCCCTGTTCACATTCTGTCTCTGTCCCTCAAAAATAAATAAACATAAAAAAATTAAAAATATATAGTAATAAAAGTAAAAAGAAACTGTTAAAAAAAAAAGATCCACCCACCCCCCCCCCCCCAGCATCTCTCAAGAAAGAAAGAAAGAAAGAAAGAAAGAAAGAAAGAAAGAAAGTCTGTCTTCTTTCTGCCAATGACTGCAGCTTGAATCTGGAGACACTCCTCTGGCAGTGAATGGGAGGTGGCAAGAACCCAGTTTGGAGGTAGACGAAGCTGAGTACAAGTCGGGCTCTTCCCCACAGTAAATTCCAAGAGACTGTGTATAAGTCCACTTCTTTCTCTGAGCTGCAGTTTCCCAGGCCATGAAAAAGAAACAGTGGTGCCTGCTACCTTACGTCGTGGTGAGGATTAAAACAATGCATATAAAGTGCCTAGCTCAGTCGATATTAGAAATCTCCAAAGTGAAGAAAGGGACGAGTTTCTCCGGCTTTTAATTTATTTTTAATTATGGTAAAAAAAAAAACACATAAAATTTACTATCTTAACCATCTGTAAGTATACAGTTCAGTGGTGTTCAGTATATTCACATTATGATTGTGCAATGAATCTCTGGAACTTTTTTATCTTGCAAAACTGAAACTCTATACCCATTAAACACCAATTCCCCATTTCCCCTCCCTCCCCCATCAAGCCCCTGGTAACCACCATTCTGCTTTCTGTTTCTGTGAACTTGACCACTTTAGGTACCTTCTACAAGTGGAATCATTCAGTATTTGTCTCTGAGGTCTGGTTTATTTCTCTTAGCCTAATGTCCTCAAGGTTATTCTGTGTTGTAGCTTGTAACAGAATTTCCTTCCTTTTTAAGGCTAAGTCATATTCCATTGTATGGATAGACCAACATTCATCCTTTGTTGTTGTTGTTTTTTTTAAATTATTTTTATTATTATTTAAAAAAATATTTTTTAACGTTTATTTATTTTTGAGACAGAGACAGAGCATGAACAGGGGAGGGGCAGAGAGAGGGGGAGACACAGAATCCGAAACAGGCTCCAGGCTCTGAGCCATCAGCACAGAGCCCGATGCGGGGCTCGAACTCACAGACCGCGAGATCGTGACCTGAGCCGAAGCCAGATGCTCAACCGACTGAGCCACCCAGGCGCCTTGTTTTTTTTTTTTTGAATGTTCATTTATTTATTTTTGAGAGAGAGAGAGAGAGCACGATCAGGAGCAGGGGAGGGGCAGAGAGAGAGGGAGACAGAATTCCAAGCAGATTCTGCTGTCAGCACAGAGCCTGATGTGGGGCTCGAACCCACAAATCTCAAGATCGTGACCTGAGCCAAAACCAAGAGTCAGACGCTTAACCAACTGAGCCACCCAGGTGCCCCTATCCATTCATCTTTGGCGGACATTTAGATTACCTCAAACTCTCGGTGGAATTGTGGATAACACTGCAAAGAACATGGGTATGCAAATATCTCTTTGAGACCCTGCTTTCAATTCCTTTAAATATATATCCCAGAAGTAGGATTGCTGGATCATATGGTAGTTCTGTTTCTTATTGTTTGAGGACCCTCCAGACTGTTTTCCCTAGGGGGTGCACCATTTCACAATGCCACCAACAGTGGACATGGTTCCATGTCCTCCTGGTTCCATGTTCCAGTTCCTCCATGTCCTTGCCAATGCTTGTTACCTTCTATTTTTTTTTTTTTTTTAAGAGTAGCCATCCTAATGGATGTGAGTAAACAGGATGTCTTTTTGTAAAACTATTATAATCTCTTCTCACTGCTCCCACAATGCTTCTATGGAGTCTGATTACGCGACTGACCCGCTGTTTGGTCAAAGGAGGGTGTTTTCTCTGCAATCCTTGGAGACCCAGGCAAAGTTGGGCAGAGACCCCAGTGCTTTTGCCCTGCCGAGAGCTGTCCCCGGTGGCCTGTGGCTGGAGAGCTGCACACATGAGCTGCAGAGGCAGGCCAGATCTGCCACTATTTTTGCTTTGGCTCGAAAGATGCCACCCAGGAATAAAGGTACTCTCCGGGGTTGGGGGGGGGGGCACATCCCCTCATATGGCCCCTGTCACCCTTCTTAATGGCCACTCCCTGCTGTTATCTTCCTCCTGACATCTCTCCCAAGGTTACCCTGGGGGAAGAAATTGTTGACAAGTTCAAGGCCAGGGCTGTTTGGCTCTGTTGAACGAGCTTTGCGGGGTCTGGAGGCATGATTGAGGCCCAGACAAAGAGGCGGCCGGCACCGGGGTGCACCACAGTTTGAGGAGGACCCCACGCTTGGGAAGCTGGATGGAAAGCTCCGGCGCTGGCGGGAAGAGAGAAACAAGAGAAAATTCCAGATGTGGGGCTTGCAGAAAGAACATAAGCCGACTGTTCAGTTGAGTGGGGCCAGTGGCGTTTCCAAAAGGGAGGCGATGTGTGCAGTGGTCAGCACTTGACTTGTAAAGTGAGGTAAGATTTGGGTTCAAACCCGACCGGCTCCACCGCTTACTAAATGTGTGGTCTTGGGCAAGTTGTGGAACTTCTTTGAGTCTCAGTTTCCTTATCCTTAAAATAGGATTCCTTAAACAACGGGGGGTGGGGCGGGGGGCACCTGGCTGGCTCCATCAGTAGAGTATGAGGCTCTTGATCTTGGGGTTGGGAGTTTGAGCCCATGTTGGGTGCACAGATTACTTAAAAAGATAAAATAAAATGGGAAGGAAAATGCTACCTCAGTGAGTTGTTGTGAGATCAATGTTGTTTATCAAATAGCACCCTCTGTATGCCAGGGGCTTCGTCAAACACCCTCTAACACGCAACATATAATACAGGGCTCAAGAATGAAGGCTCTGGGGGTTGACGTTGGTTAAAAGCCCAAATCTACTACCCGTTAACTGTGGGAAGGCATTTTACCTCCCTGGGCCTCAGTCTACTCATCTTTAAAATGGGGATGAGGGGTGCCTGGGTGGCTCAGTCGGTTAAGTGGCCGACTTCGGCTCAGGTCATGATCTCGCAGTTCGTGGGTTCGAGCCCCGCATCGGGCTCTGTGCTGACAGCTCAGAGCCTGGAGCCTGTTTCAGATTCTGTGTCTCCCTCTGTCTCTCTGACCCACCCCTGTTCATGCTCTGTCTCTCTCTGTCTCAGAAATCAATAAACGTTAAAAAAAAAATTAAAAAAAATAAAATGGGGATGATAGGAGCGCCTGGGTGGCTCAGTCAGTTGAACATCCGACTTTTGATTTTGGCTCAGGTCGTGATCTCACCGTTCGTGAATTCAAGCCCCACGTCAAGCCCCTCGTGGGGCTCTGTGCCGACAGGGTGGAGCCTGCTTGGGATTCTCTTCCTCTCTCTGCGCCCCTCCCCTGCTCTCTCTCTCTCTAAATAAATAAATAAACATTTTTTTTTTTTTAATGGGGATGATAAGGGGAAATGAGAATGCCTGTCTCCCCAGGTTGACATAGGCGTGGGGGAGTGCTGGCCACTGAGGACAAGTGCTTTCATTTAACGTGCTCACAACATGCCTACTATGTGCCGGCACCGTGCTGGGGACAGGCGATCAAGGATGAACTAGACACAACCCTGCCTTCCGGAACTTGGAAACTTTAAAGGACAAGACAGACAAGGAAACAGCTCATTTCAGTACAGACTGGGGTGGGGAGTGTTGGCAGCCGTGTTCTCCACAGAGGCAGAGTCTCGAAGCTGAACTTGCAGAGCGCCCTTACGTAGTAAAATCAAGAATTTCTGATCAAAACGCAGTAGAGCTGATGGAGAGGGGGCATTGCTTCCAGCCCCCTTCTGATGCCACCAGTTTCTCTGGACTCCTGTCGGAGTCTTGGGCGTGGGAGGAAGCCTGCGTTTCTCTTTGTCCTTTCCGTCTTCCCCATATAAATCGGAGGAAAGGACCTCCCAAGAGACCCACCACTGATTGCATGGTCCCTCGTTTTCCCTGGAATACTGTCCTGCCTCCCAACTGGCGGAGAGTGGGCAGGAGCAGGCATGTCGTCTGGGGACTACAGAGCGCCTTTCACCCACCCCCTTGGGGTCCAGCACGTGCCCGTTCCCTGTGGGTCACCCGGTCCCTGTGTTTTCAGGGTGACAGGCTCCTGACCACAGGAACAAACCAGAGAACTTTGTGTAAGCCTGACGCAGTGTTGGTGGCCGAGAGGGACTCTTGTTAACGCAGACAGAGGAGAAGAGAATAAGAACCGGGACGGGGGTCCTGGCTGAGCCTTAAGGGATGGGACACTGGCCTGGGAGTGTCACTAACCCCAGTGGCTGAGCCAACACTTCCCCCCCTCATTGAGAGGGAGGCTCCAGGACTCAGCCGCCTGGTTTCTCCTCCTCCACCAGGCCTGTCACCGTTTCCACACACAGCAGTGTCTGTGGGGGTGGAGGCTTTTTCCAGACATGTATTTAAGTGAGGAGAGAAAACAAGGCGAGTCGCCCAGGATTTGCCAAGTCAGTAGGCAGGAACACAACCCGGGAAGCCAAAAATAAGACACCGGTGAGGGTCACCCTGCTCTCCTGTGCTGCAGAAGGTTTACGGCCCGTGCGGAACACTCTATAATCACACTTTTGTTTAAGGATAGCCCTTGATCCCAGGGCATCGGTCTCCTGGCTGGAAGGTAGCAGAGCCCTGATTGTGGGCAGTGAGTAATGGTGACTCAGGAAAATTCACAAGGACACAGGGAACACCCCCGAAGTCATCTGGGGACATGCCCTGGTTCCCCCTGCCGGTCAGGGAGCCAGGAGTTCTGGTCCCCATTGTAAAGGAGGAATTTCTAAAGTTTTCTCTGGAACTTTGGCAGAATTCTATGGGATCTTTCAGAGGAAGTATTAGACTTTGGGTGTTTTTCTGGGGGAAATTACTAAAAAATTTTCACCTTTACATCTGTGTACGAATTCTCTTTATTCTGATGGAGCATTTATTACTGCGATGAACAGAACTCCGGAAAGCAAATTATGACAGTAGTAACAATCACCGACATTTATGTAGCTCTTAGGACGTGCCAGGTACTGGTCTCTCCATGTATTTTTGTGTTTCATCATATCTGAGCCTCCATCGGTCTTCAGATGTACAATTATTTAATGTACCACTAAGGAATGCTGACAATTAGGGCGCCTGGTTGGCTCAGCCTGTGGAGCGTGCGACTCTTGATCTTGGGGTTGTGCGTTTTGAGTGCTGAGGTTACTTAAAAATAAAATCTTACAAAAAAAAAAAAGAATGCTGCCAATTAACCCATGGCATGTCATCGATTTTAAGACTCACGCTGATTCCGGAAATATTAAAAGAGGAATCTTAGAATCAACAAAATGTAGTAATTAATTCTCAGTTGTCATCCTTGCTTTATAGATGGGTAAACTGAGGAACAGAGAGGTTGAGTAAGCCAGTGTCAACTAGGAAGAATGTGGTAGAAGTAGGATTTGAACCGAGTCAGGCTCATGACCGCTGTGCTATATTGTATCTGAGAAAGTAATGTCTGTCTGTGGGCCGGATGCAGGGAAGGACACACAAAGAGGGAAAGTTGGACCCCGCCCTCTGCTCCCTCTTCCACATCACCCCCCAGGGCCAGTGTTGATGTCCGTCTTAAAAACTTCTCCTAGGGGCGCCTGGGTGGCGCAGTCGGTTAAGCATCCGACTTCAGCCAGGTCACGATCTCACGGTCCATGAGTTCGAGCCCCGCGTCAGGCTCTGGGCTGATGGCTCAGAGCCTGGAGCCTGTTTCTGATTCTGTGTCTCCCTCTCTCTCTGCCCCTCCCCCGTTCATGCTATGTCTCTCTCTGTCCCAAAAATAAATTAAAAAAAAAAAAAAAACAAAACAAAACAAAAAAAAAAAAACTTCTCCTAGATCTTGCTCCTCCTCTCACACCCAGCAGCTGACATCCTGGTTCTGTCCTTCCTCACCTCTCTCTTGCCCCTCCTTGGACTATTGCAGTAGCCCGTAAGCTGTCACCCTCCTCCAGTTCCCCCCACCCCCAGCACACACTGAGTCAAAGTCATCTTCCTAAAATGTGAATCAGATCTCGTCACTCTGTTCCCAAACCTCTGAGGGATCCAAATCCTGGTGAGCGTTTGTTCATTCACTCCTCTGTTTCAGCACCTACTCTGTTGGGCTGACCTTTAGTGAGCAAAGCCCAGTGTGGTCTGTGGCCATGATCTCACGGAGAAGCAAGATCCCTCAGTGGGCAGATACGGCCCACTGTGAAAATGCTTCATCGGGGATGTGCTGGGCCCATAGCGGGGGGGGGGGGGGCATCTGCTCTGGGGACTCAGGGGCCACTTCATAGAGGATGAGTGGGCATTCACCAGGCAAAGGATGTCAAGGATTCCCAGGGAGACAGAACAGCATGTGCAAAGGTCCAGAAGTCAGAGAGTAGTTGTCACAGAGTATCAGATGAGGTATGTTCCCAATGAGCCTAGAAAGACAGGCTTTCGGGGGGGGGGGGGCGGGTGGGCAGGCAGCTGGACAAGTTTGGCCCCCCTTTCTTTTTTGGCCTCTACTCCCTTCTCTTCATTTCCCTACAACATCCCTCTGCAGTAGGTATTTGCTTCCCAAACAGACATCTTCCTCTTCACACATCCTCCACAGGTAGCAACCCTCCTCTCAGCAAACTCATCCTTCCGGCCCCTCCCCAGTGGAAACACCCCTGACCCTTCACCTAGCTCCCTGGGTTCTGAGCCGGGCAGGAGAAGCCTGAGGAGCTGGTCTTGGGTTCAACTGGCAGGGGAGTGGGGGGTGGGGCTGGGGAGTTGGAGCATTTTTACAGATTTCGGTTGAGTACCAGCCTGTAAAGGCCTATAAAACCCTGCACAGGCTGAACTAACCCCTACCTCTTTGACCCTCTCTTCCACTGCTCTCCCCTTGGCCGACCGCTTCAGCTACCCTGGTCTCCTGCCATTCCTTCAATGTGCCCCCCACCCCCACATTCCTATCCCAGGCTCCTTGCACTGGTATACCTTTTTGCCTTCCTTATCTTCATTTCCATCAGATTTTGCTTGAATGCCATCTTCTCAGAGAGGTCCACCAGGATACCCCGTTTAGAACTGCGACCTCGGGCCACCTGGGCGGCTCAGTTGGTAGAATATGCAACTCTTGACCTCGGGGCTGTAAGTTTGAGCCCCATGTTGAGTGTAGAGGTTACTTTAAAATCAAATCTTGGAGCACCTGGGTGGCTCAGTCGGCCAAAGCGTCCGTCCAACTTCGGCTCCAG
Organism: Panthera onca; assembly: GCF_046562875.1. Lineage (NCBI taxonomy): Eukaryota > Metazoa > Chordata > Mammalia > Carnivora > Felidae > Panthera > Panthera onca. The sequence goes on along the minus strand of NC_138343.1, from coordinate 35,416,598 downwards.
TCATGTTCTCACGGTTCATGAGTTTGAGTCCTGACTCGGGCTCTGTGCTCTCAGCGCACAGCCCGCTTTGGATCCTCTGCGCCCCTCTCTCTCTGCCCCTCCCCTGCTTGCTCTCTTTCTCTCTCAAAAATAAATATGCATTTTAAAAAAATTGTTAAAAAAATTTTTTTAGATTGGGGCACCTGGGCGGCTCAGTCAGTTAAGCGTCCAGCTGCAGCTCGGGTCGTGATCTCATGGCTCGTGGGTTCGAGCCCCGCGTCGGGCTCTGTGCTGGCAGCTCAGAGCCTGGAGCCTGCTTCGGATTCTGTGTCTCCCTCTCTCTCTGCCCCTCCCCCACTCACACTCTGTCTCTCTCTCTCTCTCAAAAATAAACATTAAAAAAATTTTTTTTCATCTTAAAAAAATAAATAAATCAAAACTGTAGCCTCATCTCACAGGCTTCCCTGCCTTTCTCTGGAGCACTCACCATCTTCAAGAGCTTGGATGACTCACTTATTTATTTGTTTACCGTCTGTCTCTCCCCACAAGACTGTGGGTTCCAGGAGGTCAGAGATTTGGGTCTGCCTGGTTCGCTCCGGATCCCCAGCACCCAGCCCTGCGTCTGGCATGCAGTAGGCGCTCAATCAATATCCTTTGGTAGAATGAATGAATTCTGAGCTCTGGGTGTGTGCCAGGCAGGCTCTGCCTCGGGTGCCAGGGAGGACAGAGGGCTGAAGGAACAAGGTCTCTGCCCCTCCAAGGGTGCCGGCCAGGCTGGTTCTGGCAGGCAGTGGGACAGGTCCCTGACAGCCAGGTGAGTCCTGGGTGAATCACCACTAATGAGATGGTGCGGGCCACGCCAAGCTGCTTCCCACACGGGCATCCGACAGGTCACTGCCTGTCGCCAGGAAACTCCCCAATAAGGATTGAACCAGGACCCTGGGCTGGGGCTGCAGGAAGTGCCCGCCTCCCCTTCAGACCCCACCCATTCCTGAGGACTGAGTCGGCTCACCTGGGCTCCTTCACCCCTAGGCCTTGGCCAGACGCTAGTTTCTCAACCTTGCCTCCAAGATTTCGTTCCTAAAAGGAGTTTCGCTCCTTGCGTCCCACACCCCTCCTGGGCAGGGCCTGTGTGTCACTAGCCGTGTCTGGGTCACTGAGCCCGCAGAGGGAAGGCATCTGGGCCTGGCTGGACGCCCCCCCCACCCCCACCCCCAGGCAGCTAGGAAGAGTCAATCAACTGACCAGAGTTTATGGAGTGTGTGGACAGGACAATGGGGGCTTTTAAAATCTGACTGGACAGCGTGAAGTGGTCTTCATGACCACACCCCACCTGTCCCATTGGAGCCTTGGGCCCGCCAGAGCGCCTGCCCGGGCCCAGGAAGGATGACCGTCCCAGGGCAGGGCATCGATTTTCGTGAACCTCCATTTCCTCATCTGCAAAGTGGGGCACGGCCTCCTGCCCTGTGGGCGGCTGCAGGGCCAGGATGAGATCATGGGCAGACAGAGCGAGGAATGCAGGTGGGTAGCCAGGCCTCCGCCCCGTAGCCCAGAAGATGTGGCTGGAGTGGCAGATGTCTGGGGTGAAAGCTGGCCAGGCACCGTCCCAGAGAGAAGGCGGCCGGCCTGTCTTCTTCCCTTCCTCTCAGGTCAAGGCCCTTGAGGCCCCAGCAGGCCCTCCTGCCCCAAACCCCAAAGAGCCCCTGGCTGGGTTGCCTCCCCCCAGTCCTCTGTGAGGTCCGAAATCCCTACCCTTATTCATTCATATCCCGGTAATGCACCTAGAGCTTTCAACAAATGTGTGCGTTGGTCAGTTATCAGATGTCCAAGGGGCACTGCTCGGCTGCCGGGCACGGTGCCTGGCGGATGGGTGCAAAGATGGGGAGGCCTGGCCCCCGTCTTGAGGGCACACAGGCTGGGGGACTAGCAGTCTGGTAAATGCACTGCGCGGGCAAACACCCGCAGGCCTCCCACGCACGCACGTATCTATGCCGGGGGCCGCAAGCGCTCAGAGAAGGGAGTGGCCGGTGGGGTGAGGGTAGGCATGGGGCAGAGCCTCACAGAGGAGGGGTGGCCTGAGCCGGGCTGCCTTTGGACTTTGCTGACCCACAGTTGTCAGTTAACCCTCACAGCAGCCGTGTGATGCCGGCAGCACGGGCATCATCCCGCCCGTCTCATGGATGACAAAACCGAAGTCCAAAGAGGTGAAGTGACTTGCCCAAGGCCTCAGTGATTTTGAGTGGCAAGGGCTCATCTGGAACTCCAGGTCCCCGGCCCCGGTGCGGGGGCCTCTCATGCCCTGCCTGGAGTTTCTTCCTCTCCTCCTGCATTCGCTTGCACGGCCAACACGACACGGGTATTACTTTGTGCTGGGAGCCGCCCGCAAGCTGGCGATTGAGAGGCAGCAAGAAGCAGCCTAGAGGAGAAAACACACACGTACACGGATGGTGAAACCTTTCGTTCAATTTCCCATTCGACCTGTTCACTGAGCACCTGTTGTGCACCAGGCAGTCCAGCAGGCTGGGGATATAGCAGTGAACAAAATAGGCCGAGAGTGCTGCCCTCATGAGGGTTTTCTTCTAGGAGGCCAGCAGATGATAATCAAGGAAGTGAGTGGTACTCCTGAAGGAACGTGACACAGGGTAAGGGAACGGAGTGGCCAGGGTGCTATTTTAGACAGCGTGGTCAGGGAAGGCCTTTCCAAAATAGGTCATATTTGCTGGTGGTTGTTTTTTGAGATAACATGTGGGCAAGGGAGGCCTGTGGATAGCTGAGGAAATATACCAGGCAGAGAGCACAGCAAGTGCAAAGGCCCTGAGGCAGGAGTGTGGTGGGGTGTTCGGAGGAACATTAGGGAGCTGAGTAGGGAAGGGAGGGAGCGATATGAGGCAAGGTCAGGGAGGTCATGGGAGTGGGGGAGGCACAGATCCTTAAAGGCCTTATAGGTCATTTAAGGTCTTTGCTCTTACCCCCAGTGAGATAGGAGCCACTGGAGGGTTTTGAGCTGAGGATTGACCTGGTTTGGGCCAGGTTTTAAAAAGATCTCTCCGGCTGCTGGGGAGAGGACACTGTAATGAGGCAAGAAGTGGGGGTGGGCAGGGAGACCATGCCAGGCTATTAAGATCACCCAGGCACAGTTGGGTCATGTTGTAGGGGTAGAGTGGGGAGAAGTGGGCACATTGAGGACGTTCTGAAAGTAGCCCCAACAGCCTTTGCAGGCCGACTGGACATTACGTATGAAAGCGAGGGTTCAAGAGGGATTCTGGCTCCAAGAGCAGGAGTGCAGTCTTGCCCAGGCTGTGTCTGGACAGAGGTGCCACCTCCTTCGTCCGGAGCATGGCACGGAGCATGGCACCGCCTCGGCTGGTGTCAGCGTTGGACAGTGCCGGGCCCTTCCTCCCTCCCTGCGGCTTGCTTGGGCTGCCTTGTTTCATTTCAGAGGTTGTGAATGGGGTCCAGCAGCTTCCATGACCTTCCCATCTTAGGTGGGACCGACAACCTGCACGATGGGGTTAGAAAGCACTTTATCCATAGGTATCAAGGGCCTTAAAACTTTTCATGCTCAAAAAAGGTATACAAATCAATAAGATAAATAAATAAGAAATAAAACTTTTCATGCTCTTTGACCCAACGAGTTTCTTTCTAGAAAGTTCCCTCGGGGATGTCACTTGAAATGCTGGCAGCATTTGATCAAGACCTCCACTTAGATTGTTGTGCTGTCCTTAAAATCACATGCCCTAAGACTTTCTTTTTTTTTTTTTTTTTTTTTTATTTATTTTTGGGACAGAGAGAGACAGAGCATGAACGGGGGAGGGGCAGAGAGAGAGGGAGACACAGAATCGGAAACAGGCTCCAGGTTCTGAGCTGTCAGCACAGAGCCCGACGCGGGGCTCGAACCCACAAACCATGAGATCACGACCTGAGCTGAAGTCAGACGCTTAAGCAACTGAGCCACCCAGGCGCCCCTGGACTGCTATTTTCATTTTCTTCTTTATAATTTTTTTCATACCGTATTAATGTTCTAAGATGGACATGCATTGCCTTTATGATAATTCGATTAAAAAAGCAGTATTTTAAAAAAAGACGGAGAAAGGAAATGTGGGTTCCCAGAAGCTGAGGAAGCACAGCAGAGGCCAAGCTGGGAAAAGAGAACTGATCGACCCATCCCTTCGAGGGACAGCCAGGCGGTCCTGCTGTCCGGCAGCTGCCCCTGGGCTCACCGCCTCCAGTGTGACTGCTTGGGGCTGGAGGAGAGAACACAGCCAGGTCCAGAGACCCCCCTCCCCTTTACTGCCCAGTCACCCCTGCCCCCCGCCACACACACACACACACACACACACACACTCCTCCCTTGGGCCCCTGCAGGCCTCAGAATTTGCTCCTCCTTCTCCTCTGTTTCTATTACATCTCACCAGAGGCCGGATGCTTTTGTCCTGTGTGTGTCTCCCCTGACTGCCTATGAGCATCATAGGATCGGGTCATGATCCAGGGGTTCTCGGAGTGTGGTCTCCAGATGGCAAGAACCCATTAGAAAGGCAAATTCACGTGTCCCACCTCAGACCTACTGAATCTGAACCTCTGGAAGGGCTGCCCAGCAATCCATTTTAACAAGCCTTCCGAGGTTACAGTTTGAGAGCCACTGCCTTATGGTACAGCCCCACGGTGGCCCATGTTTTACATTGATTATTTCATTGTACAGATTGCCGTGATTCCCACTTACCAGAGAAACGCGTTAAGAGAAGGTAGGGGACCCATCCAAGGTGACACAGACAGCCAGGCTCTCCTATGAGGTCCAGCTTGGCATTGGGCATACAGAGTGCCATGGACACGGGGGTTGAACCGTGGTATCAGAGCCCTGGCTGCTCAGTTGGAAGACCAGACTGATTCGGCATGAGACCCAGGCAGTCCTGGTCCCCCTGTGGGATAAGGGAGGCTGCTGTGCCTGCTGAGGGCCCCTCTGGTGATGACAGCCAGAGCCGGTCAGGGCGGATGAACACTGCAGACGAAGGGCGCAGCGCCACCTGCTGGCCAGAAGGACACAATCCATGATGCTGGTGCATAGAGGCAGGGACCCACAGACACACACCTCAGGGACACCATGACAGGCATGCACGTGTCTCCTCCCACTGCACGTGGGCGTCCACATCCACACGTGGATGTCTGGGCCTGTGGGCACGTGGGGGCTCTCAGCCACACAGCCTGGCAGATAGCATTAAATTCACTCATTTACTCCCTCACCAAATGTTCATTGAGATCCGCCAAGCCCACCGTCGCTGCCCCTCAGGATCCTACGGGCTGGGCGATGGTCAAGAGACTAGAAACCACAAGGTGATGTAGATAAAGTCTGGGAGTGGTGCACCCAGTGAGGTCACGGAGGCAGCCCCTAACCCGTCTGGCCTGGGGCTGGGAGCAGGGAGGGCCTCTCTAGGCCATCCATGGCCCCCTGGGACTTACGTGAGCAGGAGACAGCTGGGTGAAGGAGGCTGTAGCTCATCAGGTCCAAGCTCAGAGATGCGGGAGAGGAGAGCCAGGGCCCTCAGCACGGGGTCGTATACACCGGCCACAGAGCCTGGGCTCTGTCCTCCAGGCAGCGGGAAAGCATGCAAAGTTGTCGGCAAGGGCGCTATGGCCAGATTCTGGGGCTGTGTCATACTGATGTGTTTGTACTAAAGCTTAGGACCTGAGGGTGTCTCGGCTTCTCCTGGGGCCGGGCCTAGGATGTGACCTGTGCCTACGTACTATTTCTTCTTACTGCAGCACTGCCCCCAGACCTGTCCGGGGCTGGGGGGGAAGAGACACCCCCGTTCCCCAGAGAGAAGCCTGTGTCCAGTCTAGAAACGAGTGAGGCAAACAGCAGCCACTGTTAAGTCAGGCATCCGTGCGTGCCTGGTAGATGTCCTTCCTTCACTCCCTAGGCTCTCTGACACAGCACAGAGGGTATGGCCTCTTCCAGAATGTCGCTCCCTATGCCCCCTGGGTACCCCCAATGCCTCTACTAGAGTGTCAGTGCCTCTCTGAGGGGTAGAACTAGAGGGACGAGTTTTGACAGGTGGTGCGTATAGTGGGGAATCTAGAGCCCAGAGGCAGGGTGTTTTGGTGAAAAGGCCTGTGGCAGGGGGGAGGGGGTGGCTTCCGTGGGGAGAGAGCCTGGGCAGCTGAGCGAAAGGGGAGCAGCGTGAGGACGCCAAGGAGAAGTTGCCAGGTGGTGCCCAAGAGAAAATATTCCAGCTCCCCAGGAGCCTATCTGATGGCTGTGACTTTGTCAATGGCTGGTTCTCCACCAGCCTGGCCCTTGGCCTGGCCCCCTGCTCCCCCCCCCCCCCCCCCCCCACCGGCCTGCGGTTTTCCTCAGTAGAGAAGCAGTGGCAGCTTCCGAGAAACCCCACCAAGACTTTCCTGTCAGGGCAACTCCAAGTTCCTCTTACTGAGGAAGGGGAAGTGGTGGAGTTTCTCCTAAGGGGTTTCAGTTTCTTTCTAAGAAGCCGGAGTGTCCCAACTCCAGGGCTCGGCGGAGGCAGATGTTAAAGGGACAGAGCTTTGGCTCCGGGGGCTTTCCCACCTGGGTTCCAACCAAAGTACATTTGTTGGGGCCTGGTATCGGAAGTTCCAGAAGAGGAAACTGAGGACGTGTGTTTCGCAGGCCCTTTCCCACGGCCCCGCCTTTCTTCCTCTCCAGGGACACAACCCCAAGCCCCCTCGCCGCTCCCACCGTCAGGCACAAACCGTGGCCTGCCTTCCCTCAGGGACACCAGGGTAGGAAACCTATTTCTTCAACCCTCGAAGCCAACTTCTTCTGAGCCCTGCCTCCTCGGGGCCCGGCCGGGCAACTGAAAATCCGGCCCAGATGAAGAACTGACTCCAGCTTAAGGCTGATTCCTGTCCAGGGGATGTGCCCATTTTGGAGGCCCCCCTGTTTCATAAGGACAAACTGCGGGAGCCCAGAGAACTGACAGCAGCCTTCTTACGAAGACGCCCTGGCTTGGGGGTGAAGTAAAAGCCCTTCGCATTATTCGAACAATAGCCACCATTGATAGGGAGCGCTTACTGTGTGCCAAGCGTTTTGCATGAATTTCCTCCTGTATTACCCACAATGACCCCCTGACGAAGACACAATCATGATCCCTGAAGTCGAGCCACCTGCCCAGCTCACAGCCCAGGAGCCCATTCTTCCCAGTAGACCTCTTCTCCGAAGGGGGGGTGGGGGGAAGGAAGAGTAACAGACCCCCAGAGGAGCTGGCTGGGAAGGTCTGACCTCTGGTATCGCAAAGCTTCTCACCACAGCTTGAGCCTCTCTGAGAGGTCGAGAGCAAGCCGTCCAGTTAAAACTGCCTTCCCAGAGCCAACATGGCCGGGGCTGTCCCCAGGGTGGGAGGAACTCCCGTGGCCTCTTTTATTTTCCTCTCACGGGCATCGCTCTTTGCCAATACATACGTTACGGGGACAGTGGGGGGATTCCCCCGAACCGTGATGCTCTTCCGTTCAAAAACATTTGCCTGGAGGGCCGCTGCGGCGTGACAAGGAAACACACAGCTGCTGGTGGCGGAAGGGCCCGACTCAAACGAAAGAGGACCCTCAGCGGGTGGCCAGGTTTCGTCAATAAAGATACCGGAGGCCCACTTAAATTTGATTTTCAGATAAACAACAACATTCGGGATATCCTGACACTAAAAAAAAAAAAAAAAAAAAAAAAAAAAAAAAAAAAAAATTGTTGTTTCTCTGAAATTCAAATTTAACTGGGCATCCTGTTTTGTGTCTAGCAACCCCAGACCCTCAGCACCTGGGGCAAAGCCTTCCCCAAGGTCCCAGCGGGGTGCTGTTGAGAGAGAGAGACACACAGCACAGCTGGGAGAAAAACACTGACCTGGGCGGAAAGCAAACCTGGGATTGTCAATGGTCAGAGAAGGGCGGAAACACGCTGCTTACAGTGTGAGCAATCTCAAAATCTCCCTCTCAACCTAGGGCCGAGTGCTGCGTTCAAGTTCCACAAAAATGCACGGGTGCTCCGGAAGAAGACTCTCTTTCCTCTGGGCCCCGGTTTTCTCATCTCTGTAATGGGGGGAGATTTGGATGCCATGATGGCTAAGGATTTCCTAGCCCTTGGCTTTTCCAGCCCAGGGGAAATCTGCTGGAAGCAAGGGGAGGTGCCAGCTCGCCAAGGAACAAGTTTAAAGAGGAGGAAGAGGCTTGGAAAAGGGCGGCCCTCTTACCCGGAAGGAGATTGGGGCATTGTGACTGGACATTGGGTGCCTGGGGGCTGCTCCTGGGTCGGGCACACCCAGTACCCACTGGACCTCCTTAGAAGGGGCCCTAGGGACCCCCCACGGCTGCATCAATCGCTACGGTGGCCAGGACCAGCCAGCTTTTCAAACATCCACGGAGACACTTGAGCCACAGTGGGGCCGGTTACTAGCTCCCAAAAGCATATTATAAAGACGAAACGATTAAATGTCTACAAAAGGTTAACTAGACAATTGCGACTCAGCTTCTATAGTTTATGCAGATGATACGTGACGTGGCCAGTGGGTGGATCTGAGTACTTCTGAGGGACGTGGCCTTTGAGAGGAAGAATGCCCAGAGGCCTTTAAAGCCCCACAAAGGGCAGTCTCTGGGATGTGGTGACCATGCATTCCCCCCAGACCAGCAACCGTATTCCAGGATCTGATGGCAGCGTGGGGTGAACTTCAGCAGCCAGAATCTCTGGGCATACAGGTGGTGGGCAGGTCTGGGAAGGGCCCCTCCGAAAGGACTGTCAGGGTCCCAAGTGGTCCCTGGAGAGGGGACTGGTGAGACTGTGCTGTGGCCTCAGGGCCAGGCTGCCGCTCCACGCAGGGCTGCAGCCTTGACGGGGAACTGGAGGCCATCTCTCGAGCCAGGTCCCGGGTGCACCTCGGGCCGGCAGGGCACTGGGATTACTTCTGGGCCTGCTGGAAAGGGGAGGTGCTACCGTGCGGCCAACAGCGGTGGACCTGAGCGGCTGCAGGTGCCCCAGTAATCGCCGTCAACTCCACACCTCACAGCTATCACCAGGAGATAAGGGTCTTCGCTGCGGACGACGGACATGTTCTCCGTCTTCCGTAAACGTGTATCTCTGGGGAACTTGGTGTGTTGGTTTGCTAGGGCTGCCATAACAGAGTACCACCGCCAGGTGGTTTAAACACCAGAAATGAATTTTCTTGCCGTCCTGCGGCTAGAATTTTCTTACCATCCGCCCCTTAGAATGAGGTGTTAGCGGGGTTGGTTGGCTTCCCTCCATGCCCATCCGTGTCCTCATCGCATCGTTTTCTAAGGACACCACCAGTCGTGTTGGATTGGGGCCCACCCATCTGACCTCATTTTACCTTAATTGCCTCTTTATTTATTTATTTTAAGCTTTATTTATTTTGAGAGAGAGAGAGAGAAAGAGAAAAAGAGCATACGTGGGGGAAGGATAGAGAGAGAAGGAGAGACAGAATCCCAAGCAGGCTCCGCGCTGTCAGCACGGAGCCCCGACGTGAGGCTCGAACCCACAAACCGTGAGATCATGACCTGCGCCGAAACTAAGAGTCGGATGCTTCACCGACTGAGCCACCCGGGCGCCCCAACACTTGGCGATTTTTAACCTACGATGGACGTGAAAACAGTGTGCTCAATGTGCTGACTCTGGAAATGGAGTTTGGAGACTCGTCCCAAGATCACAGCTCAGGGATGACCACCTTCCTCTAGAGATCCTGGGACCTCCTCTGCCTAGCAGTTTTGATCAGGAGTAGTTTGAGGACAGCTTCCGGACACGGCCCCCACTGGCCAGTGGGCTGGGAAGGGGTCAACGTCGTGACCAGATTCGAGGACTTCTTAGCAGGGTGGGCTGCTTTCTCTACCCGATGAAGGTCCGGTGATCTTTGCCCTTGAAGAACTGTCCTCTTTAAAAAACAAAGTTGCAAATTCTCTACCCAGAGCTGCTATTTATAGGATCATCCATGAATCTTTACAAAAAAAACAATAGAGAGACAAACTTTTAGCCTTTGTATTTTTCCGAAAGTAGCACAAGTTTGTTTTTGAAAACACAGATGAAAAAGGAGAAAACAAAATTAACGAGTCAGACCTCCCAGAGATTACCACTGTTAACATTTCTCAATCTGTATCTATCCGTGTGTCTTGATCTACATCTCCCTCTATGTTTGTATGGTTACATTTACTTTAAAGATAAGATTAAGTAGTACCATTTCATAACTTCTTATCAATTACTATATCATGATCACTTCACCGGGCACAGAATTGTTCTCTCCGGCACCATTTTCTTTTCTTTTCTTTTCTTTTCTTTTCTTTTCTTTTCTTTTCTTTTTCTCTTCTCTTTTCTTTTCTTTTTCCTTTTCTTTTCTTTTCTCTTTTCTTCTCTTTTCTTTTCTTTTCTCTTTTCTTTTCTTTTCTTTCCTTTCCTTTCCTTTCTCTCCTTTTCTTCTCTTCTCTTCTCTTTTCTTTTTCCTTTCCTTTCCTTTCCTTTCCTTTCCTTTCCTTTCCTTTCCTTTTCTTGTCTTTTCTGTTCAGAGAGAGAGCATGCAAGCGGCGGAGGGGGCAGAGGGAAAGAGAGAGAGAGAGAAAGAGAGAGAGAATCCCAAGCAGGCTCTGGGCTAAGCAGGGAGGCTCCCACGACCCTGGGACTATGACCAAGTGGAAATCAAGAGTTGGACACTCAACCGACTGAGCTACCCAGGTGCCCCTCCACCACCATTTGTGATGGTGGCACAGTATGAGAGTGTCATAAGCTATGCAATAAACTTCCTATTGCTGAATACTTGGGTTGTTTACCATTTGCATGTATTAAAGTTTATTTTTTCAAGCAATCTCTACACCCGACATGGGGCTTGAACTCACGACCCCAAGACCAAGAATCACACGCTCCTCCAACTGAACCAGCCAGGAGCCCCACCATTTTCACGATAGTAAATGAAGTGACAGCACCCTCACAGCTAAATCTGTGCCATGATTATTTACTAAGGATAAATTCCTAGAAGTGAAACTTCTGTGTTGAAGAGAAAGCACTATTTAAACATTTTAAACTTTTTTTTGGATATATTCGTACGTTTCAAATTTCAAAGGCATTTCCCCACCTCCGTTCTCGAGATATTTTGCATGTATATAAATTATACATATGTATATAGTATATGTGTATGTATATATACACACACAAGTATAAAATACAGGTGTATTCTCTATACACCTATAGAGAATACATCCTCTATATACTATTTTGTACTTTGCATTTTTCACCTAACATATTATCTTGGAGGACTTCCCATGTCAGTACCTAAAGAGCTTCTTCAGGGTGTCTGGGTGGCTCAGTCAGGTAAGGGTCTGACTTGGGTTTAGGTCATCATCTCGCGGTCTGTGAGTTCAAGCCACGCTTCTGGCTCTGTGCTGATAGCTCAGAGCAGCCTGGGGCCTGCTTTGGATTCTGTGCATCCCTCTATCTCTGCCCCTCCCCCCACTCACGCTCTGTCTCTCTCTCCCTCTCAAAAATAAATAAACATTAAAATTTTTTTTTTAAAAGGGGGCTTCTTCATTTTTTTTTCTTCATTTTTTTTTTTAACAACTGAGTAGTATTTCATTGTAGGCATGTACTATAATCAACTTAAATAGTCCCCTCTTGATGGACATATAGGTTGTTGTATTAATTATATATGGCTGTATAACAAATCACCCCAAAACATAGCGACAAGAGACAACAATAAAAATTTATTTTCTCTTAGGTTTTCTGTCGATCAGAACTTTGAGAAGGACTGAGCTGGATGGTTCTCACTTGTGGTCTTTCAGGAGGCCACGGTCAGATGTTGGCTGGGGCTGCAGTCATCTGAAGGAAAGTCCATTTCTGAAGTTACTCATGTAACCGGCAAAGTAGTTCCAGCTGAGGCCTGCTGCCTCAGTTCCTCTAAGGATGGACCTTTCTAAGGGGCTGCTTAGTGCATCCTGGTGACATGGCAGCTGACTTTCGCAACGTGAGTCTGGCCAAGGAGCCAAGGTGGAAGCTGCAATGCCTTTTACAACCTAGCCTTGTGAAGTCACACCCCTTCACTGTATTCTATTGTATTCTGTTGGTTATGGCAACTACATAGGTTTGTCCAGGTTCCAGAGGAAATGGGATCAGTGCTTCCATCTTCAGAAAATATAATCTGCCATACACCATTTCCAATATTTTGTTATTACAAAAAAAGTGTTGGTGAATACATTTTAAAGACCTTTGATGTGGATTACCATATTCCCTCTAGAAAGTTGTACCAATTTGGCCTCCCACTAGTGGCGTTTGGGAAAGCCTATTTCTTCACCTCCTTACGACTACATAGCTTATCTTTTAAAAATCTTTAGGGGCGCCTGGGTGGCTCAGTCGGTTAAGCGGCCGACTTCAGCTCGGGTCATGATGTCGCGGTCCGTGGGTTCGAGCCCCGCATCAGGCTCTGTGCTGACAGCTCAGAGCCTGGAGCCTGTTTCAGATTCTGTGTCTCCCTCTCTCTGGCCCTCCCCCGTTCATGCTCTGTCTCTCTCTGTCTCAAAAATAAGTAAACGTTAAAAAAAAAAAAATTTAAAAATCTTTGCCAATTTGATATGTAAGAAATGGTACCTCATTGTTGTAAAATATTCTTATTAAGAAAGTGAAAGACCTAATTTTGAGTATCGCTATCTGTTGGGGCTGCCATAACAACCTACCGTGAACTGGGTTGCTCAAACAACCTAAGTTTATTTTCTCATAGTTCTGGAGCCTGCGAGTCTGTGATTAAGGTGTCAGCAGGGCTTGGTTTCTCTTGAGGCCCCCCTCCTTGACTTGCAGTCAACTTCTCTCTATGTCCTCCCTTGACTTATTCCCTGTGTATATCATCCCTGATGTCTCTTCCTCTTTTTATAAGTTCTATTGGATTGGGGCTCACTTTTTTAATTTTTTATTTATTTTTTAGAGACAGAGAGAGAGAGTGCATGCACAAGTGGGAGAGAGGGGCAGATGGACAGAGGGAGGGAAGGAGAGAGAGACAGAGAGAGAGAGAGAGAGAGAGAGAGAGAGAGAGAATCTCAAGCGGGCTCCACACTTAGCGTGGAGCCCGGTGTGGGGCTTGATCCCACAACCCTGGGATCATGACCTGAGCCATAATCAGGAGTTGGATGCTCAACTGACTGAACCACCCAGGTGCCCTCAGGGCTCACTCTTATGACCTCATTTAATTTTAATTAGCTCTTTAAAAGCCCTGTTTCCAAATATAGTCACATGGGGGAATTAGGGTTTCAACAGATGAATTTGGCAGTGGGGGGACACAATTCAGTCCATAATAGTATCCCTACTGACTTGCTGAGCAATCCTGGGACAGTAATATATCTTTCTGTGCCTCAGTCTCCTCACACGTTTAATGAAGATATGGCACATTCATTCTTCCTCTTCCTCACTGGATTGTCATGACATGAAATTAAATAGCACATGGGAAGATGAACATAATTATTAACACATAAGATACTTGTAATTCTGGGTCTCACAATTCTGAGTTTGCCTAACAGGAGAGACCCTTTGTAGACTCACATAGTAAATTCATAGGGTAAAGGGATGTATAAGCTATCTGATGCTGTGTAACAAACCATCCCAAAACTGAATGACTTTCTTGCAGGTCTGTGAGTTGGCTGGGTGGTTCTTCTTCTGGTCTTATTCGTGTAGCTGCAGTCTGCTTACTGCTCAGCTCACTTGGGTGGTCTAGTCCTGCTGGGCTGGGATGCCTAAACCTTTCTCTCCCTGGGGTCTTTCATGCTGGGCTTCTTCACATGATACTAGAAACATTCCAAAAGACAGGGGTGGGGCTAATTCCGTTGGGGGCCGTTATTGTAACAATTCTCCACAAAGTCCATACGGTGGGTCAGCATGTCCCACACATGCACCTAGAGACCAATGAGCTATGGCCTCACTCTTGGCAACAATCTGGTGCCTGCCAACTTGTTTCTAACTCTGTTCTCAGCCAGTCCAGCTCCAAAGCTCTGCCCATTGGCTGTGTCTTTGGTTTGGGGCCCTGTGTATGCTCTTTGGCCTTGCTGATGCATCTGAAGACTTTGATTAGGATTATCTTTTAAACTTTTTTTTTTTTTAATGTTTATTTATTTATTTTTGAGAGAGTGTGTGAGCAGGAGAGGGGCAGAGAAAGAGGGAGACAGAGAACCTCAAGCAGGCTCCGTGCTGTCAGCCCAGGGCCCAATGAAGGGCTTGAACCTCTGAACAGTGAGTTCATAACCTGAGCCAAAAACAAGAGTCAGATGGTTAACTGACTGGGTGACCTAGGCACCCCTGGATTATCTCCTAGCCTTCCTGCTCCTGACCGCACCCTACTCTGCTTCCTGGAACTCCCAGCCCAGCCCAGCACCCTCAGCTGCACCTTTAGCTGACCTGCTGTCTCCCCTGGGGAAGTTTATATACCACCAGAGGATTCTCGTGACCAATTCCTGGAAAACTGCTTAATGCATGTGAAAGTACAAAATATTTCTTTTCCCTTTTATTCACCCCAAACTAATAAGCTCCAATAATGCAGGCCTTTGAGAAATTCCACAATTTGTGTTCCACATTTTAGTCACTTTGTGTGTGTGTGTGTGTGTGTGTGTGTGTGTGTGTGTGTTTGTTTTGTTTGGTTTTGGTTTTTTGGTCTCTCACACATGTCCTTTAGAACTCATGAATTATTAACTCTTTTGCACTGTTGGTGGGAATGCAAACTGGTGCAGCTGCTCTGGAAAACAGTATCGAGGTTCCTCAAAAAACTAAAAATAGAATTACTCTATGACCCAGCAATAGCACTACTAGGAATTTATCCAAAGGATACAGGAGTGCTGATTCACAGGGGCACATGTACCCCAATGTTTATAACAGCGCTATCAACAATAACCGAATTACGGAAAGAGCCCAAATGTCCATCCACTGATGAATGGATAAAGAAGATGTAGTTTATATACACAATGGAATACTACTTGGCAATGAGAAAGAATGAAACCCTGCCATTTGCAACAGCGTGGGTGGAACTGGAGGGTATTATGCTAAGTGAAATAAATCAGTCAGAGAAAGACAGATATATGTTTTCACGCACATGTGGAATTTGAGAAACTTAACAGAAGACCGTGGGGGAAGGGAAGGGGAAAAAATAGTTTCAAACAGAGAGGGAGGCAAACCGTAAGAGATTCTTAAATACAGAGAACAAACTGAGGGTTGATAGGGGAGGGGCGGGGGAGAGGAGAAAATGGGTGATGGGCATTGAGGAGGGCACTTGTTGGGACGGGCACTGGGTGTTGTATGTAAGTGATGAATCATAGGGATCTACTCCCAAAGCCACGAGCACACTGTGCACACTGTAAGCTAACTTGACAATAAATTATATTAAAAAAAAAAAAAAAGGAATCTCAATCAAGTAAGAAGACACCGACTCCTATAACTAAACAGCAGTCCAGAGTCTAAGGGGAAAAAAGTCAATAGAAAATCTTGTGCAGCCAATGGATTCTAAGAGACATATTCAGTTCTATGTTTCTGTTGTTCTTAAAAATCCCTGCATTGCATTCTATTTTGTGCTCTTTAACTTCTCAATGAAGTACAACTAGACTTAAAAAAAAAAAGAACTCATGAATTATTGAGAATATAAACGTATGATATTGTCATTGATAAGGGCTACAAAAGGAAAAGATAATACCAATAAGACCAATATACAAACCCAGGATGGTTTGGGTAGGCTGTGAAAAGTTACATGAATCATATTTGCCTAATTGAATCATTTTTTTTAAAGAAATATCTTTTCAACTTTTTAAACATTAGTTTATTATTGAGGGACAGAGAGAGACAGAGAATGAGCAGGGGAGGGGCCAAGAGATGGGGAGACACAGAATCCGAAGCAGGCTCCAGGCTCCGAGCTGTCAGCACAGAGCCTGATGCGGGGCTCGAACCCACGAACCACGAGATCATGACCTGGGCTGAAGTTGGACACTCAACCGACAGAGCCACCCAGGAGCGCCCCGAATCGTATTTTTTGATGTAGTAGCAGGACTAGCTGCCTAAGGACCCTCAGAGAGCTGTAAGGCAGAGCATAGAATTATTTGATAATAGGGGCACCTGGGCGGCTCAGTCGGTTAAGCGTCCGACTTCGGCTCAGGTCGTGATCTTGCGGTTTAGTGAGTTCGAACCCCACCTCGGGTTCTGTGCTGCAGCCTGGAGCCAGCTTCTGATTCTGTCTCCCTCTCTCTCTGTCTCTCCCCCACTTGCACTCCGTCTCTCTCTCTCTCTCTCTCTCAAAAATAAACATTAAAAAAAATTTTTAAGAATTATTTGGTAATAAAATTTGGATTTTATGTAAACCAAGTTTTTGTAAGGGGCAGCGTTTTGGTAAAGATACGGCCGATTGTTAAAATGATTCCAGTCTCCCTGAAAAGCCTGGGAAATAGGGGCCCAGCAGAGAATAAAGGAGGAGAAGTCACTCCCCGAGCACCTCCGCATCCGAGAAGGAGCTTACTGGGCGCCACAAGCACTGGGCCCACTGAGGCACAGAAGCCTTCCGAGAAGCCAGAGAGAACATGAAAATGGGAAAAGAGAACCATATGCTAATCGTCCACTCATGTCCTCAGCCCTTTACGGCCTTTGAAACCCTTTTACACCCATGATATCTTTTGACCCTGAAACAAGCCTATTAATACGCAGTGCACGTGTTGGTCATCCTGTTTTATGAATGAGGAAGGAAGCTGGGGCCTGCAGACTGAAGTCACAAGGGAGTGACAGAACCAGGACTCAACATCATGTTTTTAAAATTCGAAATCTGATGTGCTTATTGCTGCTTCCCAGAGAGGTCACAGAGCCTCTGTGACCAGTTCTGCTTCCCCACCGTGTGATGTGGGGCAAGTGGCTGAATCTCTCTGCGCCTCCTTATTCTCGTCTGTACAATGGACTCGTGTAAGGATTACATGAGCTGATAGGTGGAAAGCACACAGTAAGTGCTCTTTAAACGTTAGCTCTTGGGAGGGCGCCTGGGTGGCTCATTCGGTGAGGCGTCCAACTTCAGCTCAGGTCATGATCTCTCGGTCCATGAGTTCGAGCCCCGCGTCGGGCTCTGGGCTGACAGCTCGGAGCCTGGAGCCTGCTTCGGATTCTGTGTCTCCCTCTCTCTCCGCCCCTCCCCCAGTCACA
Organism: Panthera onca; assembly: GCF_046562875.1. Taxonomy (NCBI): domain Eukaryota; kingdom Metazoa; phylum Chordata; class Mammalia; order Carnivora; family Felidae; genus Panthera; species Panthera onca. Next base: position 35,399,476 of record NC_138343.1, on the reverse strand, counting down.
CTCTGCCTCTGTGTCTCAAAAAATGAATAATGATCGGGCATCTGGGCCACCCTTGAGGGCTGTAAGCTCAAGACACGGGCAGGTGGGCTCAGGGTGCCAGGCTGGGTGTCCAATGGCGAAGATGAACAACCAGCTCTTTTTTCAGGGGGCGGAGGGCTGAGAGGGGCCGATTTGCCGATTTCCATGGTGAGTTCTCCCACTGTGACCAGTTTCGAGGAGCGGGGTCCTGGGGTCCAGCCATGGGAGAGAGGCAGGCAGCAGTAAGGAAAAGGCCAAGGGATGAGGCCACAGTCAGAGTTAGGAGCATCTCATCCTGGTCCCTGAGAGAGTCCACAGGAGTGCCACGTGGCCTTGCACATGTCATTTCACGTCTTTGACCTCCAGGCACCTCAGTGGAAGAAAAAGAGCACGTGGCCTGACAGAGCTAGTGTGAATCCAGGCCAGAGGATAGGTTTTGAGCACTCACTCAAAACATAAGAGAGTCCTAGAACTTTTATGAGAGTCTATAGAGCTCTCTCTGCCAAGTTCTGGGGTGCAGGGATGAATAAAAGAGGGTCAGTGCTGGGGAAGGGCAGGCGTGAAGGTTCTAGAACTGCATCAGTGTGGCCATAGCAACGATTAGTAAGTACGGTGACTGCCTTGCCGTATCTGAGCCTCACAATTCATCCCAATGGTCCGAGGACGGACTGTGGGCCAGAGGCTGGGAAACATGGTGAACAAGAGACAAAGTCCCTGCCCTCCAGGAACTTACGTTTTCAGTGGTGGAGATAGATACCAGTCTTAATGCAAACTGGATAGAGCAGTATAGCTTTGGTGTGATGGAAGGAACGAAGCAGTGTCGAGAGATGACCGGCTCAGGAACCGGTCCTGCCCTTTCGGAGTGAGCTGTCTATCAGAATCACCATCAAGCTTTAAAAGTCTGATGCCACAGCCCCAGCCAAACTCAGGGCTTCTTATTTGAGCTTGGGGTGCAGCCTGGGCATTGGGAGTGTTTCAAAAGATTCCCAAGTGATTTTAATGACCTAGACACTGAGCTCCCTTAGAGCCAGGACTTTGATTTTTTTTCAACTTTTTATCCCCGGATCCTCCATAAATACGGGCATCACAGCATACGGAGGCAGACAGAGCAGGAGGAAAGAGCTGATACCTGCGAATGCCTGTAATAATCACGGGTGGCCCGTCACTGTTCTGAATGCCGGACACGTACCCATTCAGCTGACACCTCAGTCCCTAGAGAGGTAGGACCATGGTTATCCCTCCTTTGACAGGTGAGGAAACCCCCACACCACGGAGTGGCGAAGCCTCACCCAAGACAACGCAGCCCGTAAGTGGCAGAGCTGTGTGGGGGCCCGGACCCATTAATCCCTGGGAGATACTGCCCCCTAGTGCTAGCTGGGGTCAGACTTTGGAATCCGGTGGGTCTGGGTCTGAATTTGAATACATTCGTTACTCCCTGGCTGGGTGACCGCGGACAGGTTATTCAGTCTTGCTCATCCATAAAACGTGGTCGCTTGAAACAATGCCAAAAGGCCGTTACGGAATGAAGCGAGATGATGTGGGCCGAGTGCTCACCACATCCTAAAATAATAACGCTAGCAATGACGAACATAGGCAGAAATGAATGAGTGAATGAATGAATGCCATTCCTGGAGCCCCAGCGTGCTGGCAGCAACGCCACTTCCTTGTGCCTGCGGAAGGGAGATTTCCCAGAAGGGGAGGCCTTCCAGCTGGCTCGGGGTCCACCAGGCCCTCCAGAGATGCCCTCGCCCTGACACCCGCCAGCCTTCTCTCTTCCCTCTGAGTTCTCCCGCCAGGGTGGGGGTGCATGGGCACCAGAGCTCCCAGACTGCTGGGGAACCTCCAGCTTTTTAGAGGTAGGGACCTTTCGTAGAAGAAATCACCCGCCAGCCTTCTCTCTTCCCTCTGAGTTCTCCCGCCAGGGTGGGGGTGCATGGGCACCAGAGCTCCCAGACTGCTGGGGAACCTCCAGCTTTTTAGAGGTAGGGACCTTTCGTAGAAGAAATTCAAAGCCCTCGGAGCCTCTGCCGCCTGACAGCCAGAGCCTGGGATGCACAGTGTCAGCGAGTGAGGAATCCAGGGTGAGGAGATGCCAGGAGAGGTCAAGGGCTGCCCGGGTCACAGGGGGCCATTTGGGTTCCCAGGGGACAACCCTCTCAGTGTCCATGGCTTTCCAGTGGGACCCCCGAGTTCTTCCAAGTCCAGGCCCTCCCCTGCCCTCTGGTCCTTCCACGTTTCCATGACCCCACACTCGTTTGTGGCCTAACAAGTGATCCCCTTCTCACTGGGTGCTCCCAGGTAGTGCTTCCCTGAGGCCACTCAGCCCCTGGGCTCTGGCACTGATGTCTTAGCAACCCTGCGTAGCAGGTTGGGCCCCTGGAGAAGAACAGGTGAGTCTTCCTTTGTTCCTTCCTTTATGTTCCTCTTAACATGGGAAACCACTTTTGTCCTTGGGATTATAGAAGCGATATGCGGTAGTGAAAAAAATCCAAATCCACAGAAGCACCTAAAGAAGAAAGCAAATCAACCACTCCTGCAGTATATTGGGTAGCCCTTAAAATGTTGCAGATATAAAACATCTCCATCCAAGCAGGACTGGAATGTTCCACCGCACAATGGTTGGGAATGCTGCCTCCGCTACCTCATGTTATGTGCCCACAAACAAATTATTCAACCAAAGAAGCCGTGGTTTTCTCATCTGTAAAATGAGGATCCAAGTTAGCACCTACTTCTAATATTATTAAGAATCAGGGGCGCCTGGGTGGCTCAGTCAGTTGAGCATCCGATTTCAGCTCAGGTCGTGATCTCAAGGTTGGTGGTTTCGAGCCCCACATGGGTCTTTGGGCTGATGGGTGTGGAGCCTGCTTGGGATTCTCTGTCTCCCTCTCTCTCTGCCTCTCCCCCGCTCACACGCTCTCTTCCTTTCTCAAAAACAAATAAACATTAAAAAAAAAAAAGGAGAAAACAGAAGAATCGAATGAAATAATCGCCTCCAAGGCCTTAGCACAGTGCTTGACACACAGTGAGCGTTTAAAAGTGTTCGATCCTTCTGTGGTTGTTCCTTGCTTAACGCATCCCGGCGGTCTTCCCAAGGCAGCACATTGACATTTAAGCCTTCCCTTCCAACAGCCGCATGGTTCGCTGCATGGTTACAGCAGCTTGTCTGAGTCCCTCTGGATGGGCATAAGTTTATGGGCAAAGGTCTCCCCATTTGGATGGGTTATTTCTGTAATCTTCAGTTTGGGAGAACTATTGTAAATCATGTCCATGAATCCTGTCGCACTGGCCTGTCTCCTTGTGGTAAATTCTCAGAATTGTAAACGTAGGTCAAAAGGTTAAAATGTTGGGATGTGCAAGGCTCAGGACTTGGACCTCTTCCTTCTGTTTCACGCATGCTTTGGTAGTCTTTTTTTTTTTTTTTAAGTTTATTTACTTATTTTGAGACAGAGAGAGAGAGGATGTGTGCACAAGCGGGGGGGGGCAGAGAGTAAGAGAGAGAATCCCAAGCATGTTCCGCGATGTCAGCGCAGATCCCAGCTTGGGGCTCGAACTCACCAACTGTGAGATCATGACCTGAGCTGAAATCAAGAGTCGGACGCTCAATCGCCTGAGCCACTCAGGCGCCCCCGTTTGATGTACATTTTGACCCCCATCTCTGGGTTGACAGCTCCCACGTTTACATCCCCAGTCCAGACCTGGTACCCGGGCTCAGGCACGCCACCACTGGACGTGGCCAGGAGTGGGTGCCTCAGCTATGACTTGTCCACGTCAGAGATCTGATGTGCTGCTGGTCCCTGACCCGCCGCTTCCACGGCTTTCTTATCTCAGTCAATAGGAGCTCCGTCCTCCATGCTGTCAGGTCAGAGGTCTCACTCAGTGTCACCTTTGGCTCCTTCCGCCTCTCTCACCACGTTCACCCTGTGAGGGAATCTCTGCTCTACCTTCAGAATAAATCCAGAATCCAGTCCCTTCTCATCGCCTCTCTAACCGGGGGTTGGTGTCACAGCCTCTAAACTGTTTCCACCCTCACCACATTCAGTCTGTCACAAGCAGCAGCAGGGGGGAGTCTGTTAAATCAGATGCCCCGCCCCCTAACGACTCTCCATCTCACTCAGCCCTTGGAGGGCCCCCACATCTGCCTCCCCTGACCTCACCTTTAGTTTAGGGATGATCTGACTATGATCTGATGTCTTCTCTTAGTTCCTTCCTGCCCACTCTGCTCCAGACATCCTGACCTCCTCACTGTTCTTCACATGTGCCAGGCAGGCTCCCACCTCAGGACCTTGGCACTTGCTGTTCCTTCCACCCGGAATGCTCTTCCCTCTGATATCTGTATGGCTCCCTTCCTTATTTCTTTCCTTAAGGATTTTTTTTTAAATGTATTCTTAATGTTTATCTATTTTTGAGACACACAGAGAGAGAAAGAGAGAGAACACGATCAGGGGAGGGGCAGAGAGAGAGGGAGACACAGAATCTGAAGCAGGCTCCAGGCCTGAGCTGTCAGCACAGAGCCTGATGTGGGGCTCAAACTCACAAACTGTGAGATTATGACCTGAGCCGAAGTCAGACGCTTAACCGACTGAACCATCCAGGCATCCCTTCTTTGGTATTTTTTAAAGGTCCCCAAGTGATGCTAATGTACAGCCCAGGCTGAGAACCATACTGGTGACCAATAGTCCTGGGTTATCTGGGACTTTCCAGGTCTTAGCACTATGTCCCCAGCACCACCTCAGCCCTTGAGCAAACAGGGATGCTCAGTTACCCCCTCCCCAAAGGAACAAATCCACATTTTCTGAATTCGAAGTCAAGACACACGGTCTGGGCACTGACGACTGAAAATCAGTCGTTTTTTTGTTTTTTAAAGTTTATTTATATTTTTAAGTAATCCCCACACCCAACATGGGGCTCAAATTTACGCCCCCGAGATCGAGGGTCGCATGCTCTACAGACTGAGCCAGCCAGGCGCCCCTGGAAATCAGCTATTTGAAAGATCAGCTTGGAACCGTGGATGACAGAGGCCGCAGGGACAGCCCGTGCCGGGAGCCGGACTCTGAAGGGGAGAGTGGCCAGCTGTGGGTCAGTCAGACAGGTCCCCATCATCGGGCCTCCCGGGGCTCCAGCCACTGGCCGCCCGCTCCATGGCCTTCACCCAGCGGTCCCTCAGCTCCTCGGTTTCAGCCTTGAAAGTGTAGAGCTGGCCTGACTGTTGCAGCTGGAAGAGCCGGGGGTCTGCCTGGGTCCCAGCAGTCACCTGGTAGCCCAGCAGCGGGATGGAGGTGTGAGCCCGCATGTCCTGGGAGGGGAGGAGAGAGCCATGGGCCGCTGTCTTTCTGTTCAGCCCCAATGCCTCAGACAGCCGATTTGAAGGTGATAGCCACATCCCCACCTCTCACTTCCCAAACACCCACGAAGCAGGTGGACTGCCGGGAGGGCATCCAGGAAGAAGAGGACTGGCTGCCCGCTGGACAGAGTCTGGGCCCAGCTCTGAAAGCCACTAACCCTGACGGGAGGGAAGCATGTCCTCAATGGGGCTCAGTTTCCTCCTCGGGCACATGGGGCCAACAATACCCACCCCATACACACATGAACTGCGAGAAGGCCAAGGTCTGGGAGGCGGGCGGTGGCATTACCTGAGGGGCAGCGTAGATGTAGAGGACGAGGGGGTCATCCTGGGGGATCACGCACCAACCCCGGGGGCCGCTCTTGCCCCACTTGTCCCCGACCAGCTGCAGGAAGCTGCACATTAGGCTCTGCTCCGACCCTGCCACAGACCCTTTCTACAACCAGAGACGGAGGCTGTCAGGGAACAGAGCGCCCACTCTGTGACAGACGCTGGTTTGGGGGCTTTGACAATCACTATTTCGCAGCCTTGCGGCAACACTGTAAGGAGGGGTTGCTTGTCCCTGAGCCTCAGAGAGGTCCCGTCGCAGGCCTGTGGTCACACAGCTGGCCGGTGGCAGGGCTGCGGTCCAAACCCGGCCAGCCGGAGCTTGGGGCAGGTGCCAGGAGGGGCTTGTCACCTGCGAGTTGCCCCAGGGAACAGAACGGGGGCCTGAGAAGGGAGTGGGCCTGTGGCCTAGCGGGCAGGGAAGGCACGAGCAGGGAGTGGGGAAAACTGGAAAGCGGGCAGAGGTCCACGGAAGGGAACCACCTTGAAACCTGGGAGCTGTGTTCAGCTGGAATGGGGGGAAGGGGTCTTCTCCCACCTCCCTGGGACGGTGGGATGTCAACCTGGCCTTCAACCAGGCGGAGGGGCAGTGGTGGCCAGTGTCTGGGCTGGGGAACATTGTGGCAGGAAGTGAACGCGGCTCGTGCCCCACAGGTGTTGACTGGCAGGGAGGGAGCAGCTTGGGGAGCACCTGTGGGTGTGGAGAGTGGCTCCACCAGCCCCAAGGCAGCAGAGAGAACATATGTGGCAGAGGCCAGACAGCTGGCTCCTAACTTGCTGGGTGACCTCGGATAAGCTGCCTCTCTGGGCCTGGGTCTCCATGGGACAGGTCCCTGAAGTCCCTTCCACTTAGAATGGAGTTTCCAATCTGCCTCTTTCCAGAAGTGGGACCCTGACCTGCAGCCTCAGTCTTCCCATCTGTGAAATGGGATCAGAGACACCGGCTCTCTTCACCTCCGGAGACTTCCGGGGCAGGGCATGGGCATACAGACAGGAACTGTGTGGAGAGGTCGTTGTGATTATTGGATGGGGCCAGAGGACAGGTGGAGAGTCCGGATGACAGCCTAGAGCCAAAGGTTGCTTCTGTTTGGTGACAGGCCCAGCTCTGTTTGCGGGGGAAGGGGAGGGGTGCCCAGGGGCAGAGAGGAGGATGGGAAATGTGACCGCAGCTGGCTTGTTCCTTTGCACCGAGGACGGTGCCAGCACGTGGCGGGCGCCTGCACACGGCTGCTGGGTGGAGATCCTTGGCCCTCACCTCCAGGATGCCCCGCCTCCTGTCCTCCTTGTCCTCGGGGAGCACGCTGCCGGTGAGGAAGGTGTAGCAGTGGAAGCAGACTCTGTTGGGCCTGTTGTCATTGTATTTGAGCTCAGCCCGGTAGTCGGAGCACTTGGCACACACCACCTGGGGGGTGAGGCAGGGGAGGACCGCGTCTGCACCCCGGCCTGGGGGGCAGGGGCATGAGAGCAACCAGGGACAGGAGGAAGACAGAGCAAGCTCCGGGAGAGGGATGGAGGCAGAGACAGGTGGTCTCCCGTGCTGGCAGAAGCCCCGGGGCCTGGAGGCCACGGCACGGGGGAGGGGAGAGCTCAGGCTCTGGGCTCCCCCAGCCGGGGGCTCGAAGGCAGGTCCCCACTGCAGGTGCCTCTTGATTCCCCCTTCGTAAGGGCGGCTGTGAATCCCAGGGGCTTCCCTGCACACACGGCTGCACCTAATCGCTTCTCCAAGCTCTCTCTCCCCTCAGCATCTCACCTGGTTCTCCCACTGCCCCACCAGGTGGAAGCGCTGGGGCTGTCATCCCCTCCCAACAGCAAGGGACTTGCCGAGGGCCACTTGGCTGGCCCTCCACATACGGGACAGGTATTTAAAGCCCCATGGTTTAGCTTTAGGATTCGTGCACATTTTGCATTCCACTCAATCCTAGAGTCAAGCATGTTTTCATAGAAAAATAACAGGCTGAGGGGCACCTGTGTGGCTCAGTTAAGCATCCGACTTCAGCTCAGGTCACATGATCTCGCGGTTTGTGGGTTCGAGCCCCGCGTCGGGCTCTGTGCTGACAGCTCAGAGCCTGGAGCCTGCTTCGGATTCTGTGTCTCGCTCTCTCTCTGCCCCCCCCACCCCGCCTGCTCACGCTCCATCTCTCTCTCTCAAAAATAAATGAACGTTAAAAAACTTAAAAATTAAAAAAAAAAAAAAAAGATGAGCTGGTCGTTCTTGCCAGGAAGACCCAGCATGTGTACTCTGTGGAGCGGGACTCGCCCCGAGCCCAGCCCAGAGAAAGCCCCCAGACAGGCCAAGGTGGGTCATGCTGGGGAGGCCAGGAGAAAGAGGCATGACAAGACTCAGAGAGAAACATGGGTGCTGCGGGATGTAACTTCCAGGAAGACTGGGGTGTCACGCTGAGCCCGGGATGTGGGATTGGAAGTGGGGGCCAAGACAGAGACAAGGGGGCTCGTCTGGGTGCCCAGCGCAGCACGTGGCCCGGGAGGGACCCACAGAAAGCCTGGTCCGCCCCACCCTCACCAGGATTCCCGTCTGGCAGGTGGGGAGACAGAAACTGGGCGCCCAAACCACTGAAAGAATGACTCACAGAATACAAAGGTAGGTGCGGGCATGGGAAACGCTGAAATCGGGCCAAGGGGCTCTCAGGTAGCCCCACACGGGGGGGGGAGGGGGGGCTTCAACGACCTTGGGAGTATTTTAATTTATTGAGATTTAAAGTGTTTACACGGTTAGTGTGTATTTATTGTCTCCTCCACCGGCTTTTTATTTTGAAAAACTTCAAACCTACAGACAAATTGAAAGAATAGCATAGGATACTGCCCCCATCACACTCACCAATTGCTAACATTTTTGCCACATTTGCTTTATCTCTCCCTCTCTATCCGTGTATTTTTTCCCTGAATCATCTGAGTGCAAATTACAGTCCTCATGACACGGCACCCTCAAATATGTAGCTGGCATCTCCTAAAAACAAGGGCATTTTCCTGCCTATTCATAACGTCATGATCATACTTGGGAAATTTAGCATCGATACAATATTACTTTCTATAGATGGCTCGTGATCAAATTTCCCTGACGTTCCCCAGAACGACCTCTGTGGCTAGTTTTGTTTTTCCCATCCACAATCCAATTAAGGATCATACATTTTTTTTTTTTTTTTTTTGGTCAGAATGTCGTCTTTCTTCCATGTGCCTTGAAGGCGGGTACATAGGTATTGTTATTCTTTGTGCCTCTTTGCATTGCTTAACTATTTTTAATAATTTTTGAGGAAGTACTTACAAAGTCGCAAGTGTGAATTGACCCGACCCTTCTTTACAGACGTGAGTCACCAAGAACAGTAGCTAATCCCCAGATCCTGTCCATTAGGTTCCGATACAACTTGTCACTTACATCTGAACACAGGTGTGTTCCCAGTCCTAGAGATTTCTTTTGTGTCCCAATTGCCATTTAAATACATTTTGGGGACACCTCCCTGACTGGCCCCAACCTGCCAGGCTGGTCTCCTGTCCCCTGGAGGTCATTAAAGACTGAGGTTGTAAAGGGCTTCTCTGTTTGCAGAGTAAATGGAGGGGGTTGTGATGTCGACAGAGAACAGCTCAAGTACAGCAGGTGCTTAAAAAGCAAAGCAAAATTTGTCTCTGATAACCCTGCCGGAGCTGGTAAGAGAGTGGACAGGTTCCTCCCTCAATCAGCTGGTGGTTGCTCCTCTGAGTGAGCCCCTCCTGAACTGCTGAGGAAGGAAAGGAGGAGAAGGAGAGGGAAGGCACTGAACCTTCTTTGTTGAGTCCTCACTACCACCCTGGAGGTAGGTGTTACAATTCCCACGGTACGAGTGAGGAAACTGAGGCACGGTGAGGAACAGAACTGACCAGGGGCTGGAGCACCGAGGGCTTGCCAGGACAGGAGGGGACAGTTAGCCAGGGTCGGTTAAGAAGACAGGAAAGACAGGCATGGGGCTGATGAGGTGGTGGGCACAAGGCCCGCGAGGGGCTGAGGGGTGTGGACGCCCCACCTGGAACGGGAACCCATTTCCCGGTGCTGGGTCTGGGCTCTCAGGAAATGGTGGTACAAACAGGAGCTGGCAGGGCCAGCTTTGGGGAGTGTCTTGAGCACATCATCTGGCCTCTCTGAGCCTCGTTTCCCCATCTGCAGAACAGGGATGACGAGCCCCTGGTTCACGGGTGGGCACCGGGAGGTCCAAACACTCACATCCCTGGCTCAGAGTCGGCACCTGATGCTTCTGGGCTGCGTGGGTGGGAACCCGCAGAGTTGGCGGGGAGGGGAGAGGGGCCCTGGGCCAGGGAGGGGAAGGCAGAGGAGGGATGGGTGGAGGCAGGGGTGATGGCGGGACGACTCACGTAGCCGCAGGCTCGGCAGTGGTGGCGGCGGCGCGTCAGGGCATTGAAGGGCTCCTTGCAGCGCATGCACATGGTCACCATCTTGTCCCGGACCCACTGTGGCGCCCGGAGGCCCAGCTCCTCAGACTGCAGCTGTTGGGCAGTAGGGTGGGCACTCCGTGACCCCCTTCTGGCCTCTCCCTGGGACCCTCTGGCCACCTGCTCGTGACCCCCTTCTGGCCTCGCCCTGGGGCCCTCTGGCCACCTGCTCGTGACCCCCTTCTGGCCTCGCCCCGGGGCCCTCTGGCCACCTGCTCGTGACCCCCTTCTGGCCTCGCCCTGGGGCCCTCTGGCCACCTGCTCGTGACCCCCTTCTGGCCTCGCCCCGGGGCCCTCTGGCCACCTGCTCGTGGCAGGGGTCGCGTGTGCTGTGCTTCCCAGCAGCTTCCACATGAAGCTGACCGAACTGACAAAGACTATATGCTAGGTCAGTCACTATTACTCCCCTTTGACAGGTGAGGAAACTGAGGCCCAGAGAGGTCAAGGGACTCAGCAAAGACACCCAGGAAGCCAGAGTTCAGAACTCAGATTAGAAATCAAGTCACAGACACTCTCCCTCTCCCCCCGACCCCCCACCTTCCCTTGGTCTTACATTCCTCAGGCACGTTCAACCCAGACCTGTACCACCCGACAGCCTGAGCTGCGTAGATGTGAAATCCTTCCTAGGGATAGTGGCATATAGAGGCTCCCAAAGGAATTTTTTGCTAATGGGAGAACCTTTGGCACTGAGTCTCTGATGTTTGGGGTGGGTGGGCTTTCCCTGGTCCCTTTGAATCACTCCTGGTGGGTGACACTCCCCTGCCCTCCGAGCCAGGCTGGGCAGAGCAAAGTGAGGGAATAAGCGTGTGTGAGGCTGGTGGCTCCAGTGAGGGATATGAAAAGGCTTCATTTACCTCCTGCTCCTGGGTGTCTCCCTCCAGGCCCTGGACCGCAGCCTTGAAGGTTTCGTTCCGCTTCTCAATTTGGTCAATGGCTGCTTGGCAGGCCTGAGGGGGCACGGGAGGTGGTTGGGGGGGGGGGAGGGCAGGGAGGGCTTGATCTGTCCATCCATCCACACCGCCAACAGACATTGCTGAAAGCCTACTGGGCGCCAGGCACTGGATTCTCAGCACACACTGGCTGACTCAAGGGAGGAGAGACTGTTAGCCCCAGGTGACAGATGTGAAAACTGAGGACATTAAGTGACTTGCCCAAGGCCACCCAGGTAGGCAGGGAAAGGCAGCAAGATTTGAACCCAGATCTGATTTCAAACTACCACAGACCGACTCCTGAAGAAGCACAGGGAGCAGCTGGGCATGCGCGTGCGCGCGCGCGCGCGCGCACACACACACACACACACACACACACACACACCTGCCCCCCCACCATGAACATGTACACGCACACCCCACCCTCCCCCTCAGCCTGGGTGGGTAGTGTGGGGTCAGAATCCTAGGGGCCCTGGATCGTTCTGATACCTGCATCCAGGAAATCATTTCCTCCTGGGACCTGCTCGGAAAGCGAACACGGTGTTGAGAGCAGCCCCTCCCAGTTTTCCGCCGGGCCCATCCCTCCACCCCCTCCCTGCCTACCGCGCTTGTAGCTCCAAGGTGCGCTGCTTCCCGGACACCAGGAAGGAGTGGGGGAACTCCGCATCGGTCAGCTCCCGCACCTGCTCGGCATTGGGAGGGAGAGGATTCGCTCAGGTTTGTCAGCCCCTGCCCCCCAGACACCGCGGGGTGGATGGAGGCGGATTGTGCCCAAGGGACGATTCAAAATCGAGGGTCGGGCATCGCAACCTTGTCCAAGGCCTCCCTAAACCCGCGGAACCAAGCAAAGGCACCCGCAACCAGGCTGCCCTCTGAGAACACGGGGTGTCAAGGCTCCTGGAATTTTAGCAGCGGCTAAGTTGGCCCAGTGTGAGGTAGGAGTGACAGTTCCTCACAAAGGACTCACCAGAAACGCAAATTGGGTCATAAATTGGGTTTGGGGACACAGCTTTTTCAAGAGCAAACCTAAAGCCTAGGACAAGACCCTCTACCCCACACAGTGAAGGAAGACATTGGTTGCCCAATTCATAGAACCCAACAGACCCCCCACTTCTACTGCCTTTCACTGTCCCCTTGTCCCAGAACCCCACAGGTCCAAGGTCATTGTGAAGGCTGCCAGTCAGACAGCGCTGACTATGTGCTGGCCACTGAGCTCAGGGCTTCTCCACACCTGTTCCCTTTTTATTCACACAACTGCTGAACCCACTGATCCACCCTAGCACTTAGCCTCTACACGCCTCTCGAGGACAGCGACAGGCAGCGAGAGTCTTGCATAGCTGAATCTGGTCAGGCCTCTAGGCTCTCTGCCAGTTTACAGGAAATATGGGGGACCGCGGGACACGTTGATGACACCACAGGGGTGCAGTCGGCAAAATCCAGACTGCAAAACGCTCCCAGGGAATGAGCTGGTTTCTTCAATTAACAAAGGAGAAAAAAGAGGAAAGGGATGTGTAATGGATTAGAAGGGATGTAAGAAACATACCACAAACGATTCAAACACATCATCTGTGAGAAGACATTTATGAGACAGTCAAGGAAAACCAAAGGATCTTAATATTATTAAGTAATTATTATTCATTTGCCAGATGTGATAACAGTACCGTTGTCACCTTTTATGGCAAAAAAAAAAAAAAAAAAAAAAAGACAGTCCTTTCTCTTTCAGACACGTACTGTGTTTATAGGTGAAATGATTATGCATCTGAGATTTGCTCTTAAATAATCCAGTGGAAAGCGGATTAGGAAGGAGACTCCTGAGGAAACAAGGCTGGTTTGGGGTTGACAACTGTTGAAACCGGGTGATGAGCATACAGGGGTTCATTGTACTACTTTCTTGGCTCAAAAATGCCTGTAATAGGAACTTAAAGAAAATCTTCACAGCAATCTTGGGAGAGAGAGAGATATCACCCTCCTTTAGGAGATATGGAGATGGAGACTCAGAGAGGGCAGGAGACCTGCCTGAGCTCACACAGCATCTACAGGGTAGAATGAGGATTCAAATTCAGGTTTTTGGCCCCCAAGGGGCAAGAACATCTATTTCCACGCCACTCCCAGAGTCTTACAAGCACAGACCTCTTCCAGGCAGTGTGGAGAGAGAGAGTCACAAAGGGAAACTAAGACATAGACAAGAGCCCTCGTGTGGCAGAACTTTGTTGTTCCACTGACACTCGAGGCTCTCTGCTGGCTCCCAGCCATGTGGTGACCAGGCTTTTGCCCACTTTCAGGGTGGCCCGCCGCATCCCGGAGAACAGTGACCCTGGGTACATCCTGCCCCACGTTAGGTCTCCTTCACCTTCAGGCCCACAGAATCAGTCTGTTCCCTCTAGGAGGGGCCTGATGTGGTTTGGACTCAAACTCTTGGCAATGGGGAGGCTCCGAGGGTTTATACCTGGAGCAGCTGTTGGAGAGGTGTTGGAGAAAGCCCCTCCCGCAGCTGTGTGCAAGGGGACGAGGGGCCTGCCTGCACCTGGGAAGAGAGAACGTTTCTCCCTCGGGGACAATATCGGGAAATCTGGCAAGACTCCGTGACTAATGGAGGGGGGGGGGGGGAAGAGAAATCTAAGGTTTGGGATCCAGAGCTAAAAAGAAATATGATGCTTTTAGTAGAAAAAGGGGAACCGAGGAGAGCTCCTGGCCTGAGACTCCAGGATCCCCTCTGCAGAGGGGCAGGATGGAAGCTTCTGGAGGCCAGTTCCCAGGCTCTGCTGTGTCCAGTGTCAACCACTCCCCAGGTCTGGGCCGGTTCAGGCCCCTGCTAACCCCTACGGTGCCTTTGTGCTAATTAGAAAAAGACACCCCTTCTTCAAAACGCTTTACTGACATCTGTTGGCAAACTGGCATAATGTTGAGGTTTTGTTGGAACAAGTCGCTTGACTGCCATCTGCCGGACAATAAGAATTGTAACTAAAGGGGCACCCGAGTGGCTTGGTCAGTTGAGCCCCAGACTCTCGATTTCGGCTCAGGTTATGATCTTGAGGTTTGTGAGATTGAGCTCTGCGCTGGCAGCATTTGGCCTGCTTAGGATTTTCTCTCTCTCTCCCTCTATCTCTGTCACCCCCTCCCCCATCTCTCTCTCAAAAATAAATAAATAAAAACTTAGAAGTAAGAACTGTAAATAGACAATCCAGATGAGATTTGCTCATCTTAGGGGAGGTATGCTGGTGCAGTGCCCAACCTGCACAGTTATACATGGAGACTCTGGGTATGTGTGTGCCTTTATCCCTTCCTTCTCCCCAGGCTGGCCTCGTGCAGGACAGCACAACATTAGGACCAACTCAGACCTTGGGGAGAATCAGCTGGTGAGAACTAGGCCTCTCCAATGTCCAGAAGGGAGGAGGCGAGGGGGTCATAGGCCAGTGGGAACCATCATGGTGATCAAAGGCCAGAACTGCCTTTAGACTTCAGACTCAGAAAATGGTTCCTGCACAGAAGTGGACAGGCGGATAGCTCTGTGCCTGCCCTGCCTGAACCATTCAAGAGAAGGTGCTGTGTGGCCAATGGAACATCAGACGCACTGTGCAGGGAACGTACTCGGTGGGACTGGTAGGCACCAGGAACCCGGCACATACTGACCCCTCAACACATTCTCTAAGGGTCTGATGCTCTCAGTCCTCTCTCCGTGTATATTCTCTTTATGACTCTGTTTTGGCCTATTTCTTGGCTTTTCTCTCTGTCAATCTCTGCCTCTCTTTTTCTATGCCTGGGTCTCTGCCAGCCCTGAGACAAGGCCGCCTGTCTCCACTTCTGTCTGTCTGTTATTCTCCTTAAATATGCCTTTCTCAGTCTCCCTCACCAAGGCTCCCAGACATACAAGCCTGCACACACACCCCGGCCTCTGGGACATTCTGAAGACTGAGGAAGGGAAGCTGGATGTCCCAGGGTGAGGGGCTGCATTCATAAAAGACCTCAGTCAACTCAGGCACAGGGAGTGGGCTGGAATCCCCACAGGCTGCCCAGGTCCCTCTACTGGCTTTCATTACCCTCTGAGGCTGCACTCATTTCCAGGCCCCTTGACTGGGCCCCAAATGCCAGGCAAGCCTAGTCAGGAGCAAGGGCAAGGCCCTCCTGCTGAGGGCTCTCTGAGGCCCAGGGGTTCTCCAGAGGACGGAGGGTCCTGGCTCAACTCCTACCTGAACCTCCTTCCTAGGACGGGTCCTGGGAGAGGACAGGGAGGTGGTGATAGGGCTAAGAGATGGAGAAATGGAAGGGTACCAGGACAGGCCGGACCTGACCTCTGCTTCTCCCAGCCTCAGCCCTCAGGACGCTCCGGGACTCAGCAGTGATCAGAGAGGAGTTGTCAAGAAGGTTCCCCCACCACTTACTCCACTATGCCTGCGATTCAGCATAAGTTTGCCCCTCTGAGTTGAAGCCTTAACAGGAGGCAGTCCAGTATGGTGATTAGGTACAGGGGCTCCGGCCGGGGCTGTACCTGGTTTGATCGCTCAGACCAGGATTTGCTGTGTGACCCCCAAGCAAAATATAACCTTTCTGGGCCTTGGTTTTCTTTTCAAAGACTTTTAATTTTTTTTAGAGCAGTTGTAGGGAGTGGCACATGTGTTAGAATTGGTGAACCTACGTTGACACAGCACTGTCACCCAAAGCCCATAGTTTCCATTAGGATTTACTCTTGGTGTAGTACCTTCTGTGGGTTTGGACAAATATGTAATGGCATGTATCATATTGTATCATACAAAGTAATTTTTCACTGCCCTTAAAATCCTCTGTGCTCCACCTACTTATCCTTTCCTTTCCACCCCTGGAAACCACTGATCTTTTGTCTTCACGTAGCCTTTTCAAACTGGCTTCTTTCACTTGGCAAAATGCATTTAAGTTTCTTGCACGTCTTTTCATGCCCTGAGAGCTTATTTCTTTTTATCACTGAATAATATTCCATTGTCTAGATGGACCATGGTTTATTCTTTAATTTTTTTTAAATGGGATTAACTACAGATATACTCACACGCAGTCTCTTACGTAGTTAATTCATTGGTTAATTCACTGAAAACGATCTAAAGGTCCCTCGGCGGTGGGTTGGCTGAACCAACAAATTCCAGTACTTTCCACACACTGGGATACTCTGTGGCTACACGGAGGGTAGGAAGCTGGTATCTTACTCACGTGCAGCAATCACCAGAGTTTGCAGTTAGTTAAAAAAGCAAAGTGCAGGGAACGCCTGGGTGGCTCAGTCGGTTGAGCGTCCGACTTCGGCTCAGGTCATGATCTCTCGGTCAGTGAGTTCGAGCCCCGCGTCGGGCTCTGTGCCGACAGCTCAGAGCCCGGAGTCTGCTTTGGATTCTGTCTCCCTCTCTCTCTGCCCCTGCCCCTCCCCTGCTCATGCTCCGTTCTCTCTGTCTCTTAAAAATGAATAAATGTTAAAAAAAAAAAAAAAGCAAAGTGCAGGACGGTGTCTATGAAAAACAGTTTCACT
The DNA here is from genome assembly GCF_046562875.1 of Panthera onca. Classification (NCBI taxonomy): domain Eukaryota; kingdom Metazoa; phylum Chordata; class Mammalia; order Carnivora; family Felidae; genus Panthera; species Panthera onca. The sequence continues at coordinate 35,382,939 of NC_138343.1, read as the reverse complement.
GGTTATGCGAAACAAAAGTGAAAAAGCAGTAATAAACATATTATTAGTTTGTGTAGGTAACAACTACCTCTGGGAGGCCTCATAAGAAGCAAAGGCTATCTAGGGGCGCCTGGGCGGCTCAGTCGGTTAAGCGTCCGACTCTTGATTTCGGCTTGGGTCATGATCTCACGGTTCCAGAGATAGAGCCCCGTGTCAGGCTCTGTGCTGACAGCATAGAGCCTGCTTAAGATTCTCTCTCCCTCTCTCTCCCCCTCCCCCGCTCGTGCCCACACACACTCTCCTTCTCACAATAAATAAACATTAAAACATTTTTATATAAAATTTTTAGATAAAAAAAAGAAGCAAAGACTGTCTCTAGGAAGGGGGACTAGAGGAAAGAGTGGGGAGGAGACTTTTCACTATATATATTTTTTATATTTGATTTTGGAATATGCATTATCTTTTTAAAAAATTTTTTTTAATGTTTATTTTATTGTTGAGAGAAAGAGACAGCATGAGCAGGGGAGGGGCAGAGAGAGAGGGAGGCACAGAATCTGAAGCAGGCTCCAGGCTCCGACCTGTCAGCACAGAGCCCGACACGGGGCTCGAACTCATGAGCTGTGAGATCACGACCTGAACTGAAATCGGACACTCAACTGAGTGAGCCACCCAGATACCCCTGTATTATCTTTTAAAAAAAAAAAATGTTTAACGATCTTTTTTTTTTTGAGATGGGGGGAGGAGCAGAGGGAAAGGGAGAGAGAAAAGCTCAAGCAGGCTCCATGCCCAGCGCTGAGCCCGACACGGAGTCTGGCACTTAACCAACTGAACCACCCGGGGGCCCCTGGAATGTGTGTTATCTATATTTTTAAGTAACAAAAGTGTGATTTTTAAAAGGAAAAATCAAAATTGCAAGGGAAAATAACAGTCCCTACACTGCAGGGATCCCAGGAGAAACTGATGGGATGATGCAGTGCCCAATCCATGGGGCAATGTTATGGGCTGCCCTCCTCGCTCATTTGTGGCCACCTCTGGATAGGGACATGACACGATCCAGCAGCTGAGCTGACAGTGTAGACCCTTACAACTCCAAATCTGGCCTGCAGACGTGCAGCAGAAGCATCACCAGTGGGTGATGCCGAATCTTGGGCCCCGCCCCGGACCTACTAAATCCGGACCTGCATTTTAACAACACTCCCAGGGGGACTCATGCATGTATTAAAGTTTTCAAAGCACTGTTGTAGAGTGTAGGGAAAGCAGAGCGAGGCCAGGACGGGGTGGGGGGCACTGCCCCAAAGAGTGGGCCAGGCCTACGGGAGCCCACAGGGGAGACCTCCAACCCCAAACTTTTCCACCTCCACGGTGGCCCAGGACCTACCAGATTAGGGTTCCTGGGTTGAGAACGCAGCGTGGTCCCTCCTGCTATTCCCCATACTCAATCCACCTCTGGGATGAAGCCTGACGGTGGTTGGGGTGCCTCTCACTCACCTTCATCCCGGCCACGTCGATGCGGGTCCTCACCTGGAAGTGGGCGCCCACCTGGATGACCTTGGGCACACAGTACAGCAGCATGTTGTTGAACTGCAGGAGACACAAACGGTGAGCGCGTGCGCAGTGGCGGGGCAGGAAGGGTGGTAGGGCAGGGCTTCCCTGGGGGTGGGCGGGGCACCACTGCGTCTCCCTCTCCTCTCGCCACACTCTGGGCTACTCACGGGAGTCACAGGTGTGATGATGAAGGGGTGGTCTGGCCCCTAATCCACCTAGGACTGTCACTGAAGGGCCGCCATATCTGTGGGCATCAAACTCACAAGGACTTTCTAATCGGGGCTCAGGGTGGTGAGGGCTCATGAGAGGTTATGGCTCCCTCCTCCAGACCTCTGGGCAGGACCAGTTTCCAGATTTCCAGGAGACCCCCTGGCTTCTTCAGTGCAAATCTGGGCAGTTCTTAACAGTAACCTAATTCCTTCCTGCTACGCATTCCCTAGAGCACAGATTAATACCTCAGAGTTGGGAGCCAAACAGTCTGGGTTCAAAATCTGACTCTGTTGCTTCCCAGGGCCTGTCTGGGAAACCCCTCAGTCAGAAATCCCTGAGGCCTAGAGGCAGCAAGTGACCTGTCCCAAATCACCTGGATGCCAAATCAGGGAAGGACAGAGAGGCGGGCTCTTCCCTGTTTCTCCTGAGGTGCCAGGTAGACACCAGGCAGGCAGGACCTGGGGCAGTGTGGCCCCCGGACTTCCCTCCCCATGCGGGATGGGCCCCCCAGCATCCCCTACCAAGAAAAGGTAGCGCTCCATGGGGTCGCTGCGGCGAAAGGAGATCTTGAGGACAGGGCCTTCACGGAGCAACGTGTTGGAGGGGTCTACTATGTCGTCCTCGAGCCCCAGGCGCTGGTACACTTCCCACAGGTCCTGTAGCCGCTCCTGGGACAGGGGGTGCACCCTCAGCCAAAGCCGGGCAGGGCCCACCTGCTTCTGGAAGGTTTGCCTTGTGTGCACAGGGATGGGATGTGAAGGGGAGGACAGCAGCGGGCCAGGTGTCATGGGGTAGGATCAGGGGATGAGCAGATAGAGACCTGGGTGGGCTGGGGGAGGCTGAGAGCTGCAGGGAGGAGGTACAGGGCCCCTGCGGAGGCCTGCGGTACAGGGCCCCACGCCCACCCCCGCCCATGAGGGCCGGCAGCTCACCATCTCAGTGATGGCTGAGTTGGAGTGCTGAGCGGCTGAGAAGATCATGTCGAGCGCTTCTGAAGGGGGACGCAGGGCCAGCGTTATCTCCTGAAAATTTGGGGCTGGGGGCTGAGGCAGGAAGTCCTTGAGGCTTAACAAAGTGGCCTAGGGGGGCTGCCATGAGTAACCATAGGAGCAGCCTTGACTGTGTAGCCTGGCACATGAGATGTTTGGATCATGGGGGCCATTTCCCACCCAGAGTGGAGAGAGTGGACGCCACTGAAGACAGGGCTTAGGCGTCTGTGACTCTCATTGCTGGCCAAACCAAGCCAGACCCAGAGGGTGCTTTGGAAAGACCATGGGTTTTGGCATAATACAGGCATAGCTTCAGATGCCACCCCTGGGGGCGCCTGGGTGACTCAGTCGGTTGAGCGTCCAACTTTGGCTCAGGTCATGATCTCACGGTTTGTGGGTTTGGGCCCCGCGTTGGGCTCTGTGCTGATGGCTTGGAGCCTGGAGCCTGCTTTGGATTCTGTGTCTTGCTCTCTCTCTCTGCCCCACCCCTGCTTGTGCTCTTTCTCTCTCTGTCTCAAAAATAAATAAAAAACATTAAAAAAATTAAAAAAAAATGCCACCCTTGCCCCTTTCTGGCTGTGTGACCTTGGGCAAGTCACTTGATCTCTCTTGGGCTGATGTCTACCAAAAAAAGGTTAATGGTAGAGATAATGTCTAAGAAGTGCCTGATAGCTGATAGTCATTCCAAGCATGTTAGCAGGTGTTCAATAAATAAATGGTTGTCGCTCAGGCCTCCCCAGCTCCCTGGATTTCTGGGGGGGAGGGGTGTCCTCACTCTGAGCATCTGCCCGGTCTGGGGCTTGGGCTGGCAACTTCTGGATGTATTCCTTGAGCAGCAGCTCGTAGCGTGGGATTCTCTGCACAGGTTCCAGCATGTGGTGCTGCAGAGTCAGGCTGCCGGAGGCCTCGCTGCTCTTGGGGAAGAGATGGGGAGAGGAAGAGTGGAGGCGAGAACGGAGGAGGGGGGGGACAGGCTACCCCAAGGGCCACGGGCGTGGGCAGGGCAGGAGGGGGCTGGAGCGTGTGCAAACAGCTGAGCCTGGAGGTGGCCAGAGTCACTCAGGGAGACTGAGCCAGTGCACACTGGGGGTGGCAATGCAGGCTCTGTCCCGCCCCTCACCCAACCTCACCTGGATGCGGGTGATCACCTCCTGGAAGGGTGCAGACTTGTCAGTCCAGGTGGCCAGAAGCTCGGCGGCTCGCTCAAAGTTCTTGACATACTCACTGTACATCTTCAGGAACGGGGCCAGTTTCTGGATCACGTCGCCGATGCGGGGGGTGGCTGTCCTGCAAGAGGGCCACCTAGGTACTGCCTTCAGCCTGAGGACCTCCTCTCTTGACTTCAGGCAGGGTCAGGTTAGGCCAGGCTCTCTGAACTCCTCGTAACAGTCCTTCCACTGCACCTCTGGGTGTAGGCATTCGCCCAAACGTGTACGGTCCAACCTCCCTTAGACCTTGAGCCCTGGAGGGCAGATGCTATTCTCTTCCACCCCAAAGACCCAGCATAGTGTTGGGCCCACAACACGTATCCATTAACCACTCAAGGCCTCCGACGTGACAGCAGCGAGGGCCACATGCTAAGCTCTGCTCAAAACATGCCACATGTCTCATCTCATTTAACTCTGCAAGAGATGGTCACTGGTCCATCTTAGAGATGAGGAAATTGAGGCTCAGGAGATAAGAACGGATCCAGGGTCATCCTGTGGTAAGGCCCGAAGGTCAGCCCAGGGACCGTTACAGCAGAGCAGTGAGGGGCCGCGATCTGGAGCTGGCCTCCCTGAGTTTGATTCCTAACTGTTCCATTTACTCTAACTGTGTGTTCTCGGACAGGCCACCTACCCTCACTGTCCCTTCCTTTTCCCACTGGAAAAAAATGGGAATGATGCTAGGCATAGGGTTGTCTTTAAAAACAAAACAAAACAAAAAAACGCCACAGGGGCTCCTGGGTGGCTCAACAGGTTAAGCGTCTGACTTCGGCTCAGGTCATGATCTTGCGGTTTGTGGATTTGGGCCCCGCATCGGGCTCTGTGCTGACAGCTCAGAGACTGGAGCCTGCTTTGGATTCTGGGTCTCTCTCTCTCTCCCTCTCAAAAATAAAATAAACATTAAAAAAAATTAAAATAAAAAAAAACCCGCCACACACAAACCAACATTTTATTGTGAAAAAAAAGTCAAGCAACCATAAACTAAAAAGAACATAATAATGAACCCCTATGTATCCATCACTGGATTTAACAGTTATGGACATTCCTCTCTGTTGAAGAATTTTATTTTTTTTTTAATTTTTTTTAAACGTTTTATTTATTTTTGAGACAGAGAGAGACAGAGCATGAATGGGGCAGGGGCAGAGAGAGAGGGAGACACAGAATCGGAAGCAGTCTCCAGGCTCTGAGCCATCAGCCCAGAGCCCAACGCGGGGCTCGAACTCACGGACCGCGAGATCGTGACCTGAGCTGAAATCGGCCGCTTAACCGACTGAGCCACCCGGGCACCCCTCTGCTGAAGAATTTTAAAAGACATGCCGGACGTCATGGCATTGCTTCGGCAAAATGTATACAGTGAGTAATTTCATCACCAAACGCTACAGTGGTCACCTCTGAAAACGAAGACAGTTTCTTGCGTAACCATGATCACGTAGTGGGCTGATTTGCAAATTAGAGGAGTAATAGTAACATTAATAGGTGTGAAGCCCAATGCCGGGCATGTAGGAAGCCCTCAGTCAGCGAGGGCTATTTCCACTGCCTCCTAAGTCACTCAGCCTAGCAAGGACCTATCTATCCCCTTCCCCAGAACACACACACACATACACACAGCCCCTCAGCACTCATCTGTCCAAGCCCCTTACTCTGAGGACAGACACAGACCCAGCCCAGAGGAGGAGACTGCCATGGCCACGCAGCAAGGCCAAACCTCGTGCCCCGGGGTCTGCACGCTGACCTGGCTGGGGCAGCGGTCAGGGGGCCTCAGGGCTCCGTGGGGGACCTCACCAGTCATCCAGCCGCCGCTGCAGCTCCGGGAGGAAGAACTGCGCGTGGAACTGGTAGATGGAGGAGATGTTGGAGAAGATGAGCCTCACCACGTCCTCGGGGAAGGCCTTGCTGCTGCGGGCCTCCCTCAGCAGCTCCTGGAAGAACACCTGGAACCACCACTGCGGTCACTGGGCCTGTGGCAGAGAAGAGCCACCCACACAGCAGCCCAGGGGGAGACTAGCACAGCCCAGGGGCTTTAGGGCCCCCCCCCCCCCCGCCTAGGTTACTGAATGCTTTCACTTCTTCAGTCTCCCATCATCCTCGAAACAACCTCAGGAAGAGATAGGGAGGGTTGTATTCTGGCCATTTTACAGAAGGGCAAATGAAGGCCTCCAGACTCAGACACACTTGGTCAGAGAGGCTGGCAGCTGGTGAGTGTCAGAGATGGGTCCATCTTGCATCTGCCAAGGTCTTGAACTTCACCACGCTAAAGATCCTGCTCCTGGGGCGCCTGGGTGGCTCAGTCAGTCAAGCGTCTGACTCTTGACTTCGGCTGAGGTCACGGTCTCACGGTTTGTGAGCTTGAGCCCCACATCCGGCTCTGCGCTGATAGCACGGAGCCTGCCTAGGATCCTTTCTCCTCCCCGCTCTTTCTACCACTCCCCATAAGTTTAAAAAAAGTAAAAAAAAAAAAAAAAAAAAAAAAAAAAGATCCTCCTCCTGATTTCCAAATATTTAACCCTCTTAAGAAAGGGTGAAGGGGGGCGCCTGGGTGGCTCAGTCGGTTAAGCGTCCGACTTCGGCTCAGGTCACGATCTCACAGTTCGTGAGTTCGAGCCCCGTGTCGGGCTGTGTGCTGACAGCTCAGAGCCTCAAGCCTGCTTCACATTCCGTGTCTCCCTCTCTCTCTGCCCCTTCCCTGCTCATGCTGTGTCTCTCTCTGTCTCAAAAATAAATAAACATTAAAAAAAAATTTTTTTTAAATAAATAAAGGGTGAAGGGATAATAACGGTGAGGGTGTCGAGCATTGGGGTGACAGATGAGGCATGGGGACTGGAAGGATGTGTGCACTCTGCTACACGTGAGGCCAGCCCCAGCGCTGGGGGTGAAATGGCAAGTGACATTAATGCTACTTCCTGATTTCTGCCCTAACTTCGGCCAACGGGGACTGAACGCCCTAGAATCAAATCCCAGGCCCTACCTCTCAGCTCTGGTGAGGTGTACAGAAGGCAGAGCAGGGGCGGGGTGAGGAGACCTGGGTGCTGGGGCTCAGGGCAGGATGAGGTGGTATTCTGGCCACTGACCTGGTCTAGCAGATGGAGGCGTGCCACATAGGCCTTCTCTGTCTCCAGTAATTCCTGGACGATTCTCTTTTCCTCTGGCATCTGTGGGGGAGGGGAGGCCGGGGGCGGGGGGTTGAACAGGAGGAGAAGGAGAGACACAGTTTCTGGTCTCCTCTGATGGAGACCCCAATGTAGTCTCCAAAGATGCCCCAGTGAGCGCCCACCTCCCGACACTCATGGCCTCCCACAATGCATCTGGGTCGGCGCTGGGATCGCTTTAACAAAGGATGGGGCAGGAGTGAGGTTGTGCCAGTTCTGGGTCTAAGGCTTAAGAGGCCTGGAAGCTTCTTGGGAGCCATGAACCACTACTTCTGGAGGTCTGGCTGATAGAGAGGCCACGTTGAGGCTCAGAGACTACATAGAGCCAAAGGCCCAGCAATGCCAGCACCGCAGCTGAATCCAGCCTTCCACTGTCCCTGCCCAGGCACCAGGCTTGAGAGTTGAGCTATCTTGGGCATTCCAGCCCCGGCCACCATCAGACCACAGCCATGTGAGAGACCCTCTTATGGACTGAATTGTGCTCCCCTCCCTAAATCCATATGTTGAAGCCATAACTGCTAATATGACTGTATTTGGAGATAAGGCCTTTGAGGAGATAATCATGGTTAAATAAAGTCATAAGGGTGAGGTCCTAATCCAATTGGATTAGGTGTCCTTATAAGAGGAGGGACAGACACTAGGAGACTATGTGCATGAGGACACAGTGAGAAGATGGCCGTCTATAAGCCAAGGCAAGAGGCTTTGCCAGAAACCAACCCTGCCGGCACCTTGGTTTGGGACTTCCGGTCTCCAGAATCGCAAGGAAATATATTTCTCTTAAGTCACCCAGTCTGTGGTATTTTGTCGGCCCAACCTAAGACAAACCCCAAGTGAGACCAATAGAAAAACCATCCATACGTTCTGGTCAATCCACAAAACTGTGAGAAATAATAAATCGTATTCGGCCACCACATTTTGGGGTGCTTGTTCTGCAGCAACTGGTAACTGCAACATACTACTGTGATCGCCATTCCCATTTTATAAATGAGGAAACAGGCACAAAGAAGCTACAGTGCTTTGCCCAAGGTCACCCAGGAAGCAGAAGAGCTGGGGTGTGATCACTGGCAGTCTGGCTCCGGGGGACACAGTACCACGCAGCCTAGCCCTTGAACTCCACAGACAAGGAAGCTGAAATGCAGAAAAGGGAGGTGACCTGTCCAGGATCAGTCTAAGGGTAGGATCAGCACTAATCTCTCTCTCTAGTTTGGGATTATTGCCTCTTGTGGTGGGTAAACTGAGGCCACTCCAGGGAAGGATGCCAGGTTCACACAAGCTGTGTGGCCTTGGACAAGTTTTTAAGCTGTCTGAGTTTTATGGGGTTATTTGTTGTTTTTTTTTTCTTCTAGAGACAGAGAGTTGGGAGGGGGGTAGAGAGAGAGAGAATCTTAAGCAGGCTCTACTATGCTCAGCTTGGAGCCCGATGCAGGGCTCGATCCCACGACGCTGGGACATGACCTGAGCCAAAGTCAAGAATTGGATGCTCATCTGACTGAGCCACCCAGGCACCCCTAAGCCATCTGAGTTTCAATGTCTTTGCCTAAAAAACTCCTACAGTGAAGGGAATGTGAAACAATGGAACAATGGGGTGAACTGTAGGCATGTAATCAAAGGCTGTTAAGGGAGTAGAATCTAGCTTTCAACTGATTTCTGGTGACATAAGACCCCTGCTTGGAGAAGTGCTGGTTTGGGCTGGGAGAGAATTTGCAGGGAGGTCCGTGGAGGCGTCCCCCAGCTCCCCACATCCGCTCCAGCCCTCAGGCACCTGCGTCCCTGGCCCAGGGTGGATCTCGGGCTGGCAAGGTTTCCTCCAGGCTCCACTGGACAGCTTGTTCTTCAGGGAGTTCAGGTACCTCCTGCTGACTGTCCTGGGCTCAGACCCCAGGCTCTCCCCAACGTGGGACTCCTTCCATGGTTCTGCAGACGGGGTAAGGCTGTACCCGGGGAGGTGACATTCAGCCTCCAGTTTGGAGACTCTGATTGCTGCTCCTGGAGTCCTGAAATGAACAAAACAGATCTGAGAGTTTCCTGTCTGCAAAGTAGGAAGAAGACTAGCACTTCCCTGGTCAGGGATTTAGGAGTGATCAATGCACATCACAGGTGTGAAGAGGCCCCTGAGTGCCTGGCACTCAGGAGGAGTTTGCTAAGTAAAACATCCACTTCCTTTCCAACATCTTCTTGGAGGGAACTCCAGTTTTCAAAATGAGTCAGCGTAGACTTGTTTTGTTTTCTGGGAAACTACATACTTCCCTGTTTAAAATGCCAGGAGGAACCCCTCTTTCTGCATATAGTGTTTTTTAGGTGGCCCCAGGTCACCCTCACTTGTACACCTCATCTCTGTTTTTTTTTTTTTTCAACGTTTATTTATTTTTGGGACAGAGAGAGACAGAGCATGAACGGGGGAGGGGCAGAGAGAGAGGGAGACACAGAATCGGAAACAGGCTCCAGGCTCTGAGCCATCAGCCCAGAGCCCGACGCGGGGCTCGAACTCACGGACCGCCAGATCGTGACCCGGCTGAAGTCGGACGCTTAACCGACTGCGCCACCCAGGCGCCCCCTCATCTCTGTTTTAATGTTAAGTCTCTGCAGCAGGAAAGGCCCTAAAATCTTAGGAGAGAAGGAGGGAGCCATGGAACACTCTACAGGGAGGGCAGGACTGCTAAAGCTGGGACTTTGCAATGGGAGCCGTGCCTTCCACACCTCTAGTGGGTGGGTGGAGGGTGGGGGGAAGCCAGTCTGGCAGCAATTCCCTGTTCCTCCCGGGATGGGCCTTTGAAGGGTATCTTTGAGTGCAGAGTCTACAGGCCAGCTAAAGTATTTAGATAAAAGAGGCCACCTTCACTGAGTCATAGCCCACGGTTTGGGTTGTGCTCATTCCCTTTAGTATGAAAAGGCTTGCGATGAGACAGATAGTCTGGGCAATGGAGGACCAGACAGGTACAAAATCTCCAAAACTCTGAGACAGGTTTTCATTACCCCAGCTTTGCAGCTAAGGAAACTGAGGTACAGAGAGTAACTTGCAGCATAAGTAACTTGCAGCGAGGGGGTGGCAAAGGTGGAGTTCAGATCAGGCATCTGATCCCTAAACTGCCCCTCCCCATCTGGGTCGAGAAGAAACAGGTCCAGCGGGTCAACATGTCTGCCCCAAGTCACTCAGCTAGCTGGTGGCAGAGAGGATTGGAACCCGGTCCTCAGTGGCTCCTCATGGGCTCCCCCACCCTTCTCTGGCACCTCAGTGCCTGGTTCCTCAACCCACGGAAACAGCTGGGCCTCAGGCTTTCTGTTCTACATTTGGTTTCAGCTTTTGCATTTCCCTTGCATTTCAGCACTTGCATTTCCCTCCAAGTGCGCCAGGCCAGCTTCTGTTTCCTCTTCCCCCCTCAGTTTCACATCAGCTAAGGGGCTGGAAGACCTCACAAGAAAGCCAAAGCCAAGGCTGCTGGCACAGGGCCTCTCACATGATAAGAGGTGACTCTCACCCTGCCGACAAGGCCTCCTCTGACCCCATTCTGGTCTGAGGGCTGCCTCCTCTTGCCTGGTGTGGCCTGGGCACAACACACCTGCTAAGGGTCTCCACTGAGCATGCCTGGCATGTTGAATGAGGTGGTGCTCTCTCCCCACACAGAAGGGAGCAGGGGGTGGGGTGGGGGTCCAGGAAGGTGGTGCCTGGAGCTGTCCTTGGTGCTGAACAGAACGTGTTTGGCAAAGGACTCTGGGAGAGTCAGGGTAAGGTGCCTGGCTCAGGAAGCTGAATTGCCCTTCTAGGTCCACATCTATGCCACATGCACCTTGAAGGCCACAGAAGTCTTCGTCTGCTCTGAGTGCCCTCAGCACTCAGAATCTAGGCTTCACTCAGGATATCTATTGTCTATGACTTGGCATCATAGTAATTTCATGAGCTTGGCATCCAAAGACGAAAATCATCCCAGCAGGGATCAGTCTTTCGGCTCCTGTGTCTGCTACAGTTCCTGTGTGATGCTGTGTTGTACCAACCACACCCCCTTCAGGACTGAGGAGCTCTTCTCCCCAGTTGTTGGTGGTATGGTGGCCGACTGGGAATTGCCCTCCCTGGAAGACAACTGCCTCATCTCAGGCCAAGTCCACATCCAATGACTAGCCCATGTGGAGGTATAAAGACCCATCCCTTTGCCTCAGTTAGAACGACTTGAGGGACATCTCAGCTTCAGAGCAACTTGGGACAGCCTGAGGCTTCTATTTCAAGTGCACACAGTTCAACTTCTCCCTATGCTGTATCCCTCGCCCCAACAGGTGTTATTCCCAAAACTATCCCCAGAAGCAAATTTCTGTCTTAGAGTCTATTTCCAGAGGGACCTACAACCGTCCCTCGCACAGTCCTGGGCTTAAGGAATGCCAGCAGAGTAGACTAATGTCACACACAGACACACTCACAGACGCACACACCATCACCACCACCGCTGCCAGGGCCTCCAATGACCTCCACACATCTGGCCCAGGTTTTTTTTTTTTTTTTTCCTTCAAATGGAAGCCCCTACCCATGAACTTAAAGTCTTTTAAGCCCCCTTGCCTCTCTGTGCACCCATTGTCTCATCTATAAGATGGGAATAGAAACAGAACTACTCTCAGGAGGCTGTTAGATAATTAAATGAAATAAGTAACAAAAATCACATAGAAAAATGCTCCAAAGGTAGGCTGATGATACATCCTGGTTTGCCTGATACAGTCTCAGCTTTTCCTATTGTCCTCTCCCCTCTGCCAAAAAAATTGAATGGCATCCACTTTCAGTTTTAATTGTACCCTGAGTTGAATGATAAATTATATGGTTGTCCTACTTATAAGGAGTAAGTGCTTGATAAGTATTAGCTATTATTTCCAATGGGTGGAGTCCTGCAGCCCAAACACTGTTTGGTCCACCCACGCTCACTCATAACTACACACATCTGGACTCTCCCCAACATATCAATATATGCACTCTTGGGGCGCCTGGGTGGCTCAGTTGGATAAGCATTCGACTCTTGGTTTCGGCTCAGATCATGATCTCACAGTTCGTGAGATCAAGCCCCGGGTCAGTCTTGGTGCTCACAGCACAGAGCCTGCTTGGGATTCTGTCTATTTTTGCCCCTACTCCATTTGCATGCACGTGTGCTCTCTCTCTCTCTCTCTCTCTCTGTCTCAAAATAAGTAAATAAACATTAAAAAATATACACACACACTCTCACTGCTGCCCAGTTCCTGGTGCCCAATGACACTGCCTGCTGCTGTGACAAACCCAGGCACTGCCCAGACAGGAGGAGGTGTCCAGGAAGGGCCCAGAGAGAGAACTGCTTGCTGTGAGGCCCCAGGGCAGTCCTGGCCCTGATCCTCAGCCTGAAGACTGGCAGAACATGTGCTCCAGGGCCTGGCAGTGGGCAGAGGGGGGCCCAGGGTGGGCAAAGGAGCTAGAGGGAGGCCACCAGTCCGCCCTGGCGACCCTTCCCACCCCCCTCCACCCCATACCTGCTGTTTTCAAACACAGTCACCAGACTGGACACAGATGCCAGCTTCTCCTTACTCTCTTGCTCCATTCTGTAGACCTCCAGGGTGGTCCTCAACTACCCCTGAAGCAGAGAAGGTGGCCTCCAACGGCACCCTCAGCCACCCCCACCCGGGGTCACAGATGGGCTAAGGCATCCTGGAATGTGCTCCAGAGGGCTCAGGAGGCCTGCTCCCAGCTTCAGAGTAAGAAGGAGGAAGTGGTCCCAGAGCCACAGCCCCAAAGGGGAAAGGCCCCTGCTTCCTCTAGAGGGAGGAGCCCACTCAGGCCCCGCCCACCCACCCAGGGTCTGACCTTTCACTCCTGTAGACCTCATTCCAGAGGCCACCCCCAGGGGGCAGTGGGGTCCAGAGGTAGTTTCTGGAGCCAGCCCTTGGCTGAGCTTGGCCAACCACACTTTCTCATAAGGCCCAATGGATTTTACTTGGGGCTTTCTCAGCAGCTTCTTTTCTGCATCTGACCTGCTCACCGCTGTGAGGAAACAGATTTTTTTTTTTTTTTAATTAAAAATAGATCACAAACCTGTTAAGGGCTAGCAAGGAGGGGTACAGTGCTGTTCTCACCTCTCTACTTGGTCTCAGTCTTTTAATGACTGCTGTCTCCACCTCCTTGCCCCAGGGGAGCGCGGCTTCCTCCCTGAAACTCAGATAATAACAGCTAACTCAGGCACTCTTTTTAGTGCTTTACAAGTAGTTTCTCATTTAATCCCACAATAGCCTTATGAGGTAGGTCCTATTACTATCCCTATTTTACAGAAAACAAAAACAAAAACAAACAACAAACCCTGAGGATCAGAGAGATTAAGTAACTTGCCCAAAGTCACCCAGTAAGAACGCAAAAGAAGTCAGATTTCCAAAGCAAAGATGAGTGGCCTACAATTCCAGCAAAGGTTTGGTTGAGAACCCGGATGATCACGTTCTTGCCGTGTCCTCCTCAGACTTCCTTGTCTTAGCATGCTGGGTCGTTTCCGCCTGTCTACCATCTGGTCTCCCAGCCCTTCCACAACAAATGCCCATCGCCTGCATTCCCCTTCTTCAAGCCTCACTGGCCCTCCAAGCCTCTCCCACCGGGTTCTAGTCTCGCTGGTCCCGAACCAGGGCTCTCCATCAAGACTTGTCTTCGTCCTGGAGTGTGGGGACAGAGCCTCAGTCATCTTGATACCTGAAGTGACTGGCACACCTTCACGCTCCAGGACCTGTAAACCCCTGGGGCCTCACACACCCAACTGCTTCACTAGCTCAGAGCAATTTCTTCTAGCAATTTCTTTGGCTCCTCCCTAACTTCGATAATAACCCTCTTCACTTTTTGTGTTTACTTTTTATTATGGAGAATTTAGAACACATACAAAAGTAGACAAATATAATGCATTCCCAAAACCCATAACCCAGACCCAACAAGCATCAACTCATGGCTAATACTGCTTCAACTATGGCCACATTCACTACCCCTTATCATTTTGAAACAAATCCCAGAGGTCAGATGATTGTACCCATAAATATTTTGGTGTGCATCTAAAAGATAAGATTTTATATATGTACATGTGTGTATGTGTGTGTGTGTGTATATATTTTATATATATAAATATATATAAAACATTTATATATATAAATTATATACTCACATACGGTAATATTATTCTACATATGCATACATACATATATATGTTATATACATGTACATGTATATATATATATATAAAATAATATTACCATTATCATACCCCGAGAGATATTTACTAATAATTCTCCAATAAAACTAAATACCTAGTCAACATTCAAAGTGCCAATTCTTCATAAATGTCATCTGCTACAGACTGAATTGTGTCCCCCCCCTAAAATTCATCTATTAAGCCTTAGCCCAGCGTGCGTCTGTATAGGGGATATAGGGCTTTTAGGAAGTAATGAAGCTTAAATGAGGTCAGAAAAGTAAGGTCCTTATAAGGATTGGTCGCCTGGGGCGCCAGGATGGCTCAGTCAGTTGAGCCTGCAGCTCTTGATTTCAGCTCAGGTCATGATCCCAGGATTGTGGGATTGAGTCCGGAGTCGGGTTCCATGCTGAGAATGGAGCCTGCTTGGGATTCTCTCTCTCTCTCTCTCTCTCTCTCTCTCTCTCTCTCTCTCTCCCCCTCTGCCCCTCTCCCCAGCTCACTTTCTCTCTCTAAAATAAAAAAAAAAAATTAAAAAAAATAAGGGGCGCCTGGGTGGCTCAGTTGGTTAAGCGTCTGACTTCAGCTCAGGTCATGATCTCACGGTCCGTGAGTTCGAGCCCCGCATCGGACTCTGTGCTGACAGCTTGGAGCCTGGAGCCTGCTTCAGATTCTGTGTCTCCCTCTCTCTCTGTCCCTCCCCCATTCATGCTCTGTCTCTCTGTCAAAAATAAACATTAAAAGGGGCGCCTGGGTGGCTCAGTTGGTTGGGTGTCCGACTTCAGCTCAGGTCATGATCTCGCCATCTGTGAGTTCGAGCCCCACGTTGGGCTCTGTGCTGACAGCTCAGAGCCTGGAGCCTGCTTGGGATTCTGTGTCTCCCTCTCTCTCTCTGCCCCTTCCCTGATTGCGTGCGCTCTCTCTCTCTTGCTCTCAAAAATAAACATTTTTTAAAAAAAGATTTAAAAAATAAACATTAAAAAAAACTTGACTGTTTAAAAAAAAACAAAAGGATGGGTGGCCTTAGAAGAAGAATAGGAACAATCTCTTCATACCCACCTCTCCCCCCACCCCACATTCCCTCTGAGGGGAGGCCACGTGGAGATAAGTGGCCAGCTGCAAACCAGGAAAAGAGATCTCACCGGAAAAGGAAACCTGCCAGTGCCTTGATCTGGGATTTCCAACCTCCAGAACTGTGAGAAATAAATTTGTATTGTTTTTAAGCCTCTATGGCTGGGGTATCTTGTTACGGCAGCCTGCGTAGACTGATCCAACAGCATTTTTTTTAAATTAGAATCCAGGGACACCTGGCTGGCTCAGTCGGTAGAGCATGTGACTCTTGATCTCAGGGGGCATGAGTTTGAGCCCCGTGTTGGGGGTAGAGATTACTTAAAAAATAAAAAGAAAAATAACGTCCACATGTTACAATGTCCCATTATTAACTCTCCACCCACAGGTTTGTTCCGTTCTTTTCGTGTTCCCGCATGATACAGTTAAGAGGACACTGAGTTGCTGGCCCAACAGGTCCCATGGTCAGGACTTTGCCAATTACAGGGCTGATTTCCTGGATTTCCTGTCCATGGTTGTTAGAGCTGGGGACTTGATCAGATTCATCCTTAAATGCCACTTTTCCTGGATGTCCTCCCAGGTCTGGGGAGGCTTCTCTCCTTGATGCTCCTCTCCCCTCAACTGCCCGGTGCCCAGCTTCCTCCCTTGCCTCCCACCAGACTATACACTGGCTCCCTGCAGGCAGGGCCCGGGGACACGCACTGCCTGTCTGGTCCCCAGCCCAGCCGGGTGTCCAGAACATAGTGGGGCCTCAGAAGCCATATGGAATGGACAAAATGTTACACCCTGAGCCCAGAAGCTTATCTCAGCCCTCAGCTGCCAGTGCCTTGGGCTTCTAGAGCAGAGTCTAGACCCAAACAGCAAGATGTGCCCCTCATACAGGCCAGGAGAGGGCACAGGGGCACCTGCAGGAGGCCACCTAGTAGCTCAACTCTGAACATGGCACAGGTACCCTCAGAGCTGCATCAGCCCAGGAAGGAGAGCCAAGACGCCCACGCCCAAAATAATCTTCCGGGGTCCTGTCTCCTCGGTCCCCCCACTTCAGCCCCTCACTGTGCTGCCAGCCTTTCTGCCTGACTTGCTTCTCGCCTGCAGGCATCCCCCCGAGGCTCAGCACACACCCTCTCCACCAGTTCAGTGGGTTCGCCACAGACCACCAGCTTGTCTAGCTCCTGGGACAGGTGTGTGGTTGGCTCCAGGACAAAGGGGGCCTGCTGCTTCTGCAGGTCACCTGTGTCATGGAGGTTGGTGGCTTGGAGGTGGCTGCCTGTTCATCCTGCTGAGCCCCAGCCCTTCTTTGCAGATTCAGTCCATTTTTGCTTCCCCCATTTTACACCCATCTTCCCCACTGCCTGCTTTGATGATCTTGGACTCAGAAGCATCGATATTTTAAGCAGCTTCCGCGTCATAAAAGGTCAAACCCCACATCCTCTGCCACTCCTGGGGCTCTGCTTCTTTTTTTTTTTTTTTTTAATGTTTTTATGTTTTTGAGAGAGACAGAGCACAAGTGGGGGAGGGGCAGAGAGAGAGGGAGACACAGAATCCGAAGCAGGTTCCAGGCTCCGAGCCATCAGCACAGAGCCATCAGCACAGAGCCATCAGCACAGAGCCCGATGCTGGGCTCGAACTCGTGAACTGCGAGATCATGACCTGAGCCGAAGTTGGATGCTCAACCAACTGAGCCACCCAGGTGCCCCTCTACTTCTTTCATCAAATCCAACCTATCTGCTTTGGGCCAGTAACTGAGCTTCACTCTCCTCGTGTGAAATGGGCATCGTTAGAGCGCCACCCTCCCGTGGTGGTTGGAAAGATAAAATGGGACCGTGCCATGTGTAAGGGCTCAGAGTGAGACCTGGGAGAGAGTAGACACTCAGGGAGCTTTGGGTACACACATTCTTGATCCTGATGGAAGACCTTTGCTATGGTTACCCCATTGCCTTAACCAATCAGTTCCTTTTGCCTGGAATGTCTCCACAGTTCACTTCCTCCAGGAAGCCTTCCTTGATATCGACCACTGGAATTGCTTTCTTTCCTCAGAGACCTGGTGTTCCTCTCTGCTTACTTTGATCTCTTCTGCCCCATTATTAAGTCATGCATGCAGTTAACAAGTATTTCTTAAGCACTTACTATGTGTCAGCATTAGGATAGAAGCTATAGATTAAACGCAGTCCCTTACCCCTTAGCTCGTAGTTTAATGAGGAAGATGGGCCTGTTAACCACTAAACTATGATGTGGGAAATGCTTTGAACAAGGGATCGAAAGAAGGGGCATCAAAGTCTGCAGAGAATAGTAGGTGCTATTAAGGAAGCCTTCCTAGCAGAGGCAACCTGAAGGGTGAAGGATGAGTTAACTCTCCAGGTGGACAAAGTGGAAAAGGCATTCAAAACAGAAGGAACAGCATGTGCAGAGGGGCATTAGGCTTGAGAAACCAAGGTTTGACTGGGGAGAAGAGCGGACAGTCCAGCACATCTGGGTGTCCAGGGGCTGGGGAATGACGGGACATAGGCTGAGAAGACTCCAAGGGTCTGGCCCTGGCAGGCTCTGTCTGCCGAGTGGATGTGCTTGTGAGCTAAGGGGAGTGGGTACAGAGTTTTAAGCAGAGGAGCCCCTGATCTGATGGGCATGAACACATCTCCTTCTATGTGGGGAGATCCCTATTTCAGGGCTCTTGGGGTCCTTGGCTTGAATAAGTCTCGTGCTTTCTCCCTTCTGCTTTCAAAGCCATAAAGGAAGCTGGAAGAGCTCAGTTCCCTGCAGCCCAGAGAGGTGGAAAGAGGGAGGGACAGAGGCTGGGAGGGATGCCCCACCAGGAACCGCAGGGCTGGGTCATGTGGCTGGCTGTCAAGAGAACTCTGCCCTGGGATGCAAAGAGGGCTTTGTGTGCAGACTAGGGGCATCCAAAAGGCCTCTCACTGGCGGGCCTGGGGCAGCAGGGGGCATCTGGGGGCCAGCAGGGAAGAAGTGTCAGAATTTAGGGCCTGGATGCTATGGGTGTGTGTGTGTGTGTGTGTGCACACACAGGAAATCTCCAGGGGCTTGTGAGGGCATAGCTTTGTCGAGGGGGAATGAAGATTCCCAAGAGGAGCATTTATCTCTAGTGAGCCAAGGCCCAGGAGGGAACAGGCTGGTGTGTTCTCAGGGCTCCCCCTTGTCCCCAACCCCGCCCCCAGCCTCAGTCAAGCACAGCACCTGCTGAGAGCTTAATGGCCCGTGACAGACATCAAGTGGGATGACGCAGCTCCAGGGAAGGTGCAGGCAGCCAGCTGAAACCTGTTCCTGCCCACCAGCCCATGCCTGCCACCTCGCAGCCCCCTTCCCCCTCCCCGGCCTGAATCCTTTACCCCACTATTGGTCTTTGGGAGGCCCTGGCTGGGAGTTCTGGGTGTTAATGTGAGGGCAGAGGCCACACCACCAGTGCCGACGGGAGGGGTGGGCCCTATGGCCAGTCCCTGACTCGGGGAGGAAGATGAGCGAGCTAACAACATCCCTCGTAGATTGGGCTCCCCCGTCCTTCCCCAAACAGCCAGACTTTTTCCACTCGTCCCTCTGCCGGAAATCCCACCAAAGCTGTCTTCTAGGAGGACTTGGTCTGTCTCCTGCCCCCTCAGCAGGCGTGGGTGCCAGGCCTCAGGCGCCCGTCTGCCTTCCTGCCGGTCACCTTTCCAGAAAGCCTCCCATATTCGGCTCCTGTGTACCCCTGCCCCTTTGTGGCCCCGGGGGTCCGAAATTTTTTCCATCTGAGTGGTGTCATTATTCAGAGCCATTTAGCTCTGGGAGGAATACGGGAGAGGCCACACCACACTCCCTCAGTACGTGCCAGCCAAGGGCTGGCTGCCCAGGCGGAGGGTCGGCTCTCAGGGTGCAAAGAGGGCTGAAGTGGACAAGACAGCAAATGTGTGTCAGTCCTGACGTGGGTGGCCGGGAGGACGTCAGTGAAGAACAGAAACAGCTCTTTCTTCTTCAGCGTGCGAACGATCAAGTTTCAAAGTTGGCATTCTCAGGGATTGGGCAACGTTTGTGCCTGCCAGGCCCTGGCACCCACCCTACTATTCAGGAAGGACTCAAGGTCACCAGAGGCAGGCATCAGGTGGGGCCGAGGGAGGTGTCCTGGGAAACCGGGAATGAAGAGAGAAGGGTGGTGTGTGTGAAATCGTAGCCGGGGCTGGGCTGACAGCGACTGTGCAGGAGGCATGAGATATGCCCCTGGGAGGCTGGGAGGGGGCAGAGGGAGGGATTGTGTTTCTGGGGGAGGCGAGGGGGCCCCCACAGAGCTAGGCCCCGGGCCTGGGCAGGGAGGCGCCAGAAGGGAGCCAGCCAGGCAAGGCCACAGCCCAGGAACGGTGCCAGGCCGTGCCTGAGAAGACGCCCAGAGTGCGAGCACACGGCCAGCGTGTGGGGCCTCACGCTCCGGGTCACTCTTTTATATCCAAACAGCTGTGGGCCTTTCTCAAGGACTGCTGGGTCCTCCACAGCAGCCGGTGCAGAAACATAAGCAACTTGGAGAGAACCGACAGGTTTCCAAGTGGAAAAAGAGAACAAATTGTTCCTGCACAGCCAGCTGCCCTGCCCACTGGCGACCTTTCTTCCACGACCCACTTCCCAGCCTGAGCTACCTCTTCGCATCTTCCCACACAACAGCGGGACCTCTTCTCTGCCTGCGAGCCCACACTAACACACCTGCTCTGTGACTAAGCTCCCCTCTTTCCATGCTTCTGGGAGCGCTGCTCTATTACCAGCCACGCAAAGCCCACTCAGATCCATTTCTCCTACCAAAGAGCCGCACAATTGCCTCCTTTCTTCCCACCAGCTTTCTCCCTTCCTTCTTTCCTTTCAACAGAGAGCCCCTGTCCCAGAACCTTGGGGAAATATGACAAATGACCCTCTCAAATCTTGCCTGAGGCTTTACTCCTTACAAAACCCTGAGAGAGAGAGAGAGAGAGAGAGAGACCAGGACCCTGGCTTATTTCTCTCTGGGTCCCCAGAAGTGAGCATGGGGCCTGCCATGGAGTAGGCCCTCCCCAAATTTCTCCCGGGAACAGGACATTCTGAGCATGTAGGAAGGGGTCATGGGAGAGTGCAGGGTTCTCCCTCCTCAATTTTCTGCCCTCTCTTGAGTTTGGCTTTTGGTCCCACACCGCCCACCACCCCGCCCCCCTCCAGCCTCATTGTCTATCTTGACCAGGTTCCTCAAGCCCTAACCCTGTCCTCCCTCCTCCCCCCAGGCCTTGTGTACATTTCTCAGTTTTCCACCCAGCTCAGGGTTCAGTTCTCCAGTGTGAGCGAGCTAGCCCCCTCCCCAGTGTCCCCAGAGAAAATGTGAAAGAAACTGCCAGAATGTCCACTACTCTAGCCTCAGTTTTCCAATCTTTTCAAAGGCTACCTTCCACTGGGCTATATTAGGGATATATCTAGCTTATGCCTCACTGCGTGTCATAGTCAAGTCCATAGCCAATGGCTTACAAGGCCCAACTCCCTGCCCTGATTTCCACCCCTGTTCCCTTTCTTGCTCTGCTTGAGCATTTGGCCTCCTCTCTGCCTTCCAACCTGCCACATGCTGACTGACCTCGTGGCCTTTGCACTTGCCATTCCTTCTACCTAGAACTCTCTTCTGCCAGATAGATACCTGCATGGCTCACCCTCTCACCTCCTTCAAATCTTGCTTTAGGGGCACCTGGGGAGCTCAGTCGATTAAGCGTCTGACTCTTGATTTTGGCTCAGGTCATGACCTTGTCTGTGGTTTGCGAGATCGAGTTCCGTGTCGGGCTCCGTGATGACAGTGCAGAGGCAGCCTGGGATTCTCCCCCTCTTGGCCCTTTCTCCACTTGTGCTTTCCTTCTCCCTCCCTCAAATTAAATAAACTTCAAAAAAGGATCTTTGCTTTAACATCACCTTCTCACCAGGGCCTTTCCTCTTTCCCACAAACTCCCCAAATTGCACCACCACTGCACATTCCCAGTCCTCCTTCTCTGCTTTATTTTTCTCACTTCTCACTTGCTGATACACTAACTTTGGGGGGTTATGTTTAGTGTCTATCTCCATCACTGGAATGTCAGTGCAAGAAGGCAGGTATTTATGTCTATTTTGCTTACTGCTATATCCCCAGCATCTACAACAGTAGATAGTAGGTGCTCAATAAATATTGGTCGAAGGCATCAAGGGGGATTTTTACTTTCTGTCCCTCCTAAGCTGTCACAGGGCAGAAACTCCAGGGTACACAGCTGCACTCACTGTGAGCCAAAGCTCATTCTGCCTCTGGTGCCTGATGGCACCCCAGCACTCCCGCCCCCTAACTGCCCCCCCACCCCCCAGTCTTCTGGACAAAATGCAGCTTGCACCCGTCTCCAGCAGGGGGCGGGTGAGTAAGCCTCACCTCTTTCACTGCCCCACCCCTTTATTACAAGCTGGAATGGGAATTACAACCTGAGGAGGGAAGAGATCGCTGGCCTCTGCATGTGACCTTTCCCTTAGTGCAAGGAAAAGGCACCCTAAATAGCACTTCCTGGAAAAAAAAAAGAAAAGGTGCACACAGGAATTGCCGGTACTGCTTTTTCAAAACAGTTTCATTTCCAGACTCCATCCCCGGAGATTCTTAGTCATTTGTTTGGGCTGAGGACTGTTTTTTTTTTTTTTTTTTTTTTTTCTCCCCAACTCTTCTAGTGATTCTAATGTTGAACCAGGGTAGGGAATCAGGGCAATTGCCTGGGAAGCCAGGCAATACCCTGGCTGGGTTCTGGTATCCCTTGATGTCCCAAGTCTTGCCGAGCACCCAGAGTGAGCACAGGTGCCCAAGATGCCAAATCTTGGCAATTCACTGGGGGAATGGTGGGTGTGAATGGATATTCCTCAGTTCATCTCACAGGTAGCTGTTCGTGAGCACACACACACACACACACACACACACACGCTGTGCTGCCAAAGACCAAACTAATTCTCAGACAGGGCACAGCCGCAACTAGGATTTACAAACTCCAATGCCGACTAGAACCACGCAGGGAACACAACTGGCTGTGGCAAGTGTGTTGTTGAGATTTGGAGAGCCACGGACTTCTCGTGAGGGCAGCTTTTTTTTTTACTCTGTTATGGCCTGTTGTCAGGAGTGGATGCAGGCCTCGTGGTGCCAGATTTTGTTCTTTGTCTTCCTCAAGAGAAATTAAAATTCAGGAATTAAAAAAAATTTTTTTTCTTAATGTTTTTATTTATTTTTGAGAGGGAGAGTGAGAGCCAGAATGCGAGCAGGGGAGGGGCAGAGAGAGATGGAGACACAGAATCTGCAGCAGGCTCCAGGCTCTGAGCTGTGGGCACGAACCCCATGTGGGACTCGAGCTCGTGAACCACGAGATTATGACCTTTAACTGACTGACCCTTAACTGACTGAGCCACCCAGGCACCCCTAAAATTCAGGAATTTAAAATGAAATAGCCCGTACTATCATGTAAAAATCCTGAGGCTGCCAAATGCGTTGCTAACCCCAGTTATAAGGTTGTTGGAAGTCCATTATTTTGCAAGGCTGACCCCTCTTACAACGGGCTTGGGATTTCACATGATTGCTTTGGGGCAGGGTCCACCCTCCTTCACATTCAAGCTGGCAGGAGATGGCTGCTGGCTCCCGAACCACACGACACACGACACACGACGACGCTTAACGGCTGCTCCCTCAGCTCTGCCAGGACTCCCCTGGAGTTTTACAATAAAGGCTTGTGGCGGCAGTGTGCTGGAGTCAGTTCCCACTGGCTCGCCAAAGTCAATTGTGCCCATCTCTCTCTTTTTTTTTTTTAATGTTTATTTATTTTTGACAGAGAGAGAGAAGCAGAGAATGAGCAGGGGAGGGGCAGAGAGAGAGAGAGGGAGACACAGAATGCGAAGCAGGCTCCAGGCTCTGAGCTGTCAGCACAGAGCCCGACGTGGGGCTCGAACTCACAGACTGCGAGATCATGACCTGAGCCCAAGTCGGACGCTCAACCGACTGAGCCACCCAGGCGCCCCTATTGTGCCCATCTCTTCCCAACTCCACGCCCAGTGACATGTCACATTAGCAGCTTAAAATCAGTCACAGCGAGAGTGTTTCCACCTCATGCATTCGGCAAGTGCTACAAATCAGAATGTTTTTCTTCCTAGAGGACCAGTTATTAAACTTACCAGCACAGGATTACATACGAGGATTCAGATTCTGCCAAGGGCTGGTAGGGAACAGTGGAGGAGGGAGTCGTTTTGTTTTCTAGTTACACAAGAATTCGTGTGAGTGTGTGCAGTAGACATTTTGACGGCACCTTCCCCTGGATACCCACTACGAGGAAACAACAATCTTAGTCCTGAATATTTTTTCCTCAATTAAGAAATAATGGTCACACAATAAAATGCCTGGGTTTTAAGAGTACAGCTTGTGAGATTTTCCTAACGTAGCCACGTGTGTAATCACCATCCCAACAAAGATAATGCATTCTTACGCCCCCAGAAAATTCTTCATGCCTCTGTCCAGCCATTCCTCCCCCAAAGGTAATCACTGTTCTGATTTTTATCTCCAGAGATTAATTTTGCCTGCTTAAGGACTTTATATAAATGGAACCATACAGCAGGTGCTCCTTTTTTTTTAATGTTTATTTTATTTATTTATTTTTTTTTTTTTGAGAGAGACAGAGAGTAAGCAGGGAAGGGGCAGAGAGAGAGGGAGATACAGAATCAGAAGCAGGCTCCAGGCTCCGAGCTGTCAGCACAGAGCCTGATGTGGGGCTTAAAGTCATGAAGCATGAGATCATGGCCTAAGCCAAAGTCAGACACCCAACCGACTGAGCCACCCGGGTGCCCCAATGCTTATTTATTTTTGAGAGAGAGAGAAAGTGCGCATGTGAGTGGTGGGGGGAGGGGCACAGAGAGAGGGAGACAGAGAATCAGAAGCAGGCTCCGTGCTGTCAGCACAAAGCCCGAAGTGGGGCTGGCCTGACACGGGGCTTGAACCCATAAACCGTGTGATCATGACCTGAGCGGAAGTCAGATGCTTAACCGACTGAGCCACCCAGGCGCCCGTCCTTACTGCCAGTTCTTATTGCAGACCTGGGGAAGCCGAGGTTCAGAGAGGCCATCAGGGCCACACAGCTGTGAGCGACAATGACAGGATTCAGAGCCAGACATTTGACTCCAGACTGCATGCTTCCTATACCAGGTAGGCTCTTTCTAGAGAAGTCAGCAACTGTGGAGCTCCAAGGCTGGAGACGGCCCGCAGAGAGGGTAATCCCAGGGGTAGAGTGATGACCCTTTAAGGAGGGGCTGTCTCTACACCAGGCATGAATAAATAAAGAAGGAGGACGGGAGTGAGGCTGGCACCAGCCTGTGAACCCCTCTGGTTCACATGGGTATGGTGACTACCTCGGTATCGTTAGGAGCTGTGAGCTGCCAGAGTGTGTGTGGCGAGTGCTGAAAGCTTGCTCTCTCCTCGGACCATGGATCCAGAAGGCCTTCAAGCCAGCAACACCCTTGAAGTGACCGGCCTGCCGGGGGCAGCCTCTGGAGACCCAGGGTCATCACTCTGGACACCTGTCCATTTTCTGCGTTTGACCTGTGTTTAAGAGCGTGTGGTAGCAGACTTAGGCAGATTCCGACCTGAATCCTGGCTCCACTTATTAGCTGTGTGACCCTGGGCGAGTTAACCTCTGGGTCTCTGTTTCCTCATCCGTGGAAATAATCATCTGAGGGTAATTATCATAGCCCTGGCCTCATATCGTAAAAACAAATGGAGTTGATACTTGGAAGCCAGGAGCAACAGGGTCTGGTGGGACCTTTGGAGGTACAGCTCACTTCCCTTTGCGGAGGAGTCCCTGAAAAGGACAGCTGCTTGAATTTAGCTCTTGAAACTGCTCAGTAGAAACCTACGTGTTTTGGGGCAGGGTGGGGTGGGGTGCCAGAACTTAAATTGGGCTCCTTTTGTAGCTCGGCCTCTGGGTGGGGTTGATGTCTGGGTATGGCTCCCCAGGGATCCATGACAGAAAAGAGGCCGGGGCTCCCCACTCCCACCCAGAGTGAAGAGAGTGAACAGAGACAGTAGCCAGAATGTTCTCACCCAGAACTAGTAAACCAGCCTGCATCCAGAACAAGCCCATCTTCTTTACAGCTGCATACATTCTCCAATATCTGGTGTGCCTTGCCCCTCGGATGTGAGGCCTGAACTCTCATGCTGACCTTGGCATGATCACCTCCAGTTCCCTCCTAGCCTGTTTACTGTGATGTCAACCTAGTTACAACTAATGGCTACTTACTATTTCGTATTCTCTTTTCATTGTAACATTAGTTCCCCACAGGACTCCAGGGATTGGTGGTTTATATACTTGGCAATTCTCAAGGTCTACAAGGCTTATTTCTTATTCATTTTCTGCTGTTTGATCCTTCTTTGGGGCATATGGGTCTTCCTAAAGTTTTCATTCTGTACGCGGTGCTACTGTAAATAACTACAATTTTTTTAAAGTACTTTTGCTTATTCATTCATTTTATAGAAAATATTTAGTCGGTGTCTACCATGTGCCAGGCACTATGCCAACATGAACAGAACGGCCCTGCTCTCAAGGAATTTACAATCTGAGTGGCTCAGTCGGTTGAGCATTTGACTCTCGATTTCATCTCAGGTCATGATCCCAGAGTTGTGGGATTGAGCCCCGTGCCAGGCTCCACACTGGTCATGGAGCCTGCTTGGGATTTTCTCTCTTTCTCTGCTCCTCTCCCTGGCTCACTCTCTCTCTAAAATAAAACAAACCAAAAACAGAATTTACAATCTAACAAGGGAGACTGACCAGAAAGCAGGCAGCCCCCGTACAATGTGGTAAGTGCAGATGGTAATGAGACCACAGGGGGGCCACTAACCCAGCCCAGAGCTAACTGAAGTACTATTAAGTAGAAGTACTTAAGTATAGTTCTAAGTACTACTGCTAGGTTGCTCAGTAGAGGGAATGCTGAGCAAGATTTTTTGTCATTCAATCATTTCCACGAGTATACTTCTCATTTCTAAACGATTTGTTTGATTTCTGTTCAAATATACCTGTTTTTTCACGCTGTCCTTTTTTCCAGTACTTTCCATTCTTTATTTTGGCCACCACGTGAAAACTACATTTCCCCCCTTAAAGTTTCTTTCAGATTGCCTTATTACATCAAGTTCCCAGGAGTATTAACCCTCCTCTTTTCCCCCATTCACTTTCACGATGGAATGTGGTTTTGAGTGGTTCATAATTTTTTCTGTGTGATTTTCCCCCCTCTGGGTGTCCCTATAAGCCATGGGCTGTGGAAATAAGGCTTTGGTGCAGTTTACATTTGTTGCTCCTCGGTGTCCTAGAGTTATAATTGCTTTAGTTGATCTATTTTTACTTTAATTTCCTCGCTTAGGGAAATTGTTCAGTCACTTATAACCAATGTACTGTACGTACATCCCCATATTTGGTGCAAGATAACAATGTAGCTGCCTTATGGAACCACAGACTCAAAGGACCCAAATACACACAAAAAGTTAGGTGATCATGTAAATGAGACAGAGTAAAAGGCCTAGTGGTGAACACCCAGTCAAGTTCAGAAGGAAAACCAGGTGGAGAAAGATGATGAGGAAAAACCCAGAAAAGGAGAAGGTTTGTGTGAAGAAGTTTCAGAAGTAAAGTGAAGTAAACTGCCCCCCCACCCCACCCCCCCCCCCCCACGTCCCCCAGAGCCCTGACTTCTTCTGGGTGGAGAGTTAATGTACTGCAGTTATCATAGGCTGTGGGTGAACTTGACTTTAAAGCTTCCCATAAGAAAGCGAAATCAGAATCCAGGCAAAAGGAGGTCCTTTAAAGTGCTCCTGGGGGCTAGAGGTAGGCTTGGTGAAGGTTATGTTTCAAGGGGGAAGCACATAACTTGAAAGGGCTAGAAAGCTTTGTATTGACTGAGACCACAACAAGCCTGGGTTAGTGAGCCCAAGGAAGGAAGAGAGGAAGGGAGGGAAGCAGGCAGGCAGGATTTCAACGTGGGCAGTGTATGAAGTATTTATTGTCAGGAGTGGCAAGGGGAGAGTTGACTATTTAGGGGGCAAGGCAGGAAGGGAGTCAGGAAGGGCAGACTGCAGGAAACCTGGTCTAAGTGGTCAGAAGGCATGTGTCTATTCTAAAGAACTTTCTCACAATGAACACAGGATAAGTACAGGCAAAGGGACAGGTGCCCCACTGCTGTGTCCCTGCAGACCCCGGGATACTCTATTCTTTTCCATATAAACAGAAACGTTTATTGAGCACCTCCACAGCCAGCAGGGCACTGTTCTAGGTGTTGCTGGGGGTGAGGGTGGGCACGTTTACAAACAGGGAGAAGGCAATTGCTGTAGTAAGTACCTTCCTCGCAGGGTTGTCATGAGGATTGTTCTTAACACGTCGTCGCAAAGCACTTGACCATGTCTGGCACATAGTAAGTGTGACTGAAGGGCCAGTTATCACTACCCATTTAACTATAAGACTTTCGGAGCCTAGCCCAGGACCTGCGTATGCTCCCAAGAAAAGACAGATTAAAACCCTCACCATCTAGTGAGGGAGATACGCAAATACTTTAGGGCCACTTTCCTAACCGTGGGCTCTAAGGGACGTTCGCAAAGGCTCAGTTGCAAAGCAGGACGGCCACAGTCGTTAAGGGGCGCCTGGATTTGGTCTAGTGAGGAGGGCAAAGGGATAAGACACGACTGGAGACCGCGGAGGGGCTCAAACTGGGGGAGGAGGTCTCGCAGGCCACAGTGTCTGCGCTCTGGGCCGCAAGGAGGCGGGCCCAGGACTGCGGAGAAAACTCCCGAAGCCGGGGAGGGGGTTTGGAAGCGTCTAAGACCATATTGGGGGCGTCTGGCTGGCAGAGCCGCCGAGCCCCGCCCCCGCCGCCTTCCTGGGGGCTCCCGGGGGAGCGCCCCGGCTGGCGGCAATCTTCACACTCTCCGAACCCGCGGCTCGGGCCGCTCGCGACCACTGACGCCCGGCCTGCAACCCAGCGATGGTCCAGGCCCCAATCCCGCCCCAGGCCCACATCCGGCGCGTACCACCTGCGGCGCCACACAGCCGCGCTCCCCCGCAGCCGCGAGTGGTGTGGCCCGGCCCCGCCCCCTTACGCCACTAGGGGCGGGGCGCCCCCCGTCACGTGACGGGGAGTGACCTCGCCGCCCGGCGCCATGGGGGCTTCGGACCCGGAAGTGGTGCCCTGGGCTCGCGGCGGTGCCGCGGGGATGGCGGGAGCCGGAGCAGGAGCGGGAGCTCGCGGCGGAGCGGCGGCGGGGGTCGAGGCTCGGGCTCGCGATCCGCCGCCCGCGCACCGTGCACACCCGCGCCACCCTCGACCCGCGGCGCAGCCTTCCGCCCGCAGGATGGACGGCGCGTCCGGGGGCCTGGGCTCCGGGGACAACGCCCCGACCACCGAGGCTCTTTTCGTGGCGCTGGGCGCTGGTGTGACGGCGCTCAGCCACCCGCTACTCTATGTGAAGCTGCTCATCCAGGTGGGGGCCAGGGCGCCGTCGGGAGATGGGGGCTGCTGTGAAGGTGACAGGCCGGGATCTGGAGAAGGATGGGGGCAGGGAGCCTATGGTGACGGATTTGGGAAGAGGGGCGGAAGACGGCAGGTTTGGTGAGCTGAAGGAATAGGACAGAAAGGAAGCGTTGATGGGTCTGGGGGTGAAGGGATAGAAGCCACAGATTTGGGAGAGGATGAAAGGAACAAGGCATTTGGCGGGTGCAGGGGAGGGGTCGAAGGGATGAAGGAGAGGATTTGGAGGTTGAAGGAAGGGAGGTGATGAACTTGGAATTGGAGGAAAGGGGCAGCATTTGGGGGCGAGTAAAGAAGCAACAGAATGGGGGAGGGGCGGGAAGTTTTGGCGAATGGGCGGGGAGGAGGATTGGGGGGCCAAAGCAAAGTATTTAGATGAAGAGCACATATTTAGAGTAGAGGGGAGCTAGAGCTCTGGATTTGATAGAGATGGATTTAAAGCTGTTTGAGGGGACAAAGGACTGGAGGCCAGGGCCAAAAATTTAGGAGAGAAGGAAGAAAGAGCATCAGCCTCGGGGGAGGGAGGTGGAGAGGAGAAGGTGGCGTTGGATTTAATGGTGAGGGAATTTGGTGGGACAGGGCGAAGGCAGAGGATTTAGCAAGGGAACGCTATGAGTTTGATGGCGACGACAGATTTGGTGGGAGGAGGGGACAGGGTGACGCGTTTTGAGGGAGGGGAACAGATAGGGCGACGCAGTGGGGGAGGGGTGTGATGGCGATTCTTATGGAGAGGGGAGCCAGAAGGAGGCTTTTAGGGAGAAAGGGATGACGCACTTGGGAGAGAAAATGAAAGTCACAGTTGGGGTCGGGAGGTGGGACTCAACAGTCCTTGTATGGGGGGGATGGGTTATGGAAGTATTGGAATTAGGCAGGAGGGGCGGTTGGGACTTAAGGTGGCAAGATTGGTAGAGGCTGGCAGAAACTGAGGCCAAGGTGGGGATGACTCTGGAATGGAGCCATGCAGGGGCACTTGGCATATGGTGGTGGCCAGCAAGACCTTGCAGATGAAGTGGACTGCTTGAGAAAGAGAGAGAGATTGAGCTGGAAGGAGGCGGGGTGGAGGGGGTGCACTTGGCAGAATTAGGTGGGTGGCTAAGATAGGCACTGTTTAGATGGGGGTGATTCCAGCCTGGACTGGAACTGAAGATTTAGCCTAGAATTTTCCAGTTAGGGGAACGGCGGCAGGGCGGGGGTGTGAAAATTGAGATGGAGACCAACCAAGATTTGAGGTTTGAGTCGAGGCGAATGGGTGTTAGATTTACTATCTCTTTAACTGGGCTGAGAGATTGGTGGGGGGGAGGGGGACGTTCGGTTGGAATGGGAGCAGTTGGAGATCTGAGGAATGGGGCAAGGGGTTTTTAGGTGTGACCGGGAGTATGACAAGGAATGAGGAGATTCGGTCGGGGACATCAGGGTGCCTGACTAGCGTCTAATTGTGACTGAGATTTGGAAATGGCTGGTGGGGGGAGATTGGGACTGGCATTTGGTTGTGTTTGGGGAGTGAGGGCTGCTTGATTTGGGGGATTAGGATTGTATTTTCAGCAATAGAGATTACAGGTTTGGGAGAGAGAGTGGGGCTTTGGAACTGGTTGTTACCCGAGATGAGAAGTAAGGGTCCCAAGAGCTGAGTTTTTCCTCTGACGGAGTGAGATTGGGTGAGGGTTGTGTTTTTAGGGTGGGAGATAGGAGAGTCTGTAGAGTGGAGGGTGCTGAAATGCATAAGGAAAGGGGCGGGGGGAGGGTTCATCGTTTGGACCTTGGTAGATGTGGTTTACTGGTTTGAGGAGAAAATTGAAATACAAGCGATTCGAAGAGGGAATTGGGAATGAGGAACACCAAAGCACTGGGTGGGGGAGGATGGGTGAGCCCACTTGGGTGGTCTATCTGATTTGAACCCAGCTGGTGCTGAGTGTAACGTGTTTCAGGGTGAAACCTTAGTAGGTAGAGCTCGGGAGTCAGCAGCAGTTTGCAGAAAAGGCAGAACCTGTTTGAGGGGGCAGGTGGCAAGATCGGAGTGGCAGGTCTGGGGGTTGACTAGATCAAGTGACTAAGAACGCAGGGCCTCATATCAGGGTTCGTCTGTGTTAAGTTTCGGGAGTTCGGGATTTGAGGGTGATGAACTGGCCCCACCAGTGCCTGATACAGAGTTACAGCTTTGGCTGTGGTTGGGACTGGGGAAACAGATTTGGGGATGAAATAGGGTGAATGGGACTTGGGCACAAATAACGAAAACTTGAGAATGAGGGGAATAGGGCTGCGATGTGTGCCTTTCATAATCTCAGGTGCAAGCACAAGAAATAGACTCAACGAACTGGGGGACTATGGGGTGAGGGGACACAGCAGACTTAAAGGTGCGCTTGGAATTACTCGGACTCCCAAGTTGTGACTAGACGGAGACAGCAACAGAACAGTAGCTCACGCTTGGGAGTTGAAGGTGTGAAGGGAATACTGCCTATCGAAGAGAACAAAATCAAAACTTAAGTCAGAACCTTCGAACGTTTATCCAAGCAGGAGAAAGGTCTAGCAGGGGAGGGCTCACTGCACGGGTCAGCTGGCTCATGTCTTTCCTTCAACTCCCCTGGGCTGGAATTTGTTTTTTAAAGAAGGTCACCGTCGTGGAGGGTTTTTCATCTATAGTCCGCAATCTCTCCGGTAGCTCAAAATCACATCGACAGGGGACAGCCAGAACTTTCAAAAACACTTGACTAAGGTGAAGAAGGGAGGAAATTAGCCTACGAAAGCCCTGGAAGCATACCTAGTCCAGTTTTTAAGACAGAACATCCCAACTCTGCCATCCCTGCTCCCTTCCTCATCCTAAAGGAGCTGCTGTGGTGCAGGGGCTTGGCTGGCCTCCTTTGAGGGTCACGGCTTGTGTCCTGGAAGGGGCCTTCTCCTATTCCACTCAGGTGCTGGTCTCCCAGGCACCTTGCTTTCTCCCTGACAGCAGAGTCTCTCTCCTCATCAGTTGGCAGCATAATAAATGGCCTCACCCTTCAGGAGAGAGACCCCACCTCCTCAAAGGTGTGTGGGTGGCTCTGTCCTTCCCTCCCCCCGGCACCCCCCATCGTGCCATGAGTTTAATGGCTACTGTCATCATAACCTGCCTCTATACAGCAAGAATTATGATAGCCCTACAGAAATGAGGGGGGTCATTCTGTCACAGGGCTATGAAGTGATCAAGATTAGAATACAGATGAGGAATTGTTTGAGGAGCAGCCGAGTTTGGAGGTAACGGTTTGCTCGGCCTGGGAGCGAGAGCGACTGATTTGTCAGCGTCTGCGTTGGGTGCAGAAAGGAACCTGAGTGTGGGCCGCACTCTGGGGTGGAGCTGAGCTGTCCTGAAGTTCAGGACCAAGGCGGGGGTGGGATGTGTTTTGGAGTTGGCACACTGGGGATTGAGGTTGGACTGAAGTTTTAGCCCAGAGATGGGACTTAACTGAGATTTATTCTGAGATGAGTGCAGGGTTTGAAGCACACAAAAACACTGGAAATGTCTGGCATTTGAAGGTGAGAATGTTGGGGGATGGGGTGACTTGGATTATGGTAGGGGGTAGGGATCTGGGACTGTACACTTCCGTTCATTGGGAGCTTATGTGATGCTGACGGTTCTAGATTCTGATGACGTTTCTGGTATGTTTTGCTGGGGAAACCAGCAAGAGCAGCATTGGAATTTGTAGAAGAGGCAGAGGCCTGGGGTATGAGAAGCGGTGAGCCGGACCAGCCATAGAATCTGACCTTGCTTTTGTATTTGTTGATTCTGAAGGTGGGTCATGAGCCGATGCCCCCCACCATCGGGACCAATGTGCTGGGGAGGAAGGTCCTCTATCTGCCCAGCTTCTTCACCTATGGTGAGTGTGCTTTCCAGGCAGGAGGGCCCGTGCTGACAAAAAAAGCGCGTCGCACGTCACAGGGGGAGCAGGCCCAGCTGGCCCCCGGGAACACACAGGACAGCGTGGCACCCACGCTCAGAACTGGCAGGGAGGAGGGGATCAAAGAGTGACCAGAGGCAGCAGGGTTGCTGAGGCGGGAGCAGGTGAACAATGCAGCTTTGGGCTAACTCCTCTGCCAGCAGCTACCAGCCGACAGCCCAGGCAGCAGGAGGGGCCGGGCCAGGACACTGGTCCCTGTCATCCCTGCCGCTCCAAGTTGTGCCTGGAAGTGTTGAGGGGGGGGGGGGGGGGTCCGGGGAGGTTTCCTTTTGATTTCTGAGCAGTCTGGGCTGTTACCAGTTTTCCTGCTTTCCTTTTAGTCCAGCAGGAGGCCTGTCGGGGGCTTCCTGGGTTCTTTTCCTTCTTCCTCCTCTTTCCCCTGCATCCCTCAGGCAGTGGACCCCACTCAGGCACCTCCACACAGGGGGCACAGGGCGGCCAGCACACGCTGCATTGCGCTTCATGTCTGGCGTGCCCCGACCCACTGCACGAGCTCGGGCAGATCGCTTCACTGCTCTGGCCTTGTGCTTCTAGTCTGCAAAGCTGTGTCTGCTTCTTCATCCGGGCCCCTCAGGCAAGCAGCCCCCAGCCCCCTCCGCGGCTCTGCTGCCTGGGAGGTCTGTCCACCAGCGGCCCGCCTCACTGGAGCTTGTCCAATGCCACCTGAGCCCACCTGGCTGCCTCCACTGCTCGTCCCCAGACCCCCAGGCGCCAGCTGGCCAAAAGCCTTTCAAACCCATTATCGCTGCCTCTCTCCCAGTCCCTACCCTCCTTAGACTTCTTTAAATGTGCCCTTGCTTCTCCATGTTCCCAGCCGGCTGATACCCTCAGGCTCCCTCCACTTCGGCTCTTCTTTCTTGTTTGGTTAGTCTAGAATGTTCTCTGAAAATCTTTTTCTAATTAATTAATTAATTATATATTTTTAAGCATTTATTTATTTTTGAGAGACAGACACAGCGCATGAGCAGGGGAGGGGCAGAGAGAGAGGGAGACACAGAATCCGAAGCAGGCTCCAGGCTCTGAGCTGTCAGCACAGAGCCCGACGCGGGGCTCGAACTCACAGATGGCGAGATCATGACCTGAGCTGAAGTCAGACGCTCAACCGACTGAGCCACCCAGGCACCCCACCTTTCTTTGTGTGTGTTTTGAGAGAGAGAGACAGCTTGAGTGTGCATGCGTGTGTGAACGGGAAGGGGCAGAGAAAGAGGGGAACAGAGGATCCGAAGCAGGGCCTGCGCTGACAGCAGAGAGCCAGATGTGGGGCTCCAACTCAGTATGAGAGAACGACCTGAGCCCAAGTCAGATGCTCAACCGACTGAGCCACCCAGGCGCCCCTGAAAATCTTGCTGCTGAATAACCTGTGGTTTTGCCTCCTGTCACCTTTTTTAAATTTCACACACTCTTGGCAGAATCTGATGTCCTGTTTGTCTTCCATTTTTGTCACCATGACATTGAGTAGTCTAGGGCCAGGCAGAACATACCATTTTGTGGGGAAGTGTGTCCGTATTTGTTTTTATTTAAAAACCGTCAGTGAAGGGGGGAGGGAGAAGGCCCAGAAGTAGGCACAGGAAAGCCAGTGTACAAAGCTAACACTGGGTTTGTGGGAAGCCGGCGTGGCCGGCTGCCAGCCCCTCCATTGTGGCCTCTACGCACGCTCTAGCCGAATGAGGGACCCCAGGTCAGAGCCCAGACTGTCTCTACTTGTGTCACACAGTCATTCCCGGAAGGTCTCACGGTAGAGGGGTCTTGACCCACATTTTGCCTCTTGCAGAGATGAGCAGAGCTCTGAGGTGCCCCTGCTCACGCCGCGTGTGTAAATGTTGTTTCAGTCCAGATGTTGTAAACAGATGCCCGTTAGGCCGCTTTAGACACCCTGCCTGCTCTCCCGTCAGGGAGGGGGCTCAGCTGTCTGCATGTCTAGATGCTGTCTGGACAACATCTACTCCTCCCCATGTCATGTTGGAAAGTGCCGTAGCTGTCGTGACATTCTTTGGTGTAACAATGAAATTCCTGGAGAGAAACCATGGCGTGACGGAGCCCCTGGCTGGCTATGGGACCTTCTGGGCCCACAAAGGCCCCTGGAGGAATTTTTGCCTGCCTTCCTCTGCTCTGAGAAACAGGAGTTCCTGCTCCTTTTTTACTGGTGGGCAGATCAGCTAGAAAGAGGTTAAGTGACTCACTCATGATCCCTCTAAGACTTTTTCCTACCTGGCTCTCTCTTGCTGGCTGGAGCTCCCCTCCCTCAAAATAAACCTTTCTTCCCCTGGTTCACTCTGAAGCAGGGCACCCTGCTGTGTCACCCAGTGTCCTGTCCCCTCCTACTCTTCTCTTTCCAGTCCCACCCCTATCTCAGGAAGCTAAATATGCAGGGAACAGGTGCTCCCGGCCCCACCATGAGCCCTTTCTAGCAGCGACATTGAAATGCTGGGTTGGCAGACATGTTGCAGTGGAGAGAAAGGTGCATTTGCCGGTTCCTGCCACTGCGTGGTGCTAAGGAGCTGAAGTCAGGTCTGGAAGGGGAGCACAGTGAGAGAAAGTTCTGCTAGCTTCTAGGTATGCAGGTTTAAAAAAAAAAAAATGATCGTAGTTTAAAAGTTGATACTAAAATAATGACACATTGGAGCCCCTGGCTAGCTCAGTCGGTAGAGCATGCGACTCTTGATCTTGAGGTTGTAAGTTCGAGTCCCACGTTGGGTATAGAGATTACTTAAAAACATAAAATCCCGGGGCGCCTGGGTGGCTCAGTAGGTTAAGCCTCTAGCTCTTGGTTTCAGCTCAGGTCATGATCTCACAGTTCGTGAGTTCAAGCCCCGTGGCCGGCTTCATGCTGACAGTGCAGAGCCTGCTTGGATTCTCTCTCTCCCTCTCTCTGCCCCTCCCCTGTTCGTGCTCGCTCGCTCTCTTTCAAAGTAAATAAAAAACTTAAAAAAAAAATAATGAAACATTAAGAGAGGTATCCTTTTAGAGATCCTAATGAAAAAACACTGATTCATACAGGTAGGGTCTACCTTCCCTGACTGCTTAAGTTTTTTCTCTAGAATAGTTCATTGGTGCCTGTTACTTCTCCACTAGCTATGTTGTTTCCCCACCTCATCCCCTGCTGTGAGTCATAAATGCTAACAGGTACTAAGGTGGGGCCTGGGTGCAGCACAGGGTAAGGGTGGTCCTCTTCCTGGTATGCTCAGGGGACATTCTTGAGCCTTTCTTCTGGGAGTTTTTCCTTTTTCCTCCCTTAGGTTGCAAACTTCATCATTGCCTGCGGGCACTCTTTTTCCTTTTTTTCTCTCCCCCAAGAAAAACTGTTTCTTAATTAATGATTTAGTCATCTCTACACGCAGTGTGGGGCTCGAACTCACAACCCCTAGATCAGAAGTCGCACGTGCCTCCAACTGAGCCAGCCAGGCGCCCCAAGAGAAACATTTCCTTTTATAAGCAACAGAATTGGTTTGTGGGTTGTAGCAGTTAAGTTGCTGAGTTGAAACACTAGCTGAGTTTGCCAAGTCGATTTTTCAAACTTAAAACAAAAATTTGTGACTTTGGCAAAAATACATTTTGAAGGTTTTACAAAAAGAAATGGGCTAGAGAAGACTCTGGGGTTGGGGCCTGATTGCTTGTGGGCTTTGGACAGCTGCCCCCTTCCGTGACCCAAGTCAGCATGTGCTGAGGGACAGGCTGCATCTGGTCTGGGTGTGACGGTGACCAGGGGTGGGTGTCGGGGCGGGGGGGGGGGTGTGACACTGCCACCTCTGCTTTCTTGTAGCCAAGTACATCGTGCAGGTGGATGGGAAGATAGGGCTGTTCCGAGGCCTGAGCCCCCGACTGATGTCCAATGCCCTCTCCACTGTGACCCGGGGCAGTATGAAGAAGGTGAGCCTGGGGGGCAAAGCCAGGATCGGTTGCCTGAGGTTCTCCCCAAGCTCCCTGGTGGCCCCAGAGGCAGCCATGTGCACTGGTCCGGTTTCTCCTTTCCCAGGGGACACCCAGGCGCCATAGCCAGGCCCCAGACCCTGGTGCGTCAACACCTCCTTGACTGGGAAGTTTCCCGTCCCTAGTCCTCCCGCTTTCCCCGAGCTGTGACAAGCTGTGACCGCGGGTGGGGGGAGAGGGGTCCCCTCCCCCACCCCCCGCCAAGCTCCAGCCCTGGGGTTACCAGAGGTGAACCTAGCTGCAGGGAAAATAGTAGGAGCTGATTCCTGCCATTCCTGTCCCTTAAGAGTTACACTGAGGAGGCATAGCTGAACTTTGCTTTTGGCAAAGTTTTTTGGGTTTTGGGGGTTTTGTTCTTGTTTTTAATTAAGTAAGCTTTATGCCCAACCGTGGACTAGAATCCACGACCCTGAGATCAAGAGTCACATGCTCCACCGACTGCGTCAGCCGGGCACCCCACTCCTTTGTTTTTGTACCTCAGGTTTTCCCTCCGGATGAGATCGAGCAGGTCTCCAACAAGGACGACATGAAGACTTCCCTGAAGAAAGTGGTGAAGGAGGTGGGCATCTGGGGTCGGAGAGGGACAGGCCCCGGAGGGGAGTCTGATTGTTTCTCACTGCCGAGTTGGACAGGTCATTGAAGAGACAGGGTTGGCTCTTCACTCCGCATGGGTAGGGTGGGACATGGAAGGAGCCCCGGCATGGCCACTGCAAGGAATCCCAGAAAGCCTGTCAGCCATCATGGGGCCTGGCCTGAGACCCAGCCGCACCCCTGGGCGGAGGAAATGGGGGGTGGGTGACAGGTGGGGCTATCCGAGGTAAACTGGCCCCATCGGGGGCTGTGGGATCCCAGTTTGTCCATTGTAAGAGCTTGTGTTCCCCTTGAGGGCCCATTCGAGAGAGAGGCCAGACCAAGTCCCTGCCCTCTGCTCTCTTCCAGACCTCCTACGAGATGATGATGCAGTGCGTGTCCCGCATGCTGGCCCACCCCCTGCACGGTGAGCCACCCCTTTGGAGACTGCCTCTCACCTGTGGGATAAGCCCTTGTGGACTGAAGCTGGCGGCGGTAGAGCCCTGGGAAGTGTAGTGGGGTGGGGTGTTCCCCCGGAACCACACTGAGGAGAGATTGGCAGGGAGTCCTGGCCACAGGGAGCAGGGGCCCTTCCCGGGCAAGAAGAAATGGGATGCTGTGGTCACGGGGTACGACGGGGAAATCCCAGAGGCCCTCCTCCCCTGCTGCGCTCTGACACAGGCCTTGGGCAGCAGCCGCTGCACCGGGCACCCCGCAGCTGGGTGCCCTGGGTTTTGGCCACGACATTACCTGCGTGTGTTTCTTTTTCCTCAGTCATCTCAATGCGCTGCATGGTCCAGTTTGTGGGACGGGAGGCCAAGTACAGGTGGGTAATTCTTCCAGGACTGGCAGGAGTGGTCCTGTCACCCTTCAGAGTCTGCCAGGACAGGCCGTGCTGGGGTCAGTTGCTGTCCCTTCTCTACTCTCGTTCTAACGTGCTAGCTTCAGAGGAACATGGCAGTGGGCGGCCATCGACAGTGTCCAGGGGCGTTTTCTCCCCTCGATCCCATGTCCGGGGCTGCCCTGCAGAGGGGTGAGTGGGAGTGGAGTTGGCTTGGACCGTGCCACCTGGGACTGCACTAGGGTTCCATCCTGGACCCCCTAGTTCTGCCCTAACCATTTCTCCAGCTCTCACAGAGCTGACTTGTAGGTCGTTTCATCTTTTGCTAAGAGGCGGTTCCACCCTATGGGCGGGGGCCCACTCCATTGCTTGCTCACCGAATACCTCCCGGCATCTGCCGGGCCCGCAGTGAGCTCAGTGCGGTGGGGCCAGAGCTGTGTGGACAGAGCTCTTCCCCGGGACGGTTATGCCCTCCTGTCCTCCTTGCCCCACGAAACCCTGTGGAGGACAGGAGGCAGATCCTAGAGGCACGTGGCAGGAGGACACATCTCTGTTACCCTTCCCAAGACTCTTATCTCGTGGCTTCAGTTGTTTCCGGCAGCTGTCCTGTGGGGCCGCTTACCCAGGCAACTCGGCTGCCGTGGCCTCATTTGAGGTTCACTAATGGGAGGTTGGCCCATTCTCCCAAAATGAAACCGCGAGGTTGGTAGACACGACCATGAGGGGATGGTCTGGCTCAGAGCCCCAGTGGCCAAGAAGAAGGGCTGGGGGCCTGGCAGGGCTGGGTGACTTGGGAGTAACCTCGGCTCCCATCGTCTCTCTGTTAAACTTCCCCTGCCACTTAGGCTTTGTAGGGCCTCTGCTCAGGATAGGCCACTTTGCATTGCGAGCCACAAGTCGTAGAGATTGCTCTTAAGCCTGCTTTGCGTTTCATACCTGACGCCA
Source organism: Panthera onca (assembly GCF_046562875.1). Lineage (NCBI taxonomy): Eukaryota > Metazoa > Chordata > Mammalia > Carnivora > Felidae > Panthera > Panthera onca. The sequence goes on along the minus strand of NC_138343.1, from coordinate 35,343,919 downwards.
GCCTGTCCTTTGATCTCCAAGCGCCTGCTGGGGAGGGCCAGGTGACTTTTCCCAGGCTGCATTGGGGCCTTCTGCTACAGGACCTTCTGCCTCAGGTTCCTTCTCTGCCCTCTGGGCAGGTGGTTCCCCGCTCGCCACCCCTCCTGCTCTCACGCTGTCGGGCATGCAGTCTTCTCTGCTGGAAGGCTGCTGAGCCAGGGATAGGCACTAGGGCCAGGCAGGAGAAGGTCCTGTTACCTTTGCAGCAGCCCAGACTGGAGGCCAATTCCCAAATTCCAGATCCACAGCAGGCAGTAGTAGAGAACCGTTAGGCTCCTATCCTGGGGTGAGTGGGTTTCCCATCCCCGTGAACTGTGTCAGTGCCCCTCACTCCTAGACGAGAGCTCTCTCTAATCTTCTCCACTTGGTTTCTGCCTGGTAACACAGAATCTCCTCTCTGCATCCCAGCCCGGACTGGATGGCTTTGAGCAGGGATGGTGGGCTCTCCTCTCCTCTCCTCTCCCCCACCCCCCCCCACCCCCCAGGGGTGGTCTTCTCCACAGTGACTGGGTGACCTCGTACCCCTGTCTTGCCTTCTTCACAGCGGCGTGCTGAGCTCCATCGGGAAGATTTTCAAAGAGGAGGGGCTGCTGGGATTCTTTGTGTACGTGAGTTTCTGTACCCCATAGCTGGCCAAGTGGCGTGGCTCTACTAACAGACACGTTCTCAACCTCCCAGGCTGTAGCTGCCAGGCTCAGACTAACCACTGGGCTCCGTCCTGCCTGCATAGCTGCATTCTGGCTCCGTGCAGCCCTGGGGCTCGTGTGAGCCAAGGATTGTCAGGACCGATGCCATCCCGACCTTTGCAGATCACGGCTCACACAGAAATGGTACTGCGTGTCCCACACGCTGCGGAGAGGGACTGACGGGCCCCTCCCCCAGACCCCGTCCATTTGCCCTGAGGCCGATCTTCAGGAGCCAGGGCACTCTATCTAGGGTATTCCACATGGCAATCCATACTTCTGGCTTCTCCTGAAAAGTCGGGAAACCCGGCTCTGCTGAGCCTGTGTTTGTGCGGAGCGGCCAGAGGCAGGGCACGTGATCTCCCGAGGACCGCGGATCCCTGCCCTCCTCGCTGTCTTGCCTCCGCCTTAGTTCACATGTAAAAGAGAAAGACCAAAAAGACTGTGTCCAGACAGAATAAACCACAAGCAGACCCAAGAGCCAAGCCTGACATGTGGCTTTTGTTTGGCCTTGTTAAGACCTTGGCAGTGACATACGTGTCTAAGCACGGAGTCCTCTGTTCATTGTGGCTTTATAGTTGGTCAGGAGTTTTTATGCAGGATCTCTCATGTAACCAAGAGACGACCATGTAGGTGTGTGTGCGTGTGTGTGTGTGTGTGTGTGTGTGTGTGTGCGCGCGCGCGCGCATATGTGATATATAATAAATGGTTCTCACCAGGGGGTGATTTTTGCCTCCAGGGGACATTGGTCATGTCTGGAGACATCTTTTGCTTGTCACAGTTGGCATCTAGTGGGTAGAGGCCAGGGATGCTGCTAAAATAAACATCCTGCAACGCAGAGATCGGCCCCCCAAGACAAAGAATTATTTGTCCCTAAGTGTCAATAGTGCCAGGATTGAAAAACCTTGATCTATACACACACTCACACACTCCTATATTCAGGTGTGTGTGTGTGTGTGTAAGTAAAATGAATATTTGATTGTGTGACTGGTACATCAGACCATAAAACTACATGGCCCCACCTCTGGCTGTTTTCATACTTACTCTGTGGTCCTCTTCTGGTGTGTGAAGAGATTCTGACCCAACACACGCTTGCTCATTGGGTTCTTCTGTTTATCACGTATTTGCAGACCAGGTGATACATATGTGTTACAGGACTGAGGAGGCACCAAAGCTTATGTGAGTGGTTAGTCTGAGCACAGGTCGGGGCAGCAAGATTGCAGATGGCATTCTTGAAGTTCATTTTAGTCACGTCCCTTTATAACATAGGTGTGTCATATACATTTTTTTGAGCTTTGCAAATATTTTTTGAAACATTTTTTTAGTGGTTTTTTTTTTTTAATTTTTTTTTTAACATTTATTTATTTTTGAGACAGAGAGAGACAGAGCATGAACGAGGGAGGGGCAGAGAGAGAGGGAGACACAGAATCGGAAGTAGGCTCCAGGCCCTGAGCCATCAGCCCAGAGCCCGACGCGGGGCTCGAACTCACGGACCGCGAGATCGTGACCTGAGCTGAAGTCGGACGCTCAACCGACTGAGCCACCCAGGCGCCCTTTAGTGTTTATTTTTGAGAGAGAGACAGACAGACCGTGAGCAGGGGTGGGGCAGAGAGAGAGGAAGACACAAAATCCGAAGCAGGCTCCAGGCTCCCAGCTGTCAGCACTGAGCCTGATATGGGGCTCGAACCCACGGACCGTGAGATCATGACCTGAGCCAAAACTGAGTCAGATGCTTAACTGACTGAGCCACCTAGGTGTCCCTGTTTTTTGTTTTTTTTTTTAACTTGTGTTTTTTTTTTTTTTAACGTGTTTGCATGTTTAGATATTAAGGACATTATTTCAAAATATTTGAAAAGCTTGGATTCGAGCCCCACGTCAGGCTCTGTGCTGATATCACAGAGCCTGCTTGGGATTCTCTCTCTTTCCTTCTCTCTCTGCTCCTCTCCTCACATTCGCATGTGCATGCACTCTCTCTCTCAAAGTAAATAAATAAACATTAAAAAAAAAAACCCACAAATAGCACGCAGGACCTATTGATCTCAATCTGGCTTTTTGCCCTCTGCACCGTATCTTAGGGACCTTCCATTGCATTTTGTAGAGCTGTTTAATTCTAAAGGCCGTCATTTTAACTGTCAGTCCTCTTTGCAAAAGCTTGTATGGAATGGCTTCAATGGAACATTCTAGGGGTGAAGACAACAGATGCATGGAGCAGAGTGTTTTGTGAGAGTTGATTAGGTAAAGAGGCCAGGAGAAAACTATCAATGTGTAGACCCTGTTTCACACTCTGCATTTGAAAATCCCAGATTTAGCAATATTCACATCTTGAGGCCGGGCCTCTGTAGTTTGAAAACCACTTGTGAGACCGCAGACTTAGTGGCATCAGATGTGGTGTGTGACACCCCCACGGAGAAAAGCACACTGCCTTCCTGGCGTGGGTAGCCACTGGCCCGGGTAGCCACTGGCCCACATGGCCCCTGCAGGCTGTTGTCCTGAGGCGGTACTTTTGGCTATGCTGAAGTTTTCAGCTTGGAACATCCCTGCCTCCTTCCTGGGCGTGGAGCCCCCAAGAAATGTTCCCCTCCCTCCCCTGCTCATCTTTGCTCACCTTGTTTTTTAGCGGCTTAATCCCTCACCTCCTTGGAGATGTGGTTTTCTTGTGGGGCTGTAACCTGCTGGCCCACTTCATCAATGCCTACCTGGTGGATGACAGCGTGAGTGACACCCCAGGGGGGCTGGGAAACGACCAGAATCCAGGTTCCCAGGTTGGTTGGAACAAGGACTTGTCAATCTTTCCGTGTACCGCTGATGCCCAGGGTCAGGGGCAGACTCGAGGACTCTGGGATCTGAGCACCAAGGTCCTGAGGGCTAGGGAGTCTCTGGGGAGTGGGCTAAGAGGGCCTCTCATTGTCCCGGGGGCAGCTTTGCTTCTGGGGAGAGTGGGCTCCAGAGGGGAGATTCAAGATCCGCAACCAGACCTGGAGGAGTTCATGGAATGCATGTCCTTGGGCAGTTTTAGAAATAAAACGGATCCCAGCTTATCCGAGGAAATGATCCAAGTAGGAATCAGGAAATCAGGACACAGACCAGCTAATAACCCTCTAACTTTTGCTTCATGTTTCATGCTTAACGTTCACTCTTTTGTGAACATTATGGTATTTGATCCCAACAGCACCCCATTTGTGAAAGGAACAGGGCAGGTGTAATGTCCCATTTTACTGGTAGAGAAGTTGAGACCCAAAGATTGAGAGGCTCTCCAGAGGCACTGGGCTAGGACTCAGCAGGGCTGGGACTGGGTCTTTCCCTGTGCTCGGCTGAGGGTGCTTCCTCCCGCCTCGAGGTTTTTTTACTTCGGCTAGGAAGTATACCTGATAGGCACACCCCACTCTTTTGTTAGCAGTGGTCCATACAGCCTGGTCTGCACAGACCTCAGCAGGCTAGGTCAAGCATGAGGAGGCTTTGATCCTTGTAAAAGGCGCTTGTTTCAGAAAGGTGTCTGGGGACCTGGTGGGTTGACAGGTTCTGCCTGAACCAGGTTGAGCTGGGGAGCAGTGATGGGCAAGTAGCCAGACACGCTAAGAGCAGGGATTGCCAGCCCCAGGAGGATAGGCGGGCTGGGGGCCTGTCTGTCAGAACCACCTCGTGGTGGGGGTGGGGGTTCATAGCCTGCATATGTCTGTGTCTGGGCGTGTGTCGTGTGGTGAAGAATGTCCCCCCCCCAGCTGAGAGCCTCTGCTCAGGGAAACCAGGGCTGGCCTTGGGTAGGTGAGTCTCGCTGGCCTTTCAGCGTAAGCAGGTTCCTAAAGCTCCCTGGAGGCCAGCTCCCACTTGCAGTCAGAGTGGCACACACCCAGGGCCCTGCCCTTTCTCAGGGCCTTGGGGAGAGGGCGGGCGGCGTGTTGCTGCTGTCACATGCAGAGCAAGGCGGGGACAGCCGGGGCATCTTAGTGGGGGGAGGGGTGGCCCACAGCTGGAGGGTTTCCCCCGAGTCCAGGCGGGCGGGTGTTTGACCAGGGGCTGCTGCACTTACCACCAGCACAGGCAGTCACCAGCGTCGCGGAAAGGGCTTTGCGAGCGCTCTTCTGCGTGTGGCTTAAAGGCCAAGGTGAGGTTGCCTGTGAGGCAGCCGCGCAAGCCTCCGTCTGGGGTTACTGGGCATCCGCCTGGCAGGATGGCTACGCCCCAGGAAGCCGAGGCACAGGTAGTCACCCTTCCTAGCGAGGGGCCGTCCCCTGGGCAAAGAATTCAGATGTTGGGGCTCGGAAGGGAGACTTTGCTAAGGTGGGAGGGTAGCAGTAGGCTTCGAGTTCCCCCTCGCCTTTTGCTGCAGGACCAGGATTCTGTGTCTGGGGAGTTCGGGGGGGGTGTCTGTCTTTTCGTCCACCTGCTGACCACCGACTGTGTGCCAAGCCCTGGACACTGATCGAGGCAGACCCAGGCCACGCCCTTGGAACTCACGGCTCGTTGGGGTACACAGGCCAGTGGCCAGTGATCCCGTTTACGTGGCCTGCACCTGTGCTCCTCACCATCCCTGGTGGGCTCTCCAAAGCCTTGTCAGTCCACTTACCCCACTTCCGTCTCTCAGAGCTGCCCTTGGCTCTGACTACAAGGCCACAGAAGCCACTGGTGGGCCCTAAAAGGGAACACTGTGCAGCAGTGTGCAAGGAATCGAGCCCAGAGGGTGTGTGAGGCCGGTGTGCAGGGTGAGGTGGGGGGGCCGCAGACCAGGTAGCATGGGGCGAGGGTGCTTGTCTGAAGTCTGCATCCCGAGGTACCTGTAGCAAACCGGTCTCCCTTTCTTGTCCCTCCAGTTCAGCCAGGCCCTGGCCATCCGGAGCTATACCAAATTTGTGATGGGGGTAAGTCGAGCCAGCTGCTCAGCCCACTGCCCTTTCCGCTGCCCTGTGGGCCTGGGTTGGGCTTGGGAAGCCAGCTCTAATGGTGGCTGGAGGCAGGCTTGGGTGTAGGGTGTGGGGACAGCGTGTCCTCGCTCCCTGGGCCGGGGTACGGGCTGGTGGCGGTGGTGGGGTCGCTGCCATTCATGTCTCCCCGGATCTCAGATTGCGGTGAGCATGCTGACCTACCCCTTCCTGCTGGTCGGTGACCTCATGGCTGTGAACAACTGCGGGTAGGTGTGCACCCCTCCCCCCCGGCACCCTGCCAGGACCGTGGGGGGTGGCAGTCCAGCTGAGGCTGTCCGGTGCTCTGCTTTCTCCCGACTGCTCTATGTGTAGGGGGATTCAGGAGGTGGGTGGTGGCAGCTCCGGGCCACCCCTTGAGACCTCCTGTCCCTTGGCTGATCCGTCTCCCGTTGTTCAGTGGGGCTGACGTGCTCTCCTTCCTGGGCAGGCTGCAGGCTGGGCTCCCCCCGTATTCCCCCGTGTTCAAATCTTGGATCCACTGCTGGAAATACCTGAGTGTGCAGGTAGGCAAAGCTCCTAACAGAGGAGGTTCCCCCCGCTCTTCCCCCACGTCAATCAGGTGAGACGGTTTTGTGGACTTGACGCTGCGTGGGAAGACAAGGGATCGTCCTGGGGTCCAGTGTTGTCAGTAGGGAGGATAAAGAACGGAGACCTTTGGCGTAAGGCATCTTCGTTAAATTTTCACTTTATTTTAGAAAAGATGTGAGGTCATTAGATCTGAATTTGCTTATAGATTTTACATTAGACACCGTGTCCTTTTCTTCCTCAACTTTTAAAGACTCATACTGTGAGGGAGCCCATGGGGTAGGTGGTGAACCTGAAGCCCAGGACCTTAGACCTCGAGTAACACGGCTGACAACGCAGCGGCCAGGAGCACTTCTGACGAGCAGCTGCTGTGTCCGAGGCTGACCCCTCCCTTCTGTGGGTCATCCCTGGTGTCCAGGAGAACCCGAGGCTTGAACTGGGCCATGCGGCGAGGGTGCCCGTCTTGGGATTTCATGTTCTCTGCCCAGGCACCCTCTTGCTGGGCTGCAGCCCTTGGGCCCAGAGGTCAAGGATCCAGGTGTCTGGTTCAGGGCAGATCCTTGCCTTTTCCTAGCCTTGGTTTGCCTCAAAGCAAAGTGGGGCAGCAGTCTGGGGAGGAGCCGGCACACTGACAGGCCTCAGGATCAAGAAGAGGACAGGTGGGAGGAAGCAAGGGAGCAAGAGACACAGTTCTTCCCAGCAGCTCCCGTCAGGTCTACGTCACATCCCATGGGCATTAGGGAGTCCCCGAAGTGTCTGAAGCCAGAGGGCAGCGAGTCTCCTCTATGGGGGTTTCCTGCTGAGTAGCCCCAGCGACATTGGACACCCTGTGACGTGAGGCAGTCCGCTCCCTCGTGCCTCAGCACGTGGCATATTCTGACACTGCCCTCTAGGATTGCAAGCCTGCGCCCTCCACCCCTGCCTGACCCTGGGGTCTCTGAGCTGCTGGACCCTCTCTTGTCCCCTGCTGGCCTTGCTCAGGGGCAGGATGAGAAGCTTGGTGGCCCCTTTCACTGACCTGACTGTTGCTTCCAATCCAGGGCCAGCTTTTCCGTGGCTCCAGCTTGCTTTTCCGCCGGGTGTCCTCAGGATCGTGCTTTGCCCTGGAGTAACCTGAATCGCCTGAAAAAACATGCTGTGTCAGCTCGGCCACCGGGGGTGGGGCCTGACCGTGTCGGGCACCTGTCAGATGAGTCCAACCCAACAACACCTAGATGTGCTCCAGCCAGCTGGGCTTCGGTTTCCGTATTTACCGTGCGTCTGTCCAGAAGTGGGGGTTGGGTGGGGGTGAGGCTGCACCCAGTGGATTGGTTACCTGTTAGGTCCGGGGAGGGTGGGGCAGGCCTAGGGCATTCGGGCACAATCCCCTTCCTTCGCTCACGTGCCAAGTCTGCCTTGTGAAGGGGGCCAGAGAATGGCTAGTGGAGGCCCAGGTAGGATGGGAAAAGGCTCACGGGGTCAGCTCCCACCCCCCCACTCATACCCTCGTCCGCCCCAGCCTCATCCTGCGCCTCAGCTGGGAGCGTTGCCCCCCCTGCTTTGTAAATACGGCGGGATCCGCTTTCATGAGGCCGCCATCATGTCTAGGCCTGTGCGAGAAAGCCCTTGCCACGTTCTGCCTTCGTTCTTCTCAACACTACTTTTCTGATGCCGAGGCGGGCACCTTCTGAATGGGAAATCATGTGACTGCTCAGAGTGTGTCTCCCTCATCAAATGCTCGTCGGTTTAATGGTGATGCCTCACATGCAGGATCTGGTTACCTGTGCAGTTGTGAACACCCAGAAGTTAGGCAGGTCAGTGTCTCTCGTACTATTCGGTTTAAAAGTTCCCGGTAAGATTTGACCTTTTCTCCCTCAAATAAATGTATCGGTGGTGATTTGGAGTTTTGTGGAGAGTCCGTTCTTTTTTTTTTTTTTTTTTTTTTTTCAACGTTTTTTATTTATTTTTGGGACAGAGAGAGACAGAGCATGAACGGGGGAGGGGCAGAGAGAGAGGGAGACACAGAATCGGAAACAGGCTCCAGGCTCCGAGCCATCAGCCCAGAGCCCGACGCGGGGCTCGAACTCACGGACCGCGAGATCGTGACCTGGCTGAAGTCGGACGCTTAACCGACTGCGCCACCCAGGCGCCCCGAGTCCGTTCTTTTTAATTTCTTTAATTTTTATTTACTTTTGAGAGAGTGTGAGCAGGGGAGGGGCAGAGAGAGAGCGGGACACAGAATCCAAAGCAGGCTCCAGGCTCTGAGCTGTCAGCACAGAGCCCGACGTGGGACTCGAACTCACGAACGGTGAGATCCTGACCTGAGCCGAAGTTGGACACTTAAGCCATCGCCTGGAGAGGCCCTCCCAGCTTCAGAAAATGTTCCACCCAAACCCCTGTCGCCTCAGCACGGTTTGCGGATGACATTCTTGGGTTTTATCAAGAGTCATTTGGCGTGGTTACAGCAGAAGGGGTAGACACGGGCCCAGCTAAAGCGCCAAGCTCTGTCTTCTCTGGTAAAGGCGGATCTCCCTTCAGTTTGTCTGCCCGGTGCTGGGGTTTATAAACCCCCAAAACTTACAAATGGAACCTGCTGGCCTCTGGGGACCATGGGCTTCCATCTGATGGGGCTTGAATACCAGCTGAGTTCCCCGAGTGTTTCTCTGCCCTTGTTCTAGAGGACTGGTTTCAGAGAGTTGGGGTCTGGTGACCGTGGTCCTGCTTCTCACAGGGACGGGAAGGCCCCTGGGATGTTTTTGCAAAACTGGTTTTCCCCAGTGGTCTAGTAACAGTTGTCTTGTGGGCAGTTTGCTCTATGTATCCCTGTTCCCCAGGAATTCAGGAGCATGCCCGTGTGGGTGTCCTGTAAATGTCCGGTGGCTGAGGCCACTGAGGTCTCTTACTCCCTTCAGACTGCTAAAGCGGCAAGGAAAGGGAGCACAGCGGGCCAGGCCTTGCTGGCACCATTTCCTTCCAGAGAAGGAAGGCCCTTCAGAGGCACGTCTGCCTTGTGGCACGTCACCTGTCTCCAGCCCGGTGTGGTTTCCCCCCATGGCACTGACCACTGTCGCGGGGTGACTTTTCTTCCTGTTGCTTCACCTTCAGCTCCTGTGTTTGCATTGATTACTTCCTAAGGCCCCTGTGGATTTAGGGGCGCTTGGACTTGGGCATTTCAGGGTCCGGACTACATTTCCCAGGCTGTCTTCTGCACCCAGAAACAGCAAGAAAATCCCCCTTGGATGCTCGGTCTCAGGTTTTAGGTGAGCAAAGTACAGGTTCTGCCCCTCCTGTTTTTCAGGTCAGTATTCAGATGTAGGTGTTCTGTATGTTAACTTTGTTTACTCTGTTCCGTGTTTGAAGGCTAACGTCTCACCCACCATCCGAGCCCCTGGTATTTCCCTGTCCGTCCTGGAAACTAAAGTGCGACCAGGTTTTTAGCTGAGAAAGGAGATTGGGTTGGATTGGGGCACAGCTGGGCTGTCAGCGAGAGGAGGGGTGACAGGGAGTTAGTCTCCATCCTCTCCTCCTGGGAAACCTAATTATGAAGGACAAAACCGGGAAGTCCTCTGCTAAGCCTCCCGAAAGGCCTGAGTTGGTAGTGGTGGCCTGTGCTGGGTCCTACCAGAGCTCTCGTTGCTTTACCGGTCCCCAGATGCCTGGGGCCGTGCAGCATAGTGCTGGAGCAGAGTACTCCCCACCCCGCAGAGGCCTGGAGGCCGCAGAGTGCCAGTCAAACTTCCTGTCATGACAAAAACATTCAAAAACCGTAGAACTTCCTCACCCTGATAAATGGCATCTATGAAAAACCCATCATTGACATTAGACTGAATGGTGAGAAACCTAACGTTTTCCCTCGACGCTCGGGAAAGACAAGGATGTCTGTCTTGCCATTACTCAACATTGTACTGGAGGGTCCAGCCAGGGCAAGCAGGAAAGTGAATTAAAAGTTATCTGGGGGGCACTTGGGTGGTTCAGTGTCCAACTCTTGATTTCAGCTCAGGCCACGATCTCACAATTCATGAGCCCTGTGTCGGTCTCTGCGCTGACAGCATGGAGCCTGCTTGGGATTCTTGCTTTCCCTCTCTCTGCCCCTCTCAACCTCAAGTGCTCTCTCTCTCTCTCTCTCTCTCTCTCTCTCTCAAAATAAACTTTAAAAAATAAAGTTATTTGGGTTAGAAAGAAAGAAGTAAAACTACGTCTATAGACAACATGATCTCGTACATAGAAAATCCTAAAGAATCCACCAAAAATACATATAAACACTTCAGTGTTTAAACACATAGAAATAACATAATTCAGCAAGGGTACAGGTTATAAAATTGATACACAAAAATCACTCATACTCCTTTACACACACAGTTGAAGAAAGTGAGAATGAAATTAATAAACAATTTCATTTGTAATAGCATCAAAAATAATAAAATGCTTATGAATAAGTTTTACCAAAAAACCGTACAATTTATACTTTGAAAATTACAGAACATTGTTGAACAAAAGTAAAGACCTTAAGTGGAAAGACAGCCCATGTTCATGGATTGGAAAACTTTAGATGGCAGATTACACAATCCCTATCAAAATCTCAGACGACTTCTTTGCAGAAATTTGACAAGCCGAAACTAAAATTCATGTGGAAATTCAAGGGATCTAGAATAGCCTAAGCAGTCTTGAAAAAGAACAAAATTGGAGGGCTCATTTTGCAGTTTCAAAACTTACTACAAAGCTATGGTAACCAAGATAGTGTGGTGCTGGCATAAGAGAGACATATAGATCAATGGAATAGAATCGAGGGTCCAGAAATAAACATTTACATTTAAGGTCAGTTGGTTTTGGACAAAGGCAACAAGACAATTAAACAGAAGAAGAATCGTCTTCCACGAAAAGTGCTTGGACAACCGGATGTTCACATGCATGAGAACGAAGTTGGACTCCCACCTCACACCACATAGAAAAATTAACTCAAAATGGATCAAAGGCTTAAATATAAGAATTGAAACTATAGGGGCGCCTGGGTGGCTCAGTCGGTTAAGCGCCCGACTTTGGCTCAGGTCATGATCTCGCGGTCCCTGAGTTCGAGCCCCGCGTCGGGCCCTGTGCTGACAGCTCAGAACCTGGAGCCTGTTTCAGATTCTGTGTCTCCCTCTCTCTGACCCTCCCCCATTCATGCTCTGTCTCTATCTCAAAAATCAATAAACGTTAAAAACAAAATTTTTTTTTAAAAAATTGAAACTATAAAACTCTTAGAAAAAGACATAGGCATAAATCTTTGTGACCATGGATTAGGTAATGATTTCTCAAATATAACACCAAAAAACAGCAACAAAAGAAAAAAAAAAAGATAAATTGGATATCATCACAATAAAAACTTGTGTTCAAAGAACATCCTAAAGAAAAATTGAAAAGACAACTCACAGAATGAGAGAGAATGTTTTAAAATTGTATATCTGGAAAAATAAAAAAATAAAAAATAAAATAAAATAAAATTGTATATCTGGTAAGGGACTTATCTAGACTGTGTAATTCCAATAGGGGCATTCTGGTGGCTCAGTCGGTTGAGCATGTGACCTCATGGTTTGTGAGTTCGAGGCCCACCTAGGGCTCTGTGCTGACTGTGCAGAGCCTGCTTGGGATTCTCTGTCTCTGCCTCTCTCCGGCTCACCCACGTGCAGCTCTCTCCCTCTCTCTCTCTCTCAAAAATAAGTAAACATAAAAAAAAAAAAAAGAATTGGGGTGCCTGGGTGGCTTAGTCGGTTGAGCGTCCGACTTCGGCTCAGGTCTGTGAGTTCGAGCCCCGCGTCAGGCTCTGTGCTGATAGCTCGGAGCCTGGAGCCTGTTTCGGATTCTGTGTCTCCCTCTCTTTCTGACCCTCCCCCGCTCATGCTCTGTCTCTGTCTCAAAAAAAAAAAATAAATAAACGTTGAAAAAAAATTAAAAAAAAAGAATTTCTACAACTCAATAATAAAGACTTGAATAGACCTCTCTCCAGAGCTAAATGGCCAATAAGCACCTGGAAAGATGCTTGGCATTATTAGCCATCAGAGAAATGAAAATCAAAACCACAATAAGATACTGCTTCACACTCACTAGGATTGCTATAATTTTAAAAAGATAAGTGTTGGCAAAGACGTGGAGAAATGGAAACCCTTGTTGCTGATGCAAATGTGAAATGGCGTGGCCGCTTGGGAAAGCTATCCGGCAGTTCCTAAAAAAAGTTAGAGTGACCACGTGACCCGCAGTTACCTACCATACGATACTGCTCCTAGATAGATACCCAAGAGAAATGAGAACATACATCCACACAAAAACTTCTACACGCATGTTGATAGCAACATCAAAATAGCCCCAAACTGGAAACAACCCAAATGTCCACCAACTGACAAATGGATAAATAAAAGGTGTTCTATTCTAGGGGATATCACTGGGTGATAAAAAGGAATGAAGTAACTGCTTCATGCCACCACATGGATAAATCTTGAAAATGTGTTACGTGAAAGAAGCCAGACCAAAAAAAGGCCACCTGTGTGTGATTCCAGTTACACCAAATGTCAGAACAGACCAATCCAGAGACAGTGGATTAGTGGTGGCTTAGGACCTGGGGTGTGGGGCTTCTTTTTGGGGTGATGAGAACATTCTAAAATGTTCTGATGGTTGCACCACCCTGTGAGTAAAAACCACTGAGCGGTCACTTTAAATGGGTGAATTTTATATGAGTTATATATAGTTATTTTAGAACACACGCGACGGAGAGGGACGGGGGAGAGAGAATCCCAAGCAGGCTCCACACTCAGCACGGAGCCTGATGCGAGACTTGATCCCCTGACCCTGGGATCATGACCTGAGCCGAAATCAAGAGTCAAGACGCTCGCTCAACTGACGGAGTCACCCAGGCGCCCCATATGAGTTATGTCTTAATTTATATCTTTAAGATATCTCAATATATTGTATCATATATACATGTACACATACACATAAATACGACTATATAATATATATTTACAGTCACCACACAGCCTGACTTGTATGCTTCCTGTTTTAACTGCTCACACTCCAGACAGGCGCTCTCCCCCTCCCCACCAGCCCCTGCTTGATCCCAAGCTGCCCTGTCACCTGCTGCTAGCCGCAACCCCCCACACCCCACATTTGTGCTTTCCTGCCGGACAGCGCTCTGCACAGTCCTGCCGTTGTCCCCTGGGGGAATGTGGCTGAGACTCCAGAACCCTTTCTCGGGATTCCTCCAGGCACCGAGGGCTGGCAAAGCCTTCCGATCTTGTGTGCCAGACGGGCCTGGGCGACAGCACCCTGCAAAGAGGTTGTATGCCACTCCTTGCTTCTGGGTCTAAAACCCAACTAGCCTCCACTGGTGACCCCTGGAGCTGGGGGGTCCAGCCCCTTGGCCCTTTCTCCTTCCCGCGGGCTGCCTGAAGATGTGAGTTGTGGAGGGGGACGGTTTTTAGGAAGGAAAAGAAAGACGCCCCGAAGGACTGGATGGCGTGTGTGGGGACAGGAGGTGTGGGAGAAGGAACCGTTGCCAGTGGTTGGGAGGGGAACCTCCTCAGGGCCTCTCAGAGAGCCCTCCTTTTGCCCTCCACCCCTCACAAGCACAGACACTCGGTATTCTTACACAGGCTTTTATTCAGGAGTCAGGGGCTGCTTCCCTTCCCTGGTCCCTGCCTGCCCCCCCCCCCATAGAACCCCATTCAGGTGGGGCTTGTCCTTCATCTGCCCCTCACAAACCCCCCTCCGGGGCTACACCAGCAAGTAGGGGGAGGGGGCACTCAGGAAGAACCCCCTACCTGCAGAGGCAGACAGTTCTGGCAGGGCCGGTGGGCAGGGATCTCTCTTGAACCCCCACCCAGACCCAGGATTGAGGTGGGAGGGGCAGGAGGGGTCCAGGCAGAGGGTGCAGTCATAGGTGGCAACCTGAACTCATAGCCAACCAGGCCTCGCACCCCAAAGGCATCTGTGGATGAGGCGTGCCCTGCAGCCTTTCCCTTCCAGAAGGCCTTCAGCCAAGAAGCATCTTGTTTGGGGGCAGGGGACAGGGTGGGGGAGATGGCAGGAGGACAGCTGATCTCTTCACCCTGGGAAGGCAGAAGGTCTTCCTGGAAACAGTCTCAGACTCAGATGGCTTAAAGAAGAAGCCAGGGGACTAGGAGGGGTCAAGGGGTCTCTGGGAAGCACCGATATCTTCTGTCCCTGGAAGAGCAGAAACGTGACCACAGGACAACGGGAGAATGGGCACAAGTGGCCGCAGGAACACTGCCCAGCACGGTCTGCAGCTAGCTAAGGGGAGACCCCCACAGAGGCAGAGGCACTCCTGGGGCAGAGCCAGGAGTTGGCCTTAGGCCTCCCGAGAGCACAAGGTTACTGGCTTGGCGTCTGGCCAGAAGCTGGGGTCAAGGCTGGGGGGCCGGGGGGCGGCTACTGGGCCACAGAGTAGGACCTTCCCAGGAAACTGTGGCCTCTTGCTTGGAGAAAGACCATCTGGAGCGGGCATGAGGCCAGGGTCCCCCCACCAGGCCTTGCCTTTGAGTGATGACCCCTTCAGAAGATTCCAGCCAGCACCAGCAGAGGCAGGAGCAGCAGCCCCAGAAGGGGGCCCCAGATGTGACCAGGGCCCGACTTCAGCCCTGACTTGATGCTAGGCTTTTCAGGGCCCTCTGCGCCTGTGGGGAGGGAGAGGGCCTCAGCCTGGAGACAGCTCTGCGCGACCTCCCACCCTCCCTGCCAGGCGTGCAAGCGGGGGCCCAGCAGCCAGGGAGGAAGCTCTGACTCAGAGGGTGCATGCCCCGCTATGGCTATAACACCCATGCTGGGGGCAGGGCGCCGACATTCTAGAGGAAGACGGGGAAGTGGGACGAACACTACAGGTCTTACCTGGCAAAGATGACTGCAGGGCCAGGGTTCGCCCACCCACGGCATTAGAGGTGGCAGAGGTATTGGGGGAGTTAGACAGGGACTTGGAGGAGGTGTGCCCCACGTGGTCCAATGTGGCCGGCAGCCCACCTGTCTTGTCCTGGACCGGAGAAACTGAGGCCAAGACCTCACTGGAAGGAGACAACTTGGCCTCGGCCTTGCCTGCTTTCGGGGAGTGGGGTCGTGGCTCCCGTGTCCCTGTCAAGAACATCTTGGGGTGCAGAGAACTCTCTGGGGCCTTGGGGGGCATTCTTGTCCTGCTGGCCTCTTTGTCTGACAATTGGGAGATGGGATCATTGGTCGATTTGGGGAAGGTTGCTGGCCCCTCATCCAAGGCAAAGGGGCTGTGAGTTGCCAAAAAGGAAGGGACCTCAGTTGTTAAGGAAGGTGGAGCCTCTGTTGCCATGGAGGGGGAATCTTCCGTTGCTAAGGGAGACGGGGCCTTGGTTTCTACAGCCGGAAGAGCCTTGGTTGCCAGGGGGCCCGAGACCTCTGTTACCAAGGAGGACGGATTTTCCGTTGCCAGGGAAGAAGGGATACCGCTTTTCCTAGAACTTGAAGCTTCCGTTGCCAGGGAAGATGGGGCCTCAGTTACCAGGTAAGGCAAATCCTGAGCCTCCTCCAGGTCTCTGATGAGTTCTGATAAGAAACAAGGCTTTGGCATTAGTGCTGTGGCAGGACCCCGTGTCCGGAGCCCCCCGGCAATCAAGATGAGGCGACCAAATGTCTGACGATGACACACAAACACATCCTCTCCAGCGACTATGTCCTTCATTCATAATAAATGATACTTATTTAAAAAATATTTTTTAATTTTTTTAAGGTTTATTCATTTTTCAGAGACAGAGAGACAGAGCTTGAGCGGGGGAGGGGTAGAGAGAGAGGGAGACACAGCACCAGAAGCAGGCTCCAGGCTCTGAGCTGTCAGCACAGAGCCCGAGGCGGGGCTCGATTTCCCAAACTGAGAGATCATGACCTGAGCCGAAGTCGGACACTTAACCGACGGAGCCACCCAGGCCCCTAAATGATACTTTTTTATAACCTTGTTGTCTTATTATGACGTTGTAACAGTGGCTTCTCCATCCTCCTCCTCCAAATCCTCTCTGCGCTCACACAATCACTTTTTCAGGGGACTCTCCAGCAAGGTGCCTGTGCCCGACGCAGGCCGGGTCCCTTCAAGTCCACGCCCACCGCCAGGCTCCGCCCACATGGGGGGAACATTTCCCTCTGGTCACGCCCACCTCGCCTGGCGCTCGGGAGCCGCCGGACTCTCCCCTACCCTCCACTTGGGGGGTTGAAAACCGGTCACTTTGAATGACAGGGGGCCAAAGTGGCTGAGCAAGGAAGGCGAATTGGGCTTGGGAACCCGCATAGGGTGGGCCCGCCAAGGGCCCCCGGAGGTCGCATCCCGCCAGGCCCCTCCCCCTGACCGTGCACCTCTTGGAAGTCCCGGGAGGCTCTAGGACCGTCCTGTAGGCATCCCTTCCCTCCCCTTCTTTCTCCTCCCCACTCCACCCCCAACTCACCACAGAGGGAGTTCTCGCAGCGGTAGCCGGAGGGACACAGGGAGCACGGAGTCCCTTCCTGGTAGGGCCTCTTTCCCTTCACGTTCCCCCTGCGGGAGGCGAGGACTGTGCTGGGCGCGGGGGGCGGTCCCTACAAACCCCTGTCCTTATCCCTCATACACACACCTAGGCCGGTAGTACCCCTGGGTCTTACTTGCTCCCAACTAACTTGCTGGGTCAATGAGAGCAGACTCCCATCGGTGCCCTCACAGCTCCCCCAAGGGCCCCAGATTGGCCCCCTCCCACTTTCTTAGACTGCCAACTCAACCCTCCCCTTGGCCCTGCTCATCCCCTACCCCCAGGACTCCCTGGGCACTCACGGAGGCTCATAGTTGCAAACCAGCAAATGGATATTGGTCTCCTCAACACCCTGGAGCTTCTCACAGAAGTGGGAGCCACAGCCAATCCTCTCTGTCTTGGCCCAGACCACCTGAAGGAGGGCAAACTCAACAGTTTAGTCTGGGTGGGATTGTCCCTAGCTAGTGTCTCTACACCAGTCTTCTATGGGTGGGGAGAAGAGGATCCCTACAACCTGTGAGATCCAAGTCTGAGGACATGCAGCTTCAGGACAAAACTCTAAACAGGGATTTTGCTGGGCGGGGAGTGGGGGGGGGCGGTGGTGTGGAATTTGTCCTGAACAATCTAGTTCCCCCTGCCAACCACACACATTGTTTGGACAGGCCTCTCTGAAAACTTTCCCTTTGTATATACCCTCATAAATTCTTCTTGTGCATTTTTTTTTTTTTTTGCAATTTCCTGTGCATTTTAAACAGGGTACATGCAAAGGAATGAATCTCAAATGGGAGAATCTTGGATATCAGTAACAAGCAAAATCCAAGAAACAGAAGAAGCCATTTTGGAAGCAGAGCTTCCCCCAAATCACAAGTAGGCAGGGATCTGCTCTGCTGTTTCTAAGTCTGGGCCCCCTACCTGCTAGAAGGCATTCTGTCTTAAGTATAAAATTTTTAAATTCAAAACTTTCGGGCACTGCCATGGGCTGAGACCAGCAGCCTCCCCTTGTTTCTAGGCCCACTCTGCTCGGGAGTTGCTCAAATGGAGGCCAGTTTTTGCTCTGAGATCTAGCTCTGGCTATTATCCTACACACAACCCCAGGATTGGGATTGTTCTACTTAAGTCAGCTGAAGGTACCAGTATGGAGCATCTCCCAAGCAGAAATGACCCCAGAGTTCATGTGCACTCAGCCCTGGAGAACATGGGGCTGGAGGTGGAGCAGCCCCACTCCCGCTGGGCACTGATGGTAATCCTTGCAGGAAGATCCCGCGCGCGCACGCGCGCGTGTGCGCTGTCGCGCGCGCGCGCTCATGCTGGGGGTAAGGGAAGTGTGAGAAATTGCAGGGGACAGAGGGAAGGGAACCAGGGGGGGTTGCTGGGCACTTACAACCTCTCCATCTGGGTGGATGATACTAGGATTCCCTTCCCTAAAGAGTAGCACTAAAAATACCACTCAAAAGAAGCCCTGGAAAGTGGAATTAGTGGATATGGGTGGGAAGATGTTTATTAAAAAAAAAAAAAAAATTGTCATGGTATTGTTTGAACAATGAGGATTGGGTGGAGAAAATAAGAACTCAAGAACACTAATGTTAATTCCTCTACACACCCATACACACACCCCTACAGTACCCCCACCCAACACCTCTTATCTGCAAACTCCAACTTTCAAAGTGCAGTGAGAACCCTGACGTAAGCAAAATGTGACTGTGAGGAGCAGGAAATGCTCTCGGAGTCTCCCTGGAACCTTCGCTCAGTGACGATTTGCTCTCATTTACACATAGTTTTCAAAAGCAGAAGAACACAATAGTCTATTTGCTTTATCGGTCCCTGGCAGAGTAGAAGCAGCAACTTAGACGCTATGAGAAATGACAGAAGAGGGACAATGAGACAGAAGACCGCGGGCACAAGCAGCCCTGCCTAACTTAGGTCGGACAGGACCGCTTAGACGTCGGTCAGGATTGCCTAGAATAATTACCGTCCACGAAACTGGCTCTGCGACACTTAACTTAGGTCCCCTCAGTCCGAGGAGGACGGGAGGGGCCACATAGATTTTCAAACGACTAGTGGGTTTTGGAGTCAACTGAAAATGGTTTAGGTAGTTTAAGAAGCGGACTCCCAGGCGGCGAAGGGACAGGTGGCCTCTGCCCCGCCCCGCCCCGCCCGCTGCTCGTAAGCCCCGCCCACTAGTCATGTAGCCCCGCCCAGTGCTCTTGTGGCCCGCCCCCGCCCACCAGCCCCGCGGCTTCGCACCTGCGTGTAGTGGCCGCACATCTGGCCCTGGTCGCAGGTGGCTGCGCTGAGGTTGTAGTGTTCGCGCTCGTGGTGCCACTCCTCCATGGCCAGCGGCACGTCCAAGCCCTCATCCGTGATGGCAAACAGGTTCTCCCCGCGCCGCCCGCGCTCCTTGTTGTGGCCCCACACGCACTTCTGCGCGTAGGCCTTGGCGAAGGCGGCCAGCTCCTCGTCCCACCTCTGCGGGGCAGGTCGGAGAGGGAGGTGAGGAACGCCTTGGGCTCAGTGGAGGTGGGAGAGGATTGCGGGAGAGAGAGGTGAGGATACCCACAATTCTGGGGATCAGAGAAGAAGGTTGAAGGTGTCCTGGGGGCCTCTGGGGGCCGGAGACCCTCCCCTCCTCCAGGGTGACTCTTGGCCAAGATCAGGAACAGGTCTGTGCTCCTGGCGGGCTTCTGTGGGGGTGGGGGTGGGGGATGGGAGGGTGCCACCCCAGGCCATGGAGTGAGCTAAGCTTGGGACCATTTACCAGCTGTGTGATTTTAGACAGAGTGCCTGACCTTTCTGAAGTCTCGTGGTGCTTTGGGAGGAAAAAATGAGATGGTGTTTGTGACACTATTGTTATTAATTAATATTAATATCCTCCTGTGTGAAAGGTGGCGGCTGTGCCCTGCCTACCTCCCAGGACCATCTGCCTGCTCTGAAGACCACAGAACGTCCAGTGAGATGTTCAAGGGCTGCACTGTTGATCCAGCCCCTCCCAACCCCTCACCCTCCCACCATAGATATGATACTCCCCTCTCAGGTCCCACTCTCCCCTTGGGGTCGCCCAGCCTCCATGGCTTTACCAGCTCCAGGCTTCCCTCCCAAGTGCTATTCCCAGGTGCTCTCAACTCTCGTCAACTGACAACCCCTTTCCCCAAGAAAATTAAGTGTCCCTGTGTGACCCTTACGGAGAGGCCTAGTTTCAGAGCCTTGGTGTCTCAAGGAGCTGTCAGATCCCAACGTCCCGTCCTTCAGGCGGGACTTCAGGTGAGGCAGCGGGAGGGGGCATTTTAGGTTAAGGGACCTCTGAGTTCTCTGGGTCCCCAGCCAGGAGGACAGGCCCAGTGTGGGTGGGAAGACGGATTAACAAAGGATTGAGGAGGAAGGCCTGGATCCCATTAAACTTTGTCTTTGGCCTCTCCTAGAAATGGATGGCCTGGCGGCAACTCCTGTTCCACCCTCTGGGGGCCCAGCCAGCTGTGGGAGCCAGACGGCCTGTAAAGTGTCAAGAGCTTGGGCGACCCTGAGAGGAGGGGGGGATGGGGCTCCTCACCCACACAAGGTTCTCAGGAGCAGCTGCCTGCGGGGCGGGGGGGGAGGAGGGGTGGTCACACTGGACTGGGACCCCCCCCCACTTTGTGACTATGGGTGAATCCCTTTCCCTCCCTGGGTGTTTTTGTCCCAAATCACTGGTCCCGGAGCGTCTTCAGACTCTGGGAGTAAGTAAGGGCGGGTAGGGAGAGGGAAAGGGCAAGGTACGGGGAACCTGGATCTGGGTGTCTGGGATGATGTGCGGGGCTCCAGACTAAACTGCGACCTCCTTCAGGGTATGTCACCCCAGTTTCTGGCACAGTGCTGGCTCATAGCAGGTGCTCGATACGCATGTGTCAACTGTTGATGACTGAGACAGACCCTGCTGAAAAGCGGTCTCCCTACTGAGCCCGGCTGTGATTCCTGTTCGGGCTGGCTGCGTGGAGTTCTGCCAGTAGAGTCGTTCCTGTGGGTCTCAGGTCTTCTCAGTCTTCCAGAGACCCCCGTGGGTATTTGAGAGTCACGGCACCCACCCACATTGGCCACATGGTCACCATCTGAAAGCAAGTCCGTTCATTCATCCACTCATTCAACACACAGTGTTGGGCACTGTACCAGCCTGGAGGTGAGAGCAAGGACCTAGAAGCCCAAGTTCACATTGTCATAAACTGGTGATTGGGCCACCGTGTGCTAAATGACACATATGCAATGGGTACTATAGAGGCACCAAAGAGGGCCATTTAGAGGAGACACTAAGCTAAGTGATAAAACTGAGGCATTGGTCAGGTGGACGGGGAAAGACATCTGAACCGAGGCACAGCACGAGCAAAGGCATGAAGGTGAGATACAACGTTTTGGCTGGGGAAGGAGAAGCTGTTCAGGTTACTGAGGGAAAAACTGAGCAGGAGAGGAGGCTGGAGGTGTAAGCAGGGGTCAGACACACAGAGGGAGCCTTCTCAGGAGCTGGAGGTCTATCCCGAGGCGGTCAGGAGCCAGTGGGAGCCATTGAAGGGTTTTGAGCAAGGTCAGGCCCATGTGCTGGATTGTTCATTCTGGAAGCAGAGGCCGGAGGCTGGGGGAGCAGGCCGAGACTGTTTTAGGAGTCCTTGGGAGAAGTAATGAAACACTGGATCAGGGTTGTAGGAAGGAATGAGGATGGGGAAGTAGGGTTCAAGGAAAATTGAACCCTCTGGGAGGTAAAAGCGGTGATGATTAGATGTGGACGCTCAGGGAGAGAAAGGCGTCCATGATAACTGCCACCTGCGTCATCCTGGATTCATTCCCTCTTTGGTTAATCTAACACTTATGAGCCCTTACTGTGCGCCACACGCTGTTCTAAGTGCTTTATAAATATTCACTCATTTGATCCTGGCAACCGTCTTACAAGGGACTTGCTATGTAGTCATCATCTTCAATTTACAGATGAGGAAACTGAGACGCAGAGAGGTTAAGGCACTTGGCCAAGGTCGCACAGCTAATACATGGCAGAATCAAGGTTTGAACCAGGCCATCTGTCTCCAGAGTTTCTGTATATACCGCGTGCTGAGGTCGAGCCTGAGCCTTGTCCCAAATTTATCCCGGTGTCCCAGGCCATCCCCTCCTCCCATCACTTCGCACCAGACAGCACCGTATCCCCTGAATATCCAAACTGCTTTCCAGAATGTGGCCCCACCCCAAGGTCCACCTCTGTCCGCAAAGCAGCTCCTGGCTTGGGTAGCCAACAAGACTGTAGGGCATCAGGGATCTACAGACGGAGAAACTGAGGCTCAACAATGAGTTCCAGGCCTCAATCAGGGAGCTACTGACAGAGCAGGTGCCAGCCTCCCGTGCTCCTCATCTATCGTCTGCAGTTCCTGGTTGCCAGGCCGACAGGGGTTGAATGGTCCTGCTGTGTGCATTTCTAGAGGCCTTCCTTGACCTCTGTCATACATCATCCCATCTGACCCTCAGGGTAGGAATTGCCAGTCCCAAGTGATAGATCAGGAAATGGAAGCCTTTGAAGGTAGAGGGACCGGTCCAGAATCACTTCGCCAGATTGAACGGAGGAATTAGAACTCCAGTCTCGGACCCTCAGGCTCACTGCTCTCTTCCCCAGGTGTGACCTTGCTCTGGGCCACTAACTGTGGCGTCCCTGGACACTGCCCAGGAATCCTCCAGGTTGGCCCAGAGGACGGCCAGTTCAGCCCTCAGAGAGGGCAGGAAGGGGGTGAATTTCTGATTTTATCTTTTTTCATCTTGAGCATAAACACCCTGCCTCCTGACCTTACCATCAAATAACTCTCCCTCTCGACAGAGGTTACTGCTACCCAAAATCTGGCTTCCATCATCTATAGGAACGTCCCTGTATGCTGACAATATTTGCATGTGTCCCCACCAATATACAATAGTATTTTTTACATGTTTAAAACCTTCTGTAAGTATGTCCTACTGTATGTATATATATATTTTAGATTTCACCCTCCCCCCAGTGTTATATCTGTGAGATTCACTCCATGTTGATATATATGTAGCTCTAATTAGGATCCCATTTTACAGATGAAAAACTGAGGGTCCCTACCAGTTTAAGGGACCCAAATCGCGGGTCTTGTTGCGTGACCGAGACAGGATTTGAACTGTGTGATCCGGACCGCTTCTGGCTCCTGTTCTCACCCACCTCCGTAGACCATCCCTCCTCCCTAGGTGCTGGGGCCCTTCCTGCTGCCCTTGTTCCTCCTCTCATTGTATTAGGAACTTCCTGTGTTCCCCCAATCAGGGGCACCTGCATTTTAGGAAGTGCTGGGAAGGAGTCACTGGAGTGGGAAGCTGGGGCTCCCAGGTCTGGCTCTACCGGCTGTGGGACCCGCAAGCCCCGCTGAGCCTCAGTTTCCTGATCTGTATAATGGGGCTGCCTCTGGGGACCTGTGAATTGCATAGTATCAGGAATTCTGTCACTGACCAGAGAGATGAGTCTCTGAGGGAGCTTCAACCCGGGGGTGGGAGGGATTGGGGGGGTCCTGGCTCAGCGCCCCTTCGGTCTGGGCAGGCGAGCGCCGCCCCCCGCCCCGCCAGCCGCACTCACCATTTGCAGCATGTCAGCGGCGGGTGGGGACGCCTGGGCCCGGTAGAGGTTGTGCAGCTCCACCATCACGCGTTTCTCATCATCACTGAGGGCGCCGGCGGGGCCCGTGGTGGCCGCCAGCAGCAGCAGCAGCAGCAGACTGCCGGAGCTGTGCATGGTGGCCGGTCCTCTCCGCCTCTCCCGGCCAGGGGTCTGGCGGCCGGATTTAAAGTCCTCCCCACGCAAGCACCACCCTGGCTGGAGCGGCGGGAGGGGCTGTCTGCAGGGCCGGCCCGGCTCACACAGTGTCTCTGGGAGGGCTGGGTGCTTGGGTCCTGACCAGAGTTGAGTCCACTCCCGGCATTTATGTCCCCTCGGAGTCCTTGGCAACAGCCTCCTTTCTCCCGTAACCGGGGCTCAGGCCAAGAGCTCTGTGCGGTCCACAGTCCCTCCTGAGTTGTGGAAAGGTCCCCCCGGGGGGGGGGGCAAAATAGAGCAACCCAAGTCACACCCACTGGGCGCCCGAGGACAAGCAAGAGGAAGATAACCACACGGACCCCGTCCCTGAGGATTGGGGAAGATGAGGAAACTCTATTTGACTTACGGGAGCACGGAGGAAGCCAAGATGTGTTCGGTAAAAGGAACGGGCCAACCGAAGCCTAAATCTTGACTCTGCTCCTCTGCCAGCTGAACTGTTGGCAGTTTTGTCAATTGAATCAGTGGCCGTAATAGTACCTACCTCATCGGGCTGGAAGGAGGAGTAAATGAGATCAAATGTATGTGAAGCATCCAGTAGAGTATCTGGCACACAGTAGCCCTCAGTAACCGTAGCCAACGATTACTCATATGGCACGGCCTTGGCCAGCCCCCAGCCCCATGGCGGGGTGGGAGTGGGGTGGGGGGGCGGTGGGCAGGACTCCTGCCCACGAGAGAAGAGACTGAGGTGTTCCCACTCTGGCTGTATCCTGGAATTGCGCTTTTCACTAGGGAGCAATGTTGGCTTCTGTGTGCCTGTTGAATGCATGTGCTTGAGGTGCTCATTTGGAAGTAGGATGTTGGGACCTTTCCTGCTCTGAATATTGAGAAAATACAATGTGTCTGTTTTTGAAATCAAGAGAGAGCAGAAAAGCAGAGGCATGACTGAGCTGATGCAGCAGGAGTTGGGGAGGGTGGGGTGGGGGGGTGGGGAATTGGAGGGGAAATGGGCCCGGTGGCCAAGCACTTTGATGGTAATGACCATGCAGGGGCAGGGACCAAGGTCTTGGCCTTCCTGAGGCAGGAATCTGGAACCAGTACTCTTGAGTTCAGCTGGGATTCTTTTTTTTTTTTTTTTTTTTTAATATTTTTAATGTTTATTTATTTTTGAGAGACAGAGTGCGAGTGGCGGAGGGGCAGAGAGAGAGGGAGACACAGAACTCAAAGTGGGCTCCAGGCTCCGCGCTGTCAGCACAGAGCCGGGTGCGGGGCCGTGAGATCATGACCTGAGCCGAAATTGGACGCTTAACTGACTGGGCCACCCAGGTGCCCCTCAGCTGGGATTCTTTTTTTTTTCAACGTTTTTTTTTTTTTTTTTTTTTTTTTATTTTTGGGACAGAGAGAGACAGAGCATGAACGGGGGAGGGGCAGAGAGAGAGGGAGACACAGAATCGGAAACAGGCTCCAGGCTCCGAGCCATCAGCCCAGAGCCTGACGCGGGGCTCGAACTCACAGACCGCGAGATCGTGACCTGGCTGAAGTCGGACGCTTAACCGACTGCGCCACCCAGGCGCCCCTCAGCTGGGATTCTTAAAGGCTGCCCTCTCAGGGAATGGGCACCTAGAAAAAGTCTACTCTCTGGCGTTGGAAGATGTCAAGAAAACCTGTTACTGCTCAGGTCTCTGGGTAAAAACAAAAGCAAAAACAAACACAACTTGGATCACACACACAGACACACGTACCTGTTAGAACTAATTTAGGAACTCAGCAAAGCTGTAAGATACAAAAACAACACACAAAACAAGTGGTATTTCTATACACTAACAATGAATAACCCAAAAGGAAATTAAGAAAACAATTCCATTCATAATAACAATAAATAGAATGAAATTAGGAGTAAACCTAACCAAGGAGGCAACAGACTTGTACATTTATTTATTTATTTATTTATTTATTTATTTATTTATTTATTTTTTAAATTAACGTTTATTTATTTTTGAGACAGGGAGAGACAGAGCATGAACAGGGGAGGGTCAGAGAGAGGGAGACACAGAATCTGAAGCAGGCTCCAGGCTCTGAGCTGTCAGCACAGAGCCCGACGCGGGGCTAGAACTCATGGACCGCGACATCATGACCTGAGCCGAAGTCGGCCCCTTAACCGACTGAGCCACCCAGGCGCCCCAGACTTGTACATTTAAAACCACAAAACACTGGGGTGCCCAGGTGGCTCAGTTGGTTAAGTGTCTGACTCTTGATATCGGCTCAGGTCATGATCCCAGGGTTGTGGGCTCGAGCCCTGCATCGGGCTCTGCACTGAGCATGGAGCCTGCTTAAGATTCTCTCTCTCTTTCCCTCTGCTCCTCTCCCCCACTCATGTGCATGCTCTCTCTTCCCCTTCTCGCTAAAACAAAACAAAACTAACAAACAAAAACTATAAAACATTGCTGAAAGAAATTAGAGAAGACGTGAATAGGTGAAAAGATATCCCATGTTCATGGATTATAAGTTTTAATACTAAAAGCAATTTATAGAGTGCAATCCCTATCAAAATCCCAATGATGATATTTGCAGAAATAAAAAAACCCATCCCCCATATGATTCTAAAATCATATGGAATCTCAAAGGACTCCAAATAGCCAAAGCAATCTTGAAAAAGAAAAACATAAAGTTGGAGGTCTCACATTTCCTGATTTTTAAATTTACTTCAAAGCTACAGTAATCAAAACAGTGTGGCATTGGCATAAACACAGACATGTAGACCAATGGAGTAGAATACAGATCCCAGAATAAACTCTTGCATATATGATCAAATGATTTTTGACAAGAATGCCAAGACCATTTAATGGAGAAGGGATAGTCTTTTCAACAGGTTGTGTGGGAAAAACTGGATATCCACATGAAAAAGAATGACGTTGGACCCTTACTTTGCCCCATATACAAAAGTAAAAATAATCAACTCAAAGTGGATCAAACACCTACTCGTAAGAGCTAAAACTACAAAACAAGAGAAGAAAACATGGGGGGAAACTTCATGACATTGGATTTGGCAAGGATTTTTTGGGTGTGACACCAAAATATAGGCAACAAAAGAAAATATAGATGAATTTCATCTCAAAGAATGAAATAAACACAGTGAAAAGGCAACCCATGGAAGGGAAGGAAATATTATCAAATCTTATCCCTGGTAAGGGATTAATATATATTAAAAAAACTCCTACAATTCAAGAACAAAGCAACCCAAAATTTCTGATTAAAAAATGGACATAGGATTTGAATAGACATTTCTCCAAAGATATACAGGTGAGCCAAAAGCACATGAAAAGATGCTCAATGTCTAGTCATTAGGGAAATGCAAGTCAAAACCACAACGATGGGGCACCCGGGTGGCTCAGTCGGTTAAGCATCCAACTCTTAGTTTTGGCTAAGGTCATGATCTCATGGTTCTTGAGATGGAGTCCCACGTCGGGCTTTGGGATGACAGCACAGAGCCTGCTTGGGATTTCTCTCTCTGCCATTCTCTCTCTGCTGCTTTCCCACTTGTGTGTGCATGCCTGCGCTCTTTCTCTCTCTAAATAAATAGTTAAATAAACTTAAACACACACACACACACACACACACACACACATACACACACACACACACACACACACACACACACAATGAGATATCACTTCACACCCATTAGGATGGCTGTTATAACAACAAAACAACACTCCTCTGAAAATACCAAGTGCTGGCAAAGATATAGTGAAATCGGAACACTTGTGCATTGCTCCTGACAGTGTAAAATGGTGCAGCCACGTGGAAGACAGTATGGTGGTTACCCAGAAAAACGAAACAGAATAACATTATGATCCAACAATTCCACTTCTGAGTATATATCCAAAAGAATTTAAAGCAGAGATTTGAACAGATATTGGCACATCAGTGTTCATAGCAACGCTGTTCACGACAGTTAAAAGATGGAAACAACCCACATGCCCATCAAAGAACAACCGATAAACAAAATGTGGTATATACATACAATGAAATATTATCCAGCCTTAAAAAGGAAGGATATCTATTGGGCACCTGGGGGCTCAGTCAGCTAAGCCTCCGACTCGATCTCAACTCAGGTCTTGATCTCAGAGTCGTGAGTTCAAGCCCTTTGTCGGGCTCCATGCTGGGTGTGGGGCCGACTTAAAAAAAAAAAACAAAAGGGGCGCCTGGGTGGCTTGGTCGGTTAAGCGTCCGACTTCGGCTCAGGTCATGATCTCACGGTCCGTGGGTTCGAGCTCCATGTCGGGCTCTGTGCTGACAGCTCAGAGCCTGGAGCCTGTTTCAGATTCTGTGTCCCCCTCTCTCTGCCCCTCCCCCGTTCATGCTCTGTCTCTCTCTGTCTCAAAAATAAATAAACGTTAAAAAAAAAAATTAAAAAACAAAAACAAAAACAAAAGGAGTGGATGAACCTTGAAGACATTCTGCTAAGTGAAATAAGCCAGACACAAAAAGATAACTATTGTATGATTCCACTTATATGAGGGACATAGACTAGTCAAATTCATAGAGACAGAAAGTAGAACAGTAGTTTCCAGCGGCCAGGAGGAGAGGGAAATGAAGAGTTATTTTTTTAATGCATACAGTTTCAGTTTGGCAAGATGAAAAGGTTCTGAAACTGGATGTGGTGATGGTTGCAGAGTGTGTGAATATGCTTTAATGCCACTGAACTGCACACATGAAAATGGGCAAGAGTAAACTTTGTTATGTTATGTGTATTTTACCACAAACAAAACTTGGTATTTTATTTCATTTGTTTAGTTTTTATTTTTTTTAAACGTTTTTTATTTATTTTTGAGACAGAGAGAGACAGAGCATGAACGGGGCAGGGGCAGAGAGAGAGGGAGACACAGAATCGGAAGCAGGCTCCAGGCTCTGAGCCATCAGCCCAGAGCCCAACTCACAGGGGGCTTGAACTCACAGACCGTGAGATCGTGACCTGAGCTGAAGTCGGACGCTTAACCAACTGAGCCACCCAGGTGCCCTATTTTTTAAAGTTTATTTATTTATTTTAAGAAAGAGAGTGTGAGTGCATGTGAGGGGAAGGGGGAGAGAGAGAGAGAGAGAGAGAGAGAATCCTAAGCAGCACAGAGCCCAATGCAGGGCTCAATCTCACAAACCCGTGAGATCATGATGTGACCCAAAATCAAGAGTCGAACGCTTAACTTAGGTGCCCCAAAACTTAGGAATTCTTAAACTGGTCCAAAGGAGGATGGATATTGAGTAGTGGTGGTAGTGGTGGGAGTAGTCTCAGCAGAAATAAGGGAAAATCATGTCTGGAGGGAGCTTTCACAACCCAGGCCACTTGCGTCATCCACGAGGGAAAACAAACCCCCACTTTAGCGCACAATCAGAAATTATAAAACACACAGGGAACTGAGCTATGGTGAGCAGCAGCATGCAACACAAATGGGAGGGTTTCTGTCCCCCAAATTTGAGATAATAGAACAGTCTGGAAGACTTTCAAATAGCTATGCTTAAGATGATTAAGGAAATAAATAGGTTGCTGGAAAAAGGAGAAGCCAGGTTTAGGAAGTAGAGTGGAGCGTGAGAATTTGAAGAGTTGAGGAAAGTGGGTCAGTCTGTCGGGAGGAGGAGGGAGTGGAGGAGAGAAGGGTATGAATCACCAGATTCCACCACAGCCCAGCCCGAAAGGCAGCTCTCCCAAGGGGCTTAGCTGATAAAGCTGTGAGATGGTATCTTTCCTCTAGGGACAGGAGAATGTGGCAAGTCCATGAAAGCTGCTTGGGCTTGAGATAGAAATAAGGGGACTTAGAAGAAAACTTCCCAGGGAGTAAAGTGCTGAAGACCCCGTCTGGGAGGGGCTGGACAGAAGTGGGAAGGACACAGTTCTCAGACACTGCCTGGGTGGAAGCAGGCACCACACTCGGGCTGCCCTGTGTGACAGGGAAAAACAGCTTTGTATTCGTTCACTCGTCATTCATTCATTCATTCATTCAACAAAGATTTGCAGCGTTTCCCCACTGTGCCAGGTGCTGAGCTGCGTGAGAAAGATAGACCCAGTCCCCACTGTCATGACGCAGGAGATGCACCAGGAAGCATGGATAGTGTTGTGGGTAAGAGTGTGGGGTTTTCCAGGTCGGTGACCTTGGGCAAGCTATTTCCCTGCTTGTTAGCCTCAGTTTCCTCATCTGTATATTGGGTTTAGAACAGAACGTACCCCATAGGATGGTTGTCAGCATTAAGTGAGTTAATACATGGGCTTAGGATAGTGCCTCACACATTCTAAGTGCTCATTGAGTTAGCCAATATGAAAGTATCTATTATTATTATTATTATTATTATTACAGGTGGGAGAATTAACAGGGCCTCAAGTTGTAGCAGGAAAAAAAATACAGCAGCCTAGCCTGCCTTTTCCCCTGAGCAGCTGCATGGGGAGGACACGGGGGGGCAGGGGCGCTGGTGTGAGTTGCCGGGGGGAGGGGGGGGGGTGAGGGGGGGCGAGGGGGACAGAAAAAGAGGAGCCTGATTTGCTGGAGAGGGGAGGTTGAGATGGGAACAAGGGCTGGGAGGCTGACCACGGCCAGTCTCAGTGTCTGGGGACAAGGGCGTGCCGCTCGAAAGGCCCATTCTGCAGGTGCACATTCCCAAGTGGTTCTCGGAGTCCCTGCCACGTGGGCGATCTCATTTATTCAGAGGACAGCTCTGAGGTGGGTCTCAAAATCACCGCACACAAAGGACCTTGCTCAGAGAGATAATGTCCTTACAAGTGAGGGGCGGGACCAGAGCCTGGGACCTGCCGCTAGGGGGAGCTGAAGAGCGGGAGAGCAGGAGAGTCAGAGGCTGAGGGCCAGCAGCCAGGAGAGCAGAGTGGAAGACAGGAGGTGAAGTTCCAGGAAGTGGATAGGGAAGGAGAGGGGGTGGGAGAGGTGACAGAATCAGGCACGTGGAGGATTGGCTGCGGTGTACATCAGCTGTGTTTTTATCTATAAACCATGATTGGGAGGAAATACGTATTTTCTTCATTGCTTTTAAGTTTTCATTAATATAAGAGGGAGGGAGCCAAAGCACAAGAGACTCTTAAAAACTGAGAACAAACTGAGGGTTGATGGGGGGTGGGAGGGGGGGAGGGTGGGTGATGGGCATTGAGGAGGGCACCTGTTGGGATGAGCACTGGGTGGTGTATGGAACCCAATTTGACAATAAATTTCATATTAAAAAAATAAATAAATAAATACCAAACTGTTAGCTCTGTATGGCTAACTTGTGAACAGAATATAAAGCACTTTCTCAAGGGAATATTAGAAATACAAAGAATATTGTTCTAAGATAGCATCATTTAGACTTCTTTATGGAATTGATTGAGTTTCCACTGTTCTAAACTTGATGGAGGAAATCTTTCCCGGTAGGTGGCTAACACTTGTCCGGTATGTTAAAAAAAAAATTTTTTTTAACGTTTATTTATTTTTGAGACAGAGCATGAATGGGGGAGGGTCAGAGAGAGGGAGACACAGAATCTGAAACAGGCTCCAGGCTCTGAGCTGTCAGCACAGAGCCCGATGCAGGGCTCAAACCCTCGGACCGTGAAATCATGACCTGAGCCAAAGCCGGACGCTTAACCAACCGAGCCACCCAGGCGCCCCGTTGTCTGGTATGTTTTGAAAGGAAGTCTATGTGTCTCCTGTCACCTGGGCTTATTTTACCAAAGAGAAAATAGTTGTGAGCTAACCTTTGGAAAACCTCTAGATTTCTATTTCTTTTCCAAGGAGTGTTCTGCTGTTTGTGAAAAGGAAAACTAAAGAGCCCAAGTTACTTATGTGTTTTAAATAAATAAGTAAATAAAATAAATCAAAAAAATTTTTCATTAATGTAAATTTATACATATATTTATTTCTAAGTAGAAATGTATATAAATATACATTTATTATTATTTCTTTATTATTATGGGGTTATTATCCCCACATATTTTAAATCAAGTTTCATTTCATATAGTGGTGTCACTCCACCACGAAAAAGTTAAGCCAAAGAGGGGGAAAAAATTCCACCTCTAGTATTTTCGTTTTATCTCTGAGCAGGTGATACTCAAAGTGTGGTCCATGGCCTGATGCCATGGCGCCAGATGTTCGTTACAGCTCGTCAGCACAACACGTGCAGAAGACAAGAGTGAGCATTGAGAAGCTCCTACAGCAGTGTAGTTGTTCTATGCCTGTGGAATCTGTGATTTTTTTTTTTTTTTGAAGTTTATTTATTTATTTTTGAGAACGAGACCGTGTAAGGCTGTGTGGGGGAGGGGCAGAGGGAGAGGGAGAGAGAGATCCCTAAGGGGAGCGGCGAGCCCAGTGTGGGGCTTGAACACACGAACCATGAGAACATGACTCGAGCCTAAATCAAGAGTTGGACACTTAATGGACTGAGCCCCCTAGGCGCCCCTGGAATTTGTGATTTAAAAATCGGGGCTTGTGGGGCATGTGGGTGGCTCATTTGGTTAAGTGTCCAACCCTTGATCTTGGCTCAGGTCTTGATCACATGGTTGTGAGTTCAAGCTCCTCTTTGGGCTCCATGTGTGAAGCCTATTTAAAAAAAAAAGAAAAAAACTAAAGTAAAAATTGGGGCTTGTATTTTGTATATCTTTTTTATTTCATTTTTCTTTTTAAAAAAATATTTATTTATTTATTTATTTTGAGCAGGGGTGGAGAGAGAGGGAATCTCAAGCAAGGCTCCACAACGTCAGCGCAGAGCCCAACATGGGGTTCGATCTCACAAACCTTGAGATCATGATCTGAGCCAATATCGAGACTCAGGTGCTTCTCTGTCTGAGCCACCCCGGGGGCCCCCATTTCATTTTTCTAATAATTACTATCTTGAAATAATCATAGACTCAAAAGAGTCACAACAAGAACATAGAGTTCCATGAATCCTTTGCCTAGTTCCCCCTAATGGTGACACCTTCTATAACTGTGGCACTATATCAAAGCCAGGAAATTGATGTTAGTACAGCACAGTTAACTGAATTACAGACTTTAGTCAGATGTCACTTATCTGTGAATGTGTGTACGTGTCTGTGTGGGTAGTTCTGTGCAACTTGATCTCAGATCGTGTAGACCTCCCGACAACCAAGACAGAATTTAAAGCAACCCTCTCCCGCTACCCCTCTAAAGTCACACACTGCCACCTCTAACGCTGTCCCTGGCAACGGTCTCCACATGTCCCCGTAGCTATAGTTTTATCATTTTAAGAATTTGTAAGTGGAATCATATAGCAGGTAGCCTTTGGAGATTGACTTTTTCACTGAGCGTCAATGCCTTTGGGATCCATCCACATTGTTGCAAATATCAATGGCTCGCTCCATCATATGGCTGAACAGTAGTCTGTGGTCTAGAAGTACATGGTTTAACTTTTCACTGGCTGAAAAACAGTTGAGTTGTTTCCATGTTTTGGTTATTATGAATAAGGCTGCTATGAGCATCGTGTACAGATTTTTGTGTGAACATGAGTTTTCGTTTCTTTGAGATAAACGTACGAGGCCGTGATCGCTGAGACTTATGGTAAGTACACATTTACTGTGACACTTGATTTCGACTCTCACGGTTGGTGAGATCAGGGCCTGCGTCGGGCTCTGTGCTGAGTGCGGAGCCTGCTTGGGATTCTCTCTCTCTCTCTGTCCCAACCCCACGACTCACTTTCTCTCACCTTCTCTCAAAATAAACGTCAAAGAAAACTGGGCACCTGGGTGGCTCGGTCGTTTAAGTGTCTGACTTCAGCTCAGGTAGTGAGTTCTTCTGTCCCCCCGCCAAACTCAAAAATAAATTAAAAAAAAAATTTAAAAAATAAGTAAATGATTTAAAAAACGCTTTCACACTGTTCTCAAGCTGCAGCGTATGAAGAAGCCAGCTCCTCACATCCTTGTCAGCCTTTGTAGTTAACTCTATTTTCTATTTTAGCCACTGTTGTGAGTTGAACGTGCCCCCCCTAAAAGATATGTTCAGGTCCTAACCCCCAGGAGGGGGTGAATGTGAATGTGAGCTTATCTGGAAATAAGGTCTTTGCAGATATAATCAAATTGAGGAGCAGTCATACAGGATTAGGGTGTGCCCTAAATCCAGTCACTGGTGTCCTTCCAAGAAGGCCATGCCAAGGCACAGACAACACAGGGAAGAAAGCCATGTGACAAAAGAGGCAGAGTGATATAGCTACAAGCCAGGGAACACAAGGATTGTTAGCAGCCCCAAAAGGCTGGAAAAGCATGGAAGAATTCTTCCCTAGAGCCTTCAGAGGGAGCCCAGCCAACACTTTGATCTCAGACTTCTAGCCTCCAGAACTGTGAGGGAATACATTTCTGTTGTCTTCAGCCACCCGGTTTGTGGTGATTCGTTATGCAGCCCTAGGACACCCCTGCACCCATTCCAGTAGGTGCTGGTGAGGCCTCAGTGAGGATCTCATTTGCATTTCCTTTTTTTTTTTTTTTAATTTTTAAAGTTTATTTATTTATTACTTGTGAGAGAGAGAGAGAGAGCATGAGTCGGGTAGGGGCAGAGAGCGGAAGAGAGAGAATCCCAAGCGGGCTCTGTGCTATCCGAGCAGAGCCCGACCCGGGGCTCGAAATTACAAACCGTGAGATCATGACTTGAGCTGAAACTAAGAGTCGGACTGAGCCACCCAGATGCCCCCTCATTTGCATTTCCTGGTGGATAATGATAGCGAACATGATTTTATGTGCTTCCTTGCCATCCTCTTTGGTAAAGGGTCTGTTCATGTCCAATGCCCATTTCCAGCTTGGATTGGTTTGGGTTTTTTCACTGTTGGATTTTGAGAGTTTTTAAAAGTATCGGTCCTTTGATAGATGTGTGTTTGGCATTTGTTTTTATGGTATTTCACCAAACTGTTGGTTTGTGGTGGACTGGAAATTTTACAAAAACAAACTGGTCCTTCACCTGGGATGGTTTGAGAAGCACAGCCTTGGTATGTTTCCCTTCTCTTTCCTTAACGCAACAGCACACATACAGTGTTGCCTCCTGACGTTTCCCCCCAGATAATTTGCTGTAAATAATTTCTCCAGCTTGCTCTGTATCTTTATGATTACCATTTTCAGTGTTTGCAAAATATGCTGAAGAAGGACCGCGCTGCAGCTTACCCAGTCAGGTGTCACGGTGAGACCACTGGGGGACTCAGGGACAGCTGCAAGCGACTCACCTTTGGGCACGGGGCTTTTTCTTATTTATTTATCTTTATACATAACTGTTTGTTTTGTTTTAATTTTTTAAATGTTTCTTTATTTTTGAGAGAGAGAGAGTGACGGAGTGTGAGTTGGGGAGGGGCAGAGAGAGAGGGAGATACAGAATCCAAAGCAGGCTCCAGGCTCCGAGCCGGCAGCACAGGGCCCTACACGGGGCTCGAACAGACGAGCCATGAGATCATGACCTGAGCTGAAGTCGGATGCTGAACTGACTTGGGCCACCCAGGCGCCTCTTTTTCTTAGATTTTGGATGTTATTTTTTAGTTCCCATTCTCACCAGCATAGCTTGGCTTGCTCTTTTATTAGGATTCCGGGTGCTGGTTGCCACATTCCTTATCTGCATGAAAACAAAAGGTCCCTGGTGCTGAATGGAAATTCCCCTGGGAGCATGGCTTTCATAGTCCCAGCCACCAGACGGTACAGCAAGAGCAGAACTTTACCTTCGTTTCATCCCAGTGGCTCCAAAGCAGGGGTAGCAGTCGGTGAGAAAGACAGATCTTTTGAAAGGACAGACACGTGCCTCAAAGAGCATCAGGGAACCGTGTACTAAGGGTCAAAGCCAGCCTGCTCAAAATGCTGAAAATGGATGGTCCTGAATAAGGGGATCACAGAGAAGATGCCAGGCCTCCTTCCCTCACACCCAATCTGATTTATGCCCCTCCCCCTGCACCCCAGGCCACCCGCTCACCTGGAAACCGCCGTCCTGGTTTTTCAGACCCGTGTTTTGGGCAACTGCCAACACGCTATCTCCTTTCCTTCTCCTCCTTCTGGTCCTGAATCAAAGAGTCGCCCCTCTTCTGGTCTCCCTCATCTTGCTCCTCACTCTCTTTAGCCTGAAGCAAGGGATGTGACATCTGCA
The DNA here is from genome assembly GCF_046562875.1 of Panthera onca. NCBI lineage: Eukaryota > Metazoa > Chordata > Mammalia > Carnivora > Felidae > Panthera > Panthera onca. The sequence continues at coordinate 35,308,435 of NC_138343.1, read as the reverse complement.
GCTTGTCACGAACCCCCCGGGCAGATTCACCCGAGCCCCTCCAAGGCCCCTCTACCTAGTGCTGTTGGGAAGTGAACTGAGTCAGGAATGGCTCCATCCAAAGTCAAGTCTCTACTGCCATTATGGTGCTTTTGTGGGGTGGCGTGGGGGGCAGCTCTGGAAGCCAATTTCATCCCCCCGTACTTTCCCAGCTTGTGGAATAACTTCCTGCCTTTGCCTCCCCTTACCCCCAAATCCTGGGCCCTCACACCTCCTTCCCGTCATTCTGCCACAAACTAAAAATGATACCTCTGTGTGGAAACCCTTAGCGTTCTTTCTTTCTGAAGCAGTTTCGAGGACCCTTCTCCTCAGTCTTCCCCCTAAGATGGTGGGGAGTGTGGGTGTGCCCGGGGAAGGGAGCCACCATGGAAGGGCCACCTGGCTCCTGGGAGCCGGTGGGTCTGAATTCCTGAGGGCACGGGCCTCATCACCTAGAACCCACGTATCTGCACCTCTAGGACTCTCTGGGAAGCCCACCTTCTTCATACGATGAGTTACCTTTGTGATTCTGGGTCCTGCCTTCAGAAAGACAGGGCCCAGGAGGCACCTGGGTGGCTCACTTGGTTGAATGTCCGACTTTTGGTTTCAGCTCAGGTCATGATCTCATGGTTTTTGGAATGGAGCCCCACATCAGGTTCCACAATGACAGCACGGAGCCTGCTTGGGATTCTCTTTCCCTCTCTCTCTGCTCCTCCCCTGCTTGCATGTGCTTTCTCTCTCTCTCTCAAAATGAATAAATAAACATAAAAAATGATAATAAATAAAAACAGACACTTGAATGACCGAATTCACTTAAAAATAATGGCAGGGGGCACCTGGGTGGCTCAGTCAGTTGGGCACCCGACGTCGGCTCAGGTCATGATCTCACAGCTTGTGGGTTCGAGTCCCGCATCAGGCTCTGTGCTGACAGCTCAGAGCCTGGAGCCTGTTTCGGATTCTGTGTCTCCCTCTCTCTCTGCCCTTCCCCCACTTGCACACGCATGCACTCTCTCTCTCTCTCTCTCAAAAATAAACATTAAAAAAATAAGAATGGCAGTCTCAAAACTTGCCTCTACAGATAGGACTGATATGTTAAATATAGTGCCCGCCCCCGTGTTAGGGCAGAAGCAGGTCGGAGCCACCCAGGCTCTAATCTTGTCATTCACTAGCTGGGCAAGTCATTTACCCCTCAAACCTCACTTCATGCGTATGTAAATGAGATAACACGAACCTCAGAGAATTTCTGGGGAGATTCAACAAAATGAAGGCCAGGGCACCTGGGTGGCTCAGTCTGTTAAGCATCTGACTTCGGCTCAGGTCATGATCTCATGGTTTGTGAGCTCCAGCCCCGTTTTGGGTGACCCCGATTCTCTCTCTCTCTCTCTCCCTCTCACTCATTTGTACCCTCTGTCTCTCTCTCAAAAACAAATAGTAAAACAAACAAACAAACAAACAAATAAATAAAATGAAGGCCAAACACTTGGCACTTGGTAAACAGGAACTGTTTTGAATAGGTGGAAAGAGGCAGGAGTTTCCCAGGGGCTGAATGGGATCTGCTACTCTCCTGGTCTGAAGTTGCATGGCTCAGGGAATGGGGGCTGGGGGGCTCTGAGGAGAGGGCATCACCCCCAGGAGGGGACCACAGCATATTACCCCAAAGAGGAAAGCTTAGCTGCCTAGCTGACACCAAATGTTAACCCGGCCCCAGCTTTTTGCAAGACCCACAGAGGCTTCCTCTCTGTGCCCCCCCCTGCCCCCCCCAAAAAAAACAAGCTCAGCCAATTCCCAAAGCTTATGGCTGGGAGCCCTCGGCCTCAGCAGGGCTGGCGTCTGGCCCAGACCTCTCCTGGTCTGCTGGCTTCTTGGTGCAGAAAATTCCTGATGGAGCACAGCTGTCCCAGGCCTCCCCAGGACTCTAATGGGACATAAGTGGCCCTCTTTGATGCTGCTGACCTTTCTGTCCCACGTGTCTTCAGTCAACTAGGACCTGTCAGCTTAGGGTGACTTGGGCCCAGTTCTATGCTGAATTCCTTCGCGTGAATATGCATGCACCCTTAGCTTAAAACTTCCACTGTTCTGGATCCATAGTGCTTTGGGACACGTCCCCGGTGTCCTCCCAACTTCTGCAAGTAAAACCCTTCCTTTTCCCACTCTTTGGCTTGGTTGTGTCTCTGCGCTTCACACCCATCAAGAAGGGGATCCAACTTGGGGGACCCTATTTTGGATACCCGGTTAGGACATAACCCTTTGGGGTCCTCCAGCTCTCAACAGGTGACAGACACGGTAGGCAGCTCACCAAGGTCATGCCGTCTGTGTTGCTGGGGAACCTGCGGGGAACAGCATAGGAGAATTCCTCTTGGCACCTAATTTGTTAGGTACTTGCAACTTGACTCACTGAATGGAGTCAGTGTCCACTCTGGACATCTTTTATTATTATTATTGTTATTATTATTGTTGTTGTTTATTTCTGAGAGAGAGACAGAGAGACAGAGCATGAGCAGGGGAGGGGCAGAGAGAGAGGGAGGCACAGAATTCGAAACAGCCTCCAGGCTGTGAGCTGTCAGCACAGAGCCCAACGCAGGGCTCCAACTCACGAACTGTGAGATCATGACCTGAGCTGAAGTCGGCCACTTAACCGACCGAATCACCCAGGTGCCCCGAGTGTACACTTTTAAATTATCAACTGGGAGAGCTTACCTACCAGCTTTCTGGAGAATGGAATTTTCAGTGTGCTGAGAGCAGCAAGTCTGTGTCTCCACTAACCCTTATTATAGACCTCTTGGCAGCTGGAGACAAATTCTTTGCAGAGATCCAAGGATATGGGGAACCAGACATCAATCCTGTCAGACCACCTGCTAGGGTGCCTCCTGGGTTACTGGAAGCCTTTTGGGTATACCCCAATGACAAAGAAAACTTGTGTTCTTTTGTAATACTGCCTGGCCTCTGTACCAACTAGGAGACCAGGAGAAGCCAGAAAATGGCTTGTTAAATTATAATGCCATACTTCAGTTAGACCTATTTTGTAAGGAGGAAGAGAGATGGGATGAGATCCGTTATGTACAAGGCGTTATGGCCCTCCACAAGAATAAGGGACTACAGAAGAAAGGTGGGTTTAAGCCTATCCAACTATCTAACCCAAAAGGTAAGACCATGCTCTTTTGGAGGGACCCCTGAAGACCCCATAGACTTCCCTTTGCCCCAAAGA